>NC_090445.1:1618127773-1618727773 GCF_031143425.1 Pleurodeles waltl | reverse complement strand
TGAAAGGGGATTTAGGTGCTATTGATGGGACCCATGTGGCTTTGGTCCCCCCACACAGGAGTGAACAGGTGTACAGAAACCAGAAGAATGTACAGATGGTATGTTTGGCAGACCAGTACATCTCCCATGTGAATGCCAAGTTCCCTGGCTCAGTGCATGACACCTACATCCTGCGGAATAGCAGCATCCCTTATGTGATGTGTCAACTCCAGAGGCACTGTGTGTGGCTATTAGGTGAGCACCTGGAGGCAAGTCAGTGGGAATGGTTGTCTGGGTCTGGGGATATCCCTCCAGGTTAATGCGTGTCTAACAGTTGTCCCTCACCATTTGCAGGTGACTCTGGTTACCCCAACCTGTCATGGCTACTGACCCCAGTGAGGAATCCCAGGACAAGGGCAGAGGAACGCTACAATGAGGCCCATGGGCAAACTAGGAGGGTGATCGAGTGGATCTTTGGCTCCTGAAGGCCAGGTTCCGGTGCCTCCATATGACAGGTGGATCCCTATTCTACTCACCAAAGAAGGTGTGCCAGATGATCGTGGCCTGCTGTATGCTTCATAACTTGGCTTTGCGACGACAGGTGCCTTTTCTACAGGAGGATGGTCCAGATGGCGGTGTTGTTGCAGCTGTGGAGCCTGTGGACAGTGAACACGAGGAAGCAGAGGAAGAAGACATGAACAACAGGGACTCAGTGATCCAGAAATATTTCCAGTGAGACACAGGTAAGAGTACAGACCTGCCTACTACATGTACTTTAACACTACTACCTCTCTACTGTGTGCCGTTTTCACCCAGTGTATGGTCACTGTGTTGTTGCTTTCCCTTACGATTTCACAGATGTGGGTCCCACTGTGTGACACCTGCTCAGATTCCTCATGGACTAGAGCTGTGTGACATAGGTATGTTGACATTACAATTGAAAGAGCATTTTGTCACTGTAATTGATAATACACTATTTCGAAATCACAGACAGACTCCATATTGTTTTGTGCTTTAAGTGTGTTTATTTAAGTGCTCAATATAGGAGGGGGTAGTGAAATGGTGAGGTGTGATGGCGGAGGAATGTCCATGGCAGAGTCCAGTCTATTAGTCTCACAGGTGCATTGCCCAAATGGGCATAGGAAGTGGAGCTGGGGCAGTTTAAGTATGGACAGAGTGACAAAGTGGGACAGTAGGATGACAATCAGGGTGGTCTCATTTCTTGGCGGGGTCTTGGCATCGTGCTCTGTCTTTGTCCTGGATCTCAGGGACCGTTTGCGGGGTGGTTCTCCCTCTGAAGGGGGTGGGGTGCTGGTGTAGTGGCCCTGTGGCGGGGCGTCCTGTCCACTAGCGCCGGCAGAGGTGGTGGGCAGTTCATCGTCCATGCTAGTGTCAGGGGCCCCTTGTAATGCCACAGTGTCCCTCCTGGTGTTGAGTACTTCCTTCAGCACCCCTACGATGGTGCCCAGGGTGGAGCTGATGGTTCTGAGTTCCTCCCTGAAACCCATATACTGTTCCTCCTGCAGGCGCTGGGTCTCCTGAAACTTGGCCAGTACCGTTGCCATCATCTCCTGGGAGTGGTGGTAGGCTCCCATGTTGGAGGAGAGGGCCTTGTGGAGAGTGGGTTCCCTTGGCCTGTCCGCCCCCTGTCGCACAGCAGCCCTCCCAGTTCCCCTGTGTTCCTGGGCCTCTGTCCCCTGCACTGTGTGCCCACTACCACTGCCCCCAGGTCCCTGTTGTTGTTGGGGTGGTAGGTTATCCTGGGTTCCCTGTAGTGGTAGACACACTGCTGATTGACGTGTCCTGGGAACGGAGGTATGGGCCCGCTGGGTGGGTGCTGTGCTGGTGTTTCCAGAGGGGGGAAGGTGTGTGGTGGCCTGTGACTGGGGGAGGGGACCGACTGTCGCGAGGTCACCGATGGGCTGGGCTGGTCATCTAGATCCAGTTGGACAGAGCTGCTGTCATCACTGTGGTCCTCTTCTGTTGGTGGTGTGGACATGTGTGGACCCTCCTGTCCAGTGACGTTGGGTAGGGGTCCTGCAGGGGTATAAAAGGATGGTTATTACATCTGTGTGTGTCATAGTGTGCAATGGGTTGGTGACCGTGTACCCCAGTGCTTGCATTCCTGTGTGGGACCTTGTATGATGATGGTTTAGGGGGTTGTATGGGTATGTGCAGTGGCCATGCTTTAGTGATGGGTGTCCATGCTTTGTTGTTGCATGCAGGGCTTGGTGTTGGGATGGGTGGTTTGTGATGTTGGGACATATGTGAGGAGTTAGGGTGCTGGGGGTGAGGGTGGGGGTATGTGATAGTATGCAGGTAAGGTGGGGGATGTAATAATTAAGATTTGTCTTACCAGAGTCCATTCCTCCACCTACTCCTGCGAGGCCCTCAGGATGCAGAATCGCCAAGACCTGCTTCTCCCATGTTGTTAGTTGTGGGGGAGGAGGTGGGGGTCCGCCGCCAGTCCGCTGAACCGCAAGGTGGTGTCTTGAGACCACGGAACGCACCTTCCCCCGTAGGTCGTTCCACCTCTTCCTGATGTCCTCCCAATTTCTTGGGTGCTGTCCCACTGCGTTGACCCTGTCCACTATTCTTCGCCATAGCTCCATCTTCCTTGCAATTGAGGTGTGCTGCACCTGTGCTCCGAATAGCTGTGGCTCTACCCGGACGATTTCCTCCACCATGACCCTGAGCTCCTCCTCCGAGAACCTGGGGTGTCTTTGCCATGCCATGGGGTGGTGTAGGTGATGTGTGGGGTGGAGTGTGTGGTGATAAGTGTGCTGATATGTAGTGGTGTGTTGTGTGAGGTGCATGGAAGTTCTGTGGGTGATGGTGTTGTGTGCCTGTGGATGCTGTTGTTCTTGCTGGTGCTGTCTCTCTCTGGCCTTCTTTCGGAATTTGAGGTCGTGGGGGTTTGTGGGTGATGTGGGTGTGTGTTTTATATTGTAATGGGTGTGTGGGAGTGGTGTGTGTATGTGTATCAGGTGTGTGTATTTCGAATTGTCCAATGTGGTAGTGTTTTGTACGTGTGTGTGTATTTTGAGCGCGGCAGTGTGTACCGCCAATGGAATACCGCGGTTGAAAGACCGCCGCGTGGATTTGTGTGTCGTGATAGTGTGGGCGCATTCCTGTTGGCGTGACGGTGGAGGTTTCGTTTTCGCCAGTTTATCACTGACCTTTGGTGTGGCGGACTTGTGTGGGTGTCTGAATTTTGGTGGATTCCAAAATGTGGGTCATGATTGCTGTGGCGGAAATCCGCGGCGGCGGCGGTATGTTGGCGGTCTTCTGCACGGCGGTAAGCGGCTTTTACCGCCAATGTTGTAATGACCGCCATAGTAATGTGTTTTATATGTCCTGACAGTGAAATATTGCTAAATTCGTTTTTCACTGTTGCAAGGCCTGCCCCTCTCATAGGTTAACATGGGGGCTACCTTTAAATATGATTAAAGTGAAGATTCCCTTTGTGAGCGGATAGACATGTGGAGTTTGGGGTCTCTAAGCTCACAATTTTAAAATCCATCTTTTAGTAAAGTTGATTTTAAGATTGTGTGTTTGAAAATGGCACCTTTAGAAAGTGGTCATTTTCTGGATTAAACCATTTCTGAGACTCTGCCTGTTTGTGGATTCCCTGTCTGGGTCAGTTTGACAGTTGGGCTGGTTGCACCTCTCACTAGGCAGTGACACAAAGGGAGCTGGGGTGTAGTCTGCATTTCCTGATGAGCACATCTGTGCTAAGAGGGAGGGGAGGAGTGGTCACTTACACCTGAAACGGCTGTGCCTGCCCTCACACAAAGCAGTCTCCAACCCCCTGGTGTGTGTCTGTGGCCTGGCCTGGGCAAGGCAGGATTTCACAAACAAGAGAGACTTTCCTTTGAAGTAGGCCTACTTCAAAGGGCAAAATGGGTAGAAGAAGGGCACCCAAAACCACAGACTTTAGAACACTTCCGGAAACCAACAGGAACCTCTGCCTGGAGAAGAGCCGCCCTGCCTGTGCTTTGTTTAGCTATTCTGCAGTTGCTGCTTCTGCCTGTGCTAGAGTACAAAGACTGGACTTTGTGTTGCCTTCCTTCTTGTGAAGATCTCCAAAGGCTTGATTTAGAGCTTGCCTCCTGTTGTTTAAAGTCTCAGGGACAGCAAAGACTTCTCCCTGCCAGCACCTGGAGTCTCTGGAGAGATTCCTACTCTGCCAAGTGGTGCCCATCCAGTTCCTGGGATCCTGAAAGGAGAAGCTGGGAGCCCAAGAATGTGAAATCCACGCACTGACCGCTGTGCGGGGAAAAGATCGACGTGACTCCGATCTGCGGCTGGAAAATCAATGCGCCGCCGGCTTCGCAGCTGAAAATCGACGCTCGCCTACAACACGACCAGAAGATTGATGCCCGGAGCTGGGGAAACGATGTGCAGCATAGCTGACAGAGGCTGGTAAGAACGCAACCCGCGCTGTGTGGTTTTCAGATCATCGTGTGGCTGGATTTCTGATGTAAACACCGCTGGGCGTGTAAAAAACAACGCAACTGGAAGATCGACGCCCGGAGCTGGGGAAACGAAGTGCAGCATCGCTGACAGAGGCTAGTGAGATCGCAACCTACGCTGCGTGGTTTTCGGATCATTGTGCAGCTGGATTTCCGATGCAAACACCGCTGGGCGTGTAAAAACAACGCACACCTGCCCGGACCCGTGAGTGCTGACTGGCTTGACGCATTGCTCTCCATCAGAGAGAAGAAACGACGCACGCCGACCCGACTAAAGGAGAAATGATGCAAGGTCTCACTCGTGAGTGAAATCAACGCATCGCAAGCCCTTTTTGACGCACTCTTGCCCGTGCTGGGTTATTTTTGACGCACCCCAGGTACTTTTTCACGCTAAGCGTTGTGTGTAAAAGAACATGAAAACTCTTTTTACATTTTAATTAATAACTTGACTTGTTTTGTTTAGATAAATATTTTCTATTTTTCTAAACCTGTGTTGTCATTTTGTAGTGTTTTCATTGAATTACTGTGTGTGTTGGTACAAATACTTTACACCTAGCACTCTGAAGTTAAGCCTACTGCTCGTGCCAAGCTATCAAGGGAGTGAGCGGGGGTTAGCTGAAGGTGATTCTCTTTTACCCTGACTAGAGTGAGGGTCCTTGCTTGGACAGGGGGTAACCTGACTGCCAACCAAAGACCCCATTTTTAACACAGATATAAACCACTTATATTTTTTGTATGTTATTGTTGCAAACAGGCTAGCACATCTTTAATGTATATATGGGTCTGTAGGATATGTCTTCGAAACCAGTAGTAGTTATAAATTACACACATAGTGGTGTGCTATGCATGTTGTGATTTTCAAGTATGGTTTTTAATCTTGCCTCTCCGATGATTTTTGTCTTTTTAGCTCCAGTGCTCATCTCTTGAAGCTCTGATGCTCAGTTATTTTCCATCTTAATTTTGCTTGCACTCTGTTTCCTACAGTCAGTCATTTGAGCTCTGTTTCCAAATTTCAAAAGATTTCTTTTTTTACTTTGCACTTTAGTTTAAGGGATCAAGCTATAAAAATCTCTATATGTCACAGAAATGTATCTGGCATTGAAGGAGAGATATTCCAAAAATATTTCAGAGGCACCTTCTGATGCTATTTAATATTTTAGTACCCGTAGTGCAATTAAAATATGGCGGGAAAACACACCTTAGTATTTCAAAACAGAAAGTCTTGATGTGGCATAAAAAAAAATTGTTTCAATAGGCTATAACTTGAAAAGGCAGATGAAGGTTGCTGACTGTCAGCAACTGTTGGTTAGATCAACAGAAAATGAGAAGCATTTAATGTACTCAAATAAAACTTAGGACAGCTTTTCATGAAAGCTGATGATAAAGCTAGTAATAACTCACTTTCCTTTCTACTTCTGCTACTTGTTGGCCCCCTTCCTGTGTTTCTTGGCGGCCTTAGGATCCTTGTGCTGGAGGCACTTGGCACCTAAGATGACACCCCGTTTGTAACCAGGCACGACAACTTGGTATTTAACTGCTAATTTATGCTGACACTTATGACTAATGAAATTTCCTTGGCTCGCAAAGTCCCTTACTAATATTTCCCGAGGCACAGAGACATTTCACCATCAATGTCGATAGCTTTTTGTGACATCATCACTAGTTTTGTTAGAGTCGTGTGTGTGTAAGTTTGGAACAATATTCTTGAATGGGAAAGAAAAGAAAAATAAATGGAAATGAAAAGAAGTTGTGAAGGACGATGTTGGTTGCAGTTCACAAAGGCCTTCATTATGAGTTTAGCAGTATTAGGATCGCCAGACTCGCGGTCATGGTGGTTGGACCTCCACATTACGACCATGACGGAGCCACCACGGTCAGACAGCTGACACCGCCAGGATGCCACCAGCTGCCGGAAGTCTCAATCTGGATTAGGAGTCCCCTTTCCGCCAGCCTTTGCATGGCGGTAGCCCCACCATGCAAAGGCTGGTGGAAAGGGGGTACCGGGGGCCCCCTGGGGGTCACCTCACTTGGCATGGGTAGTGCAGGGGCACCATGGATAGCTCTGTCGCACTTTCCACTGCCTGAATTACGGGCAGTGGAAAGAGCGACGGGTGCTGCTGCACCCGCTGCACCGCCACATTGCGGTAACACCGCCACAAAATCCCTTGCGGAAAGGCTACCGGTGACAGGACTTTGCATTCCTGCCACCAGTACATGACTCCCCCACCCCATCTACCCAAGAGCTCCCCACTCCCCCTTCCCTTAAACATACTCAAATCCCCGAACACCCAAATACCCCCCCACTCCCAGTTGTGAGCCCCGTATACATGTACTCACCCCCCACCCACGATTCCCGCACACCCTGACACTCACACTCACCACACCCTTACACTCACGTGCACTAAATGCAACACCCCTCAAATCCATACACACATACACGCACAACACCCCCACTCACACATTCACTCATTACATTCACCCCCATTGACACACATACACACACAACCCCCACCCCTGTCTACATCCATGCACACACGCACTGCAACCCAGCATTCACATTCACCCACACATGCATCGCCATCACCACATTTACACACCGACACACATGCATGCATGCACAAACACTTCCCTCCCCCCCATTCATGATCCAGACACTCACACACATAGTTAAGGAGATAGGGGACCAGGTGCTCCCACCGCCAGCAGCACCCCGCCATCAGGACACCGCCAGATCGTATTACAGGTTGTATTACGGCTGGCGGAGTGCTTTTGGTGGGGTGGGGCCGGCGGTGGAACCGCCTCTGCACCTCTGACGATCAGCACGACTACTGGAGGTTTTCCGTCCAAATTGTGGCGGAAATCCTTCAATACTTGTAATATGGTGGTTGGAAGGTGCCCGTGGCTTTGGCGATCTTAGTAAAAGACTGACAAAGTCATAAAGAGGGCTAAACACACTATAAAAAGGGGATCTTGAGACTCCCAAATTGTCAAACTGAAGCTGTACATCAATGAGGAGAAGCTCAGAATGAGTTCTGCCTGCTGTGACCAGGATTCGGGACTAAGGATCTGCCAGTCCCACATGCTAGGTGAGGGGACATCACCGAGGAGGATCAAGAACATTCACCTGGAGCCAGTAGCATCAGCATCTGCCTGAACCAAGATCAGTGGGCCGTGTAAGGTGAAGGAGATCACTTGGAGGGAGCGATGGCCAGTGGGGACCCTGTCACATGGATACTGGGAGCAGAGTGTGAGATTCTGGATCATTGGGGTCGCACTGATTGGGCTGCCAGCCTCCTTGCCAAAGTCTTTGACACCCTTGCCGTTGTGGCCATGGTTAAGAATAAGTGCTACAGCCCTTGGTGCTGCTCTGTGAGAGATGTAGGGCTGTTGCCTCACAAAGCCCTGTGACCTGAAGAGAGCCATCACATTGTTCGTGCCACCTGTGACCACCGTATGCCAATGGGGGCCACACTGAAGAGTTATGGCAGTTGCATTGTATATGCTGCTGTAACCCTACCTGGTTGTCAAAAGGAAAAGGCTGTGTACGAGGAAGACGACCATCACCTTGACCCGATGTGCAGTGGAGAAGACACTGTTGGTCGTGACCCATGAAGAGTGAGAGCAACAACTTCAACTCCCCAATCTGGGAGCATTGGAGACCTCTCTCTGAATTCCAGGACAGATTTACCTCATCAGAGGAGCACCAAGGATGGCAGCTACCACAGCCTCATCTTCCCAACATCTGGGCACCGCTGGACTTTTGAAGGGTGCAGAGACTCCTTTACAGCCACTCCACCAATGTGCGTTAGATTGACTCACAGGCTGCTGGGCTCTGGGGACCTTGCTCTGAATTGACGTGCTTCAGCACGGTGAGTCGAGGACCATGCTAAAGAGCCCCCATAGAACTTCTGAGACTTGAACACCTTAGCAGGGCCTATTTTGGATGCAGTCACATGTGAATGGGGAATAACCATCAGCAATAAATGGGACTGGAAAGTTGACCCCGGTAATACTGGGGTCTTGCCTCAAGAAGGCTGTATATATTGTTTTCAGTGTGTTGTATCATACTTAGTAGATAAATATTCCTTTTTATATAAAAGCAAGTATTTAACTGGACAACCACTGGTTGGGGTTGCTGAATGTATTCTGAGCTAGCACTCCTTATACCTAACTCCACCCTCCAGCCCACCTTTGGGAAGCCTTGGACTGCTGGACCTTTGCTACCACTGAGATTCAAGTCTAGAAGGGGTACTTAGCCCAGGTGTTCTGAGACCATAGTAGGCCGAGCCCTGGTACATCAGGCATAAAAGATCTCAACCACCATACAGTAGTTGGGCCCATTAATTCCTGCTTCTGTGGCCCTGTAGGTGGCATTATGACAAGTATGCAGCAAAAATACATAGTTAATATATTAAAATGTTTGATAAAGGCTCAATTTCTTTATTAAGTGTGCAGTCTTACAAAATGACTACATGATGCCACATAACCAAGCCATCCACCAAATGCCTTGCTGTGATTGGCATATCATCCATGCAATGGCAAACCATAAAAAACACATTAAAGCCTGTCGCTGAAGAAGGTTGACCCAAAAACCACACCTTCTCCCTTCTCTCTACTTCATCTTATTGTACTTTTTGAACAATTTGTGACATGAGGTCTACCAAACAACCAAAGCTGTCAATAGCTAGTACATCTTTGAAGAATTGATGACTTGATGTCTTCCTGAAGGCTAAAACTGTCTAAAGTGAGACCTACAATTTCCAGAAATGCTTAGATTTCTGCCAAATAGCAAGGTCTATAAAACTCCAGTTGAACTTGAAAATTACCTATGAAAAGCTGAGCCTCATCCTTGTGTAAGGTGCATGACCTTATGGTGTTTCTGTGTGAAGTTCTCTGCCCATAAAATGAGACAGAGTGAGATTTTTTGTGATGTAATATGCTCCATTAACCTCATGAAAAATGGAAGGCATAGCAACAGGCAGCGTGCTTGAGAAAGCATTTGTTTCATTGGCCAAGGGCAGACTAGTCCTAATGACTTCGGGCATAGAATGTCAGTATGCTTTTGGGTTCACTCCAGCTTGTCAGACCTCAGAGTAGAAAACCAGGGAACAATTTTTATTTGCCATTATTTGTTGTGTCTTTGTCAATGATCATGCAAAATCCCTACATCTCAGTGCATATGTTGCAAAAAAGTTTTTCTTGATTAATTCCCTTCATTAAATCCCTTCTCCTGGTGCTGTCCATGATATTTAAAAAAATATGTGCCCCTTATTCTTGTGCTTGCTGCCAATGGGCAGTATTCAGGCAGCGGGTCCGGGCTCCAAGATTTAAGAGAAAGTGTCTCTTTTGGGTGTTCTTATAAATATGCCATCTCACCACAAAAACGCTCAAGAAAATTTGGATTTTCTTAATGATTGCCATCTTGATTTTTTGTTTATTAATGAGTCATGGCTTAAGCCCTTTTCTAATGCCGACATTGCTGTAGCTTTACCTTTGGGCTACTCTGTCTCTGACATGATAGAACTGAAGGCAGAGGTGGAGGTATGTCTATTAATTTTTCGGAGTCACTGGGCCTTATCTCTTTATCTTGGGTCCGATGAATCTTTCTTCTCTGTTCCAAAGGGGGGGAGAGATAATTTTACCAGATTATTCAAATCCATTACAATGCAACTCAATAGTCACATATTAAACTTCAGAGTCCAAAACATTTCAAATGGCTTTATTACAGGCTCAAAGCCAAAGTTACATAAGTGAGTCTCAAACCCATAGTATAAATATACAAAACCACCAATGGAGAATTAAAGTGTCTCACAGTATTAAATTGAAGCTCCATATAACATACAAAGACTTCAATAGCAACAATGCAGAAAATCAGAAAAAGTATGTGATGTCTGGATTCTAAAATTAAGTTCTCTCGTCTAGCCATTCAAACTATCTCCTAAACTATACTGATACATAGAAAATATGTGAGAAACGTTAGCAAACAGAACTTCTGTAGAAGATTCTGTTCAAGAGAGGTGTGGTGCATAAAGCCAAAAAGATATTAAAGTATTAGGTAAATACCTCAAAATGTTTGCTATGAGCAAGAGACAGAAGGAATCTGAATCTCTCACCAACTAAACCACACTTAAGTCTCGATTCTTCCAGGTGTGATGACATCATAAACAAAACGCTCATTTGGAAAACAAAACCGCAAATCAATTATAATTGACATTTTAGTCTTCTGAAACCTTAAGCATTCAACCTTGTTATACCCGTGCATCCAAGAATTTCAAAAGCTATAGCTGCAAATTCCAGGATACTCCCTCTGACTTGTAGCGTTTCTCTCAAACAAGCTTTCACGTTGAAGATTAAAACACACAAAAATAATTCACCCTTCATTCCAACCAAATTAAAATGAACACACATATACTTTCAGTACAATATATTTCAAAAGTTATACTTGTTGAATATAAAATGATTATAAAAAAAATAACATTTCTAAAATACTGTAACATAGACATTCTTGCAAATGAGGATTTATTGTGGCATACATAAAACATTAAATTTATTGTGCACTTTTACGGATATATTTCAGTGCACTGTTTAACAATTTGTTTTACACATTACAAATAATCAAATAACCACCCCTTCTTCTCACGTTGTGAGAGGCATAATGGTGCAGCCAGGTTATGCTCTTTCAGTACGTTTGAAGTTAAGAATGTAAGGGGAGTGGAGAGCCTCAGGATTTGTTTTAAATTAGGCCAGTCCAGTTCCTTTGGTGGAATTCTGGTCTATTATCCGCCAGGGCCATGCTCCAGCTTTCTGAGCCCCATAGGAGATGCTCTTTCCCCAGATACTTCAATACTTTAACTTCACTCTGTTAGGAGATTTTATTTGTCTTTTCACATTGAAGGCACTTCTAATTCAGATTCAAAGAGTCTGATGATTTAGCTGTTCTTGGCATCTCTTAAATAGTAGTAAGCCCCACACACCCAGCAGATCAAACTATGGTTATTGCAAACTTAGCATCACTGCTTCTGGGGATGGTGGAAGCGCAGGCATTATCAGACTACTTGTTAGTCCCTTTTCAGTATATCATTAGATCCTTGGCCTCCTGCTATTAAACAAATGGATTCTATCAACTCGCACCTCCGTACATGGAGGAAGATAACCTGCTTCAATTTGGTCAGTCTGTTAGCTTGTATCCCCCCCCTCATGGTAGGGTTCTGTAATGATGTACAACTATTTAATCATTGGATAACAGAAGCCATACATGATCTAGCTGAATTAGATCAACCTGACCAAAATTGCTGAGACATTTCTGCACCTTGGGTTACAGTTTCATTAGCAAAGGAAAAGCTAACCTGTAAGCAGTTTAAACAAAAATGGGAGATCTTCTTATAAATGTAATTGTATATAAAGTGGCTCTGAAAAGATATCACAAATCAATAAGGGATGCCAAAAATACCTTTTACACTTCAGAAGTTGAGACAGCAAATAATGATCCTAAAAAGATTTTTCAAGTTGCAAGGACCTTTCTGCAGCCTAAAGCCTCTCAAAGAAATATTCTTCCATTTCGATCTCTTTGTAATAGGTAGGCCTGGACGGAGTTCACAGAGTTCCACTCCTTGGAATTCCACGGAGTTGATTAAATACTCAGGGGAATTCCGCAGAGGTGGAGGTCTATGGGCTGCGGAGTCCTGATTGGTCCCGACCTCGGAAGCGCTGAGCAAGGTCGGGCCTGGTTAGTGCTTCCCAAATTGGGTGCATTGTTTAGAGGGCCATAGACATTGAAATCTGCCGTTTCAGGCCTCTTGTGCACCGGCATGTCCTGTGTGCACTGCAGGCCTCTTGTGCACAAGTGTGCACAGTGAAAAAAAAGAAATAAAAAGCGAGGACTCACCTGGATCCTCGTTGTCAGCCATGCTCTGCCTCTCTCTGCCCCCTGCTGGATCCTGTCCAGAGCTGGTGCCGGCAGCAACACCATGCTACTGCGCCAACAACAGGCTGAGAGTGCACACTGCAGCCCAGTTATGGTTTAGACAGCACAAGCGCAGACTATCTGCGCTTGCGCTGTGTGGCCCATAACTGGGCAGCAGTGCACATGCATGAGCTCCGCTCCGCTGGCGGGGCTAGCGGAGTTTTGGGTGAACTCCGTGCTCCAAGCAGAGCGCAGAGTGCCAAAAACTCTATTAGCTACACCAGCGGAGCGGAGCTTGCCGCCCACCCCTAGTAATAGGCTGTATCATTTTTTGAAGAAAATATTGATATGATTCACAAGGGCTTTGATAGTAGCAGTATAGTGGCAGAGAGTTTTCAAGGCTTACGACAATCTCTCCTGCCTTCTAAGTTCACTTTGGCTGACTTTCAGCCTATTTTCTTGCAGAAATCTGAGTGTGCTATCCTTGTTTGTAAATCTGGCTCTCCTTTGGACCCTTGCCTGACAGTCAGCTTTACAAAGGCAATTTAGAATGTGAATCCTGTAATCAACCACCTAATAAATACTTCCCTTTCTTCAGCAGTAGTTCTAGAGTCCTGGAAAATGGCTGTAATAAAACCTTTATTTAAAAATACATTGGCTGATCCCTCTATTCTTGCCTATTTTAGTCATATTTCCCTCCTCTTACTAAAATGCTGGAAACGCTTGTTAATGAACAATAAATTAATTTTCAAGAACACTCCAAGTCCCTTCATCCTTCCCAATCTGATCTCAGGCCTAAACGCTCCATGGAATCAGCCCTCCCTGAGATTACAGAAACAATAAATTGACACTGGATAGTGGCCAAAACGCCTGGATTTATTGGCAGGGTTCAATACCATCTCGCACTCTGTACTTCTTCAGCTTCTCTTTGAAATTGGTATTAATGGCAAGGCTTGGACTTGGTTTCAGTATTTTCTTGCAGACAGGAGACAAATGGTGTCTATCGGGCAGTTCACTTCAGGAGACAAAGCATTGATATATGGTTTTCTGAAGGGCTCATCACATAGGCCATCTTTATTTAACATTTATATAGCGCTGCTGATTTCTCTGATTTTCTCCTTTGGTGTTTCTAACATGTCCTATGCAGACAACACCCAATTGATCCTATCTTTGGATAAAAAGTATTTTGGCTGTGATCAAAATTTCAGGGATTGTTTCACCAGTCTTGTCCACTAGATTGAAATGAATCATCTCAAGTGCAATGCAGAAAAAACAGAACTACTTCTGTATGAAATAAATAATATGTTATCCACAAGCAGCTTCTGGCTTCATAATCTGTTTCCTCCTCTGGTAGCAGTGGCTAGAAATCTAGGGGTAAAATGTGATAATGTTCTGCCCTTTTGACCTCAAGTTCTATCAGTATCTGGTACATGCTTTTCCCTGATTTAATCACTTAAAAAAATATTAGAATTTCTCCCTTATGGCTTCATAATCTGTTACCTCCTCCAGTAGCAGTGGCTAGAAATCTAGGGGTAACATGTGATAATGTCCTGCCCTTTTGACCTCAAGTTCCATCAGAAGCTGATACATACTTTTCCCCGATTTAATCACTTAAAACATTATTTCAATTTCTCCCTTTGGCAGCAAGGAACATTGTAGGCTCTGCACTTGTAACTCAAGGTTGGACTATTGCAACAGCTTCTGTCTAGGCATGATTAAGCAGCTCCTCCATAGACTCCAAGTGGTTCCAAATGCGGTCATTAGTCTTGTTTTTGAGATTCCCCGAAAAAGCTTCACTTCTTAGGGGCTCAGAAAATTGCACTGGCTACCAATTCATAAGTGGGTTCTTTTAACATCTTTGGTTTTGGTCTTCGCATCTTTCCATCTAATTGGCCCTAAATATGTCAGATCGTATTTTGCGGTAAAGAACTCACAGGACTCCTAGATCTTTGAATGCTAAGTTTTTACAAATTCCTAACTTTAGGTTGAAATCCAGAGGCAGTACTATTTTGATGCATTAGAATCTGAGGCCTGGAGTCAACTTCCCTGTTCTTTCAGATTCAAGAATAATGAAGCAGCTTTTAAGCAAAGTTTGAAAACCCTGTCTCCTTTTGGACCCAGGTGAGCTGTGACATTGTTTAATTTAATCTGTTTAAGGTTTTGCTCCCTCCAAAGTAATTTCTCTGGGTTTTATTTTGTGGTACTGTGGTTGGTGAGTGATGTCTGTGCCTGACTTAGCACCAGGATGCTCTGCTTTGAGAGGCACTGTGCTTTATAAGTACCTCCAGTCATTCATTCATTTCATTTCTTTTGTGCCAAACCAATGTCAATTTCTAAATACTATTTTGTAAGAATCGTCATCATAGTAACAATAATAGTAACAACAATAATAGTGGTATTATAATAGTATGAACACGTAACAATAAATAACAGGGATGTTTTACAGCAATGGGTTCAGAGTGACATCAGATAGACAAGAACAAAGCTCAAGTTGTCTATGATGTCACTCAGTGCCCCAAGATAAAAAAAAATCCATATTATTCATTTGTTTCTCATTCATAATTTTAAGATATATATGTATCCCGCAAAATCATCTGTCCTTGATTCATTTGCGAGGGAGTGGCAGAGGGTAATGGGGGAGCCATACATAACATGGCATCTCCTCCATTTCTCAAATGTAGCAAAGGCTGGCCTTTGCCTGTTGTCAACCATCCCTTCCATCAGCGGCACCTTTCCTGCACCTCCGTTATTGACATGCCCCCTGCTCTCCAACCAGTGCTGTATTGATAGGCTTTCAGAGAGTCCTGTTACAGCAGACTGTGATTCCTTTTTGTTTCACTTATGCTACATCACAGCAGTGTATAATAAGATAAAGAATCAGGTATTCATGCTAATGGCAAGTAGGGCCTCCTTAAGAATGTGGTGGTCCAAGAACAGCCATACTCGTGATGACGGTCAGACAGCCACACTCCAGGCGGTCCGACCGCACATTATGACCATGGCGGGCGGACCCGCCGAAAAGACCCCTGCCCTCGCCAAGAACATCACTCCTGATGTGGTGACGGCAGTCAGGGTTGTACATAGTCAGGGCGCAGCTGAACTCAGCGCCACCTAGCTGATTACAACCCTACTTCCTGCCAGACTTTCCATGGCGTTTGCACTGACATGGAAAGGCTGGCGGTAGACCAGTGCTAGGGCCCCCCTGCACAGCACCATCAGAATGCATACTGTCTGCTTTGCACACAGTGCGCATTCCGAGGGCACAAGGGTGCTAAAGTACTGGCCTCCGCTCCCTTAAAGGAGCTAAGGCCGATATTATAGCACAGTTCCCGCCAGTCAGCTCGGCGGGAACATGTATTACAATGATCCTGTCAGTCAGCCCGGCGGGAACATTATAATATGCTCGGTGGGGACATCACCACCGTACTGGAGGTGTCCTCCACGTGAGTTCGGCAATTCAGTGGTGGAACTGCCAAACTCATAATGAGGCTTTAAATTAGGAAAACAATAACTTGAAATTTAAATGGCAGTTAATTACTATGCGGATTTTAAGTCTAACAATACAAATGTAAATACTGAGTGAGTTTTTAGACAATCACACTTACAATGACAACCATGTGTGTTATGAGATTTAAATATGGCTAGACAAATATGCTAATGTTTCATTTGATATGAGGGTAAATATATAAATGAGAAGTTATTTTGGAATGGAAGTCACACTCCTACTTCTGCCCTCTCATCTGACATACACAGAGGTAATTCAGTTAAGGGAGTGAGGACTGTGAATGCACAATTTATTGTCACACAGTTTGCTGCTCTGTTTTAAGATATTTTACTTTTCAAAGCGTTTATCATCACCCTTTGTTTAATGTTAATTCTGTGAGGACTGTTAGGACAGATTGGATTTGCAGAAAGTTTGTACGCTCTTTGTGACCACTTTTTTCAAATCCAATTAGTGCATCTGGTCGCTGGATAAAATTTTCATTGTTTAAAAAAAATATCTTTGTTTTGTTTTTTAGTTTGCACATAATAAGCAACAGAAAGGGTGAAATCACACACCCAGAAAAAGTATTTGATGAAGCAGGAGACAAATATTCATAGGCAGCCCCCCACCCAAGGCCAGTACATGGTAACCATTTTATATTGCACTAGAATAAGAAACAATGACATTCATAACAACAACACATGCACAGTAGGATCAGGGAGAAATGGCTGTCTCATTGGCATGGAACCTCATGTAATAGTGCTTTAACCAATTCCCCCAAACCATGAAACATTTGCAGGGTCAACTTCTATTTCCATAAGTTACCTTTTCAGCTGCCATGCAAAGGCCTATTCCCAACCTCCATTCTCCCAGAGTTGACACCTCAGTGATACCCCAATGACTCTCTATAACATGTTTTGTGACTGTAAGCCCCAAATTGGAAAAAAGGAGCTTTGCTCTAGGGACGTCTACATCCCGACCCCCAATAGGGCATATTTGGGTTCAAGAGGGATTTGCTGGCACAGTACCATGATGAGCTCCTGCACCATCCAGGACCAGTAGGCATTAATGGCTGGGCAGCCCCAAATCATGTGGATGAATGTACCCCTGGTCACAACACAGAGCAGGCAGTCCAGGGATGTTGCCTTTCCAGTACGATGTAGGAGATCTCAATCGTAGTAATCCAAATGCAGTATTTTAAGTTGTATCAAGTGCAGTCAAGACCTTATTGCGACTTCCCTCGGGTGCATCAGTGCTGCCTCTAGTCAACGTCTTTGAGTTCCCCCCTAAGTATTCCCCCTACCGGCCCTGAGCTTAACAAGGGTGTCTGGCATGCTGTTGTTAAGCGTTTTGTAGTTGAGGGAGATAGCATTCGATAGCAACTCTCCATGGAGTATTCTACCTTCAAGAGGAGCGTATTTGGACATATCCAGTTCCCACAGACCTTCCGCTTGCCAAGCATGACGAATTGTGCATATTTCATATATTGGTTGAAATCCTTATGATAATCTCTCTGAAAGGACAAGAAAGGCTTCAGACTACCACCTTGAAGGACATCCCCCAACCCGAGAGATTCCCAGTAGGTCCCAGGACCCAAACCCCTTATGCTTCCACACTTCGCACATCCACTCGCCCTCTCAGAGTGTAGTATCTTGTGTTATTTTCCCTGCCCACCCTATACTTCAAGTGGCTTTCTTTCAAGCTTCCAGTGCAACTCACATCACTGGGAGCAGTTTCTGAATACCCTTTCCACCATACAAGTAGTTGAAGTAGGACCGGACGGTAAACTGTGCATGTTACAGCTTTTAGGTGGGGTGGTCTTGTGGAGTAAAGAACCAGTCATTAATAGGTACCATATGGGAAGGCCATTAGTAGGCCCTCACATCCAGGAGATCAATCTCACCATTACAAGGTTTATGTTGGAGGGTCTTGAGCACTATCCTAGGATGACCACCCTCCAGCAGTAGAGCCCGCAGATCTCTATCTTGGCAAATGTCATCTCTGGAATCAGGTAGTAAATGTTCTGTAGGGCGTAGAGCAATTTGGGGATCATTGTCATTTAAAGAGAGATGCTCTCCCCATAAGTGTAAGGGGCAACATGTGCCATCTCTCCCCTCCATCTTGAATTTCGGACACCACCAGACCCAGGTTCCTGGACAGGCCCACCGAGTTACAAGGAGTCATAAATATACCCAGGTATTGAAATCAGTCGGTCTCCACCTGGAGCATCAAACGAAGAGTGGCCGGTCCAGGGGCCCAAATGGGTGACAAAGTATGGATGTACTCCAGTTAATGTGATAACCAGAATAAGTCTCAACTGAACTCAATCATTTGAAGGATAGACAGACTCGTGGATACCAGGTCAATAACATAAAGGAAACTGTCATCTTCATGCAATGAGACTCTCTCATCATCTCTTTCTCCCTCAGAAATACAAAATCCCAGGAATATCAGGCAAGGAACGAATCATGCCGGCCAATGCCTCAATGATGAGAGCAAAGAACAATGGGGACTCTGGGCAACCCTGCTGGGTACCCTGCCTAATCAGGAAGGTCAAGGAGAGAACTCCATTCACCCTCACCGCCACAGTAGGGGCCTGGTATATAAAGTCAATCCGTCAGCCGTATTGGGGGCCATGACCAAACTTTCGCAATGTCTGGTGGAGGTAGGGCCAATGAATTGCATTGAACTATTTTTCAGCTTCCAATGTAAAGAAGACATGGGGGTCTTTCCTCTGTTTCATCTCTGACAACCAGTTATGGAGACAGCGAAGATTAAGCTTAGTAGACCTACCAGGCATGAAGCCTGACTATCTCTGTGTATAAGTGGGACTATCACAGTCAAAAAAGCCTAGTGGCAAGAATCAAGGCCAAAATCTTTGTTTCAATGTTTAACAGAGAGATAAGAAGGTAGGATCTGCAGTTAGTTTCTGTTTTTTGTCCTTTTTATGTATCATGACAATAATAGTACGCTGCAGGTCTAAAGGGAGCTTGCTTTTTTGCCAGGCCTCTCTGAAAAGGTCTAACGAAAATGGGCTCAACAGCCTGGAGTAGCGCTTGAAGAATTCTGCCAGAAGGCCATTAGGCCGTGGCATTTTTCCAATTTTTAAGCTCCTGATTGCTGCCTGGACCTCCTTGAGCATGATGTTGCCTTCCAGTGTTAGTCAGTCCTCAACTGAGACCACCGGCAGGTCTCCTGTGTCCAAGTAGACCGCTATGCAGTATGTGTTTGCCAATGGTCTGGCACTATTGAACCAGGCATAAAACCACACAAAAGCCTCCACAAAATCCATATCCATTGAGTAGGAAATTCCATTCTCATCTATGACACATTTAATCCAGCACGACTCAGCTTCTCGTCTAGTGAGTCAGGCAAGTAATATACCTGCTTTGTCTCCAGTGTCATCTAGACGATGGTGCATAGCCAACAATTGCCTACGGCCATCCCTCTGTGCCAAGTCATGACATTCCCTCTGCAGCACCTCCAACATATGGTGGAAATGTAGAGCTGTCGATGCTCCAAGAGACCACTCAAGGTCTCTGAGTTGTCTTTCAAGAACCTCGGTCTCCTCCAAAGTTTTATGTCTTTTCTGCACCTGTGCTCTGTCATGCAAGACAGTTTTCTAATCTTCCCAGAGCATCCCTGCTGATTTCACCGACTCTTTGTTTACTTTAAAGTAGAGTTTTGAGGCAATCTGTAGCTCCTGGGCAACCTCCGTGTCTCCCAGGTCCCACGCATTTAGTCATCCCGCAGGCTGTCGAGAGCCTCTCCGATGCAGTGTTACCCAGAAAAGTAAATGATAGGAGAGGACGTGTGCTAGGTACTCTGCCCTATCTACTTCAGTCACCTTGCCTGCTGGTGCAAAGATGCAGTCTATCCTGGAGATGACCCTGTGCATCCTGGAGAAGAAGGAATTGTCTCTGGTTCTTGGTGCCGCCATATGTGAGAGAGACCAAGGGAGTCCGCAAACCGCACCAATGGAGTGCCCGCAGGGGCATCCACGGGATCACCGAGTGGGTGTCATTGGTCCATTACATCTTTAAAATCACCATCCACAATGTAGAGGACAGAGTTGGCCTCCAAAAGTATGGTCACCACCTCCTTCAGCACAGTCCCCAGAAGATAATGGGTGCAAACACACTAACCAGTGTGACTGTTGTTCATTCCCATAGTCCTTGAACACTGACGTAACACCCGTACCAATCTGTCCATGATGGTGTAACCTGGAATGGTGTATCAGAATTGCTAGCCCCATGAGCAAGTGGGAAAGACCTGCATGCGCTAATGCAATGTACACTCCCCTACCCAGAAAGTGCCAGTGAGTCTCCAACAAATGTGTCCCACAAAGGAGAATTATGTCTGGCTTGAGACGTCTAATGTATTGCGCCACCAGGCCTGCTTCACCTTACTATACTGCCCATTATCATTCCAGGACATGATTGAGCAGTGTGCGCCATCTATTAGCCTACCCTGTATCATCGGATGGTGTGGCTGCAGCCAGATCATTGCTAACCTGTGTGTCGGGGATGTAATTTTTGTGAGTGTGTCCCTTCTCAACAAATTGGACAAGATCAATGAAACAACAAGAAATAACACCCATGTGGCAACCCCATTCCCTACTCCCCGCCTCCTATCGGCCCCAGTGAGTATAAAAAATCATGTCAGCTAGACAACTACCTGACAGTGGGGCAAGAAAGGTCTGTTACCCTCCCACCAGCAAATATAATACTTAACTATTACACCAACCCCAAAGTAGGAAGTGCAGTGATAAGGGTCCATGCCACACCTGGAAAGGCCAAGAAGAGAAAAATAAATCCAAGGAAACAAATGAAGAAAAGAGGAAGAAACAGACAAGAGAGACAAACAAGAAAAGAGGGAGAGTGGCAATGAGGGCTTCAGATTCAGCTGCCCTATACAGCCTGCCACTACGCTGTGCAGTCCAATGCTATCTGACAGCAGGACAGCCAGACCCCGTACATCAGGGGCAACACTTCAACATCCACAGGGGTGAAGCAATAGTTAATTCCAATGCAGCTGTCACATTGTCAGGTCTGCAGTCTGTTCAATGGCTCTGTGGTCTTTGTCAGATCTCCACAACTGAGTCCGAAGTCAACACGCTTTTGTCTCCCCAGGAGCTACCAGCTAGTCAGGTCAGGCATGTCCTCGATCACCTCTGAGCCACTGTCTGCAGATGTCACTGACATGACTGCCTCCACTTGTACTCTCACCTCCTCCTTCTCCTGTCTTTGGCATTCTATATCCAGCATACTGTCCTGTCTGACCACTACACGGGTGGTCGAGTGTATCTCCCTTCTGTGGCCACTGCAGCTTTTTCCCCTGCTGCAACGAGAGCTTAGGGACCAGACAAGGTTCTTCCCACTCCAGGCACTAGGATCCTTGCGTTCCCTTGGACGTCCAGCTAGTCCCATACTTCTTCTACGGCAACAAAGAAATTAGACTATCCCTCATCAAGGACCTTCAACTTTGCAGGGTACAACAGCATATATT
Organism: Pleurodeles waltl; assembly: GCF_031143425.1. Taxonomy (NCBI): domain Eukaryota; kingdom Metazoa; phylum Chordata; class Amphibia; order Caudata; family Salamandridae; genus Pleurodeles; species Pleurodeles waltl. The sequence continues at coordinate 1,618,706,424 of NC_090445.1, read as the reverse complement.
TCATTCCGATGGCTGTCAGCTTTTGTTTGACTCCCTCAAATATTTTTTGCATTTGTTGTACATGTTGTGTATTGTCTGGGAATATCCGTTCAACACGATGTTTGAAGGATGGGTCTGCCTGTTGACTAACTGTCTGCAGTATTATATCACTGTCTCTGTAGTTTAGAATTTTGACAACTATAGTTCTCGGTGGCAACATCGACAAGGCCTTCTGCACACGCTCCACTATGGAGCCTATTGTAAGGCAGCACCCGGCAGCGTCTCCTGGAGCCATTGTTCTAGAAAGAGTTCTGTGATCAACCCCTCCACACTCCCTTTGCAAACTCCACAAACCTCAGATTACAGCGTCATGAGCAACCATCTGCATCCTCCACTTGCATTTTGAGCTGCTATGTTTGGGTCATCTGGGTGTAAACTTTGGACTGGAGGGCCTTCACTTCTTCCTGGAGTTTCACAACATGTTGTTCTGCCTCCAGAATATCTTTGCCACATTACGCAAGTCAACAAACAGCAGATTTACCTCCATTTACACCAAATCTATCTTGGCCTGGACATTGGCTCAGGAAGCCTTGATAGCATCCAAAATCTGTGTGCTTGTGGGCCCCGGTGGGACATTCAGACCCCTACCATTGACCGCTGAGAGATTGCTTGTAGTGCCTGTGGCCGTAAACTGGTCAAACTTTGTCTGTTCGGCTTCCTTGTGATACTGTATCCTTAACCATCATCTGACTGATCTGGGGTCCCATGTACCCCATATAGTGAAGCACTCCCACCAAGTCACTTATCTCTGCATCAAACGAATGCCAGCTGTTTTCTTTTACTGCCCCAGTTCCAAGCAAACATCTCCTATGTCTCCAGCAGCAGGGTTCAGACAAGGGCCAAAACGCCAACCCTGGACACAGAAGAGCTGGGGTTCCTCACCCCTCTGCTCCCCACTAACCCTCAGGAGACTGCAGCACAGTCACAGGTAGGGAGAATCAGAGGCCCACATCCAATGAAGGAAGCCCCGCAGCGCGAGCCCAAGTCACGTCAACCAGCACTGTCCAAACACTCAAAGTGCAAGTCTGCACCAGGGACCACAGATGGTGTTGCAGGGTGGTTGACCTTGTGTTTTGCTCATGGCGAGACACAGCCTCCAGGTTCACCTCTCGTCCAAGATAAGGGCTAAGTGATGCCACACTGTAGGCACAGGGCTGAGGTACACACTGTGGGCCAGTCTAAGGATACCACCTATGGACTGGTGGTAAGGAGAGTGTAAATATGCACCTAACACCCAGGGCTGATGACCCCCACTATGAGAAATCTCAAAGATCTGAGAAGCCTCAGGAGCAAGTAGGGAAATCCTTGATGGCTCCAAGGCATGAATGGGGCCTACCTAAGGCCATGTTTGGAGTCCCCACCTGGCAGTGGGCAACCTGAGCCTGGCTCTTGAAAATTACAGTGGTTCTCTGGTGGTTGTTGTCCTTATCAGCAGAATTTTCCTTGGGTTAGGAACAGAAGTCTTACCAAGGGTTGGAATGGGCCACATCACTTTGTTGGCCATGGTGGTGTTGTCTGCCTACTGGGAAGCAAATTAAGGTTAGACGCTTCATGGATTGAGTCGTCAGGTGAGGAGATGTGTTCCCCATGGATCAATCCAGTGGCTCAGTAGAGTATTGAAAGAGGGATCCAAATAAGGTCAAAGGGTATAGACCTGACAAGTGTCTTTGCAGAAGAAGGCCATTATCCACGTCCTTTCACCTGAGCAGGGAAGCCAATCAAATTATTGATTAGTGGTCCCTAACTCTAGGCTAGGGGGGGATTATTTTGGACCAGGACCTCTCTGGAGGGTCACCCCCAAACGTTTTGCCCCTGCCCCACCTGTTTGCTGAAATTGTTTTTGTTGGCTTTAGGACTCTTCACACTTTATCACTGCTAACTAGTGTTAAAGTACTTGTGCTCTCTCCCTAAAACATGGTGAAATTAGCCTACACCTGTTTTGTATATTTAATTTACCTGTAAGACTGTAGGAAGGTAATACTACATGTACCTAGGGCCTGTAAATTAAATGCATCTAGTCGGCCTGCAGCACTCATTGTGCCACTGACTTAAATAGCACATTAAAACATGTCATAGGTCTGCCACTGCAGCATGCAGTATAGATTTAGTGTCCTGTTTCTATCCCACCTAGCAAAATAAACCATTTACAAGGTCTAACCTCCCATTTTATTAAGCCCTAAAGGCCTAGGTTTCCTGGATATAAATAATATCATCCTCAAAGCTCTTGAAAAATGCTAATTTTGTTGTGTCATATGACAAAACAGCCATGTTCCAGGAAGCCACTTTCAAGACATTATTAACTATGAAGAAGGCATTTGTTTCCCATAGGACGATTACAACTCATTACACTGGCGGACCAATTTTAGCTTCCAACCTCATCCTCAGAATCAACTCCTCTTCTATGTCTAGAAGAGAAACCCATTTACCACCCTCTCCAACAGAGACTAAAGTATTTTTTGCTTTCCTCTACATCACCTCTTTCTCGGGGACAGAAAACATAGCATTCGCATGGCAATCATCATCACCCTTTTTTTAGGCCAATTGCATTTTTATCATGACCAATTAGGAAATGGATAACATCAATATTTCTACTGAGGAAGTGATGGCAATTTAGCAAAATTAAATTCTCCACGACTTTGGACTTGAAAGTGACTCTTGATTTACTGCCTGAGCGAAAGTTCAATATTAGCATTGTGTATATCACAACTTTGTTTGTACAGGACGATTTTTCACTTTTTAACAATATTACTATTTGTGTGCTATGAAAAGGTCTGGCCATGTGAATTAAGAGGACCATTACAGCGGAAAGAAGTAGTGCCACCATTTAGTGGGCTTTTGTTTATGTTGACCAAATAGGCCTGTAAAGCACAATCAGCCAACAGACGAATGGATTCATTACTGACTGCCATCACTGATGCATTTCTGTCTTTTTCTCAGCCGCTGCTCACTGTGGGTTAGAAGGGCGGGGCGGCACGTGGGGGGAACAAAAACATTAAACTAAAAAATAAAATAAAACAATAAAACGTACCTGCTCCTCTTTTCTGGTCACTGCAGGCAGGCACAGGCACCCAGCCCGAGACGGCCGGCCAAACACACATGCGCACTGAGGAGAGTGGACAGTGCACTCCCCTTGTCCTCTTCATCCCCATTGGCCCCACCCCTTTAACAATGAAAGGATAGTAAACACAGTTTATTATCCTTTCGTTGTTAAAGTTTTGCAGCTGCTGCTGCTTGCTGGGGCAACGCTCCTCCGCCATAGCAGAGGAGCCACTGCTGCTTTTACTTCTTCATTGACTGACTCCTATATTGGAGCAAAGCGTAATTTGCCAGACTTTTTTTTGTTTCCTTTTTCTGTTTTTTTCCAGATTATTTTTTTTCTCTCTGAAAGTTCCACAAACCTGACATTTGGAGCTTTAATGCTCTCTTTCCTCTGACAAATTGGAAATATAGCACCCTTGTGCCCAGGTGTCAGAGGAGAGAGACACTAAGACAGCTAACTCCAAAGGATTGTCAAGTAGGTTTTTGAGGGAGTAGGTCGGTATCCTTTTTCTACTATTGTTACTATTATTATTCTTATTCCTTTTTCCATGCTGTGGTAGTCCTGCTTGCGTCTCTCAGTCCCTGTGGTAGAACTTCGGTTACGAATAATGGTTCTGAAAGGTCATATGACATTCAATAGGAGAGTTTGTTGTACCCACCATTTGAGATTCTAATTGTGGGTTCAAACTTTTGACCCTTGACCCCTCCTTCTTTACTAACCGGACACTTGAGAATGACCGTGAGAAAGTCCAAGATGTGGTCAGAATTGTTTGTAGATCTTTCCATTAAGGATTGGATAGAAGACAAGATTATTTAAAAACATTGTAAGGACTCTGAATACTGCATATAGTCCCCCGGCAAATTACAAGATGTATGTAAATCAAGGCTGGACATCGCTGATGTTTTGGAAACTATGGGGAATTTATCGCTAGGTGCGCTACAGCAATGTTTCCTGATGGTTTTTTGCGAGTTAGCAGGGGTAACAGCCAGGAAGGAAAGGAGGAATTGGATTGAGCCTGTTGGAGTGCAAACATTATTAATAAAAATTGTGACATTAAAATATAGTATGAAATAACATATAATAAAAAGTTTACTTGAAATTGTGTATTAATAAATACAAATGTGTAGTTGACACGGTGGACACCATAAACAATGTGTATAAATATGAAAAATAATGACTAAATATGAAAAATAATGACTAATGCAAATGTATTTGTTAATTCATAGTTAAATGAACTTAAGTTAATGAATATAAACACTAATGTAATTGAATTAAATGATTTCTCAAATATGGGCCTACATGAAAAGGTAGAAAGCTCATTCTATGTTTTATAAGCTTGTGCAATGTTTTCTATCTCAGCAGTTTCACATAATGCTGACCTTACATAACATTTCAAATGTTTAGTGAAATAGATTTTCAATATCCTGTGTAGCTCACACACTGTGGAAAAGTTATGTTCTTATGTTTGTAACATGTGTCTGTCTTCCTGGGATGAGATAATTTGTACCCAGGAACAATAGTCTTCAGTGCTCATGTATAATCTGCAACAATTGTATTCAACTGCGGAAACTGGTGACTGCAGTGTGACCAATAGAAGCTTAGTTAGTTGTTTTCTAGGGATTCAATATAGCAAAACTGAGGTGATGTAAGTTCAGATTTTCCTTGTCTCAGATAGTAAAAAGATGTGTTCCTGTTTCTTAGCTCTTGCTTATGATTCTGTCAGTTCAGGTGCATTAAGGCCAAATCTTACTAAACTGTTCCCTAATATGTCATTGCCCAATGAAGAAGACCAGAAGATGCTCCACTGATGAAGACATTGCTGCTTGCTGATTCTTTTAAGAGAGGTATAAACAAATGTGCATTTGTCTTTCTTGCTGAGTTTTATGTTTTCTCTTTTAGAAAACCCAACCGCTATTTTTGGTTAGCGCCACAGTCAGATGTTTTCCAAATTACTTTTTGTCTTCTTTTCTTTTTGATGAAGCCCAAACATGCTTATCGAATTAGAGAAATACAGTAGTTAAGGATGCTGAATCTGCCATGTGCAGTGAGGCAATGTAAAATGACCCCCTCCCACATAATGTGAAAAGGGTATCCCAGGTCTCCCACATCTCACAAATATTAATTGGCTTTGGGAGGAATAGCGCACCCCTCTGAAGACTTAGGGGGTCTTTGAAGGGTTGGGGGCCTTCCTAGACCACAGGGGCTGCAGGTGCCTGAGTTACACCCCTGCACATGTGCCTAGGCATCTTGGAGTCTTTCACTGTTAAAACTGCACTGGACAGCCACTGCGTCGAAAGGCTGGCGCTGTACGCTGGAGAGACTCCTAAACCTGGTCAGGTATTGTCAGAACCTCGGGTCTGGGCAAGATTTCGGGACTCATTTAGAAGAATCTGCCGGATCATTATTGATGCATCAGATTTCTTCCGCTTCCCTAAGATCCCCTAACAAACCCATGGATGCGCTGCCTTTACAATTCAGAGTTCCATGGTGCATGTTCACACAGATGCATCAGAAATTCTGACGCATCTGTTGGAGCTAAACTCATGCATTGCTGGAGTAGCGCTGTAAAAATGATTCTACACCAGCAATGCGAGGAGGCTTCCATTGGAAAAAGCCCTGCATCAGTTTTTTTACGCCTGCTTTGAGTAAATTTCACTGCATCAGTTCTGGGTGGGTTTTCCTGTGAGAATGTCTACCTTGCATACATTATACCTGGTGCAGGTATAATGTGATGCAAGGCTTTACAAATTGATGCATTGGTCCCAATGGGTCAGTTTGTAAATCAGGAGCAGTGCAGTGCACTTCTAACGCCACCGCTGGGTCTAACAAAAATGACACAGCGGTGGCACAAAGATCTTATAAATGAGTCTCTTTGTCTGGCTCTAGGTCACTTTCAAGAGTAGATATAGTGCTGCAAGTGCCTCTTCCTGTGGCTTGCTCCCTTCCTACACCTGGCAGTGCCGCTAGCGAAAGCTGAGAGCAAAGAGGTGCCTTCTGACTTTAAATCTGTTGGTCCGTGCCTGAGATTGTCCACCAGTACATTAGTGAACCTGTCTGAGTGTGCCTGTTTTAATGAGCTTGGATTGCTGGAGCACGTTTGTCATATTAGATATAATGACTGCAGTTCTTCGCCCATCTGCCCTTGTATTCTGATCTAAAAGTTGGTGGTGATGATATTTGACGAGACTGGAATTCAGAATGGGGCGAACATCCGCTATCACATTTCCTCTTCCCTGCAGATATGTTAATGTGAGTTACTGTGGCTGCATGCAGCAGAGAGCCTGCTTTGACAATTTTATAGTCTGGACCAGCTCCACAAAGGAGGAATCGAAGGCCTCAAATCAATGCTTTGAGCATCATCAACTTTTTATTAGCTTTGTTGACTGCAAGTTGAGAGATACCGGGCATAGTGAATATGGGGCGAGCCAAGGTTCACCATTCAAGCAAGAGAAGACAAGGTTGCTTGTGGAAGTATTCTGCTATAAAATAAGTGTTGCAGTAAATAAGTTTTAGTAACCCAGGAAAAACCCCTAGTTGGTTGGCAGGACTGCTGCTGAAATGTCTGTGTAACACGCAGACCACATTTTCCAATCCCATCAAGACCATCTCATCCTTTCATTTTTTTGATGCCGACAAGATGGTTACCGTTAACTTGGCTAATAGCGACCCATATGTACTATCAAATTGCGAAGACAAATATGTGCATGTGTCACAAAAAATGTTTACTTATTTAATTACAGTACATTTGTTAGACGAACATAACAATCTCTAAAGTTGTGTTTAAAATGTGCCCCTTTTTCATGTATGTTGTAGGCCTAGAGTGCTGTACATGCATTTTTATTTTTCTAAGCGTCCCAAGCTCCTGCTGTGCAGCTGTGTCAAGATACCTTTCCTGTTTTCGGCATGGTAACACACCAATTGTCTTTCCAGTGTACCTCTTAATCGTATTTTGGGGTATTTGTTTTGGAAGAAACCCTGTAACCCCACTGTAAAAATGTTTTAAATACTATCCAATTTTCATCGGTGTCACAGTGCCAGTGTTATTTCCGACATACAATAAGCCATTATTTAAACAAAGGTTTCTTGTCGAAAAAGCTCACTTCTCACTTTTCAACCATGATTTGCATTCACTGTATTTTAAAAGGTACCACTTGGCACATATTGCACCGCCAGAGGCTTAAGGTTCACACTTATTTTCTCCCCGCAATGCATGAGTAAAATCTAATTCAACATGTTTTAAAATGCACCATTTGTCACATATTCCACAAAATTCCTCGTGGCAGAGTAATATAATCCAATAAGCAGTGACAAAGCCAATAGATCTGGCACTGGCTGCCAGACTCTTGGATTTATCAGTGATTGTTTTGTCCTCCGGGCCAAGTAAAGGGGCTCCCAAAAGTGGGGTTTTCCATGTTTACTCCCAATGGAAAAGTCGCTCTCCAATACAGAAAAAATGGATGAATGGAATTGCATCAAACTTGGCAAAAAGTTAGAACTTTACTCAGCAAGCATGCTTTTTGTGATGTGGTGTAAATACTTTCAAACGTTTTTGAAAAATGATCTCGTGTTAGGCATGAAGGGATTAATGCTCAGAAAAAGACAATGGTAAAAGCAATATTTGTATAACTCCTTTTATAACTCTTTTTATTAACTTCAGCACCTTGTTAGGTAAACATAAAACAATTGGCAAAATTGGTCGCATTTTTGTTGAAAATCTTAAAAAATGTAGGCAGTCATTAGCCAAACTCGTACGCCACCTGACCACCGGTGCGGCCAGAACACCACCAGCCCTATTACGAGTTCAGTGCAGGGCCTTAACATTGACGCTGGCTAGATCACGAGCCGGCGGCAATGTGGCAGCGCAACTGGGCTGTCCATGGGGGCCCCTGCACTGCCCATTCCAAGTACATGGGCAGTGCAGGGACCCCCAGCACCCCTTTGTAAAAGCTGGCAGAAATGGAACTCGTAATCCCCATGGCAGCACTGCAAGCAGCGCTGTCCTTGTGGATTCAGACCACCAAGACCGCCAGGGTGTCGGCTGCCAGCAACCTGGTGGTGTCAGCATTCCAACCGTGGTGGCTCCACCATGGTCATAATGTGGAGGCCAAACCTCTGCTTTGGCGGCGGTCCGACTTCCACTGAAGTCCTAGCGGTCTCATGACGGCGAAGGTCGTAATGAGGCCCATAGTTTTTAACTGGTCGATTAACTTAGGCACATGTGATGGCTGAGGACCCGTTTATCACGATGGCAGATGTCTTTTACCATAAAGGCCAGTATTAAGGATTGGAGAAAGATGGTATGTAAAGTTGGTGGCTCACAGAAATTTCACTAAGCTGCAATTCAGTTGCAGGTCCCCAGGTGCAAAACACTCCAGTACGGCTGCATCCTTGTTCGTAGGCCTCTTTCGTTAAACTTATTTTTTAATAAAGCTTTTTTTTCCAGCGGAAGATTTTCGCATGAACAGAGGATGTGTAGGAGATCTTCTGTGCCCTCACTGCATTAAATGCAGGTAGCATTTGTTGCATCTTTCAGCCAGGCTGCATTTTGAGCACATGGTAAAAGCCCTAATAGGTAACTTAGGAATTTCTCTGTTGTTCGCCTCAAAAGCCATGGCCAAGGTATGCTTGTGGGGCTAGAGTCATGTAGGAGTTCAGAGTCATCCAAGCATGATATCTCAGCGAAAAGACTGCTTTGTCCTCCAGAAAGGATTGAAGCCTAATTGATTTCCGGGCAGCTTTTTTGAAAGCACTATGCAAGATTGAGGCCCTCCAGAGATCGATGAGCCCAGTCCTCCTAAGTGAGTTGGCTAGGTAAACTCTGGACGGGGAGGTGCTCTTGCATTTGAGCTCTTGCCATAGATGGTAGTTAAGAGAGTCTGTGGTAGCGCCTTGGCCTTTACTCCACACGTTTATAACTGGACCTCGTCTTGCCAGGGACTGATCCAATAGACCGAACACCAGTCTAAGTTGAGCGGGGGAAGTAAATTTAGGAAGGTTAAAGGTGGTCCGGTAGGCTTTGCTCACTGTGTAATTTAGAATTTCTCAATCTCTGCCTCTTTGTACTTCACTCAAGTTTGTTATTGTAGGTAAGAGTTTGGCTTTTAGTATTTGTAAGAGGGGGTGAATGAGGGACCATTCAATTCTACTTTTAGTCTTTTTAAAGATAGTGCTACGGCTAAGCCTTTTCCCATAATACACCCTCTTTGATGCTTGAAATTCCCTGATTTGTCAATAGTGACGGCAAGGTATTTGTACTTTTTTGTTTCCAAAAGCTGTGTCTTGCCCCAGAACCACACGTTCGGGGGGCCCTGGCTCTGATTGACGTTGTGCGAGTTTTTTCAAAGTTCGGGAAAAGGGTATTGTGGAGTTGCATTTATTAATCTCTGGAGCCCTATTTTCATGTGGCTAATCAGTACAAGATCATCCGCGTACATAAGGCACGGTAATTCCAGGTCTCCAATTTTTGGGGCATGCAAATTTGTAAGGGCAAGTGAGTCCGCCAGGTCTGCTAGGTATAAATTAATAAGTGTGGGGGCCAGAACACAGCCCTGTTTTAGACCGTTGGTAGTTGGTTCCCAGTTTAATCTGGACCCATGTATCCGTGTGTAGGGCTATTATCAAGTTTAAAAGTGAGTTTGGAAGTCCCCAGTTTGAGAGCTTCTTCCACAGCAGATTCCTCTCTATGTGGTCAAATGCAGCCTTAAAGTCGACAAAACATAGTTGAAGCTGCTGTTTCTGTGTCCTTGCATTGTCGATAAGAAGTCCAATGGCCATTATGTTCGTTATGGTACCAGTAAGTTTGGAGAAACCTGTTTGGGTCTTGGGGATTATTCCCTTTTCAGCAATCCATGCAGACAGATGCTCCAACAGCAGACCAGCAAAGTACTTTGCTTCATTGTCTATTAGAGCAATTAAAAAATAGTTGTTTGGGAGCGATCTGTCTCCATTTTTAAAGATGGGTGAAATTATGGACCCTTTCCAGGACTGTGGGATGATGCCGGTATGGCCAATTTCAGGTAGAGAGGTTCTAAGGTCGCTCCGCAGAAGGACCTATTATTCTTGAAGATTGCGGGTGGAAGTCCATTAAGGCCCGCAGTGCCTTCTCTCCTACCCTTGGCTATCAGAGCCTTTATGGTGACAGATTCAGAAGATAATGTAAATGGAGTCTTCTCTAAAGACTTGTGTAGAAGGGGAGTTCCTGCAGCTAGCGGGCTCTGTGTAGGCATGCTGAGTGGTGCCTTGGTTGAGTACTGGCTGTTGAAATGGACTCCAAGATATTGCGCCCAGACAGCTTCTTTTATATGTGATGTAATGCCACCATGAGAGTGGAGTGTAAGATTGCATATTTTATGCCAGAAGCGCGCGCTGTTACTACTCTATGCATCTGAGTATAGCTTGGCCCAGAGGTCTTCATTACAAGACCTTAGGGCTTCAAGCAGGTCAAAAGTTGCCTTATGGTAGAATTGATTTTTCTTTTGGCATCTCGAGGTGCGACTCTGTGGGCCTGCGGCAAGCGTGTTGTTTCTGAAGGGGCTGTGAGTTGCCAGGTGGTGAACGGTTCTGCACAATTTTGCATAGCCTGGTGGTTAGTAGTTCCCATTTCAGCACCTCACTCCCATTGTTCGCTTCTGGCTCAACTGCCAGGTCCATTGCTGCATTGGATACAAGCTCTATATTAGATTGCGAGCATTTAACCCGTTTGTAATTTGTCGTGTATGTGGTAATACGTGGGATGCTTATTTTATCCATGTTGGAAATCATCAGGATGATGGCTACTTCCTGTGGGCAGTGGTTACTCTCACTCCTGTCCCCTGGATCATAGGTGGCTACTTGTTCAAACAGTGGCAGAGTGACAAAGGTGTAGTCGATTGTTGTAAAGGCTAACATCTTACAACATATTTTCATCCTCATCACAACTTGATATGGTATTGTTATATTACTGCATCTTTGAACCAACATCACCTTTCACATAGATTCTCATATGTGAAGCCCCTAGTCTGTAACTCATGGATCCCATGTTTATTTGGGCAACCTCTTGCCATGTTTATTTTTTTAAGAGTGGTAAATCTATCCATATCAAGCCTCCATTCCCAAACTACCTCTTCCTACTTCCCCTTTCTTCCCTTCCTCCCTCAATTCCAACCCTCCCTTTCCAGCAGTTGCTGCCTCCCAGTTAAACCTTGATATGACTATTGACTTAGAATGTTAGGGGAAGGCTCCTGTCAGTGGCAAATTGGGAGACACTGTATGATTTACTAATAATTAAAGCTGGACATACTTCCACGTTTTTGACCACTCGTTATTTCTTCTTACCACCAGTGCTGTGGCACCAGCATCCAGCAGCAGGGCCAACCAGTGGTAACTCATGCTGGATACTGCTCACACACCACCAGACAGAGCAGCCGGCGATACTACTCTTTGCGAATAGACAACCTAGGCTGATAAAATTTTCATGTGTCTGGAGCACCCGTATTTCTTCATCATCCTAATGACATTGATTTGGTTACATGGGGTCTTGTAGTTGTATAATTTCTGCTAGGCTTTGTGTTATAGATGTTCAAATCCCTACGTAAGGCCACGCATGCCCAAGTCTTGTGAAGGAAGTTTGCTTTCAGTGTGTGGCTTCTCGGGTGCTGTGGGAGGTCAGAAAATCCATCTTCTAGCGTCTTTCTGTCAAGTTGTACACTCTGCGTATTTAATTAAATTGGATAAGTCTATTGTAGATGATAGTGCCATATTCTGAGTTGCTGCCGTAACCTAGCGCCAGTCATCTTCATCCTGTGGTCTAACATCGTCCTCCCATTCCATTGTAATTGTTGTCATTTTGTCTGAGGTGCTACTTACCAGAGTTCATTCTGTTTATAAACTATAGTTCCCTCTATCGATAGAGACCAATTTTATTTTCGCTTCCTGTGGACTATACCACAATTAACTCAAGTAAGGGAGAATGGGAAAAAATGTCTTGTCTCAGCTAAAGAAAAATGTTAAATTGTGAACTGTGCTATTCAAAATCTTTTGCTAATTCCTCGAATTACTTCACATGATGTATGCTGCATATACTCACCTCCCAGGAGATGCTTACAGTATCCCATGGCGAGAATCCTGCAAGGTTGTTAACCTGCTTTATTACGTTCCCTGTCATAACGGTGTTTCCAGCATAATCCTTCCTTTCCACCTGACCCTCTACAAAGCCCTAGTCCAGCACTCAAATTCCACTCTAGTGACTGGAGGTAAATCGTCTATCACTCTTTCTCCATATAGTGCATTTAGTATAGGTGTGTCCATCAACTTCTTTCTTTCTGGTAGATTAAAAGGGCACCTTCCTCCAGAATAATCATTCATTCAACAATGTCTTCTGGGAGGCCTAATAGTAAAGTTTTTACGTGCACCATTGACAACACTCTTTGGTACCTTTGTGCCGTGTGTGTGCATTTAACAAATGCATTTTTGGGTGCTTTGGGGCCCCATATTAAGTAAAAGTCTTTGGGCCAGATGTATGACCCTCAGTGTTCGTGACTCGCAATTTACATTTTTAGTGTGAGTCGCAAACACTGATGTACAACAGTGTCTGAGAAACTGTTTGCAATTCCCAAATGGGATGCAAGGGACCTGCCTCATTAATATTTATGGGGCAGGTCACAAGTTGCAACCCATTGGGAATGGTCAGCACTCACAGGGATGGTGGCCTGCAGGGGTCAGTAGACCATCATATCTGTGACTGCTTTTTAAATAAAGCAGTTTTTTTTTTTAATGCAGCCCGTTTCCCTGAAAGGAAAATGGGAAGCATTTCAAAAATAAAAATGAAAAGCTTTCTTTTAATTTTTTTTGAGTGGGCAATTGCTGTGACATTTTTTTGCCACCCCCACTCACAAAGGGAAAGCGGTCCTTGGGGACCCCTTCCCATTTGCAAATGGGTTACCACCTCCTTTAAGGAGTTGGTAAAGTATGAATGTTTTGCGACTGCATTTTCCGGTTGCAAACCATTCATACATACAAGTGTGACATGCTATTAGGAAGGGACGCCCTTTACACGTCCCTTCCTAACAGTAACTCGCAAACCCTATTTTGCGACTTGGTAATAGCTACTGACTTGAAAATTGGGTTGATACATAAGGAAACACATTTTACTGGTCGCAAACAATGCGTTGTATATCTGGCCCCTTGCCTGCCCCGTATTTCCTAGAAAAACGTTCTGGAATTTGGAAGGGTTAATTCGCATCACGTAGAGTAACCTAGGCATAATTACCCTTTTTTAGATCACAACATGCACATAAGAGAAGAAGTGAGTTCCACATGTCTGGGTATGTAGCATTAAGCAGCAGTGCTAAGTTTAGTTCCCACGTTATCTGGGTTTTGAGTAACATGAACGCCCAAGTACTAAAAACTGTATACGTGATAGTTAGGCAACACTGCTAATTCATCACTTGCTAATGGATATAAAATCGGTTTTCTTCAGTTAATCAGAAATTTCTCCAACAAAAAAATTTTTGGTGTCAAAAACACACACACTGCAATTGCAATAGTAGTACCTGCCACTCAAGGGAACTACTTTCTGTGGGGATGTGCTCTTTGTGAAAGAGCGAACTGATGTCACTCACATTGAAGTTGGAGAATGGCTGAAGTGAGGTGATGCATTGCCCTATGTTCTCTGCTGTTTTGGGCAGAAAAACCAATTTGAACTGCGCTATAACAGACAAATGAATTAAGAGATTTGGTGGAAAATCCCTGGTCGGTCACTATATATAATGTGGTAGTAGTTATTTACCAGGCCACACACAGGGTAGCGAATTTATTCTGCTATTTGCAACACTATTGCTTAAATGGCAGAGATTATGGTCTATTTAGCAGTCACCATGTACATAGGTAGCAAATTTCGTTATTTGGTTATTTATCCAACTTCAGCAGCAGAGATTGTGTACTATTTGGCAGGCGCCCGTGCGAACAGCAAAAAATGTAACTATTCACCCAGCCATCGACAAGATAGAAATTATGTATCAATTGGTCAGCTGCTGTGCGAATATCAAGGAAATATCACTATTTACCCAGCTTCCTACTAGCTAGAAAATCATGTATTATTTGGGTTGCTGGCTAGATAGCAGTGATCATGTTCTGTTTGGCTAGTGACCATGCAAACAAAAAAGAGACGTCACTATTTATTTGCTTCTGACTAAAATAGTGGAGTTACCATCCACTTCAAGTGGATGGTAACTGCAAGTTGGTTTGCGACCGCAGTCACAAAGCAACTCAGCATGGCGATGCGGTCGCAAATAGGAAGGGAACACCCCTTCCTATTTGTGAGATCCCGGACTCTTTGGCTGATGGCCATGCAAATAGCAAAGACGCTTAATTATTTACCTGACTCCGGCAAATCAGCAGAGATTAAGGGCCAGATGTAGGTAAGTAAAATTTTGCGAGTTGCAAATTGCGAGTCATACCGACTCGCAATTTGCAACTCACAAAACCATATGCAGAAAGGTGTCTCAGACACCTTCTGCGACTCGCTATGGGGTCGCAAAGACCCACCTCATTAATATTAATGAGGTGGGTCGCAAATTGCGACCCCATAGCGAGTCCCTGCACTCACAGGGATGGTGGCCTGCTGGAGACAGCAGACCTCCATGTCTGTGACTGCTTTTTTAATAAAGCAGTTTTTTTTTTTCTTTTTGCAGCCCGTTTTCCTTAAAGGAAAACGAGTTGCAAAAAGAAAAACTTCCGAAACCATTTGGTTTCGTTTTTTTCAGAGTAGGCAGTGGTCCTTAGGACCACTGCCTGCTCTGAAAAAACATTTTTTTCGGCATTCACAAAGGGGAAGGGGTCCCATGGGGACCCCTTCCCTTTTGCGAATGAGTTACCATCCACTTCAAGTGGATGGTAACTGCGAGTTGGTTTGCGACCGCATTCGCGGTCACAAAGCAACTCAGCATGGCGATGCGGTCGCAAATAGGAAGGGAACACCCCTTCCTATTTGCGAGTCGCAGCCTCAAATTGCGAGTCGGTACCGACTCGCAAATTGCGGTTGTGCATCGCGTCTGGCCTTTTGCACATCGCAAACTGCGTTTTTCACAGTTTGCGACGTGCAAAAGGCTACCTACATCTGGCCCTATGTACCATTCTGTGAAGAAACCTTACTGTTATTCTATCGCAGATTAAATAGCAGACATTCTGAACCAGTAAGTCTATTGCCAGATACAAATTGAAGTTTCACTATAGATTAGGTTACTTGGTGACTATGCTAGCAGTAAGTGGGAAAGGAAGGATATCATAAAAGTTATACAGGGATTGTTCTCAACATGCTGGGCGTGATACACACAACTGGCAGTCTGGGGTTCTTTGTTCGTGTTTGATTCTCTGTTCTTCCCTTGCAGGCCTTTGCCTGCATCTGCCCTCATCAGCCCCTGGCCATCTCTGTACATCTTTGTGATGTCTGAGCCTCTCTATGACATTCCTTTGCTTCTGTTTCATCTATACAGACTGTGCCTTATGATTTTCTCAGTGTTTATTCACTGTAATACTTCTGTAGATTTTGGCCCCTTCTGGCTCTCTACTATTTCAGGCTTTCCCTGGCAGTCTCGCATATGATGCATTTTTTCACAAGCACAGGCCACCGCTGATCCCTTTCAGTTTTGTGAATGTTCCAGATTGTTCCAGATTGTACCTGCTCCCTCCCTCACACTTGGACTTTCAGTCTTTGTGGAGAGCGTGGGTAGGTGTCCCAGGATATGACTTCAGAGCAGGGCAATTAATTGTTTAAAAAAGCTGCCTTTCATTCTTCCTAAATTGTTCAATTGAGCTTTGTAATAACATCAGTTATGTAAAACATTTGGTAGCAGCTGTTCAGTCAGCCACCGGGTCAATAGTGACTTTTCTCTGCTACTTACTTGGCCACTGGTTAAATAGTAGAAATTATTTACTATTCGGCCAGCAGCCAATCTCACTTTTGATATTTACCCAGTCAGTGGCTACATAATAGAGATTCTGCACTGTTTGGCCTTGGCCCCATGCAGATTTCAGAAAAACTTCAGGGTTTACACTGCTGCTAGCTAAACAGTAGAGATTCTGCACTGTTTGTCCAGAGGCCATGCAAAGAAGAAAGGAACAACACTATTCACCTGGCCATTGGCTAATTAGCTGAGGTTATCTAGTATGTGGCAAGCAGTCAAGCAAGCAGCAAAGAAACTTCACTTGTTACTTTGCTGTGGGAAAAACAGAAGATATTGTTTACAATGTGGCCAGCAGCCGAGCAAATAGCAAATACACTTAATTGTTTTCCTGGCTGCTGATTAAATAGCAGATATTACATACTATTTTACTAATAGCCTGGCAAATATCCAAAAAGAATTTATCTGGCTGCTGCCTAAATATTTAAAATAAAGTACTGTTTAAAAAGTCTTTATTCACCTGGTGGCTTGCTAAATAGCAGACAGTATGCACTACTTTGCAGGTAGCTGTGCAGGTAGCAGAGGAACTTCACAATTTCCCCTGCTGGTGTCTAAACAACTTAAATATTGTGTTATTATATAGTAATATAAATATATATGTTAATATACCTAATATAGGTTTCAACAGGTGCTTGGAACTCCAATAAGCAGTGAATATAACTGACTTCCATCTTATTATGAAATTTAGGGTCCTGATGTGTTAATATTTTTAATTCACAAAATGTGGTAGAAAATAGCACATATAATTTTTGTGAATGGAATAGTATTTTACAAACCAACCTATGGACTATTAGGTGGTTCACAAAGGTTTTGATTACAGGGGGTTCCAGAATGAATTGCCTAATTAATATACATCAGGCAGGTGCTAATTTTTGACCCTTTGTGATTGACTGTATTCACAGAGATGAAAGGGACAGCTCATCACAAGTCCTATGATGACTGCCTTCTAAATTGGGAAACCCTCTAAAGCTTCATGTGTTCCTTAAAGGACCCAGACCTGCTTCTGAAACATGTCTTCCTGCTGCTTGTCACCTGCTGCTGTGTTGCCAAGTTTGAAGTACTAAGCAAGGATAATCCCTTAAAATAAGCTTAAAGCTGGACTGAAAAGGAAAATCTTGAACATTAAAAAAAACAATGTATTCTCAGAGTGAATAAACATGTATTTGGCATGCCTTAAAACCATAATCATTATTCTTTGTAGACAGCCAAATACTCATAGACTGTAGCATAAACTATCTGTGAGCCATGTCCTGAAGCTCATGAAATAATAGTTTGATTCCTTAATTTCCTATCTGAATATTAAAATAATCTACATCTTTTTGGTCAAAGTTAATTCTACAGTTTTTTAATCAGTAAATATTTCAGCTTAATTTATGCACTTATTTTTCTACAAGCTATCAATCATTCTATATGTACTTACATTCAAAAGCCTGCATCCTTACTACACGATGACCACCGCCATACCATTGCTTGTTGTCCCATTTTTCTTCACGACTGGCTAAATAAATACCTTCTTCAGACTATTTATCCACCAACCAATCAAATTGTTCATCATTTCTACTATTTAGCTTGTGGTTGGCTAAACAGCAGAGATTATGTACTATTTTTGCTGGCTGCCAGGTAAGTAGCAAAGCTTATGTACTATTCGGTTGGAGTGGGGTAAATAGCTACTTTCATATAAATTTAGTAACATGAAAAGGTCTTGGGTGACACCAAAAATACAGAAGAAAATAAATTCCCTATTCACAAATAGTGCAATATACCACCAATCCTTCCCCTATTTCTCCTCAACCTGATTTGCTGTGTCACAAACTTTTCTTTCAAGTTAACTTTACTGAGGGCTATATCACCCAAAGAACGTGCTCCTGGCTATGGCCCTATGCCAGGCTAGGAGATGAAAAGTGATCACTGCAATTAAATCTATCCTCCAGTATCAGCAAACTTTGGTCTCACCTATATGCAAGCTATTGGCTTTGGAAATATGTTTTAGCCATGTTGTACACCAGTGTGGCTGTTGTTCAGCATGGTTAAATGCTAATGGCGTGGAGGAGAGTAGATTGGCAGAGATTGGAGTAGAATGGCACAAAGTAGAGCAAAGTGGCATACAGTGGAGTGGCATTGAGCAGTGTGGCGTAGATCAAAGTGGTGTAGAGTGGCGTAAAGTGTTGTAGAGTGGCATAAAATACTGTAGAGTGGAGTAAAGTGTTGAGGAGTGGAATAAAGAGGCATGGAGTGGTGCAGAGTAGAGTGGCACAGAGTAGAGTGGAGCAGAGTAGAATGGAGAAGAGTAGAGTTTGTGAAGTAGAGATTTTTATAGTGGAGTGTCTCAGAGTGGAGTAGCGTGTCAGGGTGGAGTAAAGTGCCGTAGAGTTGAGTGCCACAGTGTAGAGTGGAGTAGAGTAAAGTGTTGTAGAGTAGAGTGCCATAGAGAAGAATGGAGTGTCGTAGAGTATAGTGTCTTGGAGTAGAGTAAAGCGGCATGGAATGGCATAGAGTGGAGTGGCATGCAGTAGAACGTCATAGAGTGGAGTGTCATAAAGTGTTGTGGAGTAGAGTTGTAGAGTGGAATGGCTTGACTGCTTGTGTGACTCGGAGTCTGAGCAGGGGATTGCTTTTTACATTTTGCATTCTAACACTCAATTACAAGGTACATGAGAGCTATGAAGGGCTGTTTATGCTGTTTTGTCCTGTTTTATGCTATGTGGTTTGCATGACAGGTCTTGGTGATTCATACTGATGAGAAACCTTGTAATTCACCTTGTTAACATATCTGAGATCAGCCTGCTGCCTTCTGCCTCTGTCCCACGAGCACGCTGCCGTTTGCGTGTTCGAGGCCCTCCTCCACCCGCAGGCATCCTCCTGCGCCTCATCCCTGGTGGCTAGTGGGCTCACTTGACCCGTGTGCCGCTTCCGCCGTCCTGTAAGTGTTTTTTGGCTTTTTCGTTTTTTCAGCGCCTCGCCGCCGGCGCTTCTGCCCCCTTTGTGCCCCCCTGATTGCTGTCTCCCCGATCGTGTATTGTGCCATTATTGTATTTCTGATTGTATTTCTGATTGTATTTTCTCATTGTAACTGCTTGTAGTTTTGCTCGTTTTCAGTGTTTTTTGCCCCTTGTGCGCTCCCCGTTCCCTGCCGCTGCCTCCCTGCGGCCCCGCCCCCCTCGCGCCCCCATTTGCCGCTCCCTCCCGCCTCCCAGCTGCTCCTCCCTCCCCCCTCCCTTCTTAATGGCTGGCGCTGCGCGTCGCGAGTGAGCGAACTCTGACCTGTTTCAGGTCCTGAGCTCGCCCCCCACGACCGCAGCACCAACCTGCTGCCTTCTGCCTCTGTCCCACGAGCACGCTGCCGTTTGCGTGTTCGAGGCCCTCCTCCACCCGCAGGCATCCTCCTGCGCCTCATCCCTGGTGGCTAGTGGGCTCACTTGACCCGTGTGCCGCTTCCGCCGTCCTGTAAGTGTTTTTTGGCTTTTTCGTTTTTTCAGCGCCTCGCCGCCGGCGCTTCTGCCCCCTTTGTGCCCCCCTGATTGCCGTCTCCCCGATCGTGTATTGTGCCATTATTGTATTTCTGATTGTATTTTCTCATTGTAACTGCTTGTAGTTTTGCTCGTTTTCAGTGTTTTTTGCCCCTTGTGCGCTCCCCGTTCCCTGCCGCTGCCTCCCTGCGGCCCCGCCCCCCTCGCGCCCCCATTTGCCGCTCCCTCCCGCCTCCCAGCTGCTCCTCCCTCCCCCCTCCCTTCTTAATGGCTGGCGCTGCGTGTCGCGAGTGAGCGAACTCTGACCTGTTTCAGGTCCTGAGCTCGCCCCCCACGACCGCAGCACCAACCTGCTGCCTTCTGCCTCTGTCCCACGAGCACGCTGCCGTTTGCGTGTTCGAGGCCCTCCTCCACCCGCAGGCATCCTCCTGCGCCTCATCCCTGGTGGCTAGTGGGCTCACTTGACCCGTGTGCCGCTTCCGCCGTCCTGTAAGTGTTTTTTGGCTTTTTCGTTTTTCTCAGCGCCTCGCCGCCGGCGCTTCTGCCCCCTTTGTGCCCCCCTGATTGCTGTCTCCCCGATCGTGTATTGTGCCATTATTGTATTTCTGATTGTATTTTCTCATTGTAACTGCTTGTAGTTTTGCTAGTTTTCAGTGTTTTTTGCCCCTTGTGCGCTCCCCGTTCCCTGCCGCTGCCTCCCTGCGGCCCCGTCCCCCTCGCGCCCCCATTTGCTGCTCCCTCCCGCCTCCCAGCTGCTCCTCCCTCCCCCCTCCCCCCTCCCTTCTTAATGGATGGCGCTGCGCGTCTGCACCGCTGGCGCGCCGGAGGCGCGCCAGAGGCAAGCCCGTCTGCGCCCGTCCGCGCCTGGACCGCGCCCAGCGCCACACCCCCTGGCCCTCGCGCCCCCCGCATCCGCTACTCGATCAACGAACTCCGCGCCTTCAACCCCGGCCCCTCCACTGAATGCTGCCGGGCATCCCCGAAGCACACTAAAGGACCTTTTTCCTGCCGTACCTGCAACTTCTCCTGCATCAGAACGACCAATCCAACTACTGAAACATTCAACCCCAACCACCTGAACTGCATCCTCATCAACACCCGCTCCGCACGAAAACACGCCATCGAGCTCTGGGATTTGCTCGACACCACAGCTCCTGACGTGGCTTTCCTGACCGAAACCTGGTGGAACGACTCCTCGTCTCCGGACATCGCCATCGCCATACCGGACGGCTACAAAATCACCAGAAGAGACCGAACCAACGGAATCGGCGGCGGAATAGCCATCGCTCACAAAGCTACCCTCAAAATCCACACCCACTCGGACGACACCCTCAGGACAGCCGAACACCTCCACTTCCAGATCCACACGGACCCCAACACGACCCTCAGAGGAACCCTCATATACCGCCCTCCAGGACCAAGAGCCCCCTTCAGCGACACCATCGCCGACCTTGCAAGCACCCACGCCCTCGCTTCCCCGGATTACATCCTCCTGGGAGATCTGAACTACCATCTGGAAAATGCCAACGACGTCAACACCGCATCACTGACCTCCAACCTCCTCAACCTCGGACTCCGCCAGCTAGTCAACACGCCCACCCACATCGCCGGACACACCCTTGACCCCCTCTTCACCTCAAGCAACCACGTTTCCTTCAGCTACACCTCCGAACTCCACTGGCCCGACCATCACTGCATCCATTTCACCTATAAGAAAACCACAGAGCAACACCGCATCCAGCTACCTCCCCACCGCCGCTGGGGCAAAGTCACCCAAGACCAACTGACCAGCACCCTCATCAACAACCTTCCACCCGACGCAACCGACCCGAGCACAGCCGCCATCAACCTCCATCAATGGATCCTCGACTGCGCCAACACCCTTGCCCCTCTCAAGAAACCCACCGCCATCCAAGGAAAGAAAAAACCAGCCTGGTTCACAGACGATCTAACCACCTCCAAAAGCATCTGCCAGAAGCTCAAAAAGAAATGGATCCAAGAACGCACACCCGACAACCTCGTCACCCTCAAAAACGCCAACCGCGAACACCACCAACGGATCCGCATCGCCAAGCGCGCCCACTTCACCGAACGCATCAACAACAACGCCCACAACTGCAAAGAACTCTTCGGCATCGTGAAGGAACTCTCCAATCCAAAAGCCAACTCCAACGACATCCCGCCCTCCCAGAAACTCTGCGACGACCTCTCCACCTTCTTCCACCAGAAAATCGCTACCATCTACGACAGCTTCAACACTGGTCCACCGCCAGACCCCACCCCCGACGTCTCCTCCCGCGACTGCCGCCTCACCGCCTGGACCCACGTGGACGAGGCAGAAACCATAACAACCATGAACACCATCCACTCAGGCTCCCCCACGGACCCCTGCCCCCATCATGTTTTCAACTCAGCCAACGCCACCATCGCCCCCGAACTCCGCAAGATCATCAACCTCTCCTTCACTTCTGCCACCTTCCCGGACAGCTGGAAACACGCAGAAATCCAACCCCTCCTCAAAAAACCCAAGGCCGACCCCAACGATCTCAAAAACTTCCGTCCGATCTCTCTCCTCCCTTTTCCAGCGAAAGTCATCGAGAAGATCGTCAACACTCAGCTCACCCACTTCCTCGAAGACAATTCCATCTTGGACCCCTCACAATCCGGATTCAAACGAAACCACAGCACTGAGACTGCTCTCCTCGCCGCCACAGATGACATCAGACAACAAATGGACAACGGCGAAACCTCAGCCCTCATCCTCCTCGACCTATCAGCCGCCTTTGACACCGTCTGCCACCGCACCCTACTGACCCGCCTCCAGGAAGCCGGCATCCAAGACAAAGCCCTCCACTGGATCTCATCCTTCCTCTCCGACAGAACGCAGAGAGTCCGTCTCTCCCCTTTCCGCTCCAAAGCCACCAACCTCATCTGCGGCGTCCCCCAAGGATCCTCCCTCAGCCCTACGTTGTTCAACGTCTACATGGCCCCCCTCGCTCAACTGGCCCGCCAACATCATCTCAGCATCATCTCCTACGCCGACGACACCCAGCTCGTCCTCTCCCTGACCAAAGACCCGCTCACCGCCAAAACAAACCTCCACGAGGGACTAAAATCCATCGCCGATTGGATGAACAACAGTCGCCTGAAACTCAACTCCGACAAGACGGAAGTCCTCATCCTCGGGCGCACTCCCTCGGCCTGGAACGACTCATGGTGGCCCTCCGTCCTCGGACCCCCGCCCACCCCTGCCAGCCACGCAAGAAACCTCGGCTTCATCCTGGACTCCGCCCTCACCATGTCCAAACAGGTCAGCGCCATCTCCTCCTCCTGTTTCAACACCCTTCGAATGCTCCGCAGAATCTTCAAGTGGATTCCAACAGAAACCAGAAAGACGGTGACCCAGGCCCTCGTCAGCAGCAGACTTGACTACGGCAACGCACTCTACACAGGCATCCCAACCAAAGACATCAAACGACTCCAACGTATCCAAAATGCCTCCGCCCGACTGATCCTCGACATACCCCGCCGAAGTCACATCGCCCCTCACCTAAAGGAACTCCACTGGCTCCCGGTAGACAAGAGGATCACCTTTAAACTCCTGACCCACGCTCACAAGGCACTTCACAACACCGGACCCTCCTACCTCAACACCAGACTTAACTTCTACACTCCAACACGTCAACTCCGATCCGCCAACCTCGCCCTCGCCATCGTACCCCGAATCCAGCGCAAGACATCCGGCGGCAGATCCTTCTCCTTCCTCGCCGCCAAGACCTGGAACTCTCTCCCCACATCTCTTCGCCAGACCCAGGACCTCCTCGCATTCAGAAGGCTCCTCAAGACCTGGCTCTTCGACCGCTAAATCAGCAGCGCTCCCCCCCCCCCTCAGCGCCTCGAAACCCTGACGGGTACATAGCGCGCTTTATAAATACTATGATTGATTGATTGATAGAGTGTTGGGTGCCTCCCCGTCCAAGATGCGTCGTGCAGCTGAGGGGATGCGTCCGTTCCAAGATGCGGCGAGGCAGCAGTGAAAGGTCCTGTTGCTTCGATGTTGAAGGTCCTGTTAATGGGGCTTGCAGTGCAAAGTAAGTTATCGAGGATGCATTGGACAGTCAAGATGATGTGTCGGTTCTGATGAAGGGTGAATCTGAGATTTAGAATTTCTGCATTGTTGAGGCTGCAGTCGACAAGAGATGTGAGGAGCTTGCACCAGGAATGTGTCATGCAATGGCAGTTCCGAAGGTCATACTTTGCATCTAAGATGCAGTGTTGCGGCAGCATTGTGAGTCTTTTGTGAAGCGTCCAATCCATGCAGCAGCGGCAATTCATCAGTTCTGCTTGAGGATGCTCCGCTCATCCGAGGAGTACTTTGTTCAAGTGATGCAGGTCCACTCCTTCTCACCCAGGCAGAGGGCAGCAGGCAGCAAGTCAGCAGAGCACAGCAAAGCAGGAGTCCAGCAGAGTGCATTGCAGCAGTGTGGTAGTCCTTCGGCAGCACAGCAGTACTTCTCTCTGGCAGAGTATCCACAGGTCCAGCAGTGTACTGAAGAGGTGGTGGCTGATGTCCAGTACATTTACCCATTGATGTCTTTCAAGTGGGAGAGCTTCACAGACAGGCTTTTAAAGTGCAAGGAGGACCTGCCCTTTATTCCCTGGCTCCAGACTCACTACAGGAGGGTATGCAGCCCTTTGCGTGTGGACAGGACACAGCCTTTTCAAGTGTTTGTGATACTGGGTCCAGCTACTTCCTCCATTATTGCCAAGATGGCCCATCAATTCACATCTAACTACGAACTCTTTCCTCCTATTCAGGTACTTCTGGTATGCTGCCACTATCACTGGTGGAATCTGCCTGTCTGGCTTTGATGTCCAGCTCTTTGAGACACTCAGGGGCATATTTAAGAGCCCATTTGCCACCTTAGCGCTGCCATAGCATAATTTTTTTTATGCTAAGGCAGCGCTAAAGTGGCATTTTCCCCACAACATATTTACAAAGTGGCGCAATGCATGCATTGCGGCACTTTGTATACCCTTGCGCCACATTATGCCTGCCCCCCATTAGTGGGGGCCAAAAAAATGGTGCAAGATTTTCTTGCTCAGAGCGGGCTTTAAAAGGGGTCATACCATTATCTATAATGGGCCCATGTATTCTGCAGGAGTAGTGCCAAAATGTTGACGCTACTCCTATAGTAAAAAAAAAAGCCACTACTGCCCTCTACCCTGCGCCATAGTATGCCTTATTTTAAATAGGGCACACATATGGTGGTGGTGGGGGGGCTAAGAGATGCAAGGAAAGTGGCGCTGCACTTTTCTAAAATCTGCCCCTCAGTTCATGAGCCAGTAAGATTTACTTTTCTGCTAAGACTTTTTCAGCTTCAGCCTTCTTCTCCACCATTTTTAATTTACCTCTCTCTCCTCCCTCCTCTCCTCCAACTCTTCTGGGGGATAGACCATGGGGAGAGATACTGCTTCCTGCCCTGGTAGGAAACTCCATTGCAGGGATCAAAGTCTCCCCGTCCACTGCAGGTGGTTCCTCAGACGGGTCCTCCTCAGACCTCTTCTTTCCATAATTATACCCAGTGGTCTCACCCAGTATGGAGTGAGCTTCTGCCTAGGCCCCCAGCACCTTTTGTAACTCCACCTTCCAGGTGGTGCTCTTAGCAGGAAGTCCAAACTCCTCTTAGAAGTCCTTGAGCTGGGTTACAGTGTAATCTTCTATACTGGCCAGCTCAAATTGCATTCTTGCAGGTGCAGTTGTAGATCCAGCAGACAGAGACATGATTTTGGGAAGAATCAGAAATGCCAATCAGTGAGAATTTAGCATTCAAATTGGGCTTAGATGTGGAATGGTATTGTACACCAAATTATTGTATGGTACTGCACAAACACAAGTTCTTATCCCAATACTGCCACCAATGTCAGAAACTGGGTTGTTGGTTGACTGGGCTATGAGCCGTGGTCAAGCAACACCCACAATCCTTGTCAGGCTAAGGTATAGGCAAACCCTTTATTAACCATTACGCATCCTCTGGTAACTTGGTACAGAGCAGTCAGGCTTAACTTAGAGGCAGTGTGTAAAGTATTTGTAATACACTTCAAACAGTAAAACAGTGAAAACACCACACAGATTCCACACCACGGTTCAAAAATAAAGTCAATTTTATTAAATAAAACTAGACCAAAATGACAAAACTCCAATTAGTAGAACCAGAGATATTGAATTTCAAAGTTTTAAGTATAAATAGTGGCAAGAACACAAAGCGCTGTTTGCAATATCTGGTCGGGCTGGACTGGGACAAAGTCAAATGTTCGGGGCAACCGCAACTGAGTGTGAGCCAGCTACAGATACTCAGTTAGACCAGCTGAACCAAAGTACCTTAAACTCTGTTTTCACAGCACTGCGTGGATCCATGTCAAAGATGTGTTATGCATCCAAGGCAATGCGTCAGTCCTGTTGCATCCACACCAGGATCCTTTCTTAGGGCCTTGTGTTGCGCAGTCAAGGCTATGTGTCAGTTCTGATGAGTGGTAAAGCTGCCATGCGGAGTTTTGAAATCATCGTCAAGACTGCCATCAAGCAGCTTGTGCTGGGAAAAGCATTGCACAGTGGCAATTCCAAATCTAAGATGCGGGGGTGCAGCAGTGATATGAGTGTTTTGAGATGAGACCAATCCATGCAGCATCAGAAATCCGTTGGTTGTGCTCAAAGATGCACTGTTAAGCCGTGAAAATGCATTGGTTATGCCCTGGGATGCATCGCTCAGCAGAAAGGATGCGTCTGTCCCACTGGTAAGCACCTTAGGTTTAGTTCCAAGGATCCATGACTGGAGTGGTACAATGTGGCAGGGTAGACTCACAGATGGAAAAGTCCAGGTGCAGGAACACAGTGGTTGTAAGTCTTTTATCTCCCTAAAACTTTATATCGGGAGACCAGCTGACTAGTCCTTGGAGTCACTTTGGGTTCAGGGTTCAAGTGATGCAGGTCCTGTCCTTCTCACTCAGGCAGAGGGCGGCAGGGCAGCACAGCACAGCACAGCAAAGCAGGAGCCCATCACAGTGCATTCTAGAAAAGTAGCAGTCCTTTAGCAGCCGATCAGTTATTCTTCCTGGCACAGTAACTACTGGTTCATACGTACACTGAAATGGTGTTGTCTGAGGTGTAGTACTTATACCCAGTGTTGTCTTTGAGGTGGGGGAGACTTTAAAGACAGGAATTCGAAGTGCACAGAGGTCCCGCACGTCCTGCCCTGGCTCCAGACTCACTACAGGGAGGTATTCAGCCCTTTCTGTGTCAACAGGACACAGGCTATTCAGGTGTAAGTGAGGCTGGATCCAGCTTCTCCATTTCATCCTGCCAGGATGGCCCATCAAGTCACACCTAAGCTCCCATTGCACACCTAAGCTCCCATTGTGCGGCTACTTAGGGGGAATACGCAAAGCCCAACTGTCACCCACCCCAGACATGTGATCAGAGACAGGCACCAAGGGGGTCATTCTGACCCTGGCGGTCGTTGACCGCCAGGGTCAACGACCACGGGAGCACCGCCAACAGGCTGGCTGTGCTCCCAAGGGCATTCTGACCGCGGCGGTTCAGCCGCGGCAAGAAAGGGAAAACCGGCGGTCTCCCGCCAGTTTTCCGCTGCCCTACAGAATCCTCCATGGCGGCGGAGCGCGCTCCGCAGCCATGGGGATTCTGACACCCCCTACCGCCATCCTGTTCCTTGCGGGTCTCCCGCCAGGAACAGGATGGCGGTAGGGGGTGCTGCGGGGCCCCTGGGGGCCCCTGCAGTGCCCATGCCAATGGCATGGGCACTGCAGGGGCCCCCGTAAGAGGGCCCCACGTAGTATTTCAGCGTCTGCAAAGCAGACACTGAAATACGCGACGGGCGCAACTGCACCCGTCGCACATACCCACTCCGCCGGCTCCATTCGGAGCCGGCTTCCTCGTGGGGAGGGGTTTCCCGCTGGGCTGGCGGGCGGCCTACTGGCGGTCGCCCGCCAGCCCAGCGGGAAAGCCTGAATGGCCTCCGCGGTCTTTCGACCGCGGAGCAGAATCAGGCCCCAAATGTCTAAATCAAGAAAATTCAAATTTTCTAAAAGTGCAATTTAAGAATTGAAATTTAAAATCCAATTTCATTATAAGGTAGGATATAAAGTGTGATTCCAGAGACACCAAACATGAAAGAAATATATGTTCCTATTTGAAAATTACATTTATCAATTGTAATAAGGCAACACTAATGCTAGCCTATGGGAGAGATAGGACTTGCAGTAGTGAAAATTAATAAGGCCAATTTACAGCCCTGGATGCATGTAGTGTACTTTACTAAGTACGTATATGTAAATTAAATATAAATATAATATAATAGAATTATCAGTAGTCCCTTAACTGTGTTTCAGGTTTGCCATTGCAAGGCCTGTGTGTGCAGTTTCACTGCCACTTCGACTTGTCATTTAAAACTACTTATCACGCCTTAAACCCACCTTTTATTACATATAAGTCACCCCTAAGGTAGGCACTAAGTAACCCATATAGCAGGGTGCTAGGTAAGTAAAAGGTAGGACATGCACTGATAATTTATACATGTCCTGGTAGTGAAAAGCTCCCAAAGTTGTTTTTCACTATTGTGAAGCCTGCTTGTCTCATAGGCTAGCATTGGAAATTCCCTTAATTGCTTTCAAGTGGTAACTTCTGATCTGAAAGGTGTAACATTGTCATGTTCGGTATAGTTTGTATTGGTACTGCTTACTAGTGAAGTTGAAGTTAACATTACTATTTTAGAAATACCACTTTTAGAAAGTAGGCATTTCTCTGCACTTACTGCTCTCTGTGCCTTACAGCCTGTCTCCTATTCACATCTGGTCTGTGCTGGTTGACAGCTCTCCTTCCACCCAGACAGCCATAAGCACAGGACACTCAGCTACATACTGAAGGGTCTTCCTGGGCAGGAAGGGTGGAGGGGCTCTCACTTATACTTCAAAAGCTAGTGGCCTGATCTCATACAAAGGACTGATCACCCCACACAGACCTCCTGGTAGCAGTACTGGGTTGAAAGGGGAACTGGGGCACTTCAAAACCACACTTTGAAGTCTCCCCTACTTCAAAGGCACATTTAGCTATAAATATACTGGGTCTGTGACACCCTAAAATCAGACACTTTTGGACCTACAACTGGACTCTGTCAGAAGGACTGCCGTGTTACACAAAGGACTTATCTGAACTACTTTTCTTGAAGGACAGATCTCCTGCTTGTTGCCCTGCTGCCTGCTGCTCCCTGTTAAGAAGTCTCATGACCATCAAAGACTTTACCAGAGAGAGATAATCCACTGCACCTGAAAAATGACGTATTGCCTGCAAGATTGACACAATGCCTGCAGAATCAATGCAGCACTTGTCTCGCGGCTGAAAAATCACAGCACCACCTATCCGCATCGATGCAACGCCTGTTTCATCATTACAGCGCATTTTGGATTTTTATGCATCATCCCCAGGCATCAAAATACCCACGCACCACAGTAAGGAGCAAAGGCTGTGCACCCAGAAATCAATGCATCCATTGATTCCTACGGGCAGAGACTTACTTAACCCTCTGAAAATGTATATGTTTGAATTTGCATATTGGATGCTTGTCGGTTTGTTCTTATTTTATTCAGATAAATATTATCCCTTCCAGAGGAGCCACCAAAAAGGTGGTGTATCACATGGTGGTGAGGTACTGGGCAGAATCCCACTCCCAAGAGGA
Source organism: Pleurodeles waltl (assembly GCF_031143425.1). Taxonomy (NCBI): domain Eukaryota; kingdom Metazoa; phylum Chordata; class Amphibia; order Caudata; family Salamandridae; genus Pleurodeles; species Pleurodeles waltl. The sequence continues at coordinate 1,618,677,191 of NC_090445.1, read as the reverse complement.
TGATGAATAGGGGGAGCATGTGAATGGCTGTCCTGAGGAACTACCTGCAGCAGTTTAGGGGCACACACGTGGATTTGTGCTACCTGTGAAGGTAGGGAGCAGTGTCTCCAGGTATTGGCTAACTGCAGAGGAAAAGAGAGAGGAAAGAGAATTCTAGCTTCAGTTGGCAAAATTGAAAAAGAGACTGAGGGGGGAAGCCAAACAAGCTGAAAGAGGTGTAGCAGAATAGAAACTACTTCTGGCTCATGAACTAAGACTAAAGGGGTTGGAACTCAAGGCCAGGCAGGTGGATTCCAGCAGTGATGTGGCAGTTACGTACAATACCTGGTAGGAACAAGAAAATCTGTATACCCTAGGATTTGGTGCCCAGTTATGTGGTGGAAGATGGCATTGATAAGTGGTTTTCTACTTATGAAGTTGCACTGAGGGCACATGGGGTTCCTGAAGAGCAGTGGGGGGCAGATCTGTCGAAACACGTGCCTACACTTGGAAGGGACATATTTCTAACATTAGAGGTTTAATACCAGATCAAGTACACTCCCTTGAAAGCCATTTTGACTGCCAAATTGGAATCAACCCTGAGAAGTATCACCAAAGTTTCAGGGACAGTCGGAAGCTCCCCAACCAATTCTGGGTAGATTTAATTGATTACTTCAGTAAGGCACTGAATGGCTGGGTGTGGGGCAGCAAATTGAATGATTATGTTTGGTTGCGCAATTTATTCTTGGGAGAGCTCAGTAGTGGTAACCAGTCCCAGTTTAAACCTAAAAAGAAAGGATTGTTTGACCATAAGACAGGGAGGTTTGTACCCCAATGTACAGAGTGTTCCAAGTATGGTCCTTCTAAGGAGGGTGGGAGCTCTAAATGTCCCAAGGTGGCACAACTCCCCCACTGAAGGGCAGACACCTGAGTTGGCCAGTGTAGTGCTAGGGGAGGCAATCGTCCCAGCTGGTTTTGGGTAACAGACAGAGGTAACCCTGGTGTCCCTCGGGGATAAAGATATGGTTCCAAATCACCACATGCCTGCCAATACTTCCAAGTATAGGCAGTGGGGCACCATTAATGAGTAATGGGTGGAGGCTCTGAGTGACACAAGCAAGCATGACGACTGTCAAGTGTCAGTTGGTGTTAGCAGATCAGGTCCTGCAGAACACATTCCACCAAGTCATAGTCACTGACAATCGTGAGAGCCATCTGTGATGTTCTTGGTAAATGATCCCATTACCGAATGGAATCATTTGCCCTAGCAACGGGGCAAGCAGGGTGACGGTTGGAGATCGGAGCGCTGGCCAGTGGCTGGGGCGCTGTACACTAATAAACCTACGTGAATTTACCCGTGTGGATGCCTACATTTTATACCTTACCTCCAACCTTACATTGGTGACGAAGGTGGTGTAGCGCCTCAACATGGCGAAAACTTGTGGTCTTTTTAGCTCCGGTCGTGTTGCAGTGGCTCAGCGGTCTTAGCGGAGAATCCTGCGGTGGCGAGGTGGTTTCAGCGAATGAAGAGTGGATCCCCTAATGGAAAGTAAGGATTAACACCTTCTCGCTATCTGAATCCTGAAACTGTTGACGTTCTTCTTGTGGTCACGAAGTTGTTTCCAGTTGAGTATTTCCGTAGCGGCTGACAGGAGAAATAAAGGCGAGGTCAGCCTTAAAGGGGAAGTCAGCCTTAAAGGGACAGGCTTGGACAAGTTTGCTCTTAAAGGAACAGAGCAAGGAAGGTGTGGAGTTCAGAGTCAACGGTGGAGGGCGCAGTGATAAACACACCTTTGCCCGAGTGGGAAGCACGGTGATAGGCACACCTTTGCCTATTGCTGTGTAGAGTTTTTAAGGACAACGTTGATAGCCACACCAGTGGTTGTTGTTGTGTGAAGAGTTATTAACACTAAACAGAAAATACCTACAACAGAAAGAACACTGCGTCAAACAATTCTTTTTTTTAATTGTTTTTGGGGCCTGCTGTTATTTGTTGTTGTTTAATTATAGGTGTTCCGCATTTGTTTTTTGGTGGGTTGGCAGGGTGAGCAATTTTGGATAAAATGCAGAATGTTACCCCACCACCATTCTTCCTGGGTAGTCCAGGAGAGCCAGGTTTTTGCTGGGCTAAATGGAAGAAAATGTTTATGCATTATGCTAGAGTGTGCGGTCCCACGTTGAGTGCGGAGAGGAAGCATGCTTTACTCATGCATTGTCTTGGTGGGGAAGGGCAGGAGGTGTTGGAGAATTTACCGGAATTGGAAAGTGAGGAGGCGCGGAGTTTAAATGAGTTTGAAATATGTGTCTTGAAGTTAGACAAGCATTACCTGCCAAGAGTGAGTACAATTATGGAAAGGTATTATTTTGGGAAAAGAGAGCAGGGTATAGATCAGTTGAGAAGTACATAACAAGTTTGAGAAAGTTAGCTTCTTTGTGCAAGTTCGGGAATTCGGTGGATGAGAGAATTTGTGATCAGTTTGTGTTGAAGTGTAGGAGTGATAAGATTAGGGAAGAGTTGTGGTTGAAGGATGAGCCGCCATTGGAAGAGGTCATTATGGTGCCAAAAAGGGTGGAACGTGTGTTGAAGTGTGTCAAGTAATTGAGTGCAGTGGGAAATAAGGAATTGAGTGAGAATAAAAAAATTGAAGAGGTAGTTTGTGAGGTGAAGCCCAAGGAAGTGATAAGTGGGAAAAAAAGAAGAGCTGATTAAATTCAAAGGGGAATGTTTCAGGTGTGGAAATAGTGGGCATAAAGCAAATACAAGCAATTGTCCAGCACTTAGTGTGGTGTGCAATGGGTGTGGAAAGAAATGTCATTTTTACAGATGCTGTTGCAATAAAAGGAAAGGGAGCAATAACAACATCACAAGAGAGGTGAAGGAGGTGTCACACGAGATTGTCTTTCAGGTGGACATGCATAGTGGCAGATATGAACATCCTAGTGAAATTGTGCTGGTGGATGGGTTCAAGCTGCTAATGCTATTTGATTCTTGTTCACATCTGACTATCATTTCCAAACACAGTTTTGATGCTGTTTGTGCAGAAAGGAGGAAATGAAAGAAAATGGATGTATGTCCAAGTGGATATGGTGGCCAACCTATCAGGATGCTAGGATTCTTAGTAGGGAAAATATATGTCTTGAGTAAAGGTGATGATCTGTTAGGATGGACACATCAGAAGTTGTTGGGTGTGGTACTGAATCCAAATGCACAACCACAGGTGCAAGTTCAAGAGTTAGGCAATTGGGAATGTGATCTGGTAGAAAAATTTCCAGAAGTATTTTCAAATGATTTGGGTTGTCTCAAAGGATACAAACACAAGATAAGAATGAAGGAGAATGCGTTACCAGTGGTGGCCAAGGTGAGGAGGATTCCTTTGGTGTTACAGGAGTCAGTGGAGGTGGAACTTAAGAGATTAGTAGTATCAGGGGTGATTGAGGAGGTGGAAGCTACTGAGTGGTTGGTACCCATTGTGGTTGCAAGGAAGGGTGATGGTGACATCAGGTTGTGTGTGGATCTGAGAGCTTTAAATAAGGAGATTGTAGGAGACACGTTTCCTCTTCCTCACATTGAAGAGATAGTCTCTGGGTTAGGTGGAGCGAAATATTTCTCCACTCTGGATTTAACATCTGCCTATCACCAGGTGGAGTTAGATGAAAGCTCGCAGGAACTCACTGCCTTTATCACGCCATTTGGGGTGTTTAAGTTTAAAAGAATGCCTTTTGGACTAGTGTCAGCTGTGTCGGTTTTCAACGTATTATGAGCAAGGTGTTGAAGGGTGTGAAAGGTGTAAAGTGCTATCAGGATGATGTATTGATGTTTGGCGATACGGCAGAAGAATATTTGGATCAAGTAAATAAGGTGTTGGAATGCTTGAGGCACGCAGGTCTTACACTTAAGAGGAAGAAATGTTGTTTTGGTGTGACTGAGGTTGAGTATCTGGGGCATTTGATTTCAGGAGATGGGGTAATACCCAAGCCAGATTTAGTTAACACTATTAAGAATTTGGTGTCCCCCCAGACTAAGGAGGAGGTGAGTTCTTTCCTTGGAATGGTAGAATATTATGGAAGGTTCATAATGAATTTGGCTGAAAAGTCTGTAAATATGAGAAGTTTGCTCAAAAAGGGGAGAGAGTTCAACTGGGATGTACAGTGTGAAAAGGAGTTTGTGTAAATAAAGGAAGAATTGGATAAGGCGCCATGCTTACAAGCGTTTAAACCTGGGAGGCAGACGTTTGTGGTTACAGATGCGAGTGCTAAAGGTCTGGGGGCTTTACTACTTCAAGAAGACAATGAGAAGAAAGTGTTGATTGCCTGTGCATCAAAATCTTTGAGTGAGGTAGAGAAAAATTACTCTGTCATTGAAAGGGAGTCTTTAGATATCTTCTGGGCACTAAGAAAATTTAGGCATTTTCTTTGGGGAATTAACTTTGTGGTTCTATCTGATCACAAACCTTTGGTTGAGGTTTTTGACAACAATGGTTTGAACTGCATTTCTGCTAGAATTAGAAGATGGATCATTAGTTTACAAGAATTCAATCTCAGAATTGTGTATGTGCCTGGTGCTATGAACGTAAGTGCTGATTGTTTATCTAGATTAGTAGAAGTCAATAGGACTGGTGGAAATTTGGATATACCTATGGTAGAAGACAATGTGTGTGAAGTTTATGAAAATGTGTGTGAAATTACTTTTGGGGCCATTTCGGAACAAGAATGGAAGAGTGCTCTGGAAGATGATGAGTAGTTGAACAAGGTGATGGAGGCAGTAAGAAGTGAAAATTGTTATGCCTTAAGTAAAAACTGAAATTTAACAAAGAAGGAATTAGCAGTGGATAGGTCACTGTTATTGAGGGGTACGAGATTAATTCCCCCAATTGCTCTAAGAAAGAAAATTGTGGAGCAAGCTCATGAAGGGCATCTTGAGATAGTTAAGACAAAAGGTAATTTAAGGGTTTGTTTTTGGTGGCCAGAGATGGACCTGGAGATTGAACAGGTGGTTCAGGAGTGTGTTCAATGTTCGTGCAGCGATGAAGTTTTGAAAACTCGCAACATACCAATGGTTTGTAGGAGATTACCAAGCAAACCATGGGATGAGCTGGCAATTGACATTGTGGGACCTTTGCAAGGTGAACAGTATACTCCCTATCGGATCGTTTTGATGGATTGGTATTCCAGGTGGGTGGAGGTCAAAAATGTGCATGACATTTCATCTTCCAGTATGATAACGTTCTTTGAAGATGTATTTAGGAAAGAAGGTTTCCCTAAAATCATCTTATCTAATAATGGACCACAATTTTGTTCAGTGGAATTTGAATCATATTTTGAAAACTGGGGTATCTTACACAAGAGATCAGCTATTTATCATCCTGCAACAAATGGAGCCGTGGAGAGGTTCAATAGATACGTTAAAGAGAGCATACAGTTGGCGATGGTCAATTCTATGAATTGGAAAAAGGAGTTAACAAGAAGAATTACAGCTTATCGTTTTTCACCACACATGTCTACGGGAAAGTCCCTGTTTGAACTATTCAGAAGAAGAGTACCCAACACAAAGTTATGTGCAGGAAGGATGGAATGGGTAAAGGAAAGTTTTAATATGGAGGATATGAGTTGGAGAAGAAAGGAGGAAGATGCAATGATCAAAAGGAAACAGGATTTTGATTTAAGAAAGAAACTTTGTAATTGTAGTGAAAGTGGGTGATGCTGTGAAGATCAAAGCTCCTGTTGGTAGGGTGATTTGGTCAAAGTACACTAGACCTCTGAAGGTACTTAAATGTTTCAGGAATGCAGTAAAGACTTCTGATGGGAAGATATGGAATTTGAACAGAGTAGTTCCTCTGAAAATGTTGGGGAAGGAACAGAGTAAGGGTAACATTGGGGATGATATGACTGTGGAGTCCAAAGATAGGCCTAAGAAAGAAGTGGTACATGAGGAAAGGAAAAATGTTAGAAAGAAGTACACTCCTGGATATTTCAAAGACTATGGTGGTCATTACAACCCTGGCGGTCGGTGTTAAAGTAGCGGTAAGACCGCCAACAGGCCGGCAGTACAAAATTTGCAATTATGACCGTGGCGGAAACCGCCAACAAAAACAGCCACTTTAACACTCCGACCGCCACGGCGGTACAAACAAACAGCGCAGCGGTCACCGCCAACAGACAGGCGGAGGATAAAGTTCCGCCCACAGTATCACAACAGGCCAATCCGCCACCTTTTCCAGGGCGGATTCACTGCTGATAAAAACACAGCGGAAACAGGATTCCAAAGGGAAAACGCTCACCTCTACACACCCCACGAGGAACTAGGACACCATGGAGCCGGAACTCCAACTTCTCCCTGCGATAGTCTTCCTGCTCCTCTACCAGGAGTACGAATGCCGACGGCGAAGACCATGGTGAGTACTGCACCTACGACACAGGGAAGGGAAAAACAGGGACACACACACACGCAACACCCCCACTACCACCCCCACCCTCACCCACTACAACACACAAACTAATACATATTTATACATTATAGTTACACCCCCCAACTCCCCCCAAAAGAATGCGAAGACAAAAGGAAATGAGTGTAACCATTGTAATATATTAAAATCCAGTACGCAAAAATATATATATACACCATAAACAAAATGTACACCAAGCTTAGTAGTCCTGGAAGTGCTCCAATTAAGTCCGTGGAACACTGGGCCCACACGGTATGGGCGAGGCCCACACAAGATCCCCGACCATGATGGAGAGAACACTGCAGGGGCATCAGAGAGCAAGAAAATAGGCACCTCAGGGGGAGGGAAATGGGGGGCACCTCAGCCGGTTGAGTGCACGACGCAAAATCCACAAGAGGGCCACATGCCCACTGTTCAATCCTGGGGAGTGCAAAGCCACAGTCTCTCAAGTCTCTACAGAGGGTGGGTTGCCCACTGTTCAATCCTGGGGAGTGCAAAGCCACAGTCTCTACAGTGGGTGGGTTGCCCACTGTTCCATCCTGGGGTGTGCAAAGCCACAGTCTCTCAAATCTATACAGTGGGTGGGTTGGCCACTGTTCCATCCTGGGGAGTGCAAAGCCACAGTCTCTCAAGTCTATACAGTGGGTGGGTTGCCCACTGTTCCATCCTGGGGAGTGCAAAGCCACAGTCTCTCAAGTCTATACAGTGGGTGGGTTGCCCACTGCCATATCCTGGGGAGTGCAAAGCCACAGTCTCTCAAGTGGATGCCTTTCTCCACTGGTTCTGGAGGGGGCATTGTGCCCAGAGTGCTTCATCCTGCTAAGGACAGAGGTAGTGGATGTATCTCTCCACTGGTTCTGGAGGGGGCATTGTGCCCAGAGTGATTCATCCTGCTAAGGACAGAGGTAGTGGATGTAACTCTCCACTGGTTCTAGAGGGGGCCTTGTGCCCAGAGTGCCTCATCCTGCTAAGGACAGAGGTAGTGGATGTATCTCTCCACTGGTTCTGGAGGGGGCATTGTGCCCAGAGTGCTTCATCCTGCTAAGGACAGAGGTAGTGGATGTAACTCTCCACTGGTTCTGGAGGGGGCCTTGTGCCCAGAGTGCTTCATCCTACTCGTGACAGACTCAGTAGCGTCAGTGCCCTTGGCGCTCATGGGCCAGCGCTGCTTGAGGCGGGGGTGCCCTGTCCAGCGGTGCTTGAAGCGGCTGTGCCCTGTTCAGCGGTGCTTGAGGCGGCGGGCTCCTTTGCAGTGACTCAGCTGCTGGCAGTCCTCTCTGTCCCAGCAGGGCTTGTGCTGGCGGTCCTCTCTGTCCCGGTGGGGCTTGTGCTGGCGGTCCCATCGGGGCTTGTGCTGGCGGTCCTCTCTGTCCCAGCGGGGATGATGGCGGTGTCCTCCTGGGCAGCAGGGACGATGGCGGTGGCCTCCTGGGCAGCGGGGATGATGGCGGTCTCCTCCGCCGTGCTGCTCTTCCTGGAGAGGGTTTGGGAGTAGAGGAAGAGGTTGTGGTTGTAGGAGGTGTTCGTTTGCGGACTTTGGGTGAAGGTGCATGGGCTGGAGGCTGTCGTGAGGTGGATGGCTGTTGGGTGAGTGTGTGCCTGCGTTTGAGTAACTTGGGAGGTGGCGTCACAGACACACTGGGAGAGGACACAGGGGACGTGTGAATGGTAGTGGGGGTGGTGACTGCACGTGAGCGGGGTGTGGTGGTGTGTGTGCTGGTGATGGCAGTAGTGGCTGTAGATGTAGTGCATGCAGGTGTGAGTGTAGACGAGACTGGGAGGGAGGAGGGAGACGAGGAGGAGGGGGACACAGCGGAGGCAGTGGATGTTGGTGTGTCCTCATGTGTCTGATGCTTGCGTGAGTGCCTGTGGGATGTGTGGTGCTTATGTTTGCCTGAGCTTCCCTTGTGTGTTGACGTGTGTGCATGCTGGTCTGTAGGTGTGCTTGGGATAGGCTGGGGTACAGGGGATTGGGTCTGGGTGGAGGAAGTTGGAGGGGGGAGGCTAGAGACAGGGACAATGGCTACCATCAGTGCTGAGGCCAGAGTCTGAAAAGCTCGCTGAAGGGCCGCCTTACCAGAATGAATGCCCTCCAGGAATGCATTGGTCTGTTGCAATTGCCTTTCTACACCCTGGATGCCATTCAAAATGGTAGACTGCCCAACAGTGAGGGACCTGAGGAGGTCAAAGGCCTCCTTACTGAGGGCAGCAGGGGTGACTGGGGCAGGGCCTGAGGTGCCTGGGGCGAAGGTGATGCCCACCCTCCCGGTTGAGCGGGCACGGGGCAAAGGCTGAGGGGCTGCTGGGAGGGCGGTGCTGGTAGTGGGGGTGGCGGCTGTACCTGTAGATGGGGGGGCACAGATGTTGCCGCCACCACAAGGGAGCTCCCATCAGAGGACGAGTCCGTGTCGCTGGTCTCAGCTCCTGTCCCCGCTGTGGAGCTCCCCTCGCCCTCCGTCACACTGGTGAAGTCCGAGTCCGTAGTGTGGCCCTCCATGGCCATGTGGGATGCAGTCCCCTCGTGCTCCGGTGCCACTGATCCTCCGCCTGATGATGCTGGGGGGCGACAGAAGAAAGACATGTTGAGTGCATGCATTACCGCTACAGTTGGCGGACACGACAGACACAGAAGCCCCCTGCACTACGCCGCGCTCTTGGGCTCCACTGTTAAATTCCTGGGAAATGGCCTTCTAGTCTATGGATGACATCTGCACACATGTATGACACAGGGGCATGACTAGGTGTACTTGGCACTCTACAGAGGTGGGGTGTTACATGGCCTGCCTTACGGAAGGACCTTGCCTACGGAACTCGCCCTAGCCTAGGGAAACCCACAGCCCACCCCCCCACCCAGACACTTCCACTATGTGCAAAATCAGCAGGATGAGAGTGTACTCACCCCCTTGCGGCTGCTGTGATGCCCTTAAGCGCCCATTCAACTCCGGGTACGCCACCGCCAGGATCCTGAACATCAGGGGGGTCATGGTGCGACAGGCACCCCTCCCACGTTGGGAGGCCATCCCCAGCTGAGCCTCTGCCGTCTTCTTGCTCTAGCGGCGAATGCCCTCCCATCTTTTCCGGCAGTGGGTGCTCCGTCTGTGGTAGACCTCCAGGGTCCGGCCGTCCTTGGCGATGGCACGCCAAATATATATTTTCTGGTGGGTGTTGACCTACATGAATTGTACAGGGGGAAGAGAAACTTATTACCAACTGCACGTCACAGTCATTGGCCCCCATCCCTACCCTTGCCATGTAGCACATGCACTCACTGATGTTTCATGCACGCCACAATCCCCCCCCCTTCTTACATCCACCTCCTCACAGGCATAGCCCATACAGCATGCTCCCAGTGTACTTACCTGTTTGTCTGGAGGACCGTAGAGTAGCGTGTACTGGGGGAGGACCCCGTCCACAAGTTTCTCCAACTCCTCCGATGTCAAGGCAGGGGCCCTTTCCCCAGACACTCGAGCCATTGTCTCTTCCAGACCGAGGTGACAGCAGCACTTGCAGTGTAGGTCCTCTCCTGTCGAAGATCAGGTTTTGAGTGATTGAACAGATAGAAAATGGTGTTCATGTCCACGGCGGTGCGTGCCGTCACCGCCGGCGTACATCGTCATTGGCTCCTGAGACCCATAGGGTCCAATGTTAACCAATGCAGCATTGCGCCGCGGTCTTCGCCCGCCTTCCTCAACGGTGTACAACGCCAGCGCAGTTACCTCGCATCCCATCGCCCCACTTTAGAGGTCAGGCAGCCGCCATTTCAGGGGCCCACATGGCTCAATTTTTAACTGCGTCACACATACCTAGGCCTAGACTCAACACACATACAGGCCACTTTTTGGATTATGATTCGTGTTCTGTGTAAGCTGTGGGTACGTACATCTAAGTTGGTTGACTCTGTGCTCGCTGTTGTCCTTCATAGGCACCGTCCGCTGGGACATGTGAGGAGATGGCGGCATCCTCCGGTGTACCGACCATTGGTGGACCTGTCGACAATGGAGGAAAGACATGTGATCATCACCTACAGGCTTGACCGTGCCACAATCCAGGAGCTGTGTACCCAGCTGGAGCCAGACCTGATGTCAGCTATCCGCCATCCCACAGGAATCCCCCCTCAAGTGCAGGTGCTGTCAGTGCTCCATTTCCTTGCAAGTGGGTCATTTCAAACAACAGTGGCCATAGCATCAGGAATGTCCCAGCCTATGTTTTCCAACGTGTTGTCCAGAGTGTTGTCTGCCCTGCTGAAACACATACGGACCTACATCGTTTTCCCTCAGGTGGAGGATTTGCCAACAGTGAAAGGTGATTTCTATGCCCTGGGACATATCCCCAACATCATAGGTGCCATTGATGGGACACATGTGGCTTTGGTCCCCCCCCGCAGGAGTGAACAGGTGTACAGAAACCGGAAGAGTTATCATTCCATGAATGTACAGATGGTATGTTTGGCAGACCAGTACATCTCCCATGTTAATGCCAAGTTCCATGGGTCAGTGCATGAAGCCTACATCCTGCAGAATAGCAGCATCCCTTATGTGATGGGTCAACTCCAGAGGCACCGTGTGTGGCTATTAGGTGAGCACCTGGAAGCAAGACAGTGGGAATGGTTGTCTGGGTCTGGGGATATCCCTACAGGTTAGTGTGTATCTAACAGTTGTCCCTCACCATTTGCAGGTGACTCTGGTTACCCCAACCTGTCATGGCTACTGACCCTAGTGAGGAATCCCAGGACAAGGGCAGAGGAACTCTACAATGAGGCCCATGGGCGAACTAGGAGGGTGATCGAACGGATCTTCGGCCTCCTGAAGGCCAGGTTCAGGTGCCTCCATATGACAGGTGGATCCCTACTCTACTCACCAAAGAAGGTGTGCCAGATCATTGTGGCCTGCTGTATGCTTCACAACTTGGCTTTGAGACGACAGGTGCCTTTTCTGCAGGAGGATGGTCCAGATGGTGGTGTTGTTGCAGCTGTGGAGCCTGTGGACAGTGAAGATGAGGAAGCAGAAGAAGAAGACATGGACAACAGGGACTCAGTGATCCAGCAATATTTCCAGTGAAACACAGGTAAGAATACAAACCTGCCTACTACATGTACTTTAACACTACTACCTCTCTACTGTCTGTCGTTTTCACCCAGTGTATGGTCACTGAGTTGTCACTTTCCCTTACGATTTCACAGATGTGGGTCCCAATGTGTGACATCTGCTTTGATTCCTCATGGACTACAGCTGTGTGACATAGGTATGTTGACATTACAAATGAAAGAGCTTTTTGACACTGTAATTGCTAATACACTATTCCGAAATCACAGACTGACTCCAGATTGTTTTGTGCTTTAAGGGTGTTTATTTTAGTGCTCAATATTGGAGGGGGTAGCAAAATGGTGAGGGGTGATGGTGGAGGAATGTCCATGGCAGAGTCCAGTCTATTAGTCTCACAGGTGCATTGTCCAAATGGGCATAGGAAGTGGAGCTAGGGCAGTTTAAGGATAGACAAGGTGACAAGGTGGGACAAAAGGATGACAATCAGGGTGGTCTCATTTCTTGGCAGGGGTCTTGGCATCGTTCTCTGTCTTTGTCCTGGATCTCAGGGACCGCTTGCGGGGTGGTTCTCCCTCTGCAGTGGGTGGGGTGCTGGTGTGGTGGTCCTATGGCGGTGCCACCTGTCCACTAGTGCCGACGGAGGTGGTGGGCAGTTCATCGTCCAGGCTAGTGTCAGGGGCCCCTTGTGTTGAATACTTCCTTCAGCACCCCTACGATGGTGCCCAGGGTGGAATTGATGGCTCTGAGTTCCTCCCTGAAGCCCAAATACCCTTCCTCCTGCAGGCGCTGGGTCTCCTGAAACTTGGCCAGTACCGTTGCCATCATCTCCTGGGAGTGGTGGTAGGCTCCCATGATGTTGGAGAGGGCCTCGTGGTGAGTGGGTTCCCTTGGCCTGTCCTCCCCCTGTCGCACAGCAGCCCTCCCAGTTCCCCTGTGTTCCTGGGCCTCTGTCCCCTGGACCGTGTGCCCACTACCACTGCCCCCAGGTCCCTGTTGTTGTTGGGGTGGTGGGTTAGCCTGGGTTCCCTGTAGTGGTGGACACACTGCTGGAGACGGAGGTATGGGCCCGCTGGGTGGGTGCTGTGCTGGTGTTTCCAGAGGGGGGAAGCTCTGTGGTGGCCTGTTCCAGTGTGAGGGGAACCGATTGTCCTGCGGTCCCCGATGGGCCGGGCTGGTCATCTAGATCCAGTTGGACAGAGGTGCTGTCATCACTGTGGGCCTCTTCGGTTGGTGGTGTGGACATGTGTGGACCCTCCTGTCCGGTGACGTTGGGTAGGGGTCCTGCAGGGGTATAAAAGGATGTTTACTACATCTGTGTGTGGCATGGTGTGCAATGGGTGGGTGACCGTTTACCCCAGTGCTTGCATTCCTGTGTGGGACCTTGTGTGATGATGGTTTAGGGGGGTGTATGGGTATGTGCAGTGGCCATGCTTTAGTGATGGGTGTCCATGCAATGTTGTTGCATGCAGGGCTTGGTGTTACGATGTGTCGTTTGTGATGTTGGGACATTTGTGAGGAGTTAGAGTGATGGGGGTGAGGGTGGGGGTATGTGCTGGCATGCAGGTAGGGTGGGGGATGTAATAGTTAAGATTTGACTTACCAGAGTCCATTCCTCCACCTACTCCTGCGAGGCCCTCAGGATGCAGAATCGCCAAGACCTGCTCCTCCCATGTTGTTACTTGTGGGGGAGGAGGTGGGGGTCCGCCGCCAGTCCGCTGAACTGCAAGGTGGTGTCTTGAGACCACGGAACGCACCTTCCCCCGTAGGTCGTTCCACCTCTTCCTGATGTCCTCCCGATTTCTTGGGTGCTGTCCCACTGCGTTGACCCTGTCCACTATTCTTCACCATAGCTCCATCTTCCTTGCACTGGAGGTGTTCTGCACCTGTGATCCGAATAGCTGTGGCTCTACCCGGACGATTTCCTCCACCATGACCCTGAGCTCCTCCTCCGAGAACCTGGGGTGTCTTTGCCGTGCCATGGGGTGGTGTGGGTGATGTGTGGGGTGGTGTGTGGGGTGATAAGTGTGCTGATATTTAGTGGTGTGTAGTGTGAGGTACGTGGAAGTTATGTGGGTGATGGTGTTGTGTGTCTGTGGATGCTAGTATTGTTGATGGTGGTGTCTCTCTCTGGCCTTCTCTCAGTAATTGTGGTCGTAGGGGTTTGTGGGTGATGTGGGTGTGTGTTTTATATTGTATTGGGTGTGTGGGAGTGGTGTGTGTATCTGTATCAGGTGTGTGGATTTCGATTTGTCCAATGTGGCAGTGTTTTGTATGTGTGTGTGTATTTTGAGCACAGCGGTGTGTACCGCCAATCAAATACCGCTGTTGAAAGACCGCCGCGTGGATTCGTGGGTCGTGATTGTGTGGGCGTATTTCTGTTGGCGTGACAGTGGAGGTTTTGTTTTCGCCAGTTTATCACTGACCTTTGGTGTGGCGGACTTGTGTGGGTGTCTGAATATTGGCGGATTCCGTGCTGTAGGTCATAATAGCTGTGGCGGATTTCCACGGCCGCGGCGGTGTGTTGGCGGTCTTCTGCACGGCGGTAAGCAACTTTTACCGCCAATGTTGCAATGACCGCCTATGTGTTTAAGGGATAGTGTTCATAAGTTATTCGTAGGTGGGATGAAGTCCAAAAAGTTATTTCTTTCCCCATGCATTGGGAATCTATGTATTACATGCTTGTTATTGGGGATAATTTTGATGATTTGTGATTGTGCATTAATTTGCATTCTTTGTTTGTTACTTAGAGCTCAATGTTATCTATTGTATATGTTAAGTGTCAAAGGGAGATGTGTGATGTTCTTGGTAAATGATTCCATTACTGAATGGAATCATTTGCCATAGCAACGGGGCAAGCGGGGTGACGGTTGGAGATCGGAGCGGCGGCCGATGACTGGGGCGCTGTACACTAATAAACCTACGAGAATCTACCCGTGTGGATGCCTACATTTTATACCTTACCTCCGACCTTACACCATCTACCCTTTGAGTGTGGGTCTCTGGTATTCTGAAAGTTGCTGTGAGTCCTGCCATACCTGTAGATTGTCTGTTAGGCAATGACCTGTAGCCACTACCTGTAGGGAGGTAGATGTCAGGTCTCACTTGGAGATGATAGGATTTCCTGAGTGGATCTGTATGATCACATGGTCCATGGCTGCCTAGAAAGGGAGTCAAGGGAGTCTGGAGCCTGTATTAATGGCAATGGATGTGGGAAACCAGTCCCTGAAGTTCCCGCGGTGGAGATTGATGGGGTCGTCCCTGAAGAGGAGGCCCCTGAATCAACCGAGAAGGACAATGCCACCCTGGGTGACCTACCTGAGCTTGCTGGCTGGCAAATTGAGGGTGGGCCCACCAGGGAAGAATTCTGCAACGTGAGTGCTTGAGGTGACAGGTCTTAGCCCAGGCAGCAGGTGAAACCTCTGGGGATCACCTCATCCATTTAGAGATTGATCTCTTCTACAGCACGCCTAAGGCTCCGGGTACTAGGGCAGCCCTTATGTTGGTGGTCCCCAAGGTTACTGCACCTTGTACTGGGTTTGGCTCATGACATACCCCTGACAGGACATTTTAGGCAAGACAAGAACTTCGTCAGGCTTGCTGCCCACTTTTATTGCCCCAGAATAAAGACAACCTCAGGTACATTCTGCAAGTCCTGTCCTATCTACCAGGCCTGTGGTGAGTCAGGGAAAAAGCTGAAAGCTCCCTTAATCCCACTTCCTGTCATTGGCATCCCCTTTGAAATGGTGGGCATCAACTTCATTGGTCCATTGGACCCCAAGACAGCTTTTAGGCAACAGGTTAATCTTGGTCTTGGTGGGCCATGCCATACGCTACCCAGAGGCAATCCGTCTGATGAATATGACTGCATCTTTGGTGACCAGAACTCTAATGGGGATCTTTACCTGTTTAAGGATCCCCAAAGACATAGGGGCTCATTATGAACACGACAGGAAACCCCGCCGTGTTCATGCTGGCGTGCCTTTAAAAGAACCCGCCGGCCGCATAATGGATATTCTGCTGGGCCGGTGGGCGGAAACAGTGTTTCCACCCGTTGGCCCAGCAGAATGCAGGGTCGGGACATTGACGATGTCTCCACATGGAGCCGACATCAATGCTGCTGTGCGGTGGGTGCAGCAGCACTCGTCGTGCAGATCACTGCCCGTAATTCGGGCAGTGACCTGCGTGACGGTGCACTGCATGGGGGCCCCTGCACTGCCCATGCCAAGTGCATGGGCAGTACAGGGGCCCCCAGGGGGGCCCAGGGGCACTCCTTCCACCAGCCTTTACCTGGCGGGAAAGGCTGGAGGAAAAAGGGATCATTTTCCATCGGATAATGATATCCGCCATTGCCAGGCTGCCTGTCAGCAGTTGCCTGGCAGTGGCTAAGGGCCGCCTGTGGCGGCCCTCTCATGTTCAATATATGGCGGTTCAGACCGCCATGCCGGTGTTTTTCGCTGCTGCCGGCATGGCGATCTGAACCGCCGGGTTCATAATGAGCCTCAAAGTGTCAAACTGAGGCACTAAACGTCATGTTTGCTTACATGAAGTCCATACGGGTTGTGTGTGATGTCACAGCACCATATCACGCCCAAACCAATGGCCTACTTGAGAGGTTCTACAAGTCCTTGAAGTGCATGATTGTGGGGCTACCTGAGGTCATGAAGCATAAGTTGGACATTGTCTTGCCATGCCTTCTCTTTGCCTTCAGGGAGGTGCCACAAAAAGGTGTAGGGTTCAGTCCCTTTGAACCCATCAATGGCCACTCTGTCAGAGGACTTCTGAGCATTGTCAAAGAGGGGTGAGAGTAAGCTCCCAGGAAACCCCCCCATGATGTGATCAGCTACACGTTGGCCCTCCGCAACCAGATGCACTGCTCCTGGAAAAAGGCCAAGAGCAACCTTGAGGTCAGCCAGGAGGTAATGAAACACTGGAGCAACAGTAAGACCACTTTGGTGGAGTTTCAGCCTGGCAAAAAAGTATGAGTCATGGAGCCAGTAAAACACAGAGCACTCCAGGACCTCTGGACTGGCCCTTACGAAATCAAGGAGCGTAAGTGATAGGCCAATTAATTAGTGGACCTCCAGACCCCTAGGAACCCTGTAAGGGTGCTCCACATCAACAAGTCAAGCCTCACTTTGAGAGGTCCGAAGTGAGCATGCTCCTTGTGACAGATGAGGGTGTGGAGGAGGAGAGTGAGCCTCTTCCTGACCTCCTCTCTGCACAGGAACATGATGGGTCAGTGGAGGGTATCAACATCACTGCCACCCTGACCCCAGAGGAGCAAAGTGACTGTTACCAGTTACTGGGTCAGTTTGCCTCACTCTTCTCCCTCACCCCTGGACTTACACATCTGTGCATCCAAAACATTGACACGAGTGTCAGTCCCCTTCTAAAGACCAACATTTACAGGTTGGACAGAGTGAGAGCCAGCATCCAGGATGAAGTCTCCAAGATGCTAGCTTTAGGGGTGATTGAACCCTCTAGCAGTCCCTGGCCTACCCTGTGATGTTGATACCAAAGGCTGTCCCACCGGGCGCCAAACCAAAACTTTGGTTCTGTCTGGACTACAGAGGCCTCAATTCCATCATCAAGACTGATGCACAGCCCATCCCCAGAGCTGATGAGCTCACTGACAGGCTAGGTGCTGCCAAATTCTTCATTACCTTTGATTTAACATCAGAACACTGGCAGATTGCCTTGACTGAGGAAGCAAAAGAGAGATCAAAATTCACAAATCCCTGAGGACCATTACCAATTCCGGGTGATGTCCTTTGGCTTGAAGAATGTCCCTGCTACCTTCCAACAGTTGGTTAACATGGTCCTGGCTGGCAAGGAGGCTTTCTGTGCCACCTACTTGGTTGACATTGCCGACTAGAGTGCCACATGGGAGGAAAACCTGCATCACCTCCAAGAGGTGCTTCAGGCCCTGCAACAGGCAGGCCTGGCAATCAAGGCCAGCTAGGGCCAGATTGGGCAGGGTTCTGTGGTGTATTTGGGACACCTAGTAGATGGTGGCAAGGTGCAGCACCTCCAGGCTAAGATTGAAACTTTAATGGCCAGGCAACCACCTAAAACCCAAACCACAGTGAGAGCCTTCCTAAGCCTCACTGGCTACTACAGAAAATTTGTTAAGGGCTGTGGCACCATTTTTGCCCCCTTAACTGAGCTGACTTTAAAGAAGCAGCCCAGGTTGATAATCTGGACAGATGCTTGTCAGAAAGCCTTTGATACTCTCAAGGAATCCATGTGCACAGCACCTGATTACTCCAAGGAATTCATCATACAGATGGACTCTTTAGAGGTTGGCATAGGGGCAGTCTTAGCACAGCTGAATGAAGAGGGCCTAGACCAACCAGTAGACCTCATTAGCAGGATGCTACTTCCATGGGAACAGAGGTGGAGTGCCATTGAAAGAGAAGCATTTGCTGTGGTCTGGGCACTGAAGGTGCGGAAACCATACCTGTTTGGGACTCACTTCTGGGTTCAGACAGACCACAGGCCCCTCAGATGGCTCATGCAAATGAAGAATGAAAATCCTACACTCTTGAGATGGGCCATCTCTCCACAGGAAACAGACTTTATGGTGGAGCATCTCCCGGGGACTGACGATGCCACTGGTGATGGTCTCTCCAGAGTCTTCCGCATTAGTGAAGAGAGCTCCCAAGGGGTTGGGTAGGGGTCCCCTCTTTCAGCTGAGGGGGACACATGTTAGACCTGCCAGCCTTAGGTTGGTCTTCCCCCAACTTTTTGCCTGCCTCCCTCTGTTTTTCTGATTTTGTTTTTACTGGTTTTGGGACTCTGCACACATTACCACTGCTAGCCAGTGCTAAATTGCTTGTGCTCTCTCCCCAAACAGCACTCAGCTGCATCTGCATACATCTGCATACTGAAGGGTCTTTCAGGGCAGGACTGGGTTGAGAGGGGAACTGGTGCACTTCAAAACCACTCTTTGAAGTTTCCCCTGCTTCAAAGGCACTTTTAGCTATAAATACACTAGGTATGTGACTCCCTAAAATCAGACACTTTTGGACCTAAAACTGGACTCTGTCAGAAGGACTGCCATTTTACCCAAAGGATTTATCTGAACTATGTTTCTGAAAGAACTGCTCTCCTGCTTGTTGTCCTGCTGCCTGCTGCTCCCTAACTCTGCTGGAAGGACTCTGCCTCCCCCACAGGTGATCTCCAAGAGCGTGGACAAAGTTTTGCCTCTTGTTAAGAAGTCTCAGGGCCATCAAAGTCTTTACAGCGCCGATAAACGACACAACACCTGCAGAATTGATGCAGCGCCTGTCTCACGGCTAAAAAATCGCTGCAGCACCTACAGAATCTATGCAGCACATGTTTCATCATAGCAGCTTGTTTTGGATATTCCATGCATCATCCCCGGGTGTCAAAATACCCTGCACTGCAATAAGGAGCCAAGGCTGCCCACCCCAAGATCGACACATCACCTTGCCCATGAGGAAAGAATCAACACATCATCTCTGCTGCAACAGAAGAATCTATGTACTGCTTTAATTTTCGATGCATCATCTCCTCTGCAGCCCTCTGCGTCTTTATTTTTGACTCATCCCAGGTACTTTGTGCTAAAAAGATACATTGATTGATTCTGATGGCCTAAGACGTACTTAAACTTCTAAAAAGTGTTATCTTGACTTGTGCATATTGGATCTTGTTGTTTTAGTCTTATTTTAATCAGATAAATATTATCTAATTTTCCAAAATGGTATGGAGTACTTTTTGTGGTGTTTTCACTGTATAACTGTATGAGTTATTGCACAAATACTTTGCACATTGCTTTCTAAGTTAAGCCTGCCTGCTCTGTGCCAAGGGTGCCCGAAGGTGAGCACAGGATAATTTAGGTTGTATTGTGACTTACCCTGACAAGGATTGTGGTCCCTACTTGGACAGAGTGCACATCTCTGCCAAATACATACCCAATTTTTAACAGGCACTTAATAAATTTAATTAATCTTTGCTACGTCCATGATCCACTTGAACGAAAGGAACTGACGTATGGCTTGTTCTACACTATTAAAATGCAGCAAAGAAGAGGGAAGATGGAGTGAACCAATGACAAATATTGGGCGGCTCCAAGCCCTTTACTCTATACAATACCCCTCTCAGGATAGGCGAGACCTAAAATATAATGAAAAGTCTATGGCCAAGATTCACACAGGTTTGTGTCGAGTTTGTGTTACTTTTGTAATGCAAACCTGACACAAAACCTTTATTGGAATTTATAGACAAATGCAAATTGGTATTTGTGTTGGTTTGTAAGGAAATTAAAAGCGTTCCAGCGCAAAGCGCTGATTTGCGTTACTTAGCGTCAAAGGGATGTTGCATGGGTGGGTCAGGAGCGTTCCCATGCTACCAGCCATACCTTTTGACGCAAATCAGTATCTATTAACGTTAGTAGGGTTACAGGGTTTTGTGCCACAAATTAGCGCCTTTTGAAAGCAGGCATTAAATGGAGAAATGTTTCTATTTTTTCTTGCTTTTCCGACTTTGCATGTATGCTGAACTGTACGGCACACATACAAAGTGGGAAAAGTTTCAACCTATGCTAGACTCACGCAGACACCCTTGGTGCAAAGGTATGTGCATGGTGCTCGGCAGTGGCAGTGCTAGGGAGAGGGGAGGAGCGTCCCATATCTTTGTGATTATGACGCTCTCCTGCTCTTTCCATGCCAGGCAAGGCAGCACATAATTTTTGCCTGCTGCGCTGCGCTACCTGACAGGTTAGAGAATCTAGGCCTATGTTTATTAACATACCGTCTCAGTGTGTTTTCACAGGTGTGTGTTTGATGGTAATAGCACATTTATTATGTGTATAAAAGGTGCTTCTGTCCCCCTTTTTGGAAGAAGCTCTAAGCATGCATTTAATATGTAATATGTACGCTAATTTTAGTTTTGATCATAGCCCATAGAAAGCATAATTGAGTTGTCATTTGAAAACAATGAAAAGTGAATTATTTCTGTAAAAGTATACCCGTGTCCATTCCGATGTCATGTTATGGCAGCCTTGCACCACCTTGTGGCTAACTTTTAACTACTCTGGAGTCCATACAGTGGCACGTTTCTCTTACACAGGCTCCTATACTACTCAAAACCATACAGGTCCACGGCATCTCGCCAATCGAGTCTTATTTTTTTCAGCGAGGCCTGGAACGTGTGCCTCAATGTTCTTTGCTAATAGCTGCTGATTTGTCATGATTTTTAAAGAACAGGATTTTTTGTTTCTTTCTTTTATTGCAGTTTTTTCATGGTGCTGATTGATTTATCCTGCAAACTTACATAGTGAGCTGTTAATTGATTATGGTATCTAAGCTCGTGTGCTGTCTGGACTTCAAAATGTTGACTATGGAAACTCGTATTATTATGATAGTAGATATATGCAGTATTGAAATTACCACCCCATTCTTCCATACCCTCAGATTTCGAGTAGTGTGACAAATACTGTTTAATGTTATTATTGCTGCATAAGGTTAGACCACCTGCCAACAGTACTGCAACCTAAATTGAGGGCAGCTGTGTCTCAGAGCATTACCCCTTGGAGTATCTCTCTAACCAATTGAAAATCATCGGCTTGCCAGATCAGTTTCATATAATTAAACAAACATTGAGAAAACACCTCCAAGGGATGAAAGGTGGGATTTGGAATGAGGAATGTCTCTTCAAGGAACAGTTATTCGGCAAATAGTCAGACCTACTGTACCTCTTTGAAATCTTCATGAAGAGCACCACCACCAATTTATAAATGTGGTTATACTTGTTTTGCCTTCCCTAAGGGCCTCATTTACAAGAATCTGACGCATCGTCATTGATGTGTCAGATTTCTTGCCGCTGCCGCACATCACCTAACAACGCCATGGATGCACTGTATTTACAATTCAGAGTTCCGTATTGCACGCTTTCACAGATGCATCAGAATTTCTGATGCATCTGTTGGCTCCAAAATGACGCATTGCTGGAGTAGCATTGTTAAACTGAAACAACTCCAGCAACGCAAGGAGAGTTCCTTAGGGAAAAGCCCCGCATCAATTTTACACCTGCTCTGAGCAAGCAGTAAACTTTTGATGCAATGAAGTCGTAGAATGACTCAGTGAAAAGTTGAAAATTTCACTGCATCATTTCTATGTGGCTTTTTCCGAGTGAACGCCTACCCTGCATACATTATGCCTGATGCAGATAAAATGTAATACAGGGCTTTACAAACTGACTCATTGGGTCCAATGCGTCAGTTTGTAAATATGGAGCAGTGTAGTACTCTGCTAGTGCCACCCCTGCATAAAATAAAAATGCAGCAGTGGGGCAAAGGGCTTGCAAATGAGGCCCTTAGGGACAAATTGACAAGAAATGAGTCATTGCTGCATTGCAGCAGTGATGCATCAAAAACAGTTGTGATGCACAGGAATCCATTACAATGCAATGGGGCACCAAGGTATGTCAGAAATTTTTACCCATCTGTGGGAACTTTGACGGAACCATTCTGCCCAAAAAGTAGCGCATTGCTGAAGTTGCTCTCAGAACTGGCTGAACTTCAGCGATGTGTCAAAATTTAGAGCTGCTGCATCAGTTTGAAATTACCCAAGTAGCCTAATGTTTTAGGACCAATGTAAAAGACTGTAAAGTGGTGGAATATCACTATCCTCACTCTTACATTGGTCCTGGATGTGAGAGGATATGCATGCAATATGTCTATGTGTCACATTACAGTGGGCATAGTGTACATATGTGTAGATAGAGACCTGAGCATGCGTGCCATAGTGAGTGACAGTGTAATATAAGTGAATACAAGTATATTGTGTAATGTGGCAATGCATGTATTACCTACATTATGTGTGTACTTACCTATTGTCCTTTCAGAGTACGCAGACCTAGACTTGGAGACCCCTTCCTCCTGGCCTGCCCCTTGCAAGCAATGCACAATGTCACATAGCCTTGTTGCAGAGGATGACAGAATCTTAGGTGCCATGGTCCCAGCTTGGTAAAGGAGTCCTATCACATGAATGGCATATGTGTGGACCCACTACTAGTAGAGAGGAAGTAAAATACAGACATATTCCAGTGTGTAAAGTGACTTCAGGTGGTCAGATCACTATTGGAAAGCCATTTCATCATTGTTACACCTAGGTTAAGCAGGCTTTTACACATTTTGGACATTATCCAATGATCCATCACTTTCCTAAAGCCTTGTAAATATGGATGACACCGTTCTGTGTGGGATTTTAAGAGGAAACGCCTACTTTGCACATGATTAGCTTAACCTGATGCAGCCGGTTGAAGGGCATTTAAAAAATGATGCACAGGAGAGAAAAGTGACGCTTTCCTCCAAATGAGTCACTTTGTACATATGGAGCAGTGACAACAAAACCTCCTTGTAAATATGGGCCTTAATTTAATTCCTTACCACCCTGAACAACATCCATTACTTTTCGTCTATCTCCCTGCTTAATAGTTAAATCTACTTACAATATATTTAGTGGAATACCGTACTGCCTACCCTACATGAAAAGGATACTGAAAGTTATTAAGGAATCCTGTGAATAATAATAAAGGAGCCAGAATGAACCCTGAGTTCTATTATAAGGTTTCAGAACTCAACAATTACTGACTTTTACACTGACTTTGTATTTCTATTTTACTTTTTTTTAACATTTACTTAGGGAGAAGTTTCACAATAGGTCCTGAGTAATCCCGCAACACCTCTGTAGAGGGTTATAGGCAGAAACATTTCGACCTTTTTGAACAGACAGGACTAAATTACTTCTGTTCTATCTTGGTTTTTAATCCTGATCCAGGGATGCACCAATAAAACCAGCAGTGCACTCTGGAGTTAATTTTATTTCATTTGACTTCCCTTTTGTGTTCATACTCTGCCTCCCTCACCACACCCTGCACATCACTCTAGGCTGATTTTACCTCTAAAAATATCCTTAGAGCTCCTCCCTCTTAGTGAGGGTGTTGTAGCTTACACCGTATTTAGATACCACAGTGTGAGGAGGTTCCCTAAGATGAAGCATGCTGCCCTTGGGTCGGTGAGGGAATTAGTTCTTTAAAAATGATGCCTCCTTTGCAGTCAGGCCACATTACATTCCCACTTTTACTCTGTTTCCATTTCCTTTTTATTTTTGATAGACCCAGGGCTTTTATATTGGAAACTAACAACCACACTTGCACATCACAAAGACTCTGCGTCAGCACACTCACAAAAGGTGGTACATTAGTCTTCTGTAACTCAGACATGCTGAGGCCAGGGCAGGCTTTCAATTTCAAGCACCTCTGGGGGCGGAAGTCTCGAAAAACGTCTCCTACTTCAAAGTGGAAACCAGATATGGCTACTGGACCTTCAGACCCAACGCTTTATTACACATCTGGATCTGTGGAAGACTCCAAAAGACTCAGAAAACTTGTTGTGCTGCTCTGCTGTGAGAAGTGCGGATACTTGCTGTCTTGCTTCTCTGCTGCCCTGCTGCCAGAGTGAGAAGAACTGGACCTACATCTTGAATTCTGGACCACCGGAGTGACTCCAAGGGCTAGTTAGCTGGCCTACTGGTCAAAGCCTCAGGGATAAAAAAAAGGCTCACACCACCTTTAACCTGCACATAGAATCTACCTGCTGTGAGTCCTGCCCACAAGTAGGGCCATCCAAGACCTGGACCCTTCAAAGTGGGTCTGAAAGTGATCTGGCAGGCCAGTTGTGGTTCTCAACAAATCCAGTGCAAAGCACTGCAAAGCCTAGCCGCACAGATTCAAGCTTCATCGGAAGCAACACAGAATGATGCAAAGCCGTGCAAAGCCTTGAAGCCTCACTGACAGCTTCATCAGATCCAACGCGACTTGATGAAAAGCCTCACCACACTGCTTCACTGGAACTGACGCAACTTGATGGAGAACCTTGCATCACCGCCCTTGCAGCTCCTCGCTGGAATCGACGCAGCATGAGGCAACTCAACACAGTATCTTACAATGCAGCCCTCGCAGCTTCTCAGAACTACTGATGGATGAATCAAAGCACTACCGCGTAGAATACATACCAAAGACTTAAGGTACTGTCAAAAGGGCCTAACTTGGGCCTTGCATCTGGCGCATTCTCCATTGAGGTTGGCTTGAACTGGTAACTTTGTCCTGTTCTGGTGTGACTAGATGACCACAGTTGTCACTCTCTGCTATGAGGTGCTATTTTGGCTTAAAAGTTTAAAATTGCATATCTTTGGTTCTACTAATTGGATTTTTGTCAGTGTGGTCTTAAAATTTTTATTTATTGTACTTTATTGTTCTATGTTGATGTGGGATTTTTCTTACATTGTGTCTCACTTTGTTACTGCCTGAAGAGCTGCACAAATACTTTACACATTGACTGTAAGTTAAGTCTGACTACATTTGTGCCAAGCTGCTGGAGAATTAAGCACAGGTTAATTTGGGGTTTCCTTGTGACTTTACCTTGACCAGGAATGTGGTTGCTGTTTGACTAGAGTTCACCCCACCTTCAACCAATACCCAATTTCCAATAGAGTTATATTCTTTTGTGACTGACTTGGGAAATGTCTGTGACTCCCCCCTGGGAGAAGTGTGTTTAAGGCACAATGCACCCCTAACAGCTGCATCACCTGATGGTCATCAGGCGAGGTAAGGTTGACTCCTGAGTCCAGGTACTAATAAATGTCTGTTGCTGGAAATGCCTCATTGTCCCAAAAATTCATTCATGCAGATCGGAACCACAGGGACAAGTGATACATATACAACAGACATGCTAAAACAAGTATAGGACCGCATCTGCAGTAGAATTATATGCGCTCAAGTAGTAATGGACAATGTCACCAAACAGCTTTATTCCTCTTTCCAGACGATTTGCTTGAATATTCTTAAAGCCCAATATCAGCATACATCCTTGATGTGACAAGGGGTGAATCAGATCTGTTTTAAATGCATATCTCACAGTCAGCTAGCTGTACACATCATCAGCATTACAGGACCGTTGTTTCCAGCCTCTCGGCCTTCTAGCTCCATGGTGTTGTCCTCACTCTGATGCCATCTGAACTTGCCATTATTTCTGAATTGTTGAACTGCATGTCTGGCACAGTTGCATCACCTGCACATCCTCCATAATGTTTACCACACACGCCATCATGTGCACTGCATATGTCATCCAACCATGCAGTATGTGTCCTCATACCTCTCATGTATGTCAAAAGTGCCATGAAACATCTCGCCCCTTTGTGTTTTCCATCACTGATGTCACTAGCCTTTAGCTTTACAACAACTGTCTATGTGTAAAGATGCATACAGATTTAAGGTGGAAACATTGCAACGTATTGTTAGCCGGCCGTTTGTTAACCCTGAATCCGATTCTTTCCCTGGTGTCCAATATTTACTTCAGAAATAGAGGATGTCCAGTGAGTAAAGTGTAAATGTAAACACCTGCGTACCTGTCATGTCTTGTTAAGGTACTTCCTGTTGAAGCTGATAGTGTTCCGTCAACAAGAAAGATACTGTGATGTGCCACCTCTTGACAATCTCTCTAAAAATAGGCTCACTATATTTATACTAGTGGCAATGCAACACATGGTATTATTAGACGGCTTCCTCCCTGTAAATGTTGAGTCTCCATCTTCAACATGTATTCTTATCCTAATCTTTGTTCAGGGTTGCAGTCACTCAGTGTGCTCCTGGTTAAACTACTGAGGCACACACTGGTTTGTTAGGGTGCCAACTGCAAGAACAACAATCCACACTACTGTCATCCATTAGTCACGTAAACCTGTAGTTCCAGCCATGCATTGTGCATTTGCACCTTGTCTTCACTAAATGCTGCATCTTCCAAATCCATGGTGCAAATGATAATTTACAATATCACCACCCCAAATTACCACCGTATAGCAGCAGTTGGTGCAGTAGAGTATTGTCTGTGCCAAAAAGAATGCCCTCTGTCTTACGAGTTCTCGCCAAGAATCATTTTACCAACCATGTTTGAATGATAATGTTGACATCATCACTAAGGGTGGGTTTAAAATTCGGCTCAGCAGTCAGAGTTGCGTTAAGGCGTTTTCTCTCATGCATGGCTTGTCAATATTTAGTTGGCGAGTGGGAGTGAGAAGTTGCATCACCTATTGTGATTTTCAGGTGCTAGAACACCTGCTGTGAAATTTCTCAGTACAGGAAGTTGTGGCAGAGAAAGCTGCCGTTCAAGTAGAAAATCTACTTGAGTGGCAGAAAGAAGCAGCACCCTCTGGAGCGCCACGTGGTGCCATTCACGCTGATTAAATAGCATGGAACAAGCTCCCAGTGCTAAAAAACAGTACACATGACATGTCCGAATTCCTCCCGCTGGCACAATCTTGTAGAGTTTTTATGTAACTCCACAGAATTCCACGGCGTTAAACTCCACAAGGTCCATCCAGGCCTAATCATTACACTACTGCATGTTGATTGACCAAAGGGGTGTCTTTTTCATGCACACCACTGACTGGAGTGGAACTCAATTTCTTGGCAGTTGCCATGAAATCCCTGTTCCTGCAGGCCTCATGCCAGCAAGTCACTCCACGGAAGAGAAGGAGAAGGTTGTGCCCCTGATGTGAAATATGTTGGAACTCCCACGCACCATGAAGTATGTTTCCATCGGTAAAGGTATCTAGGACCCATTGCTTTGTCTGGAACTCTTCTGGGTTTCTAGTCAGGTGCTTGATGAAAGGTCATCGATGCTTTTCCCAGCTACTCAGAACTCACCTATTCATCCATTAACCCGGAATGTAAAGCATATAATTCTGCTGTCCCCCTCTTCCACCAGGGTCTACCTCCTGTATAAAGTCCTGGACACCAAATCACAGAACTCCTTAGGTAATCTATACCCTGCCATCCTTCGTTATGAAGTTGCCCCCCCACATCCACTCCCTCCAAATTTAACATCTCAACCTCTTCTTTGACCATCAGGAGGAGGGAAACGCTCATGCATGCAGGAAGAGTAGGTTTTGTGCAGGTAACCAAAGTGGGAGGAGGAATTTTACCAAAGCAAGATTCATGCAATACAGTCTTACAAATATGTAAGACTGTGAATTTTATGGACACATAATAATGGAAAACTTCAACAGCAACCTTCAGAAGCAAAGGTAACTTGTGATTGATCAGAACATGCTCCTAGGGGAATTAATGTTGTTGAACCAAGATCATCTTTAAATGGTGAAACAGGAGAACACGTAGTTGCATAATAAAGTCCTTCATCTATTCCAAATCCTTGCTCACTGGCTTTGACTCACTCCTGCAAGACACAGTCATGATCCTGTTACATTCTCTGAGCTATATCAATACATTGCTGAGTCAGCATTCCTACCCCTATGGTGGCAAACTGGACCCCAAGCACAACTAGTGACCCACCTAATGTGTAGTTGGAGTATGGACAGAACCTCCATGGACATCATCCCTGGTACCTATTAATGAAATTACACATTTCACTTTGATACACAACTTTCACACATAAACTTCCTGCTACGACTGTAAATGCAAAAACCATGGAAATATTGAAACCTTTGAGAATATACCTTATATATTAAACACGTATTCACATTTTAAAATGTGTCTCATAATTTACTCCCTAAAGTTATCATGAAATGTGTGAATTGTATGTTTTAATAAATGAACTTTGAATGGATATATCCTGCAACAGTTACAGGCCGCACATCAATACCCATATCAACAGCCTTCATCTGATCAAGCATCCCCAAGTCAATGGTGTTCATTAGAACAAATGTGTGGTAAAATGAATCAGGGATTGGAAGGTGTGGGGTAAAGCACTAATACAAAATCAGATGAGGGAGCGTGACTACGGTGTAGTGGCAGGTTGAAGCCCTCAGCGAGAGTTCCTGCTGAGGAACATTGTAACCGGTGTAAATCTGGGCTCTCCTCAGACTCTGAACATGGCCCCGAACAGCAGAAGGTAAGGAAACCCCCGAGCATGAGAACTGCCTACCGGGAGGTTGTATTCCCAAATAGAAACTAGCCCCAACAGAAAGGTATGGGTGGTGGCAGGGATCCAAGATGGCCACCTACCTTGAAGCTGTGTGAAACAACTGGCCATGAACTGACGGCAGGGCTCCCAACAGCCCCCAGCACAAAGCCCCCAAACAGCAGATGAATAAAATAGATACATACACCATGAGAAGCAGAAAGAATGATGATGGTGAGGATAACCCTTCTCACCAGACAGGCACTGAAACAGGCGATAGGGAGCTTACAACAGGTGAGCTGCTTCTGGCTCTTAAAGAGACAAGATCACTCCTCGAGAACAAGATCTTCGATGCTGTAGCAGTTGATAGAACCCTCATTTTCACCGATGTAGGTAAAATGGCAGAAAGAATGCACACTATAGAGGTAACTCTGGGGGGAACATGTGGAAGCTATTAATCCAACCAAATGGCCATCACCTTACAGAAATGACACAATGCCTGCACGTCAGGGCAGAGGACACACAGGCCCGATTCTGGTTCAATACTGTGTGCATAGTGGGCCACAAAAATAGAGGGCCATACAGTCGAGTTGTTGGTCGAAAACTTTGTGTTCACTACTTTCATCTGGAGGGGTTCTCACTGCACTTTACTGTTGAGCGGGACCACTAAGCACAAGGGATGCCACCAATTCCTGGGGACTGACCAAGACCGCTGAAAGAGCAAATTCTCAACTACAGAAATCAAGATACCATCCTGAAAGCGGCACGCCAACATAGCCCTCTACACTTCGAAAACCACACAAGACAATACTCAGGAGTTCCAAGCATAGATGGAGATCGTTCGACAAGGTGAAAGCTGAGCTATATGAGCGTGGGGCACAATACATGATGATCATCCCAGCAAAACTGAAAGTAATGTGGGAGGGGAAATTCTGTTTTTTCTGGTCACCAGATAAGGCCAGGGAGTGACTGAAGAGTGGTGGAGAACAGGAAAGACAGGTTGATAGCCTCCCCAAGGAAAGAGATGGATATCTGAGCAACCAGAATGGGGGAAGAAAGGGAGTCGGCCACAGATAAGGAAAGAACCCGGGATACAGGGACTTTGATGCCATGACGACTGGGTCTGAAGCCCCGATAGGGACAAGAACTACTGCAGAGAAACTGTGGACTCGGAGGCAGATTAAGGACACAGCCACAACGCTCATATCGAGAATTACTGGCTGAGTACCCTTATTAGATTACTTATTGGTTCCCCACACACAAGCGCAAAGATTTTCAGACATGGTTCTTGCTGCAGGGCCAACGCATTTTCAGGTGCTTTTTTAAAATAGCTAATGGTTACGATCGACCTAAAGTCAATGGTAATTGCATTCCCTAAATGTTCATTTTGCATTTAGGAAATGCTTTGTACATGTGCCAAGAAATTGCAAACAGGAAATCCCTACTTGCGATTTCCTATTTAGGGAATCACAAAATGCGATTTCTGCAAAGTAGAAAGCTCATTTTGCAATTCTCTAAAGGCCTTAGGGCCAGAAGTACAGAAATGCATTTTTGCATTTCTTACATGGCGACTTCATAGAAATCGCTTTTTAAGAAATGCAAAATGCTATGTCCAGATATACCGATTTCCTAATAGCGAGCCCTAAAAAGTAGGAATCGCTATTAAGAAGTCCATATTAAGAAATCCAATTGCATTTTAGTCAATGGGTTGCTTTTGCTTTTCCTAAATAGCGATTTCTTATTAAGAAATCGCTATTTAGGAAATGCAAAACCAAGGACTGCAGAGGGCAAAAGGCCTCCCTTTGTGTACTTGTAGAGCACACATATGCCCAAGGGGCAGGTCTGTGCTCTGCTGCAATTCTTTTTAAAAAGCACCAATGGGGTGCTTTTTTTAAATTGTACATATGTAGCACCAACTTCAAGTCTGTGGTAATTGCATCTCCTAAATGCCCAAGTCGAATGTAGGAAATGCTTTATACATCAAAATAGGAACCGCAAATAGGAAATCCCTATTTGTGATTTCTTATTCTGGAATCACAAATTGGGATTCCTACAGGATCGAAATCACAATTTGTGATTCCTTAAAGGCCTTTGTAAATAGGGAAGTGCTTTATTGCATTTTTTAATGGGCTGAAATTGCGATTTGGCACATTAAGAAATGCAAAAGGCCTTTGTTCATCTGGCCCTAAGAGTGATAACAAACCTGCAATAGAGGCTGAGAGACTCATGAGATGAAAGTTTCTGCACTGTATGGGCCTGACAAGCGAGGAATGTAGAGAAGATGTAGAGAGCAGGGCAAGGACACTATACCAGGCTAGGCAACACAAGTTGTACGAGGTGAGAAATAAAGCAGGCAAACTGCTGGCCTGGCTGGCAAAGCTAAAAGAGGGGGAATGTTGGGTGCACAAAATAGAAACTGAGGCTGGGGCTCCAGGAGAGGAGGCGGATAACATAGCAGAGGCTTTAGCAACATACCTAGCTGAATTATATTGGCCCAGGGCAAAGGAATGCCCGGGGCATCTTCTGTGGTTTATTGCTGATATGCCGGTGACCTCCCTCGGAGACGATGACAGATGGTTGTTAGCCGGAGCGATGTGGATCAATGAAATTGGAAATGCATAAATCCGGAAAAGCACCGGCCCTAATGGGTTCCCTAATGAGTATTTTAAGCTCCTTTGGAGTAAAATCGGGACAACACTTCATGAAATGTTTAAGGAAGCAAAGAGGGTCGGGAGCCTCGCCCAGGATCTTTGGGCAGCCACAGCTGCACTCATTCAGAAAGAGGGCAGGTCAAGGGAGACCGTGTGACTCCTATAGAAGCATTACCCTTTTGAACATTGATGTTAAAATTCAGGCATAAGTGCTCAACGACCGGCTCACACAGGTGATAGATAAGTTGACAGAGGCAGATCAATCCGTCTTTATGCCGATAAAGTTGACCAGAAACAGTCTTAGAAGACTGTTTGTCCATCTGGCAAGGAGCGGGTCTCTGAAAGAGCCAGGGGTGATTTTGGCACTGGATACCAGGAAGGCTTTCGATTCAGTGGAGTATGATTTTCTGTGGGCAACACTAGAGTAGAAGGCATTCAGCCCAGAGTCCTTAGCATGGGTAAAGCTCCTCTATGAGAAACCAATGGGAAGGGTGAGAGTTGTGAAAGTTTGAGCTGGGGAAGGGGACCAGACAGGGTTACCTGCTATCTTCCCTGCTGTTTGGGCTGGCTCTGGAGCTGTTTGCTAGCTGGATATGTGTGGATGCCCATGTATATGGAGTAATAGGGACATCAGACTGGGAAGACATGATATTCTAAATGATGATGACATGTTGTTATGCTTGACAAATTGGCAACAGTATTTTGCCAGAATACTGGAGATCCTGGGCATCAATGGGGAGTTTTTTGGTTTGCACCTTAATTGGCATAGGTCCACAGCATTCCCGCTCACTCGATGGGCACCCTCGACAGTCTGAAGGTGCCTGGTCACAAGGGGGAAACATGGATTTCAATATTTGTTCATATGCGTCACAACAGACCTGGCTGAGTTCCTAAGGTGCAACCTTGGTAGGGTCCTTTGCCCATTTCATTGTTGGGCAGAGGAGCTCTCTATAAAATGATAACCTTACTGAAGCTCCTGCACATGCTACAGAACACACTGTTTAAGGTCCTTGATGAGTTCTTCCGAGCTGTGGATACGGTGACACAGCAGTTGCGATGGGATAGTGGCTCGACAAGGATTGTGTTGATGACCTTGACCAGGAACCCCCTATGAAGGAGACATAGCCCTCCCCCACCTGAAACTTTACTACTGGGCAGCACAGATGCTGATGGTGAATGACTGGGCCTTCGAGGATCATTGAGAGCCGGCGTTAAGTGCAGACAGGCATAACATGGGCATGTGAGGTTACCCCGCCAGGTTATATGGCAGAGCTCAGGTGGTCTGGGGTGGACCCCTGACAGAGGTAGTTTTCAGGATATAAAAGAAAGCAACAAGGTAACTGGGATGGGAAGGGAAGGGAAGGTCATACTAGATACCCCAATATGGGATTCAGACACATAATGCCTTATCAATTAGCAGACTCTCAGCATTATAGGTATGCACAGATGTAATATGTCCTGGACCGATATAGAGACCAGATAGAGAAGGTTGGAGAGAAGGAGCCCTTGGAATACTGGATACTGGCGGCCCCCTTGCATCAATATGCCACATCATTGATATACAGGACGCTCATGAGCATTAGTCAGACCCCTCCAGATGGATTGGAGACAAAATGGGAGAGTGATCTGGGGACACTAGATGATGACATTGGTGGGGGGCACACAACACCCTAGAGAAGTCGGTATTAAGGCATGATTACAGCAAGCGCAACTTAAAAACCTACATTGGGCAAAATTTACACAGACCAGACTACACCTCAAGGGGAGGGCAGACTATGATCTCTGTCTGAGAGGGTGCAGCCAGATAGGCACACTGTTACACTCCCTATGGAGTTGCCCATGCATACAATCTTACTGGCTGGGGATCGGACACCAACTATGATAACTAGTAGGAGAAAACATAACACTTAGCCCATCCACTGGGAGTGCTGGGCATATTGGAGGATGTGACCCTGTCTCAGTAAACCCTGCTTCTTTGTAGTTTGGCGATGATTGCGCAAGACAGGATATTATTAGACAAAGGGGTAGCCAAAAAGTCCTGAACTTGAATCAAAAGACAGCAAATATAGACAGTGTATGATGGTGGAGCAATCAGTTTACAAAGTGAAAAGTTGCCTGGGAAAATTTGAGAAAGTGTGTGGTCCATGGAAAGAACTTGGAGATCGGGAATGATTAAATATGGCAGACAAAGAGAGATCGGTTACAGAGCCAGAAGACAGATCCAAGACAAGATGGACGGGAAAGGCACCCAGAGAATATACCTATCCTGCATTTTAACCTTTCAAAATGGCCTGATGTGTGCAATCATTTGTGTACTGTGATTCTCAGTATCAGCTTATTTACTGCAATGTATGGTATTTTTGATTGGAAATGCTTTAATACAGAGAGTTTAAAAAAAATGCAGAATCAAGTTGAGATGAGTATGGGTCTGTAGAAACAATTGAACTTTCAAAAACTATCCATGATAATGCGCTACTCCAGAGAGGAATGTGGAACTTTAAGAGGCAGTAGAGGGCCATGACGCCTCCTGATCGGGAAAAGTGTGCAACATGGTTGTGAGTTACGTGGGTTAGGTGTAGACAACGAGGTAGTCAACAATGACAAGAGGTGCATTGATTCACAGTACTGGGCTGCCTGAGACTTCTGCATTGCAGCCAGTTCCTTCTTCACCACCTGAATAGCTAACCACTAGGCTATGATGTTTTTTTACCGAAGGCCCTGGGAGTTCCTGCTGCCCGGGCACCAGCTACCTCTATGTTCTCTATGGAAATAAGATGTGTTGTGCCGGGTTGAGTTGGACACATGGGTGCTCAAAGGGGATAGTCATAGACCCTACCTTTGGCTGCTGATGTTCCATTGGGTAAGCTGGTCTTGAAGGAGGAGTGTCTTGTTATGGGTGTTGAGGTTCACCAATTCTAACTCAGTGCCCAGCTCATCGAGGCGATATGATGATGATCTTTACTTTAGAGTCACACTCTCCCATCTGCTGTGCTCACTTCCATTACTTTGATGGTGCCCACCCTCCATGCAGCTGAGATCCTGCTCTACTGGGATTGTGACTTCCCCTTCCTCTGTACTGCCCTCTCAAAAGTTGATGTGCTACATGTGACAGGACAAACATTCACATGAAATATGTAAATATTAAAACTCAGAACACTATGTATGTATGTACTTAAACATAAATACAGTCAAACCGGCCTGGCACTGATGTTTTATTGCCACTGGGGCCATGGACTGTATTTGACTACATGCTCCACACCTCAACATGTCCCTTACTTCTATATTAAAATCAGAGAACATTGACCCACCAGATAAAAATGTCCAATGATTGCTGGCTTCACTGACCCAAGCGATGAGTCATAACCATTTAGAAACTATTGAGCAAGGACATAAATGATAGATTGACTGTAAAGACGTCATGATGACAGTCAGTATCTCAATTTCCAACAATATGTATACATAGATATCATACAATAATAATGCTTATCTCAGTGTTCTTCCAATGTTTACGGTGATGCATTGCCTATCGATGCAGTACCTCAGACTATTTCAATTTAAGTTCTGACAATTTTTTCCCAAAGTATTGCATTACTATGCACGTACATGTAAAATATTTGTACATGAACATTAGGATAACATCAGGGAGGGACAACTGTTTATGACATTTTCCAGATGCAGCAGATACATAAACTTTGGCCCAGATTTCCAAAGATTTTGTTTTGGGGTTGTGTAACTATTTTGACGCAGCCCAAGCAATGTCAATTTGCATGGCTTTGTTAGAAACAGTAACACAAAGCAGTGGCGTAACGAAACTGGGAGGGCCCCTCCTGCACCGAACATGGGATGGCACCACCTCTGGACACACTCAGGGCAGGTGCTGTATTGAGGGGGCACCCTGGAGCTTTAGGGGACCCCCCGGCACTGCAGGACCTGTGGGGGCATTTGTTACACCCCTGACACAAAGTAGTTCATTGTGCTGACTTGTGTGCTCTGAGTCAAGTAGGCTTTCCCATGTATCCACCCATGGACTTTGAGACAAATCCACATTTTCAAAGCGGTCTAGACATGGGTTTGCCCCAAAATGGTGCTCCTGCCTGAGGCTGGCACTGGTGTAACAGGGAGAAATATCTGTTTTTATCCTCATTATTTGCACTTTGCATTCTGCAGCACATAGCAAGGAGTGAATAGCTTCAAAGTACAGTTGTTGTGCTGGAAGGTAGCCCTTACTGGACAAAAACTATTGTGACCACAATGCAGATAAATTTGCACTATGGCCAAAAGTGTGCCAGTACATGGAGAGAAGAGATGCACCATTTTTTGAAGATATAGAGCAGTTCTGCCAGTTGACACATCGGAGCACAGCAACTTTGCTTGCTGCGCTGCACTGTGCCACTTCTTTGTAACATATGACCCCATATCTTTGGGACTTTGTGCATTGCATCACTAATGGCCCTATTTCGAGTTTTGCAGATGGGAAAGCCCATCCACACAACTTCCAACAGGGTGGCCGTTGACTATGCAGCAACCCTCCCGCCTTTCGCCGCTACGTCAGGGAGCGGAAACCTGAGTTTTCGAGCCGGTGGCAATGCTGTAGCCTGCAGGGTGCACCACCACCCACGTTATGTTCACTGTCTTAAAAGTAGACAGTGAACACTGCGATGGTGCTGGCCAAGGGGGCCTCTGCACTGCCCATGCCAAGTGCATGGGAAATGCAGGGGCCCCCACTGGGGCCCACTGCACCCGTTCTCCACCAGCCTTTTCTGCCATGAAACCGCTCGTGGAAAAGGGGGTCCTAATCCCCAGGACAGCTCTACTTGCAGCGCTGAGCTGGCAGATTAGGACTGCCACCAACCTCCAGACCGCAGGGATCTGTTATCCTTGCAGAGCTGGCGGTTCCCTGACGGTTCCCTGGTGGCCCGACCATCAGGTTTAAAAAGTGGCGGTAGGACCGCCGCATTGGCGGCGGTCAGACTGCCACCGCAAGTCTGGTGGCCTAGTGACTGCCAGACTTATAATGAGGCCCATATTGTTTAATGCATAGCATGAAAAAGGAAAGCTACTGCTGCGCTGCTACTCAGGCTCTTAAAACTAAGCAGAGAGGGTCAACCATGTCTGTGCCAGACCTATTTCTGCATATGGGTGAGCTGAGACATGGCCCTTCACAGGAGCAGGGTGAACCTCCCAAATAAGTCCAGGGCATTCTGCCTGGACCTGCACCAAGATCATTGTAGTGTTTCTGAATTCCCTTGCCCTACAATGTGGTGACCCACAACACAGAACACTTCCTAGCAGTGTCTTGCCATATTGACAGCTGTGCTTTCAGGAGCAGCTGAGAGCCAATCCCCCATATAGCTGAACATATTATAGCCCCTTCTCTCTAAGAATCTCAAACCCCCCCGGAATGGATTTGGGAGCGTGGTCTCTTCTCTTCATAGCTATTTTGTGGTACAGATAGCACCAGGGAGCAGCGGGATGAGGCTGGATGTTCTTCTCTCTGTGGACTTAAAGGCTCCGAAAATGGCTGATATTGCACTTCCACATTGTGCACTTTTGGGTACGCATGGGTGGATTAATATTACATTGTAGAGCCTCAAAAATCTTAAAACTGGTGACAAAGGTGAACAAGATGCATAGCAGTCACTCATTGATCAGCAAGCCACTTTAGGTGTAGTTCCACTTGTAAGTAGGCCTGGGCGGACTTCGTGGAGTTCTGCTATGTGGAACTCTGCGAAATGCCAAAAAAACTCTGCCATGCTATGTGGAGTCCCACGAGCGGCGGAATTTGGATAAGTCTCACTGTTTGAGCTGATTCTCAGTGCCAGGAGTTTCTCCTGCACTGAAAAATCAGCGCAAACAGCATCACGCTGAGCACCAGAGGGCGCTAACTTCTTTCTGCCACTCAAGTAGATTTTCTACTCAAGTAGCAGCTTCCTCAACACGAGTGGCAGCTTTCTCATCACGAGCGGTTGAGGCCTACCGTGACCTTTCACGTTCAGAAATCTTGTTCGCGCTTGCCAACTTAGCAATTTCTCTCACTCGCGCTCAGCAATTTAATGTTGTCGAGCGAGAGAAAAAAAAAACCACTCCGCATCACTTTGCGGAGCTTTTCGGAACTCCGAACAGAGTGGGAGAAACTCTTGAAACTCAGCCGGCGGAGCAAAATTCTTCACCCACCCCTACTTGTAAGCCATCAAAACCAATCTCATCCACAGAGAAAATGCATACAGAATGTTACCCCTACTAGAGGGACTAGTATGTGCAGTTGGCATTACATTCTGTAGAGCTTTGATGGAGCATCATGTGTATCATTCAATCATTATTTTAGATTTGCAATACTGATTTGCATATATAATTTGTGTCAACTTGTGAGAGTATGACTTTGGGAGTTCTACTGTTCTAGCTAAGGAATGTTCTTCATGTAAATATTAACTCTGTGCTTTCTATTCACTGTGGTATTACAACTAAATGTGGCTCTGTGAGGTGTGAGGCCACAGGTCGGTTGGTTGTAAACAAGGCTCGCAAAATAGGACTGGTACATGGTACAAGGCCATTTAGCAGTCAGAAACAGCAAATCTTACCATTTGCGACTGCTAAATAGCTTTGTACATCTGTCCCTTGGTTTAAACAAGCCTTTTCAATCATAGCCTCTTTGCGACCAGACTAATTGCCAGTGCTATATGCTTTCTTATGAGCCTTCATGGATATCTATATAGTCACTACAGGGAGTAATACTTGTGGCTGAAAAAAACATAAGCTGTACAAATAATTCGAATGTTATTCAAACTCTTTCGGATTACTAAAGTAATCTGGTGTATTTCAGATAATTACAAGAGTACTTTAAAATGTTAATAGGCAATTGTTTTCATCTTGCTGCGCTGCCCTGTGTCACAGGAAAAGGGCAGGTATGCACCACATTTATCCAATACAGCGCATTACTGTCCTTCCCCCGTGCTGGCCCTCTTTTGGCAGCCTAGCACCAACGCAGGCATCCGTGGACCATGGTGCAAGAGTTCCTGTGTTGCATGCAGGATTGTATTTGTGCAGGAAGGGACATTGCTGAACAAAACAATCCTAAGAGGCTTTTCCCTCTCTGTATGTGTGCAGCAAAATGTAGCACACACAGAAAGAGGAAAAACAAGGAGAAATTAACATATTTCTGTGAGCGGCGTATCTTTTTGGTGCGTTCCCAGGCTTACAAGTTCTTGTAAATCTGGGAATACTTCACAATCTATGTATTTTGCAAGGGAACACCCATGGAAATGCCTCCCTGGCACAGAGTAATGTAAAGCTGTGATTTTCACTGCATTAGAGTATTGGAGATTTATGAAGCCATGCAGGGCCATGCAAGGTGGCCTGGCTTCATAAATCTCATTTAAGTGTGCGTCGCTCTAGCACCATGTTGTGTAGTGCAAGAGCTACACAAACCAGGCCATAAATATGGCCCTGGGTTTTGTGAATTCCTAAATGCAATTATTTATGTACACTACAGGCATATACAGGGGACCAGATGTATCCTAGCGGGTTGCCCTTGCATCACTCATGGTGTTGCAATGGCAATGCAATACAAAATTCACATGTACCAAGTAATGTAAGGCCACCTTGCGTGGCCCTGCGTTGCTTGGTAAATCTGGAGCAATGCAAGGCAGTACAAGTTTCTGCCTTGCGTTACTCTGCCCTGGGAAGGCATTCCATAGGTGGAGCATGAGTGTTCCCATGCATCCACCCATAGATGGTGGCTCATTCCCAGATTTACCAGATTTACCAAGACCGGATAACCTGGGAATGCCTCAAAATGCTATGAATTCCCAGAAGAGGCGCAAAGAGGGGAAATATCTTTACTTCTCCCAGTTGTTTCCTCTTTCTAAGTGAGTAGCATTATGCACACTTAGAAAGTGGAAAAAGCGTCAGGGGATTCTATTTTTACAGGAAGTTATCCTTTCTTACAAAACAACACCCCTTCCTGAAACGCAGGCACCCTTTGCACCATGGCACAATGGTGCCTGCATTGGTGCAGAGTGCAGGAATGCTCCATATGTTAGTAAATAGGGTATATCCCTATCCTTTCCCTTTAATGCAGCTCAGCAAGGTGCCTTGCTGTGTTGCGTTGTGTTGCATGAAAGATTGATAAACCTAGCCCTTGACGTTATATTCCTCATTGGGCAAATTGGCTTGCAAACTTATATGGGCCTTTTAATTGAACTCACATAGTTTATCCTTTCCTCTGAAGCAGCACACAGTGCTAATTCCAGAGTTCTGTTCATGGTATGAACCCAAGACATAGGTGTTAAAAATTCCCAATACTAAGGAGCATTGTAAGCACATGCAAAATGTGGTGTTTATTAAATAGATGCAGTAGTTTCCAGGCT
Source organism: Pleurodeles waltl (assembly GCF_031143425.1). Lineage (NCBI taxonomy): Eukaryota > Metazoa > Chordata > Amphibia > Caudata > Salamandridae > Pleurodeles > Pleurodeles waltl. The sequence continues at coordinate 1,618,637,768 of NC_090445.1, read as the reverse complement.
TGCAACATAGTGGTACCATTTCCCCAGAAGCGGATGTTGGCAGAAAGTAGAAAATTACTAGCAGGGAGTGTAAATAAGTTATTGGGAGAAGTGTTCAAAATTCCTATGCTCTCTCTATTTTTTAACCTTGATTTTGATGGTGGAAGATTTATTCTAGCAGACAGAGTAAGAGAGAATAAACATTATACTGTGTATTTTAAAACCGAATAGAGAGCTGTTACCATATATTCCCAGACGTGAGAAGGAAGTATTCTCTGAGTCAGCCCTCTATCCAAGAAAGATGAACCAATCCCCAACCTGGAAAAGCTACTTTGTTCTAAAGATCTTGGTGAGAAATCCTGCTTCCCAGAACTTGGCCTGAATAGCATCTCCGTGCGATGCAGCAAAAGGTGATGTGTATCAGCTTGCCAGGTGGTCGGTCCATCTTGGGCAATCTAAATGCAGAGTCCTCGGGACGTTGACAATTACTGAAATGTTCTTGGCACATGCCCTGGAGAGGTTATGACTCTTCAAGAATTCCTCATTTTGCTGAGAGGTTGCATGCTGCAGCCAATTCACATTTAATGCCACTTCCAAATGGGAAGATGACATTCGGAGACAGGTTTTAAATTAAAAAAATCTTCTCAGTTCGCCATGTTGGTACTGATCCAGTTTCCAGACTGTGGATAGCTCTTTGTGTTTAGCGTAGGCAGATGTGAACTGCACTTTAATTTTGCCAAAGCACTTTGAAATGTATGCGTATTTATAACGAATGGGTGACTCATGCCTGCAAGTTCTCTTTAGGGGTTTTTATTCATGCTTTATTTCGTCTGCTGCCTTTGTGTCCTGCTGTGAGTAGCTCTTCTTTTGTCTGGTTCATATTTGTAGCATGTGATGTATATTTATTTCAAATTTAAGCACGTATTAATGTATATATGGGATACTCATTTTCTTATCTGAAATACAATTTAACTCATCGGATTAATTCTACATATTTCACTAATTGACTGCAAGTAGGTATGACTTACTCCTGAATTCCAGAGGAAGCGGAGTACTCCTAAGTTACTTCTGAAAAGCAGGACTAAGTCAGGGGTAGTCCAAGAGTAATTCAGAGTAGAGTCTTTGTCAATCAAACCCATTATTCTCAGCTCAACGGCACATTGGAAACTGCTGAGATTTAAAATATTTTAGCAACATTTTGGGGGTGACATTAAGTGGGTGTTTTCATATGCGATTAACTGTTTATTGTGTTATTATTCAAATAAAAATACAATTTCGGTCTGTGTCATCCAGTAGCAGCTACACACTCTTCCATTCATGCAGGAAAATTAATGGACTCCAATCAGAAAGATTTTTTTCTATGAAGAAGTGTATCTTACTCCAGGCTAAGCATGATGTACTCAGGAATTTACAGGAGTAAGACATGCTTAGGTCTGGAAACTACTCACAGATAATGGTATGTGTCTCGTGCCTGTATGATTAGAGGAAACTCACATTTAAATCACACGTGGGATCCAACTGCACATTGAATATCTCTGTCAATTGAACATAAATACCACCTGGGAAAGATTTATCATAGTGTTGCATTGTCATTGCACCATGCAATGGAGCACAAGGGTGATGCAACAATAAAATCAGATTAATCAGTCAGAAAGCAGCACACATGGAAAGAGGAAAAAACTAGGGGAAATAAAGATATTTCTCCTTGTTACACTTCACCTGGGAAGGTATTGCATTTTGGCGCATTCCCAGGTCTACCACTCCTGGTAAATTTGGGAATGCAGCAAAATCCATCGATTTTGTGTGGGAACACCCACTCAGCACCCATGGAACGCCTCCCTGGTGGCCTTGCGTGGCTTTAAAAATTTCATTTTTAAGTTGCATCATACATGCATCACGTTGCATGGTGCAAGTCCTACACAACTGGGCTCATAAATATGGCCGTAAATCTTCAAACGTGATATGGTAGGTGCACATTCAACTGCATAGAATGAAGACATTGTTCCTCTTGATAAGATTCCTTTGCTGCAATCTGAGGAGAGTAGTAAGTATCTGTTGAAAGAGATGAATCACTTGACCAAGTATTGACAAACCTTTCAAGTGCGTGTCATTCTCCCCTCTTTCCCTGTTACCTTGAGTTTTCCCATCCTGTGTTCTTCTCTCTCCAAAGATTTACCTCCACAGAAAAACACAATACAAGGGTCATGAGCTTTTCACGTCTCAACATCACAGCTGGAACTTTTAGACATTTCACATCAAATGGGTACCACTTCACCAGCGTGGTACTCTCTGCTTGGTTACTATGGCATCTGAGTTCTCTGTTGTTAACAAATCCTACACGTTGAATGGCAAAAAAATCTAAATTAAGGATAGCTTTATTTGATAGTACTGGCTAAATCAATTCTGCCCACCAAGAAAAAAGAGAAACATTTATTTTATGCCCATCAAAATGACCTCTGTGACGTTTATGATACAATATAAAAAATTCTGATCAAAGAAACTGGAAACTCAGATAGGAAAACTATGCTAGTTAACATGAGCCTCTACTGTACACGACTTCAAGCATACATTGAAGGATGAAATAGAAATTGTAACCCTTGTGATCATCTTGTCTTTTGCCTTTGTAAAAATGTTAACCTTTTGGGTACACTCCATTTGGTCACTTTTTCACAAATTTAGCATGTTCAGAATATTTCTGTCAAAGTATCATGCACAAATGTACATAGTAGCAGCTCCTTCTGATTTAATGAGGTGAAATTGGGAAGCTGTTTCTTTTTCCAAGTGGAGTAATTCATTAATTTGCTAACCCACTTTCCATCTTTGATTTACCCTTTCATCAGAAGAAGAGAAAGCATTCAAAACTTTTTTTGTGCGTTTCCTTCCATAAATTACACAAAAGGTGATAGGAGAAATGCTTGCAATTTGCCTAACCAATCCCAATCGCTTAGATGGCTTCCCAACCGTTCATTCTTTTGCTCACCATGCCACCTCAGTTTGGACCCAGTGATATCCAAGTCAGTCTTGATTCTGCTCTAATAGGAACAGTCTAGCCAGAACTGCCAGGCCATGTTCTCTCCAAACTGGAACACAAGAAAACCAAGACCGGTTTTACTCTGATTAGAGCTCATCATTTGGGTATAGCTTGGTTTCAGTGGCATTTACTTCCAGAAAGCCGTGAATTGTATCTAGCCAAATCAACACTTTTTCAATCCCAATTTCTGATCCTATTTGCTAGAAAGAATGATAGTCTCTTGAGATCAACATGCATAGGAACGTCAGCAAGCCACAATTTCACTTTTTGTCATTGCATATCCTCCATGACATTCAAAAAGGCAAGTCACAATTTGCTACAAGTGTGCCTCATGGTGGCCAAGAACATATTTTTTATTCAATAACAAACAGTATAGCAATCACCAAGACCAATTTGTTTTGGTTAAGTTATTATGGATTGTTGTATAAACCCAGTCCTGGGAAAACCAAAAACTCTCCTTTGGTTGTATATTTGCATATCTTGGTCAGCCATCACTGGTCGTTCCCATGAGCTGATAAAACCTCTAATCAACTAATCAAATTCCCTAAACAGATCTCTGGGAGATCCTCCAATATTACAGTAAAGGGGAGCAAAAGTCAGTGTGTCACTTCCATTTGACTGTATGTATTGCTTGATAAAGTTAAAAGGATGATTGCATACATTTGTGTTGCAATTTCTTTAAGATTCAGCAATACAAATATCTGTACACACACTACTTATTGTCATTGTAAATGTCTGCAGTGCCTTAGCCTGAGAAGGGCATATTGGCAGAATTTGGGAAATGCTGGGTTTAATTAACATTACCTCTTGATGGAGTTGTCTGGTTTCAAAATATATAGTAATCAAAAATAGTGACTCTTGTAGTGGATACTTTTGATGAATGTTTTGCACACGTCAAGGGAGAAGCTTCCTTGCTAACATGAAGATAAGTGCCATGATGAGGCACTTTGCCTCATGAACCTATGTCATTCCAGTCCATCATATTATGTTCCTCAGCATACATTGTAAAACCTCCTATGAAAAACGTTTTGCTCACAGTTTGCATAACAGGTGAACACTTACCAATAAAGGCCACCCTACCTTGTCTAATAGCTTCAGGGTTTGTGTTTTATCAGTTTAGACCAACTGCATCAATTATATTAACTTCCTCATATGGTCTGAACTCTTGCCTCCCAGGATGAATCAGCATTACGAGTGTTTTATATACACATTAGGTATGGAATTTAGTGATTTGTAAATAACATCAAAAATTACTGGAAAGAGGTTCTGCCTCGAATCAAAGTCATCGTGAAAATGGAGATGCCAATGAATCCCCTTACTGATTGCTGAGTGATGAAGATGAAGAGGGGTTATAGTTAATACCTCCAGTAATGAGTAAGCTTATTTCACAATTCCTTCTACCAGCGAGACTATCTGTTGTGCAGAAATTGAAAGCCCTTAACCATGCCACTATAAATTTGTGGTGAATAAAAACGTGGAACTTGTATACGATAAAGAAAGTAAATGTGATAGTTGGGGATAAGCTTTAATGCTTTGCGAGAATCTGGACACCATTTCAAACCTATGTTAAGAGACAAACCTCTTTGATGAGATCCTGCCGTCCCCTAAATTTTATTCTCACAGCTAAAATAGCCTCATCCCCCAACCAGTAGCTTGGTTAGAATGTTTACCCTTGCTTGTTTGTGATTCTATTTTCCAGAAATACCTCAACTAAGACACTTACCTATTTCACACAGTAAAACATAGGGGCATATTTACAAGGAGCATGCCCCGCAGCTGCATCATTGTATCTAACTTTGTGGCAGTGCATTATTTGCTCCACATTCGCAAACTAATGCACTGGGACCAATGCCTCACTTTTCGTTGACCTGACTCTGAATTGTCCTGCGCCTTAACTGGTTGTGTCATTCAACCATAAATGTGTGCAAGGTCAGCGTTCCTTTATTAAAACCGATCCAGTGATATTTACGAGAGTATTGAAAAGTTACACTTCATTGGCAAGCAGCGCGCAAAACCTAAAATGCATAAAAATTCCTGCTCATTGGCAACCCGGGCATAAGAAATGATGCATTGGCACTGGGATATAAACAGAACATACCCAAAGCACTTTGGCAAGCTTCACTATGCCATGAAGGTGCTAATACTTCAGCTAGGAGCAGCGAGAAGACCACCACCACCACGTAGACAGCACAGGAGAAGAGGGTGTGCTTACCACCAAATGACTACCCTCATTGATCTCAGGGAGGAAGAGGTCATCTCATACCTCAGGCAGGCGCCCATCATCCAGCTTCTGAACCTGATTGCACCAAGGCTGCAGACAGCATCACAGAGGTGCACCAACATCCTTTGCGGGCCAAGCTGATGGCAGACCTCCACATGCTGGCATCTGGGTCATTCCAAAACACCACAGCCAGGGTGGCAGTAATCTCACAGCCATCCTTTTTGGTTTTGCTACCCTCCATCCTGGATGCCATCTCCAGCCTGACACTCCAGTACATCATGTTCCGCAACCCACTAGCGCAACAACTGGACAAAAAGTAAAGCTTGTATGCCATAGCAGGATTCCCACATGTCTTAATAGCAATGGACTGCACACATGTGCGACTTGTGCCCCCTGCTGTAACATCCCAGCTGTATCGCAATAGGAAGCACACATATTACATCAACGTACAGGGAATAGTGGACCATGTGGGGATCTTCATCAATGTGCTGGCAAAGTACCCTGGGAGTGCTCATGAGGCCTACTTCTTCAGGCACCCCATCATCAATGAGAGCTTCCAGAATGGGAGATATGGGAAATGCCTACTGGTTGGTAAGTACTACTGAAGTACATGACAGACCTAATAACAGTAAATTTTATATGATAAAATAGCCATTTCTGTGTTTGGTGACTGATACAGTGCATATGTTGGAGGGGTTTGACTCATACTTGCATCATACATCACGTCACATATGCAATGCAGCCCTGCAAGTTATGCATGTTAAGACCTGCTATGCCACTGTGAGTGCCTTGCAATGGTGTACAGATCCCGAGCAATGCAGTTCTTTGAAAGATGCTGTGTTGCAACACTGCGTGGAAGGGAGGGCTTCCATTTCTGTTGTCGGTATGTCCACAGGTAACTCCCATGGTCATGAGGCATGCCATGTATCCTAAACAGCTAAGCCGTGAAATGTCTGAAATCATTTGCCCTCACCAGGTCACGTGAACCATGGAAAATGTATTTAAGTTATCCTAAACACTCTTGCCTCCTATGTGTGGTGCATTCTGTGGCACACAAACATATACTATCATGTCTCCAAGGGTTCATGCTGTGCAGGAAGGTAGTCCCTCATGCACAAAGTACATCTCATGGAGAAATGCAGCCACACATGCACCATGTTGCATTTGTGCCTGCTACACAGCCTATTGTGTGCCAGTGCAGCTTGAAAACTCAGGACTGTGCTGCGTGACCTAAAATATATCCTACACTGTCTTTGCTTGGTGAGCCAGTGCAGTGCTGATAATTTACTAGTTGCACAGTACAGTGCAAGATTCCTAAAGTTATGTGTCCTTGTGTCCTGTCAATGTAGCGGACCCAATGCACTGCAATGTGTAGACAATGATGTCCCACATTGACGTGCACTCACCAATCTATCCAGTGCAGTAGCTTCCCAACAACAGTGAGTACTACTGCCACATCCAAATCTGTGTGAATGAATGGGACCACATCATCTGCATCGGGTAACTATTAAAAATTAAACCATGTAATAGGCCAGAAATGCCTAGATTGTGCTGAGAAATGCCATGGTTGGACACAATAGAGAAGCGTGAGATAAGTGTCTCCACAATTGCGTACTCACTCTCGGTGTAAGTAAGGACTCACCATGCTCATGCTATTGTCAAGAAAAGGTTTTCCAACTAGTAAGTGGATCACACATGCCAGTATACTTTTATGTGTAGTACAGTGTTTGCTATCTCAAAAATGAAAGGGCATGTTTGCCATCCAATGTCAGTGCAGGTCCCATACTGGTGGGAACGTGTATAAGTCATTCGGTACACATAACAGACATGTACTTGAATGTGTATCCATCAATCATCATGATCATTGACTGATTTTTTTTGTTTCCTGTCTTTTGAGCTGACCAAGGATATGGTCTGCAACCATGGGCCGTGACCCAATTTGCATATTCCCAGACTGAGGCAGAGCACACATACAACACACTTGGCAGGACCAGGGGTATAGTTGAGCGAACTTTTGGAGTACTGGAGTCTCGCTTCCACTGCTTTGACATGTCCAAGGGATGTTGCTATACTTCCTCCATGGTATGCAAAATTTTCCTTGTGTGCTGTATATTGCACAACTATGTGTGCGGACAAATGTGCAACAGCAACTTCCACATACCAACTCGCCACCTTCCACATACCAACTCGCCAGCTCCGCTCCGCCGACCTCACCCTCACTACAGTCCCCCTCATCCAACGCACCACCTACGTCAGCAGATCCTTCTCCCACCTCGCCGCCAAGACCTGGAACTCCCTCCCCACCAACCTACGCAAGACCCAGGACCTTCTAACCTTCAGAAAGCACCTAAAAACATGGCTTTTCGAGCAGTAACCGCCCCCCCTCCCAGCGCCTTGAGACCCTACTGGGTGAGTAGTGCGCTTAAGAAATTATTTGATTTGATTTGATTTGATGGCACGAGACCATGAGGACCAGAAAACCTTGATAAAAATGAGGATTAAGATGAAGACCAAGGCCAAAATCTACCCACAATTGAGGGTCCCCGACGAAGAAACAACATTGTCCAGAACTTTTTCACAGATGCATGAAGTAGCTTGATGGACGCTAATGTAGTTCTTTTTTTGAAAGAGTGTTCAAAAATGGCAATAAATGAATGTATACTTCCTTCGTGTAAGCAATCTCATTTCACAGTCACTGTAAACATCAAGGGGCATATTTACAAACCCCTATCACCACTGGAGCGTCACTTTTTGAGAGGTTGTGGTTGCGCTGTGCCCTGTGGTATGTTTACAAAAAATGACGTCCAGCCGATTTTGCGTCGTTTTTTAGCGCCTGGTCAGGGCAGGCGTTAAGGGACCTGTGGGCTCGGAAGGAGCCCAGAGGTGCCCTCCCATGCCCCCAGGGACCCCCCCTGTCACCCTTGACCACCCCAGGAGGACGCCTAAGGATGGAGGGACCCATCCCAGGGAACATAAGGTAAGTTCAGGTAAGTATTATATTTTTTTTTTTGTGGCATAGGGGGGCCTGATTTGTGCCCCCCTACATGCCACTATGCCCAATGCCCAATGACCATGCCCAGCATTGGGCAAGGGGGCATGACTCCTGTCTTTGCTAAGACAGGAGTCATTTCAATGGGGGTTGGGAGTCGAAAAAAATGGCGCAAATCGGGTTGAGGCGATAATTTTGCCTCAGCCTGACTTGCCCCATTTTTTGGCGCCCAAGCTCCATATTCCCCTACGCCGGCGCTGCCTGGTATACGTCATTTTTTTTGACGCACACCAGGCAGCGCCGCCGGCTAACGTCATTGAATAAATACGGCGCCTGCATGGCGCTTCAGAATGGCGTTAGCCGGCGTTAGATTTTTTGACGCACAACTGCGTTGGCGCAGTTGTGCGTCGAAAAGTATAAATATGGCCCCTTGTATTTACACAGCTCCCGAATTTACTTGAGTTATAGAGTGTAGCCTACCCTGAAATTATTTTCACCCCCACAATGGGATCACTGTAGCTGTCAAACAATGCCCCCTACAAAAATTGATTTACTCCAAAAATACGTACTTCACTCTGGGGAAACAACCGGTTGATAGGTATACAGTAAACCATTGTATTCAGGGAATTGTAGTCCTGGTTCATATCAACGAACACGTTGGACTTAAATTGTAACTTACAGAGGTTTCGATGGAAGGGAAAGCTGGACTGTAATCTCAGGTATCTGAAGCCATTGAGGCAGTCAGTAGACTCAAGTCTGTTTTAGACTTTATTCTTCCTCAAGAAGCTTGCACTTTCGAAGGTGCCAGGCTTCATTAGGGCAAAACAAAAGTGCAATATAGAAACGTAACTTGCCAACGCCAGCCACAAACATCAGTTTTGAAGGAGAGCTGCTACTGAGAGAATGACAGCCAGGGATGGACTGTCCTATAATGCACTCAGGCAGTGCCTGACGGGCTGGTCAGACAGTTCAGTGTGTGGGCCCATTTATAGGTCGAGAATAGCAGCACGCAAGCGCTGCTTTTCTGACATGTTGGTATGTATCTGGGCTTTTAACCACGCTCACTGCACACCCATCACTATCACTCGTTGATGGGCAGCCCTTCAAAAATCCTTTATTTTTGTTGTTAATGCTTTATGTTTGTCTCTCCTTGGGGCGATTTAGTTACCACCTTGGACATTGCCCCTGTTACTTGGTTAATTGCACTTTTGGCGATACGTTTGACTGCAAGCAAACTTCTTTTTTCATTTTGTGTGCTGCTTCAAGCTGATGCCGTGGCGCTTTGAATCAGCTTGCTTATGTGAATCTGTTTTACTTTTCATTTTCACTTCATGTGGCAAGAAAAGTCCAGTTAGGATTTTACAGCGCTATTAGCTCTAACTCAAGCAAATGCGAGACCCATTGCATTGCAAATGCTTGTTGCTTTTTCTGTGTGCTGCATTCTGCAGCACACATGGAAAGAGCAAAAGGCCATTAATGATTGTCTATGTGCAGGAAGGTGTCCCTTCCTGCACATAAACAATCATTAAATAATAACGATTTCCTACTTCTATGTGTGCTGCGTTCTACAGCACACATAGGAGTAACAAATTGCCATTATTGATTGTGTGGCACTTGGCAGGACACAGCTCTCAGCAGAGGAGCCCAGAACACTTGGCAGGACAGGGCACTCAGCAGAGGAGCCCAGGTGCTCGCAGATGAAGTCTGTGATGTCCCTGAGACTTCTTAACAGGAGGCAAGGTCAACTCAAACCCTTGCAGAACCTTGGAAAGCAGGATGTAGAAAGCAAAGTCCAGTCCTTTCACTCCCATGACAGAAGCTACCAACAAGCAGCAGGCAAGCACAACAAAGCAACTGGCAGAGTGGCAGTCACTCAAACTACATCCAGCTCTTCTTCCTGGCAGAATGTCCTCAGTCCAGAAGTGTTCTAACTTTGTGGGGTCAGAGGTCCAGTACGTATACCCATTTCAGTCTTTGAAGTAGGCAAACTTCAAAGAGAAGTCTTTGTAGTGCACCAGACCCTGTCTTTTGCTGCCCTGGCCCCAGACACACTCCAGGGAGTTGGAGACTGCTTTGTGTGAGGACAGGCACAGCCCTATTGAGCTCCAAGTTTAGCTTCTCCCAACACTCTAGGTTAGGAAGACCCATCAGGAAATGCAGGGCACACCTCAGCTCCCTTTGTGTAACTGTCTAAGGTGAAAACAGCCCAACTATCATCCTAACCCAGACGTCTATTTCACAGACAGACAGAGGCACAGAATGGTTAAGCAAGAAAATGCTCACATTCTAAAAGTGGCAATTTCAAACTTACAATTCAAAACCAACCTCACTCCACATCTCTATCTGCTCCCAATGGGAAATTACACTTAAAAGATATTTCAAGGAAATCCCCATGTTACCCTATGGGAGAGATAGTCCTTGCAATAGTGAAAACTGTATTTAGCAGTATTTCAATATCAGGACAAGTAAACCACTCCAGTACATGTCCTACCTTTTAAATACAATGCACCCTGCCCATGGGGTGCCTTGGGCCTACCGTAGGGGTGACTTACATGTAGTAAAAGGGAAGGTTTGGGCCTGGCAAGTGGATGCACTTGCCAGTTCACCAGGTCAAAATGGCAGTTTACAACTGCCCACAGACACTGCAGTGGCAGATCTGATAAATGTTAACAGGGCTACTCATGTGGGTGGCAAAATCAGTGCTGCAGACCTACTAGTAGCATTTGATTTACAGGCCTTGGGCACACATGGTACACTATTCTAGGGACTTACTAGTAAATCAAATATGCCAGTCATGGATAAACCAATCACTAATACAATTTAGACAAAGGGCATATGCTTTTTAGCACTGGTTAGCAGTGGTAAAGTGCCCAGAGTCCTAAAGTCAACAAAAACAGGTCAGATAAAATAAGAGGAAGAAGGCAAAATGTTTGGGGATAACTCTGCTAAACAGGCCAGGTCCAACAATTCCCTTCTTAGACCACATGTATCATGATATGTGGGAACTGTCATCCAGCATCATGGGAACCTGAGCATCCCTCAGAGTGCTGCATATCAGTGATATGTTAGAAGGAGTGGCAGAGGAGCAATTTCCAACATGCAATGTTTTTTTTTAGGGTGTTTGCTAAAAGATCTACGTGAACCTACTGTTGGATGGGTCAACTCCAATCTGCTTGTCTGATGCATGTTACTAGTGTACACATAGGAATGTATAATAATTTTCTATGGCAGGTCCCCACAGGTTGTGAGGCTTCCTACATCAGTGCAGGCAGAATAGGTATGGCTAGATATGACACATGTCACCAGTCCACGCATGGTAATGCAGTTAAAGGCTTGACTTATGTCCTCAAATGCCCAATGAACTACAATCAGTACATGACCATACAATTCCAGTGTTTTCTGAGGACAATGTGTAAAGTAACACATGCATGTCTGCACTGTGTGGTCAGCATACAGCCCATAACACAGTCCAACTACTGGTGGCATTACCCATTTTGGGTCCCTCTAAACAATGTCATCCTTGATTAACTGTAGGCAAATAGATGCAAGGTACAGCACAGGATACTCATACATATGAGAACTACAGCATTCATGCTCATACTCATCACATGGATGTGAGTTGAGTTTATGTGCATCAAGGTAACATTCCAAACTCATTGTATGGACTAGCATTAGGATATTTATACAAGACATTGCTTTTATTTCAATATATGAGCCTGTTATATGGTTTAGTGTATTTCTATGAGTCAATATGGGAGACGTGTCCAACAGGCCAGTATGAAGAGAGGATAGCTAGCCACCCTCCATCTGTGTTTCAATCCTATTGCATGCTGCTTGAAACACCCCAGGAAGTAGCTTTGATGACCATGTGTACCATTCCTTGTGTACACAAATAACATTTACAAATCTGTCTTAGTAATAGTATGTGTACAAGTATATTTGGGCATACACTACCATTTTATATACCTACAATCTTGACACATGAGTACCCTTGCATTGTTACATTCAGAGAATTATATGTTTCTAAAGAGTCTTTGGGCCAGATGTAGCAAGTCGGCAATTTGCGACTTGCAAATTGCGAGTCCCTGCGACTCGCAATTTGCAAGTCGCAAATTGCTATGCAGTACGGTGTCTCAGACACCGACTGCGACTCGCAATGGGGTCGCAATGACCCACCTCATGAATATTCATGAGGTGGGTCGCAAATTGCGGCCCCATTGCGAGTATAGGCACTCGCAAACATGGAGGTCTGCTGTCGTCAGCAGATCTCCATGTTTGTGACCTGCTTTTCAATAAAGCAGTTTTTCTTTTTTTGAAGTGTAGCCCGTTTTCCTAACAGGAAAACGAGCTGCACTTAAAAAAAAACGAAACCTTTAGTTTCGGGTTTTTTTCAGGGCAGGGAGTGGTCCCTTGGACCACTCCCTGCCCTGAAAAAATATTTTGGGGTCCAGTCACAAACTGGAAGGGGTCCCATGGGGACCCCTTCCAATTTGCGATTGGGTTACCATCCACTTGAAGTGGATGGTAACTGCGATGCCATTTGCGACCGCATATGCGGTCGCAAATGGTATTGCATCCCAATGCGACTCGCAAATAGGAAGGGAACACCCCTTCCTATTTGCGAGTCTGAAATGCATTTTGCGAGTCGGTAACGACTCGCAAAATGCATTTCTGCATTGGGATACGCGTTTAGCGAGTCGCAAACGGCAAATTTTGCCGTTTGCGACTCGCTAAACGTTTGCTACATCTGGCCCTTTGTCATTTTCACATTACAAACTGAAGTTTTTTTGTCAGGACATGCCTCATGTGGTGCTTTTGTTGACTAAAGTCTAATGTTGATTTAAACATGTACAGCTTTAGCTTTGTCTGATACATATTTCCATCCTCTCCAACAGATAACATAACGCCAGCCCAGGAAAAGGCCTATGGGTTTCGGCTTGAAAGGTACAGCAACCCCAGGCATGTTTCACTTGCATACAATAGAATGGGCCACATGTATGTGATGCGAAAATACCAAGATAACATGACACCAGCCCTGGAAAAGGCCTATGGGATTTCGCTTCAATGGTACCAGGTATCAAGCTGTACTATACAAATAACACCTGATTGATTGAGCTCAGGATCTATGGGGCTCCAAGGAGCAGCCAAGTCAGGCATCAGACAGGCAGCCAATGTGCCCCATGGCGGGGAGATGCAGCAGTTCCTGGCCCATCTTCAGGCCCAACCACTCTTGCACCACAGGCCCAACCACTAACCCCCGGACAGCCATGTGCTTTTGAACAACAGACCCTTAATGACCTTGCCAAACTTAAAAAATGTGATGCAGGCATGAAGCAGCAGATGGACATGATCATGAGGAGTATAATCACTTTGCAGCAGTCCATGGACTGGATAGCTGCCCAGATCTAGGACTCACTTTTTCTTCCTGCCCATCCTCTGTTTTATTATGAATTTTTTTGGATTTGTACAGTAGAATAAATTAGGTTATGTTTAGATTTTATTGGTGTTTTCTTGTTAGGTGGGGATATGGGTGGGTTGGTTGTTAAGGGGGAGTAATGTTTAGTATATGTTAACGAAAAAATACAAACAAATTTAAAATTTTAAATAATACATCCAATATATATGTGTTTAGCATTCAATGTTTAGTCAGTTCTTTATAGATGTAGTTCATGTTGTTGGTTGAAAATGTGTTTTTAGGGGTTGGGGGTTGATGTTTAATATATATGTTGAGGTATATGTGTAGAGTAGTATAAGTTAAAGTTAGGTAGGTTAAGGTAGTTTTTAGGTAAGTTAGTGCAGGTTAGTTAGCATAGGTTAGTTTAGGTATATTCTATTGGGATAGGTAAGCTAAGGTAGTGTAGGTAGGGTTAGATTTTAAAGGTTTTACATAGATCTGAATAAAGTATGTTTTCTACTTTCACAACTGCTTTGTGATTAACTGTGTAGGAGTCGACATTTATTGTTAGGTGGTGTTAGGCACATGCTGAGGGGTTTCCATGCAGTGCTTGCTTGCATGTGTGACTAGTCAAATGCCTACGGAGATGATCCTGTCAAGTTTGCAATAGTTTCACTTAAAAGATCCTCACATATGATTGTACAATGTGAGTAACACTGTTGCTGTAAATAGACACACAGGCCAAAACAGGTATTCCCATCCTTTTGCAGCATGTGTATGAGTTATGCTGCATGTTTTATATGGATGATCATGTCCAACGATTGTCAATATTCAAGGAGGTTTTGGATCACACACTGATGCCAGCCACTTACACAACAACCCTTGCATCAATTTATTGTCACAGCAGTGTTGTTTGCTGGCTAGTATCCCTGGATGTGCTCCTCATCCATGCTATGACTCTCTACCCTTACCATTGACTGAATGCTAGTTGTTGCACTTCATGCTTGTGATCTTGAGTAACTACTTGCTAGTCTAAATGCACATGCGGTTTACATAAACTATTCCCTTTGCCTGTGCACTTTTGTCCACAGCTCTATAAAACACATTTCTCTTTGGCTAGTTGGTAGTATCTTTAGGGTCAGAACATCCACCATGGTCTACTTAGTCCAATCACCAGAAGAAGTACAACACACAGGTTGAAGTCAGTGCATTTATTTGCATGTGTATAAATATATAGGATCACAGTTGCAGTTATTTTAGCAACAACCCCAACATTGTTTTAGAGATAAAGCATGTCCAGACAGAGTCCATGGGGGATACATGTCATGAGACATGTGTAGGAGAGTAGTATTCCAGTGAGGAGGAGATCCAAATTACCATTAGAGAAAAGAGACCACACTGATAGTCCACAAATGGATAAGAGCAACAGGCAGACAATCACAAAGTAGACAGTGCCAGAGAACAATGATGATGGCATGTTACTCAAAACAGGTCTAATGGGAAACTGGCCAAGGGAAGTTCTCCACCAGCAATTGGGGAACTCCACTTCTTCCTCCTCTGTTGTGTTGTGTGCCTCCCCTGAAGGTTGTGGTGTTTGTGCATCAGGCATCTGAGATGCACACACATCAGGGGCTGAAGTTGTGGCCCCTCTGTCCCCAGCAGCATTTGCCTGTAAAGGAAACGGGGAAGGCAGCACAGTGCTGAAAAGTGCCTGCTGGCTTGTCAGCACAGCAACAACGTCATGGTCTAAGATGCCCATTGTTGTAATATAGGAGTCCTGCATCTGATCCATGGATTCTAGGATGTTATGTATGGCCCTCAGCTGCGTAGCAACCTCACTTGTGTTACATTGGCAGGGTTGTTGTTATTGACTCTGCATCATGACACTAGCGATGTCAGTTAGGGGCTGTTCCAATCTCTGGAGCAGAGTGTAGGTGTCTCTAATTGCATCACAGGTGTCCTTATTGGGACTGGCACCCTTACGGACTCCCTCTAGGGTGCCCACAATGGTCTTTATCCTCGCCCATACCTCATCCAATATCTGCCGCTGGGCTTCTGCTGCTTGGTGTTGAAATTCAACCTGTGGGCCCTCGGAGTCTAGAGATGGCCTTGGACTTGCTGATGGGGAAGGTTTGGTTGTAGGCGGTTCCTCTGGAGAACTAATGATGCTGTCAGCCACTCCCACTCCCAGAGAAGGGGAGACAATGTAATCCTGGAATTGCTGGAAGGTGTCATCTTCCATGGGGGGCAGGATGTCATTGTCAGCAGGTTGGTCTTCCTAGACAGGCAGCTGGCCAGGAGGAGTTATTTCTCCCTCTGCAATAAAACGAATATGTGTCAATGTTGTTCAATACTAGATGTTGAGAGTAGTTATCTGTCTGAGATACAATATTTAAACTCATTCACTTTCAATTCAACATTGATGTGTGGTACCTATATGACTCGTATCTTTTAAGGGGAAGTGACAATTTATTTGCCTTTCAGATGCCAGTATCTATACAATGTTCACATGCCACTGTGGGACAAGGTTGTTTGTGTCATACCACATATTACAGCACATTTACACAGCTTGCTGGCCTGCCCTGCCAGTGCGAGTACGTTGGGATGAGGTACACATCCAGCTTGCAGACTAGCACTTCTTATCATGATGGCTTTGTCTAACGTTTTTTTCATGTATTCACAGCACTACTTGCACATTGCACCAACATGGTCCCAGATCACCAGCGTACCTAGCATTCCCTCTGGCCACTACTCAGAAAACAGCTCCTTTAAAAGTGAAGTGTTTGTTGATGTTTTTAATTTGATCCTGTAGTCAGCCTTACACATGCTACACCATGGCAGTCTGCCTTGCTGTGCTGTCTGGCATGCACGTTGTGCATTCATGTGTACAAGTTTCATATTGATGATGCATCCACACTATTCTACACAGAACACACAGTGAAACCAAGTAGATACCTATCACTGACGCTGAACCCATTTCATCACTGTTAGAGTTGTTTACCTGTTAAGTATCACACATTATTAGACTCATCCCCACTCACTTGAATGTGTACATGACTCCTCTGGCAATCCTCATTTAGGCTCAGTGACTCCCCTTACTGTCACACACAGATGGAAATTTGATCATACATTGACTGACGTGACACAAAAGACTGCATTTACATTCACCACTTCCAATTGCCTAACATGGCTGCATGTATTTGTGAGCTATGTCTCAGGCTGGACGCACACACATGCTAGTATTTGTTCTGACGCATGGCATGTATCTACCCTGGTTTGTCACACAACTTTATCCATACTTCACAGCCTGAAAACATCACAAATTTGTGCCCATAGCAAGGCAGCCTAGCTCAGTCTGTCACTTATAAATCCACTGTTTGTCATCCTACTGCTTTGACATATGTATCATAGTACAATTTGTCTTATTCCATCCCCTTCCTGCTACATATTTCCCCTGGTGCACATCACATGTTGGATTTAGTACACCTATGCCCTTTTCTGAGTCATCCCTTCCCAGCTGCAACATATGTGTGACATTATCAAACACAGCAACGCATGTGTAGAGCTCAGGCTACCTTGCAGTACACACACCACTTCTCATCTCCTTGCTATGCAATGTGCCCCTAATCAAATAGATACAGTTTAATGTGCTCAGCCACACTTACATTAAATAGCACCAGGGGACAACCTGTCTCACACACCATCTACTGTTTAAGAAAGCAATTAAAAAAGCACACAGCCCACTATTTTATGCATCACTTGCTTCACCCCCTGTGATATTCTATATACCAGGAATGAGGGTGTTGGCTACCATGGCAGGCTACACCTGTATCCTTGTGCCTCACACATTATGGCATCGGTGTGCAATATAGTGTAATACTAGGACTAATGGGCATATTTATAAGCCGCATGCACTGCCAGTGCAACACTTGTGTTGAGGCACCAACGGCACAGATTGCATTCCTATATGTATGAGGCCGTGCAAAGGCTATTTACATGCCTTTGGATGGCCTGATAGATATGAAGTAAGGCAAGGCATTGGTAAATGGCTGCATTGTCTTAGTCTGAATCAGGGAGTCATGTTGCACATGTACCTGCATTGACGCTAGGAAGCCATTAGGACGTCTGTGTTAGGGAAAAGAACAGGAATGCACAGTTTCTGGGACATACAAAGGAGCATATTTATACTCTGTTTGTGCCGGAATTGCTTTTTTTTTTTTTACGCAAATCCGACGCAAAGCTAACTCCATATTTATACTTTGGCGTTAGACCCGTCTAGCGCCAAAGATCTTGGAGTTTGCTTAATTTTTTTAGCGTGGACACCTACCTTCTGTTAATGATATGCAAGGTAGGCGTTCCCGTCTAAAAAATTACTCCAAGGCATGTGCGCCTTATTTAAACTCCCGTGCAAAAATGACGCACGGGAGTGGGCGGGTAAAAAAAAATGACGTCCAGCCGCTTTTGCGTCATTTTTTAACGCCTGGTCAGGGCAGGCGTTAAGGGACCTGTGGGCTCGGAAGGAGCCCAGAGGTGCCCTCCCATGCCCCCAGGGACACCCCCTGCCACCCTTTCCCACCCCAGGAGGACGCCCAAGGATGGAGGGACCCATCCCAGGGAACTTAAGGTAAGTTCAGGTAAGTATTTTTTTTAAAGTTTTTTGTGGCATAGGGGGGCCTGATTTGTGCCCCCCTACATGCCACTATGCCCAATGACTATGCCCAGGGGACATAAGTCCCCTGGGCATGGCCACTGGGCAAGGGGGCATGACTCCTGTCTGTGCTAAGACAGGAGTCATTTCAATGGGGGTTGGGAGTAAACAAAATGGCGCAAATCGGGTTGAGGACAATATTTTGCCTCAGCCCTGACTTGCCCCATTTTTTGACGCCCAAGCTGCATTTTCCCCTACGCCGGCGCTGCCTGGTGTGGGTCATTTTTTTTGACGCACACCAGTCAGCTGCGCGGCTAACGTCATTCCATAAATAAGACGCCCGCATGGCGCTTTGGAATGGCGTTAGCTGGCGTTAAAATTTTTGACGCACAACTGCGTTGGCGCAGTTGTGCGTCAAAAAGTATAAATATGGCCCATAATATTTCTGCCCATTCCCTGTGACATAAGGCAGCATGGTCACTTGCTGTACTGCCCTGGGCCAGTATTGTTGGACATACGCCCCTCTGGATATGGCTCTGCGCACGGTCCTATGTGGTGGGACTTCACATGCCTAACACTTGACTCTCCTCTCAGATGAGGAATTGATCCTCTGCCACCCACATTCCATTCCATTGCTTTGCAGTCCATATTTGGCTGCATGGCCCCACA
Source organism: Pleurodeles waltl (assembly GCF_031143425.1). Lineage (NCBI taxonomy): Eukaryota > Metazoa > Chordata > Amphibia > Caudata > Salamandridae > Pleurodeles > Pleurodeles waltl. Next base: position 1,618,618,836 of record NC_090445.1, on the reverse strand, counting down.
AGAAACCCTCTAGCCTCATGGTGCAATAGGGCATGCATTATCCAAGTCAGGGTGGTCAGGTTTCCTGTGTCCTGCCATTTTGTAGTGTAACAGTACAGATCATTTGTTTGGTATTGTGGGACTTGTAGTCCTGGACACTTATTTTATATATTGCACAAAAATCACAAAAACCCAATGGTGAAACTGGACTGCTGCAGCACATCAGACATGAACTGAACACACATGACAGCTGTGAATTGGGCTGTGCATCATGTGTGTTTTTTTCTTAAGTTACTTTTTCATGATGTGCGATTGTACATGTGGCCATTTCCATCCCTTTCCCTTACACTCAGTGCAGTGAAGCCCAGAAAGATAGCATGCTGAGCTGCAGAACCTGACATATTTGGTGCAATTGTCCCTTGTTGCCACTTCGCCTGGTTGTCTTTTAGGTCCTCATAGGCTGCACTGTCATGTTTTTCCACCCCTGCCACCAACTCATTGGGGATGACTGATGCCACCTGTTCCTCCAAGGACATCAGCTCCTCCTGGACCTCAGGCCCTCCTCTGGTGCGCATGGCTGCCTTCAAGTTGCTGGCCAGTTTCTCCTTGGTCTTGCGCTTGTAGTCATGCCAGCGCAACTTGCAATCTGTCACTGTCCTCTTGACTAGCCCTACACTGTTGATTGTATCCACAATAGTCTTCCATATGACCTCTTTTTTCCCTAGTGGCAATTTTGAGGGGACAAAGAGTTGATGTTCATGCTTTGTCACCTCTGTTATAACCTACTCACTAAAATTCATCTTCCTCCTCTTTTATTGGTACTCTGCCTAGACTTCCTGCTGGTTTTGAGGTTGTTGGGCGTGTTACCCTGGCTGCTAGTGCCTGCTCCATTTTTCTTTTCTGTGAATGGGGAAATCTTTTTTTTTTAAATGCATCACTTTTTGAAGGATTTCTGACGTTTCACACACTCAAATGTGATGCACTGCCGACTTGCCCTGCAAATCAGCCGTGTGTCACTTTTGCAACTCATGCAACAGTTTTCCTTGCGGCCTCCCTCCCACTGATGCATAATTTTTTTTACACAGCCTAGGACCTTACAGCATGGTACATAGCATTGTAAATATGATGCATCCATGGCATAAGAAACTGTTGTACTGAAGCACACTTTATTTTGATGCCTCGCTGCTGCAATGCGCCTCTTCTTGTAAATGTGCCCCATAGTGCTTATTGTTTTGGACCATAGATTGTTAATTACAGCATTGAACCAGTAAGAACAATTAATGGTAAAACTACAGAATACTTTGTGTGAACTCTGTATGGTTCCTGGAAATAAATAGAAATTAAGTTGTTTAAAAACAGTAACAGGGTAGATATTAGTTGGTCTCGTGGATCCATCCGTGGATTTTTAACAAAGGCCAAATAAATGTGCAGCTCCTTTAGGAAAAAGATCAGCAAAGTTGCTGCCAAGTGATTGTCGGTGTTAAATGTGTGAGAGGGGCAGATTCTCTGTGCCAAAACTAACTGGGATATTCACAAATGTAACTTACACTTGTGAGTAATTTACTTGGCTAATTTACTCTGACACCCTTTACTACTTTTGGCTATCCATAAAATCTGAGTGTAAATTTACTCACAAGATTAGAGTCCCATGTCTTCTTCCAGTGAAACAGGGATTGGAGCGAAATTTACAAGTGTAAGTTACCAATGATCAAAAAAGAAAAAGAAAAAGAAAAAGAGAAGTATTTTTAATTTAAGCATCTAGGATTTTTTAATTGAATTTCTTATATTTAGAATACCCCAATATATATAAATCAAAAGTAAGTTAAGTAAATCAATAGAGCTGTAGTTTCTTTCATTTAGTCCTATATTTAAAATAAGTATATAAACACAAAATGTATTTACATTAATATTTATTATAGGAATTGGTTAACTTTTTTTCTTACATTTTTTCCTATATTGTAACATGCAGAGATCTCTGGTCCAACTCAGAGTCTCTGTATGATAAATGATAGGGAAAAATAATTTCTTGCAAATGGCTAAACAGATTTAATGCAAAACACAAAAAGCACGCATTTTGTGTAAGGTTCTAGCTTTTTGCCAAATTTGGTGTAGTTCCAGCAGTTTTTTAATGTAACAGGGTGCAAAGCTTCATAAGGAAATTAACATGGGAAATAAAAAAATAGGACCCTCCCTTTTTCTTGCCCCCATTTAAAGGTTCGGGCAGAAACCTTCCATGAAGGTGCAGAGGTAGATGAATTTACTTTTTGGAATGTTTGGGCTGAAGGACTGACTCGTGATTTAGCCCCAAAGTTTACAGTAAAATAAAAAAGTGCTCGTTCTAAGAAAAATCTGACCTAACTTTAAGTTACTCAAGGGTGACTACATATATGTTGTTTGTGTTGTGTGTGTATGTGTGTGTATATATATATATATATATATATATATATATATACATATATGTACATATATAAGATAAAATGCAATCTAATGTGTGGTTCTACTTTGCATTGTACTGACAAATGGCATATTGTGGAGTGTGTGTATGACAATGTGCTGTAAGTGTTGTTATTATGCTTGCATGGTAAAGTCATGTGTAGTTGTGGTTTGCTTTATTGTAACCTGTATTCACTTTCATCACCAGCAGCTGCTAGCACTGTCATCACAATCACTACCACTACAGTCTTTGACAACTGATTCTGTTTCATTTAACTATGAGCCCCATTCACAGAAAGAGCCTGCTAGACCAAGAAGTCTGATTGGCTGCCGACAACATGAAGAAAAGATGCAAGGATCAAGTTACAGGACAGGAGACCATGTTCCCTGCATTTTAGCCATAAAATAAAAATAATACAGAAAAGGATAGGATATGGTTATGTTGACCCCCAGGGCATTGTAGAGGGGTCCAAGAAGGACCCTCACTGCGGGGTTAAAAACAAGGAACAATGTTTTTAGTAGTGCAAGTCCGCTGCTCTTCTGTGAGATACAACGTGCACCCCCATGTGGTTCCACAGGAGTGCATTGTGACAATGAAAAGGAAAAGAAAAAATGGAAAATGTTGAATGGGGTACATTGGGATTTGGTCATCCTTGAAGATTGGGTACATGACCTTGCCCAGTCCAACCCTTCAGCCAACCCAAAGCTGTGCATGGCCAAAAGGTATGCTCAGTAAGTTTGTAGGGTGGCTATGATAAAAAAAAAAAATTAAAAAGAAATCACTACAAAACAAACAAAGGTTGAAGTGATGTTATAATTAGATTTGCTAATATCTAACATTACAATAAAAAGAACCCTGGAAATTCACAGGAAAAAGCAAAAGGTTGAAGTGACGGTATATTTAGGTCTTGTAATAATATACAAAACTATTGTTTTAAGACAAAAGGTTTTAAAGTAATTTGATTTATAGAGTAATTTGAAGAGAGTAGGTTAGACAATGGCATCAGTGATGTCATCAATGATTGATTTGAGATCTCATCATCGATGTTATCAATGATGTTGATGAACGTGTCATGACTGATGTATCAAATATGAGGAAATTTCTTTAACCCAGAAGGAATGTCAGCATAAGTCAAACATGGTGCTCTCATGACCACACACAAGAAATAAGTATTTAAACAAAAGCTCATAACTACCTGAATTATAACTCAAATATTGGGAGCACAATCCAACATCCCCTACACATATGAGGAACAATCAAATAAGTACAGCCATATTAATTCTGTCACTAAAGTCACCAAATAAAGGAAACACGAACAAAAATAAAACCAAACCAAGCCCTCAATTCCAATAATGCTTGCCACAAAATAAATACACCTAACTTGCTATTCTCATGCTCTACTGTGGCCAAAATGGTAAATAACTCTGCACTGTCTTCAAGATCACAAGAGCAACTGTTAGGATTTCTATTTGAATAACAGTTCCGCTTTAACTTCTGGAGGACCACAGTTTCCTTTCTTTTGATCCTTTCTCTCTGGCTACTAATGGAGAAAAAAGTTTAAAGGAATCAGGTTTTGATTTATCTTTACCACATTTGAGAGCAATAAACTTTACTGTTAGTCACTAAATATAGATCCAATTTCACATATGATTCTCCACAACAAAGCACATGTATGTGTATGTATTGTATAATACTGGTGGGGTGATAACTTCACCGTTACTGTCCAGAAAGACCCATACAATTATGAGTTAATCCCAGTGCAATATGGAATAACTGTGTAGAGCTGGTCTTACTAGACAGAATTTCACATGGTATCCCCTTTTCACTAGAGATTAATGTGCATTTACAACTTTCTGTGAACAGGGTGGGAGAGGACAGGTGGGATCAACCAAAGAGCAGGAGGGCTACATTGCATTCCTTTTTCAAGGTAATTTTACTGGATACATTTTCAGGACGGAAAAATCAGGTCCATGTACACAAGGTAAACCCAGGAGTGGTAAACAAAGCCCACTCATGATTGAATGTAGTAGAATTCCACATGGGACTTCTACTCTGCTCTGTAACCGGGGCCTTACTGGAGAGAAGCTAAAATGGCTACAAACACACAGGCTTGTAATACCAGAAATGGAGCTGACCATAATCAAAACAGCTTTGAGGTAATCTTGCTGCATGTACTCCTCCACAACACTGGAAGGATTATTTCCAACTGAAACAGAGTATGCAGAGGACCCCTATTGACATACCTATTCTGCCTCTTCGTTTTACTTTCCCCGCCGCTAACTTTTTTGCTCCTTTGGGCTTTCACTATCCTCAGGACTGTTCCATGTTCTTAGATTTAGGGTGGCATGTGTTGCCATTGGTCTCATTACTGCTCCACCTCCTCAGTTTTAAGCTGTTTTTAGATTACTCAGGCCTCTCTCTGGTACATCTTACCACTCTTTATTGTTCCACTTCTAAAACTATGTATACCGCAGCTCTTCAAACATGATCTAAATCTAATCTGGTGAAGGTGATTAATTTACATTCTGAATTGCAACTCAACATGCCATACTCAATGCGTGTCTCTTTTTATTGACTGTAACAAATGATAAATATATGTGAAGCTTTTGAAACAACAGACCCTTTTTGATAATTACACCTTCTACCAGAACCTAGTTAAGGAAAGAACACTCTAGGACCCATATGTAGGAAGTTTTTTTGCATTTCTTAACGGTTGAAATTAGTATTTCCAACTGTTAGGAAATGCAAAATGTCATTTCGGTAGAGATTTGTGGTGGCGCAAAATGTGATTTCTACGTTGTAGAAATCACATTTTGCGAATCACTAAATAGGAAATCGCAACTAGGGATTTTCAAATAGCCAACAGCTAACTGCATTTACAAAGGATTTCCTAATTGCAATTACTCGCAAAATGGCCATTTAGAAAATTTAATTACCATTGATTCGGATCCAGTGGTAACTAGGTGCAAACTATTCAAAGGCACTCAAAATGCATCTAGCTCTTTCATAATGGTGGCTTTGTACATTCTGGCAAAAAGGATTAAGCTTTTAACTGGGAGGCAGAGAAGGAAGAGGAGACAGGAGAGGATATTTATGGTGATGGTCACCCTGTTTGAACAGACATAGTAGGAGATTATTGAGAAATACAGACTGAGTAGTGAGATAATACTTGATTTAATTGCAGAGGTACAACCACATCTGCAGGCCCCAACACTCAGAAGCATCACAATCCCACCACATGGGCAGGTATTGTGTTGCCTACACCTCTTAGCTTCTGGCAGTTAACTGGAGGCATCCCAGTGCTGATTTCCAACCAACACTGATCTAATACTGAGTTCAAGCAATGACAGGTGGTCACTAACAAAAGGTCAACTAATTCACAAACAGTCAGTTTTTCAGGGACTTCCTAAAGATAAGTTCTTGGTCCATTTGGTGCAGCCAACTCGTCAAGGAGTTCCATAATGTTGGGGCCAAATAGGAAAAGGAACGCCCACCACATATCGCTCTGTGGGTGTTTGGAAAACGTATGAATTCCACATTTGTTGACCTCAGAGCCCTTGTCGGAGTATAAGGCTGCACTAAGGGTCACAGTAAATGAAAGCCCTTATTATGGAATGCTCAATGATCAATACACAAGGCCTTAAATTTTACATGTTTTAATCGGGAGCTATTGAAGCTTTACCAAAGCATTCTGGATTGATTGATGTCTGTGAATATACTTAGAAGAAGGCAGGCAGGGCTCTGAGGTACAGAGAATTCCAACAGTCCAAGTGAGATAGTACCAGAACATGGACAGCAAGCCTTCTGGATATAAAAAGGAGCAGATCTAGAACTTTCCTGAGCATTCAGAGTAGCAGCTGGCCAAGAGTTTCCTCGCTTGAGATTCCATCAAAAGTGTGTTGTCAAGCCAAACCCCCAAGTTCTTCATAGAGGTTTTGGGGGTGGGGACATTTCCTAAGCAGTCTGGCCAGGCAAACAGAGACTGGATGTTAGGGTTGTTGCCCAACAACATAATCTCTGTTTTATCAACATTGAGTGAGCAGCAACTGGCCATATGCTTGGTCATTTCCCTGAGTAAGAGTGCAAGCTGTTGGGATTTTGGACAGTGCTCTGGTGAGATGGACAATATTGTTTGGGTATCACCTGCATAGAAGACAACTGACAGCCCAAATCCTTGTACAATCTCAGTGGGAGGGCGCATGTAAATTGAGATTGAAAAGAGTGGGGCTGAGTGCCGATCCCTGGGACACTCCACATTTCAAGGGGGAAAGTATTTGAACTACACGTTTTATCTAGCACCTGAAAGGTTCTATCCCCCTAAAAATGATGTAAGCCATTGTAATTCCCTGTCTCTTACTTCCACGTTGGCAATTTTCTGAATGAGAATTTCATGGTCTGTTGATTAAAATGGGTGCATCACTTTAACCACTGCTTTAAGCAAGCGTTAAAAATGACGACAAAAATTTGCCAGTGAAATCTTGCAGATTTCACTGTGCCATTTGTGCGAGCCTACGCCCCCCCTTCCATACATTATGCCTGAATCTGGTTCAGGTAGCGGTTCATGCCAAAACTCCTCAAATATCAGTTCATCAAGACCCCCTCAGGCTGAGGATATGCTGTCATGGGCTCTTGCCGAGTCTTAGTATTTTGAGCACGCTAGTCTCTCAGTTGTAGTTTGGACTTCTGGGAGAGATACTGCCACATCATCAAGGGGACACTCCACTCTTTGAAAGTGGGCTTCATGAATCCATTTCAGAAGACCCACATACTTAACAGCTGTGTTTGTCACTAGGATAATCTGGTACGCTCCACGCCATCTAGGGTCCAGACATGATTTTTAAACATGCTTTTTCACCAGGACCCAGTCACCAGGAAGGAGGTCATGGCACTGCTCCAGATGCAGAGGCAGTAACAGCTTCAACCTGGTGAGACACAGAATGGACCACGTCAACTGGCCCCTTGCAGTAGTCAAGAACCATATCATCTATTATGTTCACAAGCACGTTTACAGGCACTTAAGGCAATCTCATGGCTCCACCCAGGATTATCTCATGAAGCTTGTCTTTCTGTCAGGGACACTGCAAAATCTCATTAACACAAGAGGCAAAGTGTCTGGCCACTTTAGAGATGTTGATGCATACTCTTTGGCCAATCTGGCTTTCACTGTCCTATTCTCCTGCTTCATGATGCTAGAAGCCTCTGGCTGATAACCAGCAATGCAGTTTCTGCTCCACTTGTAACGCTGCATACAACATTCTCAGGACTTCATTATTGAAATTAGTTCCTTGATCTGACTTCAGAAAAGTCAGTAAACCAAATCTAGGTATCAACTCCCTCAACAATAAATTGGCTACTGTGAGACTATTGTTTCTCCTGGTCGCGTAGGGCCCCATCCAATGTGAGAAAATGCACCTAATCACCAGAACATATCTCAGCCCACAGCACACAGGCATTTCAGTGAAGTCCACCTGCATTCTGTTGAATAGTCCTCCTATGTGGCTCAGTGTCATGGGAGTTCTGTTCCCTATGTTTATCTGTTGGAACATAACACATCTGTGACACAATTCTTAAGTTACCAACCTAAATCATGGTCTAAACCAATGCTGTCTAAACAACCAAACCATTGCATCCCTCCTAATATGAGCGGGTCCAAGGGAATGCCTTGCCATTAAGGAAAGTATGCTGTCAGGCAACACTGGCCTGCCATCTGCTGAAACCCATATATCATTATCTCCCTTCACACATCCTGCTCTGATCCAACCCTGCTATTTTGCTTCTGACACTTCCTCCTGCAATCTCTTCACTTCTTCCCAGGTATCAGTTGTTGACAACAAAAGGTTATACTTGGTCTACACTTCGGACTCATTTACATATTCACCATTGAAGGTTGATGATCTTTATGCACAATAATGGACGACCTCATCAGCATATCGGTTTCACAGGGTCACATAATCATCACCACTGCACTAAGCAGAGCACTTCACAACAGAAATTTGTACAGGTAACTGCAGTGCTTCCCATAGCTTCATAACATACTCCCCGTTATGAATGGGAAAGCCAGAGGATGTCATAATCCCTCTTTCTGACCAGATCTTCCCAAAATCGTAAATGATACAAAAGCCAAACTGATTATCTGTAAATATAGTAACTCTCAACTGGTCAGAGACACAGCAAGCTCTAGTAAGTTCTTCCAATTCAGCAACTTGTGCAGAACACACCCCTTGAAGCCAGGAACCTTCAACTACTCCTGAGACTGTACAGACTACATAAGCAGCTCTCAAGTTTCCCTTATTGTCTCTTAGACAAGACCAATCCACAAACAATATGTAATCAGGCTCCACCAGTTGGTCATCCCGTATATCTGGCCTCGGCTTGGTGTATAGTTCAGTGACATCAAGGCAATCATGCTCAGCCTCTCCATCATCATTTTCACTCTCTGGGAGAGGCATGAGGGTAGCAGGATTCAAAGTAGCACACCTTTTGAAAGTAACATTTTCAGCTGCAAGTATAATTTGTTCATACTTTGTCAAGTGGCTGTTAGCAAGGTGCTTAGTGCGTGTACGTGTCAACAATATCTCACCTGAATGTGGCACAAGAACAATTTGGGGATATGCCATCACAATACTCTTGAATCGATCTATGCTAATACTTACAGCTGCCACAGCTTTAAGACAGCTGGGCAGACCGGTGGCCACAGGTTCAAGAGTAGCAGAAAAGTAGGCCACAGGGTGTCTCACATTTCAGTGCATCTGTGCATGGTATTGGATCCTACCTTGTCAGCCTCTGTAAAGGCTTGGCCACAAGGGAAAAGTTGGGTATCCACTGGTGACAGTAGCCCACATTCCAAAAACATCCTGACTTCTGTCTGGGTGGTTGGCAGATTCATTTTAAGAATCACTGAGATTCTTCCTTGTGACACCTAACTCGCTCCTTTCTCAATGTGATGTTCAAAATACAGAACTTTTTTCTGGCAATACTGCAATTTACTTAGGGACACTTTATGTCCATTCTCAGAAAAGTGATTCAGCAATACAATGGAGTCTCGTTATCAAGCTTTTTGAGTATCACACGCCACCAACAGGTCTTTAATATGCTGTATTAGAACCGAATTACAGGGCATGATCAGGGCCTAAAGATTCTTTTTGAGAATCTGGTTGAAATTGAGGGGCTCCCTGTATACCCTAGAGGGACTGTGCACCATACCAAAGTACGGTTCTGGAACCAAAAGGTGAAAAAGTATTGGCTGTCCTCATGCATAGGAATAGAAAAAAATGCCTGACACAAATCAGTATCAGAGAATCACTCAGCCTCATGTGGAATCTGAAACCAAATCACAGCTGGACTTCGTACCACAGGACAACAGGAAACAACAATAGCGATGATCCTTCTCAGGTCTTGCACTATGTGGTACTTACCACTAGGCTTCTGCAAGTCCATAGTGGGTGAATTACATTGACTTCCCGTTATTTCCTTCAAAATGCTTGGTTGTATCAGTGACTCACTCACAGGGGTAATTCCAATAATTGTTTCTGGGGTCAGATTGTACTCTGAGGTTCTTGGGCTCCCAGCAATGGGTTTTATTTTTATGTGAACAGGCTCAAGTCCTTTTATGAGACCAATGTCCTTAACTTGTCCCAGATTTCAGGCGTCACCATACGTCTAATATCTGGTGGTAAATCTTCTGATGTTATTACAGAATACAACTAGGGCTGGGCGGACTTCACTGAGTCATGCTACGCAGAAATCCGTGAAGTGCTGAAAAAACTCCAAAGCGCTACACGCAGCTCTGAGACCATCAGAGTTTGGATATGGCACGCTGTTCAATGATTTTCAAAATCAGCGCGAACTGCATTAGGCGGAGCTCCAGAGTGTGCTAACTTTTTTTTGCCACTTGAGTAGATTTTCTACACGAGTGGCAGCTTCCTCAACGCGAGTGGCAGCTTTCTCATTGCAAGCGGTCGTGACCTACTGTGTCCGTTCAGAAATCTCGCTCGCACTCACCAACTTAATGTTGGCAAGTGAGAGAAAAAACTCTGGCAAGTGAGAGAAAAAACTCTGCTCCGCGTCACTTCACTGAGTTTTTGGGAATTTGGCACTCTGCACGGAGTGGGAAAAACTCTGAGAATGCCACCGGCAGAGCAGAATTCCTCACCCACCTTTAAATACAACTCAATCTCTGGCCTTTGACTCATCAATTTAATGCCTGCGTTGTCATCATGGGGCTAGAACTTGACCCCCTTCAGTATGCATTAGATAATGCAATTTAATTGTACAATAAATCATTTCCTAGTAAGCTCACAGGACTCAAATTACACACCACATTCTGGTGATTCTCCTCAAAAGACCCTATTTGAACAGGTAGCTCTTCTGCAATGGGATTTGTCAATTGCTGGTTTGTGACTCCTACAGCTTGGATTCTTTTATCCGAGAGGGGTAGGTTTGAATCCTCTACTATTCTAAGAGTTGAGCGGATAGCACTAGTATTGATCAAGAATGATTGGGGGTGGCCATTCACCTCATCTTCTATGAATGGACCAGTCGGGTCTACCTCTAAGACAGTGCCCAATCCTTCTACCCCCTCAGGCACCATCATTGAGACTGGTCAGAAGTGTAGCCTTCACAGGCATCAAACACAGGAAAGTGCTGAAATGGATTCTAATTTTGGAAGGAGTTTTACTTTAAATTTGGGACTGGATTTGAATTCAGAGACTATTTGCATTCTGCTGCAGCTTTGGGGCTGGTGGAACCTGCATCACTGGAGCTTGGGACACATTAGAAATCTGCATTTTCGGTCTCTGGTGTTGTACGAGGTTTGTACTCTGGGGCTGTGTAAACCCTGAATTCTGAGCCTGGTTCACATTCAACATCCTTTTGGGATTAAGACAACATTCCAGCTTCCAATGGCCCAACTTATTACAGTAATGACAAGGATTCAAGCTCTTCAAAGTTGCCACATCAATTCCAATAGTGAGGTCACATGGAACACCACAACCACTACCTTGTTGTGGAAACCCATTTTTACCTTGCATCACAGGAACTCCCTGTTGATATACTCCTTGCACAGAACCAATATTCCCTACAAAAGATTGACTCTGACTTACTCTCTGTGCTTCTTTCATCTGTGCCACTATCAATGTCTCCGGCAACCAATTCTGCTTCATGTCCAATCCATCACTACAATATTTTGCATACCTCAAGATCTCATCAACTGACGTATTCTGCCAATAGATCAAATGCTGCTGAATCATCAAGCTAAACTCAGGTCTCAAGCCAGCCACAAACCGGGACACAACATTTCCCATGTCTTTAGCTTTAGGAGTCTCTATTCCACTGTGCTGCTTAAACACCTGTAACAATTTCCCACAATAAGCATGCACCAACTTGTTGGGCTCTTTGTCCATCTTGTCAATTTTACCCAATCAATGTCTTTAGGTAGTAATCCTTTCAAAAAGGTTATCATCTGCTGATTTTCCTCACCATCTGTGAAGGGGCCTTTGTTATCAGGTTTCTCTGAGGCTCCATTTCTGGCCACTCCACAGCTACTTAACATTCTGCTTGCAAGTCACTCATTACCACAGTGTCAAAGAAGGTATGCAAATCCTCCCACAATACTTGTGAAATCTTCACAAACCACTCAACCTCTTTGTACCATTGTTAGTGAATGATGCAAGATAACTCTTACTCCAAAGTACATGGACATGACCTCCACCAGGTAGTTCCCTCAATGGGAAATTGGAAGCACCATCTCCATCCTGTAAAGGCACAGACAGACCTTTCTTTGGCTTCTTTTGTTATTTATTTTTCTTCCATCTGCTTTCCCTCTTATGCAACTCACTCCGTTATTTATTTTTCTTCCATCTGCTTTCCCTCTTATGCAACTCACTCCATTTTCACATGCTACTTTAATTGCATTTTCATTCTTGATGTTCTCATACTGCAAATGTCACTCTCATTAAAACACACACAATAACTTTTCTGCAATGGCTTTGTTCAGTTTAAATCTATCTCATAAGTTTAGCCTAATTTAGATAATTTATTGTGAGCTTGGTCTGCACATTTAGTAACATCTTTACACTTGTATACAAGCTTGTCCTCTTGAAAAGATCTAGATATCTGTGTATTATCTCATCTAATTCAAACTTTAATTTGACCACATCTACCAAATTTTTTCTCACCGAGTTCTGAATCATTTCGCTGCTTGATCTTGAACCTTCACCATTTCTTAGGTATACATTGAAAAATCTAACCAAATCATCTAGAACTTGATAATTTATTATTCTGTGTCCCTTATGTAGAACCACTGTTGATAACACCTTGAAGTGAATTCCAGATTGACATATTAGGATTTTGCGATCTTGGAGTAGACTCTCCTGCAGGAGTAAGTCCTGTCTGATTCATGATTGACACTCGAGAAACAACACAGGGATATTCACCTAGGCTGGGACTAAAGGATTTCCTCCCATTCCTGGGCCCACAGGTGTATTAGTTGACCTATCTCCTTCAGTAGAAACTATCAAAGCATGTGTCATGGTTCCTGCTGAATCGATTTTATACAAAGGAACTGCAAGACCAATTGTGACTGGAACAGCAATCGCATCCGGAGTATTTGGAACTGAGGATTTGAAAGGGACACTGATCCCTAAACTCCCTCCTGTCAGGTTCTGACTCATATTTACAGAAGCGATAGCTTTGCTATTCCAAAGCCTACATTGGCTACTGCACCATTCATTCCTTTGGGTTGGGCCACATTATATGGAGGTGGACGTGCTGATAACACATCTAGCATGTAATCACTAAAATCACTATCACTGTCTTTGCCTGAACTCCCTGAATTACCCGTCCTTTCTTCCTTCTTCTTCTTTTTTTCTATCTCTTTCTCAAATTCTTCACTTGTGAGTGCAGGATATAATCTAATTCCCCGATCATATCAGTACTCCATTGCTTCTGTTCTGCATCCCATCTAGCATTGGCACAACTATGCACTGGCTTTCTAACTCTTCCTTGATATTTTTCCCTTTCCCTAATGTACGCTGCGTGTTCCCAAGCATTTTGTGCTCCAAACTGTGCAGGTCTAGGATGTGGCTTCATTTCATACAATACCCCTCTCAAATGTTCAATGATTCTTAATTTAAATGTGCCATAGCGTGTCAACCAAAATGCACCTTCCTTCTCTGTAATCTTATGCCATTGACTCAACCAAATGCATGTGTGAAGTCCTACATTTAAAGCCATATAATGACCTAGTGTATATTCGGGTGGAGATTCTTATCCCTCTCAAACAGGTATTCTCAAATCTCCCCTGTTAGACCTGACAGAATTAGGGTAGTCACCCCTTACTTTTTGTCTGCCTCCCTCCACTTTGTAGATACTGTTTTTGCTGGTTTTAAGACTCCGCACACTTTACCACTACTAACCAGTGCTAAAGTGCATAAGCTCTCTCCCTTTAAACAGGATCATACCCAATTGGACTTTTTAATTTACTTATAAATCCCTAGTAGAGTGCACTATATGTGCCCAGTGCCTTGGCATTTAAAAATACTTCCCAAGCCTAAAACTCCCCCTTTTCTACATATAAGACACCCCTAAGGTATGCCATAGGTAACCCATAGGGCATGGTGCTGTGTAGGCAAAAGGCAGGACATATACATGTGTAGTTTACATGTCCTGGTAGTGTAAAACTCAGAAATTCGTTTTTACACTGCTTAGATGCCTGTTCCCTTCATAGTCTAACATTGGGGCTGCCCTCATACATTGTTTGAGTGGTAGCTGCTGATCTGAAAGGAGTAGGAAGGTCATATTTAGTATGGCCAGAATGATGATATAAAATCCTGCTGACTGGTGAAGTTGGATTTAATATTACTATTTTAGAAATGCCACTTTTAGAAAGTGAGCATTTCTCTGCACTTAAATCTTTCTGTGCCTTACAATCCACGTCTGGCTGGGTTTAGTTGACAGCTCCTTGTGCATTCACTCAGACACACCCCAAACACAGGATACTCAGCCTCACTTGCATACATCTGCATTTTGAAAGGGTATTCCTGGGACTTCATCTCTACAAGAAAGACTCTTTGTGTGGTGAAATTCGACACACAGCCTCCCAGAAACAACGCACAGCCTGCACTTCGGTGAAAATTTCACCGCACGCCGAACTGGAACAACGCAGCACGAATTCGCTATGAGAAGATCGACGCAGCGCCAGCGTAGTGACTGGAAATTCGACGCATGGCCCACTAGATCGACGCACAGCCGAGCCGGAACGATGCAGCCCGACTTCCAGAGAGGAAGCGATGCAGTGCCTGCCGTGCGGTAGAAAATTCAACACAACACCCACCAGATCGATGCGGCTCCTGGGACTTCGTCCTGCCAGTGCAGGAAATCCACACATCATCACCGGGATGTCTGAAAACCCCGCAACCCGCAGAGGATCCACGACCGAGCACTAGAAATCAACACACAGCCGTCCCTATGTGAAAACTAAACAATGCATCTCCGTGTGCAGCCCCAGCAATCGACGAACATCCCTTTGTTTCCACGTATCTTCTCCTCTGCGGTTCTTTGCGGAGATTTTTCACTCAAACTAGGTACTTTGTGCTTAAAAGAGACATTGCTTTGAAAAGACTTAAAACACTTTATATCACTTTTCAGTAATATCTCAACATATACTTATTGCATTTTAATTGTTTTGACCTGCATCTTATCAGATAAATATTATATATTTTCCTAAACACTGTGTGGTGTATTTATGTGGTGCTATATGGTGTTATTGTATGATTTATTGCACAAATACTTTACACATTGCCTTTTAAGTTAAGCCTGACTGCTCAGTGCCAAGCTACCAGAGGGTGGGCACAGGATAATTTGGATTGTGTGTTACTTACCCTGACTAGAGTGAGGGTCCTTGCTTGGACAGGGGGTAACCTGACTGCCAACCAAAGACCCTATTTAGAACATCCCCTAATCAAATTTATAGTATCCTTGAAGAGTTCCATTTTTCTCACGATAATGTCAACAATTAAAATACAATTTCAATTTCAACTGAGAAACAATTTGTTTTTGTCCACAATTCACCCATGCCAATCGTCCAGTCTCAGCGCAGCAAACTGTGATGTATTTCTCACAGCGGCTCACCTTCCCATACAATTCTTTGCAAACCTTGCAATACAAGCACATTAATAATGCCAAACTAAATGTCAACAACTTTGTCTGCTCCATTAGAGAATTGATAGTATTCAATCACACAAGAAATGGTCTTGAGTGACACTTTCCAGCCTACTCTGACTCAAAATTGGGCAAAACCTCAGCCAGCGAGGAATCACCTCTATGAGTGCAGCTTCACCCATGTGCAAAAGGATCCACCGCACCAACCACACCTTACTCTCACACAAAGGTATTTGTCCCTATCTCAATTGTATAGTTGATGGTGCCCCATGACTACACCCACAAACCTTAGCAGACAATTACAACACAGAGTCTTCTACACTGATAGCTTATTACTATCTCGGGATCTTAGACTATGTAGAGCCGATAACCACTTCAACTTCTTTGCATTAGGTGCGTCCACATCCGCAGAACAACTTAAAACATCACCACATCACATCACACAACCTCAGCAAACTACCCCAAGCTAGACAAAAGCAATTGCAAAACAAGACCCTATTGATATTTCCCAAATGCTACAACTTCATTCCATATTTCTGGAAAACTGCTGCTCCTTCGAATCATGACATGGGTTTTGTGATCGGAGATGGGCTTGGGCAAAACTGGAATCTCCTACAAATGAAGCTCCCTCTGTCTTAGTAACAGACCTGTCCTCTGCTACCACATCAGAGCATACAGCAACGTGATATACAATCTCTCACAGGACGGACCTTTTTATGTTGATGGAGACACTGAGGTAATCATCAATATTAAACAGTTTAGATTTCTCTGAAGTACGTTTGGCTGCATAAAAGGACTAAGAATTGATATTTAAAGTTAGCAATTCTATTTCCAATCAATAATCAATTCACGATATATGCAGGTCATGAAAATGTTGAAAAGTTACAGATCTACAGCTGGAAAGATGAAATATAGTAATCGGTTTAGTCCCATCAAGTTATGATACAAAGCAATACTAAACACAGCAATACAGAAACTGAGAATTATAAATTAGTGTTCCATAACTCTCTCTGCTCTCTCTTTTAAACATGAAATTATTCTAAAATCCTCTGGTCAGAATACTAAGTCAGGAATAAGGATAGTTAGGATGTAATTTTATGGAAATTCAGAAAAGCAAGAATGTGTCAGCATAGCCAAGACCTCAGTAAAAGTCCTCCATAAATGATTCAGGGTTTAGCATAAAGCAGAGAGGTCTGTACCCCTCAAAGTCTAAGGGAAGTCTGCCTTAACTTCTAACAGCATAAGCACTAATTAAAACAAACAGAGCCTTCAACATAGGTATTATCTTTTCCTCCCCTTCAAGGACCAATTGGCTCCAGATCTGTTGTTTGCATTCGCAACACACCACCTGAATTTCTGATCCCACAGAACTCAAACAGTCGAACAGCCCACCTTCCTGATACACTATGAACAGGTAACTTCAGCAGCTCATTAGATCTTCATGTCTCTTGCCAAGATTTCTTTTCTCACTTATACTATCAGCAACTAATTCATAGACAATACTTCTTTTCTCTAACAAAGCTTTGAAATGCACCTGCAAAGAAAGAGAACACGCTATTCAAGCCAAACACATTTTCAAATTAAGACCTTCAGTCAGTTAAATTAGTCTTTCTTCGACTAAACATTTAGGGCCTGATTACGACCTTGGCAGATGGGGTACTCCGTCACTATCCCGTCCGCCGTATTACAAGTTCCAAACAGTGGGTGGGATATCCATCATGTATGTGACGGAGTATCCCATCCACCAAAGCCGTAATCAGACCCTTAATGTGCATTTTGAATTCCTGGTTATACATACACTTGTAACTTTCAGAATAAACATAAACGTAGATTTTTTTTTTTTTTTTACTTCAATAGATGCAACTTAAAGAATACATGAATACCGTGAATAATGAGTGCATATAAGCAGTTTATTTGAACATTTGAAAATCTATGTTTATAGAATGTCAGTATTTTTATTGGTTATATTTCATTAATGCTGTTAGTTATTTACAGAGTAATTTTATTAAGGCACCCAATAAATATAGGCCCTCATTACGACTTTAGCATGCGTGGTGCCCTGTTATGACTTTTCCGCTGGGCCAGCGGATGGAAACAGTGTTTCCGCCTGCTGGCCCAGTGGAAAAGTCACATCAACAGTGAAGCCGGCTCATGATAGAGCCGGCAGCAATGTTGATGTGCAGCGGGTGCAGCAGCACCCGTCATGCATTTCACTGCCCGTAATTCGGCCAGTGAAATGCGCGATGGGGCTGTGTCTGGGGGCCCCTGCACTGCCCATGCCAAGTGGCAGTGCAGGTTCCCCACGGGAACCATGAGTCCCCCTTATTGCCAGCCTTTCCATAGGGCTGTTTACCGCCGTGGACAGGCTGGCAGATAGGGACTCATAATCCCCAGGGCAGCGCTGCTTGCAGCACTGCCCTGGTGGATTACGACCGCCTGGCGGTAGCCTTGAGGTACCGATGGAATGACTGTGGCGAATGCGCCACGGTCATTATACGCCTGGTAGACTCTGCCAGCCTGTTGGTGGTACTACTGCCACCGCCAGCGTGGCGATCCGGGACCGACAGGGTCATAATGACCCCCATAGTGTCAAATGTAAATACAAAACTTATGCACTGATGACATGACAAGGTTGGAGTCTAAACTGCAGAACTCCATTCCTGTGCAGTCAAGGGCCCTTCACAAACATTGATTGGTGGAAGTTTAGTTGTTTATTGCTGGATTTGGACCTTATATTGGTACTACTGTTCATACGTGTACAAATAACAAAATAATGAAGTATTACTCTCACAAAATATGCTGCATTACATCACTCAATTCGCCTTTTCTTGATGCATAGTTTAGTGAACCCTGCCACATAATTTGGTCCTCCTCTGCTGCATAATTCCAGTGGTCCTGGTTATAGCTGGTAGGATACCTTATTGGTCAGTGTTCCTACATTTTGTGACTGTTGGAAACCTGAGTGTCACATGTTTGAATCTTGTGGCTAGCACAACCTTTCGTTATTCTTGGGTGAACTCGAACAAATGGGCTAGATCAAGGTAACCAGTAGTCACATTGCTGTTATATTAAAAGCTCGTGCTAATCAGCGGCATGTAAAAACGCAAGTGTGTGTGTGTATGCACCTACGTTTGAAAAAAAAAGTGCTGTTAATAGGCACCACCCTTTCCCGTGCGTTAAACTCTGAATTTTGCTTGTAAAATGTAGCATCTCAAAAAGAGAGTGAACTACAGAATCTGAGTGTCTGTAAATAACCCCTTAAGAGTATAAAGACAATATTTGCACTATAGGTATTGGATATACTTAATCTATTGCTTGGTGGAAAATTGGATGTGGGCCAGAATCAAGATCTGCTCTACATAATGTCAAAAGTCAGCCATTTTTAAAACTGGCGATAGGCAAGGCAGTCACAGTGCAGTATCTCTCCCTAGATTGCCTTCTTGACTGTTTTCTTGAAGCAGCTGTGCTCTTAGCCGAAGGACGGATTTGGCTTGATGAAGGGCTGGGCTCATAGTTTGACACATCCAGCTACTGGCTTAAGATCCCAGTGCATTATGCTCTTGGATTTCAGGATCATGGACTGCTAGGAGATGGTGAATCCGTGTGTGTGAACATATGTAATGTCTGTATGGGGGATTATGGCCGGACTATTTTTAGCAGGGAGCCCAGGAGAACTCTTTAAAGCATGAACTTTTGAATGAGTGGGCAAGTGAGTGAAAGAATGAATCCGTACAGGGTTTCTGCTTGGGAACATTAAGTAGCCAGCAGGTAGACAGGACATTCATTAGAAAGGAACGGTTTCAGCTGCGAAAAGAGAAGATGTGAAATGCACAGCTGAATTAAAACAAGACACGCACCCACATTGTAACCACACGTATATGGGCCCCAAAATGTTGTCAAACCACGAACGAGGTAAGATAGTCTACTCCACAGACAGTGAAGAGTGGAGGTGAACAACCACTCTGCTTGTTAGGGTCGAAATGAAGAGATACTTCACTCTGAGTAGGTGAACTCGATAGCGCATAGAAGCTACATTACAGTACTTCGAGGGAAGATGCTATAGTGAAAACATGACCCGGTCTGTACCGGAATGTATATCTACCCTATTCAAAGGTTTTGGTTGTCCCCCAAATATATGAGTCATTTTAAGTAAACATGTGGAAGGATACTAGATAAAGGAATTCCTCATGGGTAGTCATCCTTGAGGGGAGGGAGCCAAACTTCACAACTGCTGACTGTGAGCAAATAGCAAAATACCAGACAGAAGGGATACACAGTGGGCGACTGGTCACTGTGGTGCACCCGACGAAAGAACCAAGAAATGCAGGCTTGACCTAGGCTGGAAAGGGGACATGGGGGGTTGCGTCGCAGCCGCAGCTCGCTAGACGCACCTCCCGCCGTTCCTGGGGGCGTGGCATGAACACACAGTGATCGGCTGGATGTGCTGCCCGGCCGTCCGAGACGCGGAATCCTGGCCGCTGCTGAGACCGGGGGAGGCATCCGGCGAGAGACTCCGGCACTGGGGGCGTGCCGCGCTGGAGCTCCGCCGGGTGCGAAGGGGTTCGGTGAGGATTCCCCTGCGGGGGAATCCGGGCAGAGCCAGCATCGGAAAGGCTCCTGAGAAGGTTTCTCAGGAGCCTGATAGCGTGACAACGCGCTTCTCTACAAATCCAAACCCGGAATTTTCAAGTAAGGTGGTGGGCGTCGCGGGGGCCAGGGGCGCTTACAGACAAGGAGATAAGAGTTCTCCCCCACCCCAGACCTCTGTTAACGCCTTACAGGTAGGGGGTTTGGGGCTGAAGGGGGGGAAAAAGGACATTGATGTTGGTGGAAGACAGGGGAAACTTAAAAGCAAAACGGACCAGGCGAATCATTTATTTAAGAAAAAGAAAGAAGGAAGTGAGGGGAGATTAAAAAATAAGCAAAGACTTGCGCCCTCATTAAGGGCTTATTTTAAGGTCAGGCCGGAGGATATTGTGTTGGTACCGGGACAAGGAAAAATGGATAGCCACACGATTAAGTACTCTAGGAACTGCGCAGACCCTGGTGAGGGGGCTGAAAGTTACCCTCCCCCCTTGATTGATATTTCGGCTCACCAGAAGAATACACAAGTCGATTTCGATTCTTCTCTAAGCCAAGGTGGTAATTCATCTATTTTGCGACAGGAGGAAGGAGTCATACCAGAAGCGGTTACTAGCCCTCCCCTTGCTCAGGTTTTGGCCCCTGACCCCAGACACAATCCTTCCATGGAGGAAGTAATTCTCTCCATCTCGGAGGATATAAAAAGGGCTTTGCAAGCTCGGAGAGTAATCAAGGAGAGATTAGAGAGGCCTGTGAGGTTTTGGAAAGAAAATTTGATAGTTTAATGGAGAGGATCCAGACATTGGAGGAGACGGTAGGGGGGATGAAGGAGAAGTTGAAACACCAGAAGGATGAGATTCGAGATTTAAACGAAAAAGAACAAGGCTTACAAGTCAGAATTGAGCAGTTGGAGAACTATTCGCGTCGGAACAACATAAAGCTGTTAAAGATCCCGGAAGGGGCAGAAGGGATAAACTTGAAGTCCTATGTGGTTTCCCTTATTAAAGCTGTATGTGAGCTGGAAGAGAGTGGGGAAGAGATTGAAAAAGACATTCAGAGAATACACCGTGATCCCTTTACGAGGCGGGCCAACAGCACTAGACCAAGGAAAATCTTGGTTAATTTTTTAACCTATCATCTAAAAGAAAAAATCTTGAATAGCGCATTGAAACAGAAATCATTAAGAGTTGAAAATATGTCATTTGAGATTAGATCCGATTTATCAAAGATTACAATGGAGAGGCAGTGGGAGTTGGGGAAAAGGTTGGATGAATTTAAAAAGCTAGGAATCACGGCCCAGTTGAAGTTTCCGGCATTTTTGCGGATAATGTACAACAATAAAATGTATAACATAAGGGAAACAGGTCGGGCGGATGAGTTGTTAGATCTTATTAAAAAGGAACAGACCGATCATGTAAAATAATTTTTTCTTGAAATCTTACGCTCCCAGGTAGGCGGGGTGCTCTAAAATCAGGCCCATGGTGGCCGATATCGTGGGGGGGTCCCCCACAGGAGGGTTTAGGGAGGGGGTGGTATTAGGCGGGGGGTCTTTGTTTCTTTTTTAGAGTTTTGTGTTTTTGAGTTTTGTATTGAAATAGTTCCTCATTCACCAGGGCAGTGGGACGACTGGTTAATTTGGAATGGTTAGATTGGGTAAAGGGCAGGGGGAGGGGAATCTCACGATTAAGCTACTTTCTTGGAATGTCAATGGTTTAAGGACCAAATCAAGGCGGAATAAAATCCTACAATACTTAAAAGATTCACCGGCGCAAATTTTAATTCTGCAGGAGACTCATTTGGCTGCAGATGAGTGTAAGGAGTTGTTTAAGGCCCAAAAATGGGTGCAAGTGTGTCTTTGTACTACTCATAATTTTCACACAAGGGGAGTAGCCATTTTGGTCAAACAAGGCCTGCAAGCTAGACTAGAAATTCTCAAATTTAGAGCGGATGAAACCGGTCGTTGGGTCACAGTAAAAATTCAGGTTGATGAGGTCACTTTGATATTGGTTGGATTCTATGGCCCGAACACGGATGATATTGAACCTCTCAAAAAGTTTTTTTCCCAGCTTATTGAATTTTCAGATCCAATTATTATGACGGGTGACTTTAATGTGGTGCTGGATAATAGACTGGATAGAACGGACACTTGCAGATCCTTAGGTACACCAAAATCACAATGTTATTTAAAGAGAATGATGAAAGATTACGGTTTGTGCGATATATGGCAAAAGAGGGAAGGGGGGGCCAGAGTCTTTTCATTTTTTAATAAGAAATATAGCCACGCGTCACGTATCAATTATTTTTTAGTAGATGATAGGTTGTTGGAAAATGTTGATAGAATTGAATATTTGCCCCCACATCTATCAGACCATGCTGCGGTAGCATTGCATTTGACGCTCCCCCAGAGAAGAATGTTTAAGAGGTGGACATTGGAGCGTGCACTATTGCTAGATGAGGATGTCTTGGTGCAATTACGCAGAGAGACGGAAGGTTTTTTTAAGGTTAACATAGGCTCAGCATCTTTATCAACGGTTTGGGACTCCTTTAAGGCGGTAATACGAGGGGAAATTAAGAGTATTTCATGCTATAAACGTAAAGCGTTTAGTGAAGAAATAAATAGGCTAGAGCAGGAAATGCTAATAAAAAGTGAGATGCTGGTTGGCAAAGATGAAGGGCCCCAGGAGGAGCTGGGAAGAGCAGAGCTGGCCGAGCTAAGAATACGATTGGCAAATATTTTACAGGCACGAACGGTTAAGAGATGGGAGGTTAGCAAACTTAAACACTTTGAATATGGGGAGAGTTCAGGGAAATTGCTTGCTTGGAAAGCTAAATCAGATCAAGTTAGGGGCCATGTTAAGGAAATAGTGGTGGGAGATACTGGCACAAAACTATCCTGTAGGGAGGCTATTGAACAAGGGTTTCAGGACTTTTTTATATCTCTGTATTCGGAGCACCTGGAGGTGCGAGAAGAATCAGTGGAGGACTGGCTAGCTCAGGACGTGTTACCGGAAATCTCGCAGCAGACACAGGAATTTCTTAATGGCCCTATTACTGTTGAGGAAGTGAGGGCGGCTCTAGCTGGGGGTAAAGAAGGGAAAGCCCCGGGCCCTGATGGCATTCCGGTGGAGCTGTATAAAGTATTAGGCGATGTTATTACTCCAATTTTGGTCGAGCTATTTGGTAAGATTTTTTCTAATGAGATAGGAATACCTGTTTCATGGAATGATGCAGTGATTTCATTGATTTTGAAACCCGGGAAAAATCCGACCAATTGCTCTTCTTACAGACCTATCTCATTATTGAATAGCGACTATAAAATGTTTACCAAAATAGTGGCAGACAGACTAAGTAGAGTAGCAAATAGTTTAATACACTCTGACCAGAAGGGCTTCTCAAAAGGGAGATATTTGCACGAGCTGACGTATGAATTAGTCGGGCCATAGATATGGCAGTATCCTTTGATTCCCCTTTAGGGGTTATCACGGTTGACGCTGCAAAAGCCTTCGATCAGGTAAATTGGGCTTATTTGAAACTCCTGTTAAAAAAAGCTAAGTTGGGAAACAATCTCTGTGGGGTAATAAATCAGATATATACGGCCCCTACAGCTAGAATATTAGTGAATGGGAATCTTACTGGCCCTATAGCTATAGCAAGGGGCACCAGACAGGGCTGTCCGTTATCTCCTGTACTGTTTAACTTATATATGGAGCCATTTGCAAAGAAGATCCGGCAGAACAGGATGATTTCTCCCTTCTGTTGTCAGGGCTGGGAGAGGAAACTTGCTTTGTATGCAGACGATCTTTTGGTGTACACAGATAATCTAGTAACTGCATTCTCTGAGATTCTCAAGCTGGCTGAGGAGTTCGGTAAGGTGTCTAGTTATCAAGTGAATGTGGAAAAAACAGAAGTTATGGCTTGGAATATGGAGTATGAATCTGTTTACTGTAAAAAGGAAATTAGATATTTGGGAATTCTGATACCTCAAAATATTAATCAACTAGCTGAGAGGAACCAGTTAAAATTGTTGTTGGAATGTAAGAGTTTACTACAACGCTGGATTCACCTTCCCTTAACGATTATCAGAAGAGTTAACTTGGTAAAAATGTCTATTCTTCCAAAGTGGAATTTTTTGTTCTCTACTTCCCCACTCCCAATGCAGAAAATAAACATAGAAAAAATGCAGCGCCTCATAAGTGACTTCATTTGGAGTTCTAAAGGTGTTAGAATTTCTCGGAAAAAGTTACGTCGGTGTAAGAATAAGGCCGGGTTGGCTTTACCAGAGCTGCAATATTATGCATGGGCCTTCCTTTTGAAAAACTTTAGAACATTGTCTCTTGCCTCAGACTCAACGACTACGGGTTTAATGTTTAAGATAATGGCATCTAATATCAAAAGCGCTTCAACCAATTTTATTTTTAAATTCGGGGACCCCAAATTTTTCAAAAAGATAAAACTAAAAATTATGCGGGGGCTGGCAGAAAGTTGGTACCACATCAGACAATCTGCGAAACTTACCTATTATAATGCCGATGCACCTATTTGGGACTCCCCGGGAACCCCGGAATGCTTTCAAGATATTTTAGCACTACCGATAAAACAAGCAGGATTAGAGCACTGGGGAGATCTGTTTTCGGAGGGGGTTCCTCCTCTTTGGGAAGTATTGCAGTTAAAGACGGGTGGTTCCTTGTCTAGGTGGAAATTTTTACAGATAAAAAAATGGGCTCAGGGGGTTAAGGAAGGTGTTGGTATGTCCAATCCATTGAGTGAGATCACCCCGAGCCCACTGGGAGGCTCCCACGAAGTGTCTGCATGGTACTGGGGGATCCTAGAAGGGGTGGATGGCGAATTTGTACTTCCCAGTGATTTGTGGAGGAAGTTTTTTTCAGAAGAGGAAGTTAAGAGTTGGTGGGAAGAGTCACTAAAAATGCTTTTTTGTATTGTGAAACCGGCCACTCTTAGGAAAAATCATTATTTCACGATACATAGAGTTTATATTTCCCCGGAGAAATTATCTAAAATGAGAGGAGGGCAGGAGGCAAGATGTCCAAAGTGTGGGTTAATCCAAGCAACTGACATTCATATGTTTTGGGAATGTTCTGATATTCAACATTTTTGGGAAGGAGTGTGTGAAACAATTTCGAATATACTAGATCGGGAAATTGAAGCTTCTCTCCAGTTAATAATCTTTGGTCAGTATCAAGATCAGCAGGGACGGTCTGATCGAGAAATAATTGTAGATAAGAAGCTTATATTTTATGCAATACTGTTGGGGAGGCGGAAAATATGCAGAAAATGGGTTTCAAAGACCCCTCCAGGCCACTCAGATTGGCTGAAGGACCTTTTTTGCACTGCAGAACTGGATCAAATGACGGGGGCGGGGCAGGGCGTGGGGGAACTTTTGGGCACCATTATTGAATTGGAAATCAGGACATTGAGATAAAGAATTCTTTTTTTTTTTGTTTAAGTATTACTGAATGAAAGTGTATTTCTGTTATTGGTCCAATGATTTTATATCTTGCTCTGAAATCCTCCTGGAACTGGGACAGTCCGAGGATTGTTTGAGAGGAAAGAGCAACCCCTGGCCAAGGAAAAACTTTTCTCGTCTTGGTTGAAAAGAAAAGGAGGTTTATATAAGGCCTAGGGTGAATGAGGACAAAATTAAAAAAAAAATTAAAAAAAAAGAAATGCAGGCTTTTACATGAGCACCACGTCTATCACAGAAGCCACATGTCGAGATTCACAACGGCGATCAAGGCACCTACCACCATATCGTAAGGTTCGAACTATAGACCCCGAAGGTGACACTCATATGCCAGTTGGGTGAAAAATCACAGTTGGAGAACTTTTATATTTAGCATTCCTAGGATCTAGATTCCATCCATCTTTACACTTCTGGAAAGGAAATTGGCACAACTAAAGGAATGAACAGGACAGCCACAGAGAGGTATGTGTGGCTCAGTGAGAATCTTTAAAGTATAAAACAAATGCGATCTGCATAGACAGGCTGTGAGGATGAACATTTTGACCAAAATATTATTTATTTTAAACAAAAGCAGAGAACAACGTAAACTCTTTAAAAAAAGTACATCTGAAAGTGTCACCGCCATCACAGCAGCTTCAAAGACAGAACCCTGGAATCGGAGGACTGATGATATCACAGGCCCTGCGGTGCGGTGTCTCTAGGCCTGGGTACCTGCAGGGGGCAGGCCTTCACCGCAGCAGACAGGAGAGGAGTTGGGGGCGTTAGTAGGGGACCATGCGGTTTTCTTTTTAAATTCATGGCAGAATCATACAATATATGGATGCGAACAAGAAATGGGATCCTGGCCGTGCCTTGCCCTTAGCCCCCCGTACACATGGAAAACTTGGCATCCCCCATTGTGGTGTTGTTTGATGACATGTTGGAATGGCCCCATTGTGACGTGCCGTTGGTATGAAAATGCTGGTAACCAGGGAGCTGCAGCACTGCGCTCAAGGTCACCGGACCAGGAGGACCACCACTGGTGACTGGAGCTAGGGAGCCTGTGAATTTGGCAGGATTCAAACAGAATGGGGCGGGCGGTAGGGGCAAGAGAAAAAGGTGAGTCAATAAACCAAATGAAAACTAAACTGATAACCATACTGAATTGAAAACTAAACAGAATTGACTTGAAACTGACTCGAAATCCACATTTGCCTTAATTCTTAATTTCTTGACCCCCATTCTTCCAATTCTCAGCCCCTCCAGCAAAACTATTCCATTCTCAACCTTATCATTCTTTTTCAATCCATTCGCCTTCATCCCTGTTCCCTTTTCCCCCCTACCCTCCATTTCTTCTCCCCGATTCCCTTCATTATATAACCACACCCCTTTTCTCATCTCTACCTCAGTCCCCTTCCTTCTCTCCTCTTTTAAACCCACCCATGCACCTTAAGTCACACCCACCTCTTCAATCTATTTCCCTCCCCATCTCCCTCATTTCACGTTCCTTCCTTCCCCTACTCTATGTCTTTCCATTCCTCCATCAAACCTTCTTTTTCTGTCCCTAAGTCTACCATTTTTTCTCTAACTCTTCCCTTAGTATCTATTCCAACCCCTTCTCTCTCTCCTAAGCATTCCCTGCCCCCTTCTGTTCCTTTCTCCATCTCCTCTATGCCTAATATTTGCCCATTCCCACTTTTCAAACCCAATCCCTTCCTCCACTTCCTTTTTCTTCTGCACCCAACCAATCCCAGCCTACTACATGCACCATTTATTTCACGTTCACAATTCTTTCCACTTCCTTTCCCGTTGTTTCTCTCTCCTTTGCCCCCTTGCTGTCTCTTCCTTTCATGTCTTCTACTTCTTCCATCCCCATCCCTCTCTTCTCCTTTACTTATCCCTCCCTACCCTTCTCCCTACACTCTCCCTAAAATTTCAGTACCAGCCCTATCCTACTCATTCCTTACTTTTCATAGAGTCCCTTATTTTCTCCCTCCCTTCCATTTCCCTCAATAATTTCCCATCCCTTCTCTTCTCCACCCACCCTCTACTGCATCCTTTCTATTACTATGCCTTTTTCCTTAAATTCTCTTATTTCCCCATCCTGTTTCCTTCCTTCCTCACTCCTCACGCTCTCTACTCTCCCATTCAGTCCCCTTTCTTTATGATCCTACCCTCTCAGCACTCACTCCCTTCCCTACATCAACCATCTATCCTCTTTTCTCGTTCCATTCACATCCTTTTTATACTCCACATTTTCCCTCTTTTCCCCTTCCTCTGCTATGCCATCTTTCCTATTAACCGCCATGCCCTCCCTTTCTCTCATATACCTCTATCAACTGCCCTTCCCTTTTAACTTTCCTCAACATTCCATTCTATTTGACTTCTTTCTATTTCTATTTCCACCCCTGCTATTCCATCTGTCTCAATAGACTTATTACAATGTATTTCCCTTTTGCTCAGTTTATCAATCTCCAATGTATGCAATACCCTCAACTTCCCTCTCCATTTATTTATGAACCCTACCATTTCCATTGTATCCTCACCCTTCAAACAGCAAGCTCCACTCTACCCTCCCCTTGTCCCAATCATTCCTTTCGCTCACCTCCTCTCCCTTTCTAGCTTTCCAAACGTTCTCTTGCCATTCCCTCCTCTTCTGTCCCTTTCCCTCCCTTCCTTCCACTCCCACTACCCCTTTGCTTCTCCTCCTTCCCTTACCCTCCTATTCCCTCCCGTCCCATCTTCTATTTTTTTCTCTACCCGCTTCTCCCCTCCCTTTTCCTCCTCTCCCTCCTTTTCTCTTTTGTTGCCTTCCTTCTCTTTCCTCTTCTCATCTTCCCTCCCCTTCTCCTTTTCCTCCCTTTATCTAACATCCTTTTCCTTACAATCCCATCTTCCAGTCCTATTTCTCTTTCCTTCCCTAACCTTCCCCGTCATCGTGTACCCTTCCCTTTTCTCATCTGTGCTGTTGCTTCCTATTCCCTTATTTCTTTTCTCCTTTCCTCTTCCTTCGCTCTCTTCTACCTTTCCTCTCTTTTTTCTTCACCCAGCCTTCCAATCCCTCTTCCTTTTTCTCCATTCTTCATTCCCTCTCCTCCTCTTTTCTCCCTTTCCCACCCCACCCTTTCTTCACCTACCCCTTCACTCTCCCTTCATATCCCCATATCCCTTCCCTTCTCTCTTCTCATGTCTCCCTTTGCACCCCTTCTTCCAATTCCTTTCCTCTCTTTTCTTCTCACCTCATCACCCATCCCCTCTTTCTTTTTCTATGCCTACTCTCCTCTCTTCCCACCCCTTTTCTTTCCTCTCAATTCCCATCCCACCTTCCTTTCCTTTCACCTTCCATTTGCTTTCCTCTCTCTTCCCATCCGTGCTTCCCTTCTATTTGCTCTCCTCTCCCTTTCCCACCCCCTCTTCCTATTACTATCCTCTTTTCCTCCCTTCACATCCCGTCTTGCATGTTCTGTACGTTCCTCTTTCACTACCTATACCCTCCTCCGTTTTCTTTACTTTCCTTTCCAATCCCCTTTCCTTCAGTTTCGTGTCTCTCTCTCTTTCCTTTCCCTCTCATTCTTCATTTCCCCTATTACTTTCTCTCCTTTCCCTTCCCATCCATGATCCCCTTTCGTTCTCTCTCCTCTCCCTTCCCACCCCCTCTTCCCTTTTCTCCCTCCCTTCTCATCCCCTCTTTGCTTCCCTTTCTCTCCTCTTTTCTTTCCTTCCATCGCCTATCCCTTTTATCTCCTCCACCCTCCTTGCAGTGAGTGATGAAAGATAAACACTGGCAGGAAAATTCCTTCCGGGCCAGCTCCAACAGATAACACAAAATATAACAAACATGATTATACACAAATACTTAGGCACTGAAACAAAGGACAGAGTACTGGGTATGACAAAAACATTTCCAGTCCGAAGCAAAATATGGATTGGCAACTTCCTTTTTATGATAAACTCCGGATTAAAAGTAGTTTCTTCAGTACAAAACAAGTGCAGAGGTGAAAGTGTATCTGTTATGTCTGATACACACTACTCTAGAGCACACGTGCACTGATATAAACCAGTGTGCTATGTAGTCAGTGTCAATTTGTTTTTGTCCACAATTCACCCATGCCAATCGTCCAGTCTCAGCGCAGCAAACTGTGATGTATTTCTCACAGCGGCTCACCTTCCCATACAATTCTTAGCAAACCTTGCAATACAAGCACATTAATAATGCCAAACTAAATGTCAACAACTTTGTCTGCTCCATTAGAGAATTGATAGTATTCAATCACACAAGAAATGGTCTTGAGTGACACTTTCCAGCCTACTCTGACTCAAAATTGGGCAAAACCTCAGCCAGCGAGGAATCACCTCTATGAGTGCAGCTTCACCCATGTGCAAAAGGATCCACCGCACCAACCACACCTTACTCTCACACAAAGGTATTTGTCCCTATCTCAATTGTATAGTTGATGGTGCCCCATGACTACACCCACAAACCTTAGCAGACAATTACAACACAGAGTCTTCTACACTGATAGCTTATTACTATCTCGGGATCTTAGACTATGTAGAGCCGATAAGCACTTCAACTTCTTTGCATTAGGTGCGTCCACATCCGCAGAACAACTTAAAACATCACCACATCACATCACACAACCTCAGCAAACTACCCCAAGCTAGACAAAAGCAATTGCAAAACAAGACCCTATTGATATTTCCCAAATGCTACAACTTCATTCCATATTTCTGGAAAACTGCTGCTCCTTCGAATCATGACATGGGTTTTGTGATCGGAGATGGGCTTGGGCAAAACTGGAATCTCCTACAAATGAAGCTCCCTCTGTCTTAGTAACAGACCTGTCCTCTGCTACCACATCAGAGCATACAGCAACGTGATATACAATCTCTCACAGGACGGACCTTTTTATGTTGATGGAGACACTGAGGTAATCATCAATATTAAACAGTTTAGATTTCTCTGAAGTACGTTTGGCTGCATAAAAGGACTAAGAATTGATATTTAAAGTTAGCAATTCTATTTCCAATCAATAATCAATTCACGATATATGCAGGTCATGAAAATGTTGAAAAGTTACAGATCTACAGCTGGAAAGATGAAATATAGTAATCGGTTTAGTCCCATCAAGTTATGATACAAAGCAATACTAAACACAGCAATACAGAAACTGAGAATTATAAATTAGTGTTCCATAACTCTCTCTGCTCTCTCTTTTAAACATGAAATTATTCTAAAATCCTCTGGTCAGAATACTAAGTCAGGAATAAGGATAGTTAGGATGTAATTTTATGGAAATTCTGAAAAGCAAGAATGTGTCAGCATAGCCAAGACCTCAGTAAAAGTCCTCCATAAATGATTCAGGGTTTAGCATAAAGCAGAGAGGTCTGTACCCCTCAAAGTCTAAGGGAAGTCTGCCTTAACTTCTAACAGCATAAGCACTAATTAAAACAAACAGAGCCTTCAACATAGGTATTATCTTTTCCTCCCCTTCAAGGACCAATTGGCTCCAGATCTGTTGTTTGCATTCGCAACACACCACCTGAATTTCTGATCCCACAGAACTCAAACAGTCGAACAACCCACCTTCCTGATACACTATGAACAGGTAACTTCAGCAGCTCATTAGATCTTCATGTCTCTTGCCAAGATTTCTTTTCTCACTTATACTATGAGCAACTAATTCATAGACAATACTTCTTTTCTCTAACAAAGCTTTGAAATGCACCTGCAAAGAAAGAGAACACACTATTCAAGCCAAACACATTTTCAAATTAAGACCTTCAGTCAGTTAAATTAGTCTTTCTTCAACTAAACATTTATGGCCTGATTACGACCTTGGCAGATGGGGTACTCCGTCACTATCCCGTCCGCCGTATTACAAGTTCCAAACAGTGGGTGGGATATCCATCATGTATGTGACGGAGTATCCCATCCACCAAAGCCGTAATCAGACCCTTAATGTGCATTTTGAATTCCTGGTTATACATACACTTGTAACTTTCAGAATAAACATAAACGTAGAAATTTTTTTTTTTTTACTTCAATAGATGCAACTTAAAGAATACATGAATACCGTGAATAATGAGTGCATATAAGCAGTTTATTTGAACATTTGAAAATCTATGTTTATAGAATGTCAGTATTTTTATTGGTTATATTTCATTAATGCTGTTAGTTATTTACAGAGTAATTTTATTAAGGCTCCCAATAAATATAGGCCCTCATTACGACTTCAGCATGCGTGGTGCCCTGTTATGACTTTTCCGCTGGGCCAGCGGATGGAAACAGTGTTTCCGCCTGCTGGCCCAGTGGAAAAGTCACATCAACATTGAAGCCGGCTCATGATAGAGCCGGCAGCAATGTTGATGTGCAGCGGGTGCAGCAGCACCCGTCATGCATTTCACTGCCCGTAATTCAGCCAGTGAAATGCGCGATGGGGCTGTGCCTGGGGGCCCCTGCACTGCCCATGCCAAGTGGCAGTGCAGGTTCCCCACGGGAACCATGAGTCCCCCTTATTGCCAGCCTTTCCATAGGGCTGTTTACCGCCGTGGACAGGCTGGCAGATAGGGACTCATAATCCCCAGGGCAGCGCTGCTTGCAGCACTGCCCTGGTGGATTACGACCGCCTGGCGGTAGCCTTGAGGTACCGATGGAATGACTGTGGCGAATGCGCCACGGTCATTATACGCCTGGTAGACTCTGCCAGCCTGTTGGTGGTACTACTGCCACCGCCAGCGTGGCGATCCGGGACCGACAGGGTCATAATGACCCCCATAGTGTCAAATGTAAATACAAAACTTATGCACTGATGACATGACAAGGTTGGAGTCTAAACTGCAGAACTCCATTCCTGTGCAGTCAAGGGCCCTTCACAAACATTGATTGGTGGAAGTTTAGTTGTTTATTGCTGGATTTGGACCTTATATTGGTACTACTGTTCATACGTGTACAAATAACAAAATAATGAAGTATTACTCTCACAAAATATGCTGCATTACATCACTCAATTCGCCTTTTCTTGATGCATAGTTTAGTGAACCCTGCCACATAATTTGGTCCTCCTCTGCTGCATAATTCCAGTGGTCCTGGTTATAGCTGGTAGGATACCTTATTGGTCAGTGTTCCTACATTTTGTGACTGTTGGAAACCTGAGTGTCACATGTTTGAATCTTGTGGCTAGCACAACCTTTCGTTATTCTTGGGTGAACTCGAACAAATGGGCTAGATCAAGGTAACCAGTAGTCACATTGCTGCTATATTAAAAGCTCGTGCTAATCAGCGGCATGTAAAAACGCAAGTGTGTGTGTGTGTGTGTGTGTATGCACCTACGTTTGAAAAAAAAAGTGCTGTTAATAGGCACCACCCTTTCCCGTGGGTTAAACTCTGAATTTTGCTTGTAAAATGTAACATCTCAAAAAGAGAGTGAACTACAGAATCTGAGTGTCTGTAAATAACCCCTTAAGAGTATAAAGACAATATTTGCACTATAGGTATTGGATATACTTAATCTATTGCTTGGTGGAAAATTGGATGTGGGCCAGAATCAAGATCTGCTCTACATAATGTCAAAAGTCAGCCATTTTTAAAACTGGCGATAGGCAAGGCAGTCACAGTGCAGTATCTCTCCCTAGATTGCCTTCTTGACTGTTTTCTTGAAGCAGCTGTGCTCTTAGCCGAAGGACGGATTTGGCTTGATGAAGGGCTGGGCTCATAGTTTGACACATCCAGCTACTGGCTTAAGATCCCAGTGCATTATGCTCTTGTATTTCAGGATCATGGACTGCTAGGAGATGGTGAATCCGTGTGTGTGAACATATGTAATGTGTGTATGGGGGATTATGGCCGGACTATTTTTAGCAGGGAGCCCAGGAGAACTCTTTAAAGCATGAACTTTTGAATGAGTGGGCAAGTGAGTGAAAGAATGAATCCGTACAGGGTTTCTGCTTGGGAACATTAAGTAGCCAGCAGGTAGACAGGACATTCATTAGAAAGGAACGGTTTCAGCTGCGAAAAGAGAAGATGTGAAATGCGCAGCTGAATTAAAACACGACACGCACCCACATTGTAACCACACGTATACGGGCCCCAAAATGTTGTCAAACCACGAACGAGGTAAGATAGTCTACTCCACAGACAGTGAAGAGTGGAGGTGAACAACCACTCTGCTTGTTAGGGTCGAAATGAAGAGATACTTCACTCTGAGTAGGTGAACTCGATAGCGCATAGAAGCTACATTACAGTACTTCGAGGGAAGATGCAATAGTGAAAACATGACCCGGTCTGTACCGGAATGTATATCTACCCTATTCAAAGGTTTTGGTTGTCCCCGAAATATATGAGTCATTTTAAGTAAACATGTGGAAGGATACTAGATAAAGGAATTCCTCATGGGTAGTCATCCTTGAGGGGAGGGAGCCAAACTTCACAACTGCTGACTGTGAGCAAATAGCAAAATACCAGACAGAAGGGATACACAGTGGGCGACTGGTCACTGTGGTGCACCCGACGAAAGAACCAAGAAATGCAGGCTTGACCTAGGCTGGAAAGGGGACATGGGGGGTTGCGTCGCAGCCGCAGCTCGCTACACGCACCTCCCGCCGTTCCTGGGGGCGTGGCATGAACACACAGCGATCGGCTGGATGTGCTGCCCGGCCGTCCGAGACGCGGAATCCTGGCCGCTGCTGAGACCGGGGGAGGCATCCGGCGAGAGACTCCAGCACTGGGGGCGTGCCGCGCTGGAGCTCCGCTGGGTGCGAAGGGGTTCGGTGAGGATTCCCCTGCGGGGGAATCCGGGCAGAGCCAGCATCGGAAAGGCTCCTGAGAAGGTTTCTCAGGAGCCTGATAGCGTGACAACGCGCTTCTCTACAAATCCAAACCCGGAATTTTCAAGTAAGGTGGTGGGTGTCGCGGGGGCCAGGGGCGCTTACAGACAAGGAGATAAGAGTTCTCCCCCACCCCAGACCTCTGTTAACGCCTTACAGGTAGGGGGTTTGGGGCTGAAGGGGGGGAAAAAGGACATTGATGTTGGTGGAAGACAGGGGAAACTTAAAAGCAAAACGGACCAGGCGAATCATTTATTTAAGAAAAAGAAAGAAGGAAGTGAGGGGAGATTAAAAAATAAGCAAAGACTTGCGCCCTCATTAAGGGCTTATTTTAAGGTCAGGCCGGAGGATATTGTGTTGGTACCGGGACAAGGAAAAATGGATAGCCACACGATTAAGTACTCTAGGAACTGCGCAGACCCTGGTGAGGGGGCTGAAAGTTACCCTCCCCCTTGATTGATATTTCGGCTCACCAGAAGAATACACAAGTCGATTTCGATTCTTCTCTAAGCCAAGGTGGTAATTCATCTATTTTGCGACAGGAGGAAGGAGTCATACCAGAAGCGGTTACTAGCCCTCCCCTTGCTCAGGTTTTGGCCCCTGACCCCAGACACAATCCTTCCATGGAGGAAGTAATTCTCTCCATCTCGGAGGATATAAAAAGGGCTTTGCAAGCTCGGAGAGTAATCAAGGAGAGATTAGAGAGGCCTGTGAGGTTTTGGAAAGAAAATTTGATAGTTTAATGGAGAGGATCCAGACATTGGAGGAGACGGTAGGGGGGATGAAGGAGAAGTTGAAACACCAGAAGGATGAGATTCGAGATTTAAACGAAAAAGAACAAGGCTTACAAGTCAGAATTGAGCAGTTGGAGAACTATTCGCGTCGGAACAACATAAAGCTGTTAAAGATCCCGGAAGGGGCAGAAGGGATAAACTTGAAGTCCTATGTGGTTTCCCTTATTAAAGCTGTATGTGAGCTGGAAGAGAGTGGGGAAGAGATTGAAAAAGACATTCAGAGAATACACCGTGATCCCTTTACGAGGCGGGCCAACAGCACTAGACCAAGGAAAATCTTGGTTAATTTTTTAACCTATCATCTAAAAGAAAAAATCTTGAATAGCGCATTGAAACAGAAATCATTAAGAGTTGAAAATATGTCATTTGAGATTAGATCCGATTTATCAAAGATTACAATGGAGAGGCAGTGGGAGTTGGGGAAAAGGTTGGATGAATTTAAAAAGCTAGGAATCACGGCCCAGTTGAAGTTTCCGGCATTTTTGCAGATAATGTACAACAATAAAATGTATAACATAAGGGAAACAGGTTGGGCGGATGAGTTGTTAGATCTTATTAAAAAGGAACAGACCGATCATGTAAAATAATTTTTTCTTGAAATCTTACGCTCCCAGGTAGGCGGGGTGCTCTAAAATCAGGCCCATGGTGGCCGATATAGTGGGGGGGTCCCCCATGGGAGGGTTTAGGGAGGGGGTGGTATTAGGCGGGGGGTCTTTGTTTCTTTTTTAGAGTTTTGTGTTTTTGAGTTTTGTATTGAAATAGTTCCTCATTCACCAGGGCAGTGGGACGACGGGTTAATTTGGAATGGTTAGATTGGGTAAAGGGCAGGGGGAGGGGAATCTCACGATTAAGCTACTTTCTTGGAATGTCAATGGTTTAAGGACCAAATCAAGGCGGAATAAAATCCTACAATACTTAAAAGATTCACCGGCGCAAATTTTAATTCTGCAGGAGACTCATTTGGCTGCAGATGAGTGTAAGGAGTTGTTTAAGGCCCAAAAATGGGTGCAAGTGTGTCTTTGTACTACTCATAATTTTCACACAAGGGGAGTAGCCATTTTGGTCAAACAAGGCCTGCAAGCTAGACTAGAAATTCTCGAATTTAGAGCGGATGAAACCGGTCGTTGGGTCACAGTAAAAATTCAGGTTGATGAGGTCACTTTGATATTGGTTGGATTCTATGGCCCGAACACGGATGATATTGAACCTCTCAAAAAGGTTTTTTCCCAGCTTATTGAATTTTCAGATCCAATTATTATGACGGGTGACTTTAATGTGGTGCTGGATAATAGACTGGATAGAACGGACACTTGCAGATCCTTAGGTACACCAAAATCACAATGTTATTTAAAGAGAATGATGAAAGATTACGGTTTGTGCGATATATGGCAAAAGAGGGAAGGGGGGGCCAGAGTCTTTTCCTTTTTTAATAAGAAATATAGCCACGCGTCACGTATCAATTATTTTTTAGTAGATGATAGGTTGTTGGAAAATGTTGATAGAATTGAATATTTGCCCCCACATCTATCAGACCATGCTGCGGTAGCATTGCATTTGACGCTCCCCCAGAGAAGAATGTTTAAGAGGTGGACATTGGTGCGTGCACTATTGCTAGATGAGGATGTCTTGGTGCAATTACGCAGAGAGACGGAAGGTTTTTTTAAGGTTAACATAGGCTCAGCATCTTTATCAACGGTTTGGGACTCCTTTAAGGCGGTAATACGAGGGGAAATTAAGAGTATTTCATGCTATAAACGTAAAGCGTTTAGTGAAGAAATAAATAGGCTAGAGCAGGAAATGCTAATAAAAAGTGAGATGCTGGTTGGCAAAGATGAAGGGCCCCAGGAGGAGCTGGGAAGAGCAGAGCTGGCCGAGCTAAGAATACGATTGGCAAATATTTTACAGGCACGAACGGTTAAGAGATGGGAGGTTAGCAAACTTAAACACTTTGAATATGGGGAGAGTTCAGGGAAATTGCTTGCTTGGAAAGCTAAATCAGATCAAGTTAGGGGCCATGTTAAGGAAATAGTGGTGGGAGATACTGGCACAAAACTATCCTGTAGGGAGGCTATTGAACAAGGGTTTCAGGACTTTTTTATATCTCTGTATTCGGAGCACCTGGAGGTGCGAGAAGAATCAGTGGAGGACTGGCTAGCTCAGGACGTGTTACCGGAAATCTCGCAGCAGACACAGGAATTTCTTAATGGCCCTATTACTGTTGAGGAAGTGAGGGCGGCTCTAGCTGGGGGTAAAGAAGGGAAAGCCCCGGGCCCTGATGGCATTCCGGTGGAGCTGTATAAAGTATTAGGCGATGTTATTACTCCAATTTTGGTTGAGCTATTTGGTAAGATTTTTTCTAATGAGATAGGAATACCTGTTTCATGGAATGATGCAGTGATTTCATTGATTTTGAAACCCGGGAAAAATCCGACCAATTGCTCTTCTTACAGACCTATCTCATTATTGAATAGCGACTATAAAATGTTTACCAAAATAGTGGCAGACAGACTAAGTAGAGTAGCAAATAGTTTAATACACTCTGACCAGAAGGGCTTCTCAAAAGGGAGATATTTGCACGAGCTGACGTATGAATTAGTCGGGCCATAGATATGGCAGTATCCTTTGATTCCCCTTTAGGGGTTATCACGGTTGACGCTGCGAAAGCCTTCGATCAGGTAAATTGGGCTTATTTGAAACTCCTGTTAAAAAAAGCTAAGTTGGGAAACAATCTCTGTGGGGTAATAAATCAGATATATACGGCCCCTACAGCTAGAATATTAGTGAATGGGAATCTTACTGGCCCTATAGCTATAGCAAGGGGCACCAGACAGGGCTGTCCGTTATCTCCTGTACTGTTTAACTTATATATGGAGCCATTTGCAAAGAAGATCTGGCAGAACAGGATGATTTCTCCCTTCTGTTGTCAGGGCTGGGAGAGGAAACTTGCTTTGTATGCAGACGATCTTTTGGTGTACACAGATAATCTAGTAACTGCATTCTCTGAGATTCTCAAGCTGGCTGAGGAGTTCGGTAAGGTGTCTGGTTATCAAGTGAATGTGGAAAAAACAGAAGTTATGGCTTGGAATATGGAGTATGAATCTGTTTACTGTAAAAAGGAAATTAGATATTTGGGAATTCTGATACCTCAAAATATTAATCAACTAGCTGAGAGGAACCAGTTAAAATTGTTGTTGGAATGTAAGAGTTTACTACAAAGCTGGATTCACCTTCCCTTAACGATTATCAGAAGAGTTAACTTGGTAAAAATGTCTATTCTTCCAAAGTGGAATTTTTTGTTCTCTACTTCCCCACTCCCAATGCAGAAAATAAACATAGAAAAAATGCAGCGCCTCATAAGTGACTTCATTTGGAGTTCTAAAGGTGTTAGAATTTCTCGGAAAAAGTTACGTCAGTGTAAGAATAAGGCCGGGTTGGCTTTACCAGAGCTGCAATATTATGCATGGGCCTTCCTTTTGAAAAACTTTAGAACATTGTCTCTTGCCTCAGACTCAACGACTACGGGTTTAATGTTTAAGATAATGGCATCTAATATCAAAAGCGCTTCAACCAATTTTATTTTTAAATTCGGGGACCCCAAATTTTTCAAAAAGATAAAACTAAAAATTATGCGGGGGCTGGCAGAAAGTTGGTACCACATCAGACAATCTGCGAAACTTACCTATTATAATGCCGATGCACCTATTTGGGACTCCCCGGGAACCCCGGAATGCTTTCAAGATATTTTAGCACTACCGATAAAACAAGCAGGATTAGAGCACTGGGGAGATCTGTTTTCGGAGGGGGTTCCTCCTCTTTGGGAAGTATTGCAGTTAAAGACGGGTGGTTCCTTGTCTAGGTGGAAATTTTTACAGATAAAAAAATGGGCTCAGGGGGTTAAGGAAGGTGTTGGTATGTCCAATCCATTGAGTGAGATCACCCCGAGCCCACTGGGAGGCTCCCACGAAGTGTCTGCATGGTACTGGGGGATCCTAGAAGGGGTGGATGGCGAATTTGTACTTCCCAGTGATTTGTGGAGGAAGTTTTTTTCAGAAGAGGAAGTTAAGAGTTGGTGTGAAGAGTCACTAAAAATGCTTTTTTGTATTGTGAAACCGGCCACTCTTAGGAAAAATCATTATTTCACGATACATAGAGTTTATATTTCCCCGGAGAAATTATCTAAAATGAGAGGAGGGCAGGAGGCAAGATGTCCAAAGTGTGGGTTAATCCAAGCAACTGACATTCATATGTTTTGGGAATGTTCTGATATTCAACATTTTTGGGAAGGAGTGTGTGAAACAATTTCGAATATACTAGATCGGGAAATTGAAGCTTCTCTCCAGTTAATAATCTTTGGTCAGTATCAAGATCAGCAGGGACGGTCTGATCGAGAAATAATTGTAGATAAGAAGCTTATATTTTACGCAATACTGTTGGGGAGGCGGAAAATATGCAGAAAATGGGTTTCAAAGACCCCTCCAGGCCACTCAGATTGGCTGAAGGACCTTTTTTGCACTGCAGAACTGGATCAAATGACGGGGGGCGGGGCAGGGCGTGGGGGAACTTTTGGGCACCATTATTGAATTGGAAATCAGGACATTGAGATAAAGAATTCTTTTTTTTTTTGTTTAAGTATTACTGAATGAAAGTGTATTTCTGTTATTGGTCCAATGATTTTATATCTTGCTCTGAAATCCTCCTGGAACTGGAACAGTCCGAGGATTGTTTGAGAGGAAAGAGCAACCCCTGGCCAAGGAAAAACTTTTCTCGTCTTGGTTGAAAAGAAAAGGAGGTTTATATAAGGCCTAGGGTGAATGAGGACAAAATTAAAAAAAAAATTAAAAAAAAAGAAATGCAGGCTTTTACATGAGCACCACGTCTATCACAGAAGCCACATGTCGAGATTCACAACGGCGATCAAGGCACCTACCACCATATCGTAAGGTTCGAACTATAGACCCCGAAGGTGACACTCATATGCCAGTTGGGTGAAAAATCACAGTTGGAGAACTTTTATATTTAGCATTCCTAGGATCTAGATTCCATCCATCTTTACACTTCTGGAAAGGAAATTGGCACAACTAAAGGAATGAACATGACAGCCACAGAGAGGTATGTGTGGCTCAGTGAGAATCTTTAAAGTATAAAACAAATGCGATCTGCATAGACAGGCTGTGAGGATGAACATTTTGACCAAAATATTATTTATTTTAAACAAAAGCAGAGAACAACGTAAACTCTTTTAAAAAAGTACATCTGAAAGTGTCACCGCCCTCACAGCAGCTTCAAAGACAGAACCCTGGAATCGGAGGACTGATGATATCACAGGCCCTGCAGTGCGGTGTCTCTAGGCCTGGGTACCTGCAGGGGGCAGGCCTTCACCGCAGCAGACAGGAGAGGAGTTGGGGGCGTTAGTAGGGGACCATGCGGTTTTCTTTTTAAATTCATGGCAGAATCATACAATATATGGATGCGAACAAGAAATGGGATCCTGGCCGTGCCTTGCCCTTAGCCCCCCGTACACATGGAAAACTTGGCATCCCCCATCGAGGTGTTGTTTGATGACATGTTGGAATGGCCCCATTGTGGCGTGCCGTTGGTATGAAAATGCTGGTAACCAGGGAGCTGCAGCACTGCGCTCAAGGTCACCGGACCAGGAGGACCACCGCTGGTGACTGGAGCTAGGGAGCCTGTGAATTTGGCAGGATTCAAACAGAATGGGGCGGGCGGTAGGGGCAAGAGAAAAAGGTGAGTAAATAAACCAAATGAAAACTAAACTGATAACCATACTGAATTGAAAACTAAACAGAATTGACTTGAAACTGACTCGAAATCCACATTTGCCTTAATTCTTAATTTCTTGACCCCCATTCTTCCAATTCTCAGCCCCTCCAGCAAAACTATTCCATTCTCAACCTTATCATTCTTTTTCAATCCATTCGCCTTCATCCCTGTTCCCTTTCCCCCCTACCCTCCATTTCTTCTCCCCGATTCCCTTCATTATATAACCACACCCCTTTTCTCATCTCTACCTCAGTCCCCTTCCTTCTCTCCTCTTTTAAACCCACCCATGCACCTTAAGTCACACCCACCTCTTCAATCTATTTCCCTCCCCATCTCCCTCATTTCACGTTCCTTCCTTCCCCTAGTCTATGGCCCTCATTCTGACCCTGGCGGTCGGCGGAGAGGCGGCGGTCGGACCGCGAACAGACCGGCGGTCAGAAAAATGGCATTCTGACCGCGGCGGTCACCGCCGCGATCGCCCGCCACTTCCCCACTCCGACCGCCACGGCGGTCATGACCGCCGGGCTGGAGTTTGCGCACTCCGGCCCGGCGGTCGTCCCAAGACCGCCAACGGTATCATGACCCTGCCTACCGCCGCGGTTTCTTGCGGTCGGGAACCGCCATGCGAACCATGGCGGTAAGCACTATCGGGGCCAGGGAATTCCTTCCCTGGCACTGATAGGGGTCTCCCCCACCCCCCACTACCCACCCGAGTCCTCCCCCCACACCCTCCACCCCCCTGCCACCCCCCAGAGGTGGTACGAACCCCCTCCCCACCCCCACCCCGACATGCACATACATGCACCCCGACATGCACACACCCCCAACATGCACATATACACACCCCCTACACACACATACACAACGGGGACACATACCCGCACACATACATGCAGACATGCGCACCTGCCGAACAGCACACATTACCCATAGACACAGCAGCACCCCCCGCCCGCATACACGCACTCACACACCCCCTCTACACACTCACACGCACACCCCCATGCACGCCCACATCACACAACACCCCACCTCCCCCTCCCCTCACGGACGGTCAACTTACCTTGTGCGTTGGTCCTCCGGGAGGCGACGGGAGCCATGGGGAGGTGACCGCCAACAGAACACCGCCAACAGAAGACCGCCACACAGATATGTGGGTCGTAATTCTGTGGGCGGTGTTCTGCTGGCGTGGCGGTGGAGGTTGACCAGTCTCCACTTTTCCGCCGACCGCCAGTGTGGCTGCTGGCGGTTTCCCTGCGGAACGCTCCCAGCGGTCGGAATGCGCACAGCGGCATACCGCCGCGGTCGGCGGTCTTCACCGCGGCGGTAACTCGGCGGTCTCGCGAAAAGACCGCCAAGGTCAGAATGAGGGCCTATGTCTTTCCATTTCTCCATCAAACCTTCTTTTTCTGTCCCTAAGTCTACCATTTTTTCTCTAACTCTTCCCTTAGTATCTATTCCAACCCCTTCTCTCTCTCCTAAGCATTCCCTGCCCCCTTCTGTTCCTTTCTCCATCTCCTCTATGCCTAATATTTGCCCATTCCCACTTTTCAAACCCAATCCCTTCCTCCACTTCCTTTTTCTTCTGCACCCAACCAATCCCAGCCTACTACATGCACCATTTATTTCACCTTCACAATTCTTTCCACTTCCTTTCCCATTGTTTCTCTCTCCTTTGCCCCCTTGCTGTCTCATCCTTTCATGTCTTCTACTTCTTCCATCCCCATCCCTCTCTTCTCCTTTACTTATCCCTCCC
Organism: Pleurodeles waltl; assembly: GCF_031143425.1. Lineage (NCBI taxonomy): Eukaryota > Metazoa > Chordata > Amphibia > Caudata > Salamandridae > Pleurodeles > Pleurodeles waltl. The sequence goes on along the minus strand of NC_090445.1, from coordinate 1,618,576,066 downwards.
TACCCTTCTCCCTACACTCTCCCTAAAATTTCAGTACCAGCCCTATCCTACTCATTCCTTACTGTTCATAGAGTCCCTTATTTTCTCCCTCCCTTCCATTTCCCTCAATAATTTCCCATCCCTTCTCTTCTCCACCCACCCTCTACTGCATCCTTTCTATTACTATGCCTTTTTCCTTAAATTCTCTTATTTCCCCATCCTGTTTCCTTCCTTCCTCACTCCTCACGCTCTCTACTCTCCCATTCAGTCCCCTTTCTTTATGATCCTACCCTCTCAGCACTCACTCCCTTCCCTACATCAACCATCTATCCTCTTTTCTCGTTCCATTCACATCCTTTTTATACTCCACATTTTCCCTCTTTTCCCCTTCCTCTGCTATGCCATCTTTCCTATTAACCGCCATGCCCTCCCTTTCTCTCATATACCTCTATCAACTGCCCTTCCCTTTTAACTTTCCTCAACATTCCCTTCTATTTGACTTCTTTCTATTTCTATTTCCACCCCTGCTATTCCATCTGTCTCGATAGACTTATTACAATGTATTTCCCTTTTGCTCAGTTTATCAATCTCCAATGTATGCAATACCCTCAACTTCCCTCTCCATTTATTTATGAACCCTACCATTTCCATTGTATCCTCACCCTTCAAACAGCAAGCTCCACTCTACCCTCCCCTTGTCCCAATCATTCCTTTCGCTCACCTCCTCTCCCTTTCTAGCTTTCCAAACGTTCTCTTGCCATTCCCTCCTCTTCTGTCCCTTTCCCTCCCTTCCTTCCACTCCCACTACCCCTTTGCTTCTCCTCCTTCCCTTACCCTCCTATTCCCTCCCGTCCCATCTTCTATTTTTTTCTCTACCCGCTTCTCCCCTCCCTTTTCCTCCTCTCCCTCCTTTTCTCTTTTGTTGCCTTCCTTCTCTTTCCTCTTCTCATCTTCCCTCCCCTTCTCCTTTTCCTCCCTTTATCTAACATCCTTTTCCTTACAATCCCATCTTCCAGTCCTATTTCTCTTTCCTTCCCTAACCTTCCCCGTCATCGTGTACCCTTCCCTTTTCTCATCTGTGCTGTTGCTTCCTATTCCCTTATTTCTTTTCTCCTTTCCTCTTCCTTCGCTCTCTTCTACCTTTCCTCTCTTTTTTCTTCACCCAGCCTTCCAATCCCTCTTCCTTTTTCTCCATTCTTCATTCCCTCTCCTCCTCTTTTCTCCCTTTCCCACCCCGCCCTTTCTTCACCTACCCCTTCACTCTCCCTTCATATCCCCATATCCCTTCCTTTCTCTCTTCTCATGTCTCCCTTTGCACCCCTTCTTCCAATTCCTTTCCTCTCTTTTCTTCTCACCTCATCACCCATCCCCTCTTTCTTTTTCTATGCCTACTCTCCTCTCTTCCCACCCCTTTTCTTTCCTCTCAATTCCCATCCCACCTTCCTTTCCTTTCACCTTCCATTTGCTTTCCTCTCTCTTCCCATCCGTGCTTCCCTTCTATTTGCTCTCCTCTCCCTTTCCCACCCCCTCTTCCGATTACTATCCTCTTTTCCTCCCTTCACATCCCGTCTTGCATGTTCTGTACGTTCCTCTTTCACTACCTATACCCTCCTCCGTTTTCTTTACTTTCCTTTCCAATCCCCTTTCCTTCAGTTTCGTGTCTCTCTCTCTTTCCTTTCCCTCTCATTCTTCATTTCCCCTATTACTTTCTCTCCTTTCCCTTCCCATCCATGATCCCCTTTCGTTCTCTCTCCTCTCCCTTCCCACCCCCTCTTCCCTTTTCTCCCTCCCTTCTCATCCCCTCTTTGCTTCCCTTTCTCTCCTCTTTTCTTTCCTTCCATCGCCTATCCCTTTTATCTCCTCCACCCTCCTTGCAGTGAGTGATGAAAGATAAACACTGGCAGGAAAATTCCTTCCGGGCCAGCTCCAACAGATAACACAAAATATAACAAACATGATTATACACAAATACTTAGGCACTGAAACAAAGGACAGAGTACTGGGTATGACAAAAACATTTCCAGTCCGAAGCAAAATATGGATTGGCAACTTCCTTTTTATGATAAACTCCGGATTAAAAGTAGTTTCTTCAGTACAAAACAAGTGCAGAGGTGAAAGTGTATCTGTTATGTCTGATACACACTACTCTAGAGCACACGTGCACTGATATAAACCAGTGTGCTATGTAGTCAGTGTATTTTCTTTGCTAAAGCCACGGTCCACATGAGGAACACGAATCCAGACCTCCCTTCAGAGTACTTCCTGGCTGACTGCAGATATCAGTCCACTGACTGAACATGGTTCTTGAAAGCATATGATAATCCTCTTGCATTGCAGCTTGATTCAGATAAGTTGTTTCCGCAGAGTCTGACACAGTCTACTCCTCTAGGTGAATATTTAATTAATGCAGATTGTTTTAGAGGAAATCATTGATGAAAAAATCTCAGCAGAAGTGGTGCATGACCACCTGATGCATTTTCCCAATTTTCGATCTTCTAGGCCATTTTCCTTCCAATTGATGAAGTACTGTGACTTCTTTTGCCGTCCTTTCGAATCACGTCTGTTCTCCCTATTCTTGGCCTTGTCAAAGTATGAGAGGAGGTCTGATTGGTAAATTTTGCATGCTCTTAGGTAAAGTTTTAAACAGAAACATAAAATACTGCGTGATTCTTCACATGTACTGGTAGCTTTAATTTTATGCGGATGAATTAATTTATTTACATATGTAAAAGGACCTTTATATACCGGCTGTAACCTTACTTGTTTGTGAAAAATGATATTGCATAGATAACCATTTTCAATTATATGAATTGCCCCATTGAATATATTGAAATTAAAGTTTACTGAAGATGTTTAGGTGTCCATTGTGTTGTTTTCATCTGTTTCGTGAGTTTAGAAGCAGGTGATATTAAGCTACCTAGAAACTGTTGCAAAAAAGAAACCATAGATAAAATACATAACAGCTGTAATAGAGTGCAGCATGTAATTATATCGAAATCGCTCAAGAAGAACTTAATTCCAGCCTTCATGTTCATCTTAAGAATATACAAAATATTGCTCTAATATGAGATTCAACCTCTTGATTACCCATCAGTCTCAAATAAGGAAAGTTTACAGCCAGTTTTAACTGGTCCTTTTTGCATATGTTAAAGTTATTAATTATTCTTGCATAAAATTAGATCCACCAGTAAATTGGAAGATTCATCAAGTTTTGCATATTTCTGTTAAAACCTGTATCTAAAAACATTCTAAATTTACCAACCAGACCTCATCCTATACTTTGACAAAGCCAAGAAGACTGGGAAGAACACATTTGTGATTTGAGGAGAAGATGGCAAAAGAACTTACAGTACTTAATCAGTTAGAAGGTATATGGCCTAGGACAGCTGACCTCCAGGGGTCCTTGACACATTCCCAGGGGCTCTGTAGGTCTTGAGCGCCGTCTATCATATGAAACAAAATGCCCAGGGGCTCTCCCAACACACAAGAGCCCTGAATGTCAACGCAGGGGTGGTGGGACCAAAATAAAATCAGGTAAAATCACTATTCAGCCTTAGCTGCAAGCTGAAAGGTGAGCGACCTTATTTTATTATCTGTCTGATTGACTGCGAGTTGGGCTCGCACGACAGTGCAGGTGCCCCTTGTGTTTGGGCCCGGGCATTTTGCTGTCCCTGTCCCCTCTCCACTTTTGCCCACGAATGCAGAAGAGCTGTGCCTCTTGTTTAGAGGCTGAACAGCGTTCGGGCACCTCAGGCCGGCTGAAGGGCACTTTTCTGAAATGGTGTGCCACTCGAGAGAAACACATGAGTGTTTTACTCTGTTTCTGTACCACACTGTTTATTTAACAAAATGGTTTGAAAAACCACTAGAATTGCAAAAATGTTTAAAAATATATTCGAAAGTCATTTCAACATCAAATACTGTAAGGAAAAAAATAATTTTGCAACTGCTTGCTCAACAGTACTTGTTTTCATTACTCTTGTCAGGTGCTTACTTCTGCCGTGAGCTCTCCACTCGTAAAAAGTTGTGATGGATGTTCCCAGTTTCTCAATAGATTCTGTTGAAAATTTAGCTTTTTCTGGTTAAATGAAATCCCTTCTATGCTGAATGGAATGCCCTGCTCTGAATGAGAAATTGGCTTTCTCCGATGCTCTGTTTAGCATAAAAGGGGATGCTTGTAGGTTAATACAGTGCTTTTGGCTGTAGCAGCAGCAAGGTGCCATCTAGATATGCGGTGTGGTAGACACTGGTGGCACAGACTGTGGTGGTCATTACAACCCTGGCGGACGGTGTTAAAGCGGCGGTAAGACCCCTAACAGGCCGGCGGTAAAAAAAATTGAATTATGACCATGGCGGGAACCGCCAACAAAGACAGCCACTTTAACACTCCGACTGCCACGGCGGTATAAACAAACAGCGCGGCGGTCACCGCCAACAAACAGACGGAAGACAATGTACCGCCCACAGTATCACAACCTACCAATCCGCCACCTTTTCCGGGGCGGATTCACCGTGGATAAAAACACGGCAGAAACAGCCGTTTCAAAGGGAAAACGCTCACCTCTCCACACTCCACGAGGAAGGAGGGCACCATGGAGCCGGAACTCCATAGTCTGCCAGCGCTAGTCTTCCTTCTCCTCTACGAGGATCATCAACGCCGGCGGCGAAGACCACGTGAGTACTGCACCTACGACATAGGGGAGGGGGGAGGCAAAAACACAGGGACACACACAACCAACATCCCAACCCCCACCCGACCCTCACCCACTACAACACACACACCAATGCATATCTATACATTACAGTAACACCCCCAATCCCCCCGGAAGAATGCAAAGACAAAAGGAAATGAGTGGAACCATTGTAATATATCAAAAAACAGTAAGCAAATATATACATATATATATACACAATAAACAAAATATACACCACGATTAGTAGTGCAGGTATTGCACCATTCATAGTCCGTGGACCACTGGGCCCAAAATGCATGGGCGAGGCCCACACAAGATACCCGATGCAAATGGATAGAACACTGCAGGGGCATCAGATCGAAATACAACAGGCATCTCAGGGGGAAGGGAAGGAGGGGCACCTCAGCCGGATGAGTGCACCACGCCAGATCCACGAGGGGGCTCCATGCCAATTGATGTATCCTGGGGAGTGCAAAGCCACAGTCTCTCAAGTCTCACAAGTGGGTGGGTTGCCCACTGTGCAATCCTGGGGAGTGTAAAGCCACAGTCTCTCAAGTGGATGCAGGTCTCCACTGGCTCTGGAGGGGGACTGGTGCCCAGAGTGCTTCATTCTGCCAAGGACAGACGGAGTGGATGCTGTTCTCCACTGGTTCTGGAGGGGGATTGGTGCCCAGAGTGCAGCACACACCCCGTGATGGTCCCAGTTGCGTCACTGCCCCTGCCGCAAATGGGCTAGCGGTGCATTCCATGGCGGTCTTTGCCCTGTTCAGCGGTCCTTGGCCTGTTCAGTGGTGCTTGAGTTGCCAGTGTCAGACCTGTTCAGCGGTGCTTTCCATGGCGGTCTTTGCCCTGTTCAGCGATCCTTGGCCTGTACAGCGGTGCTTGAGTTGCCAGTGTCAGACCTGTTCAGCAGTGCTTTCCATGGCGGTCTTCGCACTGTTCAGCGGTCCTTGACCTGTTCAGCGGTGCTTGAGTTGCCAGTGTCAGACCTGTTCAGCGGTGCTTTCCATGGCAGTCTTTGCCCTGTTCAGCGGTCCTTGCCAAGGCGGTCCTTGATTGCCCAGCAGGGCTGTGGCTGGCAGTCCTTCATGGGTCAGCTGGGCTGTGGCTTGCGGGGCCCTCCTGGCCAGCTGGGCTGTGGCTGGCGGTGGCCTCCTGGGCAGTGACTCTGGTGGTGGCCTCCTGGGCAATGACTTTGGCGGTGGCCTCCTGGGCAGTGACGATGGGGATGACGATGGCCCCCTGGGCAGTGACGATGGGGCTGGCGGTGGCCTCCTGGGCAGTGACTCTGGCGGTGGCCTCCTGGGCAGTGACGATGGGGCTGATGGTGGCCTCCTGGGCAGTGACGATGGGGCTGGCGGTGGCCTCCTGGGCAGTGACGATGGGGCTGGCGGTGGCCTCCTGGCCAGTGACTCTGGGGCTGGCGGTGGCCTCCTGGGCAGTGACTCTGGCGGTGGCCTCCTGGGCAGTGACGATGGGGCTGACGGTGGCCTCTTGGGCAGTGACGATGGGGCTGGCGGTGGCCTCCTGGGCAGTGATGATGGGGCTGGCGGTGGCCTCCTGGCCAGTGACTCTGGCGGTGGCCTCCTGGCCAGTGACGATGGGGCTGGCGGTGGCCTCCTGGGCAGCAGGGATGATGGCGGTCTTCTCCGCCGTGCTGCTCCACCCAGACTTTGGAGATTTCTTCTGCCCCTTCCCCACCTTGGGAGGAATCACAGCTGAGTCAACACTCCCCCCGGGACCCCTGTGAGCGGCTTTGCTGGCTGGAGTCTTCCCCCTCTCCCGCCGGGCACTGTCCAACTTCTGGTGCTTCACAGGGGGGGGGGACTGGCTGTGCTGTGGCTCCGTGCCACAATGGCTGGCCTGCTGGCCGGTGCACTCCACATACCTGTAACAACAGGCACCACTGGTCCCGGAGATTTTTTGGCTGAGGTACTAGTACGGGACCTATGAGGTGGACGGGGGGTGGGGTTAAATAGGTTAAGGGTGGACGTGAAAAGTTTTTGGGAGACACTGGGATGGGTAGCTGGAGGGGGTTTGGGAGTGGAGGAAGAGGTGGTGGTTGTAGGAGGTGTAACTTTTGTGGATTTGGGTGCAGGTGCATGGGCTGGAGGCTGTCGTGAGGTGGATGGCTGTTGGGTGGGTGTGTGCCTGTGTTTGTGTATCTTCAGAGGGGGCGTCACAGACACACTGGGAGAGGACACAGGGGACGTGGAAATGGTAGTGGGGGTGGTGACTGCACGTGAGCGGGGTGTGGTGGTGGGTGTGCTGGTGCGGGGCGTAGTGGCTGTAGTGGTAGTGCATGCAGGTGTGAGTGTAGATGAGACTGGGTGGGAGGAGGGAGACGAGGAGAAGGGGGACACAGTGGAGGCAGTGGATGTTGGTGTGTCTGTGTGTGATGCTTGCGTGAGTGCCTTTGGGATGTGTGGTGCTTATGTTTGCCTGAGCTTCCCTTGTGTGGTGAGGTGTGTGCAGGCTGGTGTGATGGTGTGCTTGGGATAGGCTGGGGTACAGGGGATTGGGTCTGGGTGGAGGAAGTTGGAGGGGGGAAGCTAGACACAGGGACAATGCCTGCCATCAGGGCTGAGGCCAGAGTTTGCAGGGTTCGATGAAGGGCAGCCTGACCAGAATGAATGCCCTCCAGGAATGCATTTGTGTGTTGCAACTCCCTTTCTACACCCTGGATGGCATTCAAAATGGTAGACTGCCCATCAATGAGGGACCTGAGGAGGTCAATGGCCTCCGCACTGAAGGCAGCAGAGGTGACAGGGGCAGGGCCTGATGTGCCTGGCGAAGGCTGAGGGGCTGCTGGGAGGGCGGTGCTGGTAGGGGGGGTGGCAGCTGTACCTGTAGAAGTGGGGGGCACAGATGTTGCCATCACCACAAGGAAGCTCCCATCGGAGGATGAGTCCGAGTCGCTGGTTGCAGATCCTGTGACTGCCGTGGTGCTCCCCTCGCCCTACGTCCCACTAGTGTATTCTGAGTCTGTGTTGTGGCCCTCCATGGCCATGTGGGATGCAGCTCCCTCGTGCTCCGGTGCCACTGTACCTCTGCCTGATGATGGTAATGCACACAAGAACAGGGAGACCACAAAAAGGGGGGGGGACGACAGAAGAAAGACAGGTTGAGTGCATGGCTTACCGCTACCGTTGGCGGACAATACAGACACAGCAACCCCCTGCACTACGTCGCGCTGTTGGGCTCTACAGATGCAATTCCTGGGAAATGGCCTACATGGCTATTGACGACATCTGCACACATAGATGACACAGAGGCATGAATACCTGTACTTGGCACTCTACAGAGGTGGGGTGGGGTGCCACATGGCCTGCATTACGGAGGGACCTAGCCTACGGAACTCGCCCTGGCCTAGGGAAACCCACAGCCCTCCTCCCCCACCCAGACACCTTCACTGCGCGCAAAGTCCGCTGAATGATAGTGTACTCACCCCCTTGTGTCTGCTGTGATGCCCTCAAGCGCCCATCCAACTCAGGGTAGGCCACCGCCAGGATCCGGAACATCAGGGGGTTCATGGTTTGACGGGCACCCCTCCCACGTTGGGAGGCCATCCCCAGCTGAGCCTCCGCCGTCTTCTTGCTCCAGCGGCGAATGTCCTCCCATCTTTTCCGGCAGTGGGTGCTCCGTCTGTGGTGGACCCCCAGGGTCCGGACGTCCTTGGCAATTGCACGCCAAATATCCTTCTTCTGGTGGGCGCTGACCTACATGACATGTACAGGGGAAGAAGAGAAGTCATTACCAACTGCACCGTTAAAGTGAGTGGCCAACATCCCTACCCTTGCCATGTGGCACATGCATTCACAGTCCTTCATGCACGCAGAACTGTGCCCCCTTCCTTCTTACAACCAGCCCTCTCCACACAGGCATAGCCCATACAACATGCTCCCTGTGTACTTACCTGTTGGTCTGGAGGACCGTAGAGTAGCGTGCACTGGGGGAGGACCCCGTCGACGAGCTTCTCCAACTCCTCTGCAGTGAAGGCAGGGGCCCTTTCCCCAGACGCACGAGCCATTGTCTCTTCCAGACCGAGGTCACAGCAGCACTTGCAGTGTAGGTCCTCTCCTGTCGAAGATCAGGTATCGAGTGATTGAACAGATAGAAAATGGCGGTCACGTCCGCGGCAGTGACGTCTGCGGCGGTGCGTACCATCACCGCCGGCGTACATCGTCATTGGCTCCTGGGACCCATAGGGTCCAATGTTAACCAATGCAGCATTGCGCCGCGGTCTTCGACCGCCTACCGCGACGGTGTACAACGCCAGTGCAGTTACCTCACATCCCATTGTCCCAATTTAGAGGTCAGGCAGCCGCCATTTCAGGGGCCCACATGGCCTAATTACCAACTGTGTCACACATACCTAGGCCTTGTCTCACAACACAAATACAGGCCACATTTTGTGTATGAATGGTGTTCTGTGTAGACTGTGAGTACATACCTCTGAGTTGTTTGACTCTGTGGTCGCTGTTGTCCTTGATAGGCACCGTCCGCTGGGACATGTGAGGAGATGGCGGAATCCTCCGGTGTACCGACCGCTGGTGGACCTGTCGACAATGGAGGAAAGAAGTTTGATCATCAACTACAGGTTTGACCGTGCCACAATCCAGGAACTGTGTACCCAGTTGGAGCCTGACTTGATGTCAGCAATCCGCCATCCCACAGGAATCCCCCCTCAAGTGCAGGTGCTATCAGTGCTCCATTTCCTGGCAAGTGGGTCATTTCAAACAACAGTGGCCATGGCATCAGGGATGTCCCAGCCTATGTTTTCCAACGTGTTGTCCAGAGTGTTGTCTGCCCTTCTGAAACACATGCGGAGCTATATCGTTTTCCCTCAGGTGGAGGACTTGCCTACAGTGAAAGGTGACTTCTATGCCCTTGGACATATCCCCAACAGTTAGTTGTTATAGAGGCACATCCTGATAAGCAGTGAGAGGGGTACAGGAACTACCCGAGAGTACTCTTGGTCTACTGTGCAGGACTGACCACCTGGTGTAACTTGACATTGTCAATTGAAATGAAGCAGTTTTCTTTAGAACCATGCAGCGGTGGTAAAATGACATTTCTGCTACTGTGTATTTCCCAGGACAGGAACCGGTGCTATATAGGCTGGGAAAAATTCCTTCTTTACAGCAATTGTTTTTCGAACTAGATCCCCAACTTTGGGAATCCAGCCAGTGGTTGTTGTTAGCAAATCCTCTATTCTCAAGGTGCCGGCATATGCAGATGCATATGCCACCCTCATCTCTCACTGCATTTTTCAGGTGGGTCCTGAAAGGAATAATATTAGCGTGTGTCAGTATATTGGTACCTATCAGGAGCTTTTAAAGTTTGTCTATTTCCAAGATTGTAGAGTTTCTTAGAGGTCTCCACCTCTTTCTTTTTTAGTATCTTTGTTTTGTTTTTGTTTATCCCAGGATTTTTTAGAATCCTCTTGGTCTTGTTTGGTAGAATCCTTATTGGATTTACCTTTTAGTTGTAGTTGTGGATTTCCCTACTAGTATAGGTTTAGGTGAAAATCTTTGTCAGCTCACATTCTTGATCCTGTGCAGGAAAGTCTTGGAACGCTGGCGTACTCTCAATGCAACAGCTTCCCCTTTAGGATTACCTAATATTAATGAAGACACCGTGGCACAATTATCCATTAATTGCATCCCCAAGACCAGGGCAGGGGCTGTCCTGTATTTGTCTTGAATCTATTTTAACAATTCCAGAAGATTCACTAGTGTTGGTGTACCATGTGCAGTAGTTTAGAGTGTAGCAAAGGCTGCACCCCAAGTGGCATAGTTGTCCACTGAAGGAACTGTCCCAAAGGGCACATTGTGAGAATTCTATGTTTATCTTGGGATCAGTATGGGGAAACTGCGTTTTTGTGCTAGACAAAACGGAATTTCTTCACATTTGGTGGTTACCTTACCCATTATTGAATGCAAAGTTGTAGGATTTATTCCTGCTGTAACCAAATGTGGTTGCACTGGAACAGCTCTTGCTGGAGCATTGTTTAAAGTCTGCATTACAAATTTTATTAAGCGTCTATATTTCTAGTAAATTAGTGTATAGGCAGCGTACTTCCACTAATGCCAGGATACCCGCATTAGAGTAAGGTGTGTATGTAGCCAATTCTGCTCACATAGGGCCTTCATTACTTAAATAACCTAGTCATATCTAATGTGCAATGTGTGGTAGGGTGCCATCAAGCCAATTATGGCGTTCTTGAAAAGATAAAGGTATTTTTAAATACGTGTATGGTCTGCGTTGTGCAGGTACGTCTGCTCTTGTGTAGTGATGAGATGTGTTTGTGTTCCCATCTGCTGATGGAAAAGTGACCTAAGAATAGAAAATGTCAGTTCTGTAAGCTGTGCTAGCTTCTACTACAATGTGACCTCCCCACCCTCAGCTGTGAGCCCATGATTTAATAAATGTGTTGTGAGAGGTTGTCTCATTTTTGCTGCTATTGCTACCTGTTGAGGGTCAGCCATATTTAAGGAATGGTCAGTTCTCAGACAGAAACGCTAATTTGGGGAAAACCTTTTTTAAAGTTCCAGCTTGAATAACCTACAGCCTAAATTAGGTGCTACCTATCTAGTTGAGGAGGAGATTACCTAATACTATGGACGTCTCCATATAAGGTAATAAGGGCTCTTTAGCACATAAAGAAACAGAGATGACAGAGGTACTTGGTTGATCAGTAAAGTTAGTGCCTAACCAACGCTGCTACCACCATGTCTTAGGACTCTTATCATGAGGATGAGACTGCTGGTTTCAGGCAGCGACATCACCACATGTGGGGGACTGAGTCTTATCCCACACTGTTTTGTGACTGTCGCCCTAACCCTTTCGACTAGCTAGCAGCACCTCACCCAAATGTGTGAGTAAAGGTGATTTATGGCAGCCTGACTCATGTCACTCTGTGACTTTTTCAGGGAGGTCCTGGTGGAACAGATCTTACCCCTTTCTCTCAGTTACACAAGTTTCTTACATGCAAAGACAAACAGAAGTAGGATTGTGTTCAGTGTGTGTGTATATATATATATATATATCTAGGGTATAGATATATATATATATATATAGTGACGGTAGCCACTAGGTAGTTATAGTTAGGCCCTAGTTTCTATAGAAAAAATATTTTTGTTTTGCTAATAACTTTAGCGCTGTTTGATGAATCTTCACAAATTTTTCAAAACCTACACTTTGCTAGGGTCAGCTTCTGTCTTGAATGTTTCAGGGTGATCTGGCAAGCAGGGGCTGAGAAAAAGGGGGATCCCTAAACACGTTTTCCCCATTTATTTTTCCATAGGATCTTTAGACACGCCTACAGTCCAAACAACTGGACGGAAATACACCAAATTTGGCACAAAGGTAGATTCTGTTGCGCAGATCATGCTTTTTGTGATTTGCTATAAATCTGTTCAGTAGTTTCAGAGTAACTTAGGGCCAAAAAAATTAGATATATAGGGAAGCGGATCCCCCACCGATCCACTACGAATCCACGGACCACAAGAAGAATCTGATTGGCTGTCCACAACCTGACAGAAAAGTTTCAGCTGTCATTTTGTTTGTTGCATCGGCTTAGGGGTGGGAAAAGAAGAGAGAAAAAAGTTACCTTAGGCCATGAGTTATAGTTACTTGAGATAACTCTAACTATAACAGGTGAATTTCTATGCTTTTGTACATTTAAAATGTGTGACTAACTATAACATCCCTGTAACCTCTGTTTTTTTCTGTGAATATATATATATATATATATATATATACATATATATATATATATATATATATAGCAATCTATATATATATATATGTGTATATATATATTGATGCAACTGCATTCTATTTAAAGAGGCATGGATTGCAATCATAAGGATAATAACATACAACATTGTTATCATTGTGACAAAAAATGAGAAACAGATGAAAAGTCCCAACATTCTGTTGCACTAGTGGATCTAAAATCCCTACCTGGATTACTAAACATCTACATGACAGCAATAGCAGTGTGTTGGACCTGGCCCTTTTGTAGGGTTATCCCCAAACTGTTTGGCTTCTTCCTCCTATTGTTTCTGACCAGTTTTTGTTGGCTTTAGTACTCTGGGCACTTTAGCACTGCTAAGAAGTGATAAAGTGCATATGTCCCCTGTCTAAATTGTATTGGTGATTGTTTTCTCCATGATTGGCATTTTTGATTTTACTAATAAGTCAGTAGTACAGTGTACGGTGTGTGCCCAGGGCCTGTAAATCAAATGCCACTAGTGGGTCTTCAGCACTAGTGGCATCCACATGAGTAGCCCGGTAATTATGGCTCTAGCCTGCCACTGCAAAGTCTGTGAGTGCAGTTTTAAACTGCCATTTCGACCTGGTAAGTGTGCTCACTTGCCAGGCCCTATACTTCCCTTTTATTACCTGTAAGTCACCCCTAAAGTAGACCCAAGGCAGCCCGTGGGCAGGGTGCAGTGTATTTAAAACGTAGGACATGTACCGATGTGTTTTACATGTCCTGATAGTGAAATGCTGCTAATTTCATTTGCTCACTATTGCAAGGCCTAGCTCTCCCACAGGGTAACATGGGGATAGCCTTGAAATATATTTTGATTGTAATGTCCCATGGAGAGCAGATAGAGATGTGGAGTTTGGGGTCTCTGAACTCACAATTTAAAAACACATCTTTTGGTGAAGTTGTTTTTTGAATTGTAAGTTTGAAAATGCCACTTTTAGAAAGTGGGCATTTTCCTGCTTAACCATTCTGTGACTCTGCCTGCCTGCTGAATACACGGCTGTGTCGGGATGACATTTGGGCTGTTTTTTCATTCACTCTAGACAGTCACACAAAGCGAGCTGAGGTGTGACCTAAAGGAAAGTCACTCTTTTGGCATGGTTACCCCTACTTTTTGCCTGTTATCAGTGTGATTACATTGGTTTCACTTGGATCATGCTAACCAGGACCCCAGTGATTGTGGCCTCTCTTCTAAATGTGGTTGCTTTTGTACCCTTTACACCCCACAATTGGCATACTGGTCTACCCCTGTTAGCCCCTAGTATATGGTACTTAGGTACCCAGGGCATTGGTACACCCAGGGTCCCCCATGGGCTGCAGCATGTATTATGCCACCCATGAGAGCCCATGCAAACTGTGTCTGCAGGCCTGTCATTGTAGCCTGCATGAAATGGTACATGCACCCTTTCAATACTGGTCACTACACCAGGTCACTGTAAGTCATCCCTTTGGTGAGACATTTCAGCTCAAAGGGCAGGGTGCAGGTTCCTGTGTGTGAGGGCACCCCTGTTGAGCAGAGGTGCCCCTACGAACCCCAGTTCCACTTTTGCCAATGTACTGGCCACTACCTGGGGTTGAGTTCCATAATGGTAACTCCAAACCTAGGCATATTTGGTATCAAACATGTAGGAATCATACCCCATTACTAATGCCAGTATTGATGGTATGATTCCATGCGCTCTGGGGGCTCCTTAGAGGCCCCCCAGTATTGCTCCTACAAGGGTTTCCGAGCAGCCCACACTGTTGCAGCCCCTCATACATGGTTCTGCTCTCCTGCTGCTTGACCAGCTGAAACAGGTGAAGGCAGAACAAAGGATTTTCTGTGGGAGAAGGGATGCACCTCCCTCTCCCTTGGAAAGAGGTATTACAAGGCAGAGGATGGTTAGCCTCCCCATGCCACCAGCTTACTTTCAAGGGCTCATTTGGTGCCCTACTTGCATAATCCGGTTTGCAACAGTCCAGGGACCCCTGTTCCTTTCTCTGGCATGAAACCACATGAAGGAAAGGGGAGAGACCACTCCCCTGCCCATTACTACCCTAAGGGTGGTTCCCAGAGCGCCCCTCCAGGTGGCCACTTGATTCTGCCATCTTGGAAACAAGTTGTGCAGAGGCTCCTGGGAGCATCTGGTTGGTCAGGACAGCTAACTGACGTTGGTGATGCCCACTGCTAGTTGGTCAACCTGCACAGTGACCAAGCCCCCTGTTAGGGCAATTTAGGACCCACCCTTGTGGGTGGGTCCCCAGATTTGGTGTGAAGAACTCCACCAGGGCTCCTCTGCATCGACCTCTTCTGCTCTTGGCCACCGGAATCACTGCTGGACTTCACACACCTGCAACCCAGAGATAACCTTTCCTTGCAACATAGTTTCCCTGTCTTCTTCCAGCAATTGCAACATCTCCACAGCTGTGCATCCTCTGGGTCAGCAATACCTTAACTGCACCAAAGAAGCAATAAAGAATCTCCCTTGGAGTGAAGGAGCCACTCCTCTGCATCCATAGGCACCTAAGGCAACAACTTCTGACTGCTGGGAACTGCTCTCTATTGGAACTGCATGGATCCTCCAACACAGGTGGTGGTTCTGAATGGTCATCTTGGTCCTCTCTGCCTTCTGTTCAACTTGGGCGGTGGTGAGCTCCTGCCTCTCCTAGTTTGGACCTAATCCCTGTGCACTGTGACTCTTGCAGCAACCAAGACTTGTTTACTCTTGTTCCGAGGGATCTTCAAGCTCCTAGTAGCCCCGGCCTCCAGCACTTCATCCTTGCAAGGACAGTTTCTCCTCTGCTGCTCCAGAGACGCCTCTCCAGGCCTGCTGACTGAGCCTCACTACAACTTACTGTGCCTGCTGCCATTTGTTTGCCTGTGGAGGTTACAACTGTTTTTGCTAGCTCTTCCAACTGCTGAAGGTCACCCAGGCTCCCCTCCAAGGGTCGAGTCCCCTTGACCTTGCTGGTCCTCTTCAGCTCTGAAAATCCTCTTTTGTCCATATTTGCACCTTCCAAGGCTTGTTGGGGGTCTTCCTGACTGCGACCCAGCGACCAGTGTAGGACAGCTTCTGCATCACTTCAGGGACTCCTCTGCGGCTCCTGGGCTCCACAGCTGGCCTACATCTTCCTATGTCAGCCCAGTTCTTCATCCACAGAAGGGTGGGTAGTGGCTCCTGCCCCACCAGGACACTCCTGTGGGAACTGGACTCTGTCCTCTTCTTTTGCAGGTCCTCTTCTTCTGGAATCCACCATTGGGTTCCACTGGACTGGTCCTGTTCCTGCAAAGTTCCTTTTCCAAGTCCCCTTGTTAGTCTATGGGAAGACCAGGTATGGGGGTCATCTTGGTACTCACCTTTGTGTGTCCCAAGTTCTCCCAGCTCCATTCTAACTAATCCACATCTTTGGGTGGGGGACCTCACTTCGCATTCCACTATTTTAGTAAATGGTTTGGCCCTCCATAGGGCTGTAGCTATTTTCTGCTATTTCTTTCCAATTTGTCTATGCTAATTCCTAATAATTACTGTGTGTATATATACTGTATACTTACCTCCAGTTGGGGGACTGCCTATAAGTAATCCAGTTCAGTATTACTGTATTAAAGAACCTTTATTTTTGCAATACTGTGGTTCCTTTCATGTGAGATAGTTAATGTGACTGCTGTCGCATTGCAAGTCCTTTGCATTCCTCCATGATAAGTCTTGGCTGCTCACCACAGCTACCACTAGAGAGCCCTTGCTTTCTAGACACTGTTTCACTGACTAATAGGGGTTGCCTAGACCTGGTATAAGGTGCAAACACCATAGGTGTCCACCACACACCAGGCCAGCTTCCTACATGCCCTGCATATCCTGATGGCCCATCACAAGGCTGATGGGTCTTCCTGAGCTAGAGTGGTGGGAGGAGCTGACACTTGCACCTGAATAGGGCTATGCCCGTCCTCATACACAAAGCAGTCTCCAACCCCCTGGAATGTGTGTGGGGCCAGTACAGGGAAAGGCAGTATCTTGTCCACTACATAGGCTCCTCTTTTCAGCTTGCCTACTTCAAAGACAAAAATGGGTACAAGTACTGGACCCCTGACACCACATAGTTAGAATCCTTCTGGACTGAGCTGTGCTGGCCTGCTGCTTACTGCTTCTGTCCTGGGAGCAAAGAGACTGGACTTGGCTTTCTACATCCTGCTTTCCAAGATTCTCCAAGGGCTTGGACTGAGCTTGCCTCCTGTTAAGGAGTCTCAGGGACTTCAAAGACTTCACCTACCAGCTCCTGGGCTCTCTTGCTGAGAGTCCTGAATTTGGCAAGTGGTGCCAAATCCAGTACCTGGGCCCTTGGGAGTAAGTTCTGGTGAGACAAGGAAGAAACTAGTGCATCATCTTCAAGAACGACTTTGGAGCCGGGCTGCTCTCTGACCTTCTGCCACTGCCTGCACCGGATCCATGGTCCCTGCTGAGTGTAATGACTGTGACCTACAACACAGGTCCATCTCTGCCTCAGTGCCTCCGAAGTCCCATCACAGCGTGAGTCCATAGTGTCACCAATCTCCATTGGGCACCCATCTGCGACTCGGTCGCAGCACCTAAGGCCGCATGGTGTGATCGTGACACCGCAAAGTCGACACCTCGTGTCTTGACCTGCTGGATTATTCAACCCCACCTTGTCGTAAGGACCCGAAGCCTCGCAGCCAACCCTGCATCAGGTCCTCTGCAACTGTAAGGAACCAATGCCTCACCTACCCTGCCTAGCAGAAAGGAACTGACACCTCACTTCCCCGGTGGCATTAAGGAACCAATGCCACACCGTCTCCAGCCACGCCTCACCTCCCCGACTCCATGCAATGTCTTTGTTTCCCCATTGTTTTCCAAGGTACTGTAACCGGGGTCTACACGACTCTGTAGCCGACCGTGCTCCCTCGTGAGTGGCACCAGACCTTTGGAAGTGACTCTGTCAAGTCGTTTTGATAGCCCCAGTTGGAGCTATTGTGTTTCTAAGCGGCAGATGTAGCAAGGTCACAATTTGCGATTCTGAAATTGCGAGTCGGTGCGACTCGCAATTTCAGAATCGCAAATCCTGATGCAGAACGGTGTCTCAGACACTGTCTGCGACTCGCTATGGGGTCGCAAAGACCCACCTCATAAATATTAATGAGGTAGGGCGCATTTTGCGACCCCATAGCGAGTCCCTGCACTCACAGGGATGGTGGCCTGCTGAAGTCAGCAGACCTCCATGTCTGTGACTGCTTTTTCAATAAAGCAGTTTTTATTTTTATTTTGCAGCCCGCAAAATAAAAAAAATAACGAAACCATTTGGTTTCGTTTTTTCAGTGTAGGCAGTGGTCCATTGCTCTGAAAAAAACTTTTGGGCAACATTCACAAAGGGGAAGGGGTCCTATGGGGACCTCTTCCCTTTTGCGAATGAGTTACCACCAGTGTGGCAATGGTGGTAACTGCGAATTGCTTTGCGACCGCATTCGCGGTCACAAAGCAATTCTTCATTGTGATGCGAGTCGCAAATCGGAAGGGAACACCCCTTCCTATTTGCGAGTCGCATTCACAATTTGCGAGTCGGTACTGACTCGCAAATTGTGAATGTGCATCGCAGAAGGCTGTTTGCATGGCGCTAACTGCGATTTTCGCAGTTTGCACCATGCAAACAGCTTACTACATCTGGCCCTAAGTGCTTTACTACATTTAATCTTTGAAAATTTGTGTCTTTACTTGTGTAGGCTGGATTTTTGTTGTTTTGGTCTTGTTTTATTCAGATGCATATTAGCTATTTTTCTGAACTGGTGTGCACTCCTTTTGCAGTGTTTTCACTGTTACTATGTGTGTGTGTACAAATACTCTACACATTGCCTCTGAGATTAGCCGGACTGCTCGCACCACATTAACAACGGGGTGAAGCAGGGATTACCTTAGCTGTGTGACACTCTTACCTTGACTAGAGTGAGGGTCCATACTTGGACAGGGTGCAAACCACTGCCAATTAGAGACCCCATTTCTAACACAGTGTTAGCCTAATCTCCCCATACTTAGGGCCTCATTTACAACTAAATGGTGCATCGATCACGATGGGCCAGTTTACTTGCGCCACGCTGAGTCCTCCAAAGGACACCATGGAAGTGATGTATTTACAATACAGTGCATAAAGGTGCTCGTAAGCACAGGTGTGCCAGAATTTCTGACGCAGTAGTGGAGCTTTGCTGGACTAGCATTAAAAAATGGTCCCATTGTGCCAGTTTAGAAATATGGCACGTGGTAGGGGACTGTTCTGCACCACTGCAGCATCAGAAAAGATAATACTACCGCAGCGCAAGAGACCCTTAGTCTCTGCAAGGAAGACACATCCCCATATCTAGATAAGAAGGGGTTGCCTGTTGTTCTGCTGGCACTCCGTCCAGGTGGTTAGAGTGATGAGTAGAGCTGCGATGGAAGAATACAGCATAAGATGGCTGGAATGTTCCCCTCTAACCTGGCTTGTGGCAGTCTGTTGTTTTATAAGAAAACGTGTTGTTGTTCTGAGAACTACCCTGATGTGATAAAACATCATTGTCTGTGTAGGGTAGACATTGTACTCTTTGGACCAGCAATATTCTGTAAACAATCATGTACTGCCACATACCGACTTGGACTGAGCACAAGATTAAATGTTGTGCAAAAGAACAAATACATTTTGCATAGAAAGGCAGCTGATAAAATAATTAAAAAACACCAATAAAATGAAGCTTTTGCTAAAACACTAAAAGGAAATAAATGAAGTGAATCTGGATATAAGGACACATGACAATGGGCCTAGAGCTAAAATAAATGTGTCCATGCAAAGTGCTAAAATAACTCCATGACAGAAGAGGAGACAAAATGAGAGAAAAGGGAAGGGGGAAAAAGGAAGAGATTAGTAGATGGGAACGGAGAGAAAGATTAAATGGAATGAATGAAAAAGGGAATGTGAAGTGAGAGGAGAGAAAGTGGAAGGGAAGAGTGGTTTGGAAGGAAAAGGAGATAAAAGGGAACAGAAGATGGGGTGGGAAGGGAAAGGGGATAAAAGGAAAGGGAGAGGAGAAAAGTGAAAGAATAAGAGTTTGGAAAGAGAGGGGAAAGCAAGATGTGAGGGATGGGAGAGGTTTGGCAAGGGAAAGGAGGAAAGAGGAGAGGGGCGAAAAGTGAAATGTGATTAGAAAGGAGAGGATGGAAAAAGCAAGAGGGAGTGGAAAGGGGGATAGAATGGTAGGAGAGGCAAGTGAGAGGAAAAGGAAGGAGAGAAGGAGAGAAAAGAAAAAGGGAGAGGTGAAGGCAAGAGAGAGAAGAGGAGATACATGGGAAGAGAAGAGAGGACATAAATGGGAAGGAGATGGAAGGGAAGGAAAGAGGGGATGGGAATGGAGATAAAGAGATAGAAAAGAGAAGAGTGGCTGAGTAAGGAGAGGGAACAGTAGAGGGGCAGAAAGGGGAGAAGAGAAATGGAAGAGAAGAAGGAAGGTAGAGGAAAGGAAAGGAAAGAAGAGAAGAGAAGAGAAGAGAAGAGAAGAGAAGAGAAGAGAAGAGAAGAGAAGAGAAGAGAAGAGAAGAGGGAGGGGAGGGGAAGGAATGGAACACAGTGGAGGGAAGGGTAGAGAGGAGAGGGAAGGGAAGGGAAGGGAAAAGGGAGGAGAGGGAATAAGTAGGAGAGGGAAGGAAAAAGAGAGGAGAGGAAAGAACGTGGAGAGGAAAGGAAAAAGATTGAAAAAGGAATGGAAGAATAAATAGGGAGGACAGAAAAGAAATGATGGAATGAGAAGAGAGAGGAGAGGGGAGAAAAGGAGACGGGATGTGAAGGGAGAGGACAGGGCAGGGGAGAGAAGGCATGGAGAGGAGAAGAATGGAAGAGGAGGGGGAAGGAGGAGCAGAAAGGAAAGGGAATTTGGATTAGGAAGGTAGAAGAGGAGAGGGAAGGGAAGGAATGAAGAGGGGGTGTGAAGGGGATAGAAAAGAAAAGGAGGAGGGGATAGGACCATAGAGGAGAGAATTGGGAAGGGAAGATAGGGTGTGAAGTGAGAGGATAAGAGATAAAAGGGAAACTGAGATGGGAAGGGAGAGGAGATGAGAGAAATGGGAACAGGGGATGGGAAGGAAGAGGAGAGAAAAGAGAAGGTCTGAGGAGATGGGAAGGAGAGGAGAGTGATGGTGGAGAAAAGGAAAGGAACAGCACAGGAGAGGAGAGGAGAGGAGATGAGATGAGAGGAGGAGATGAGAGGAGTGGAGAGGAGAAGAGAGGAGAGGTGAGGAGAGGGGAGGAGATGAGATGTAAGGGAGAGATAAATGGAATATGGGATGGAAAAGGGGAAGAGAGAAAAGTGAATGAAGAAGAGATGAGAAGAGTGAGAAAACGGAAAGAGAAGGGGATGGGAAGGGAGAGAAAACAATAGGGAGTGGAATAGGGGATGGAAAGTGGGAGAATACAAGATAAAAGGGAAGGGAAGAGGGGATGTGAAGGGAAAGGGGAGAGATGGTGAATATTAACAGAGTAGGAGAGAAAATGGATGGAAAGGGAGAGAAAAGAAAAAGGAAGATGGTATGGGATAGGAGAGGAGGGGTTCAGGTGGAGATGGAAGGAATAGGAGAGAAGAGAGACAAAGGGAGGGAAGAGGAGAGGAGAGGAGAGACAGGAGGTTGTAAGGGAGTAGAGAAAAGAAATTGGAAAAGGGATAGAGAAAAAGGAAGGAGAAAGGGGATGCGAAGGAAGAAGATAGAAAATGAAGCAAAGAGGGTAAGGAAAAAGGAGAAGTTAAAGGAAAAATAGACGGGGAGGGAAGATGAAATGGGAAGGGAAAGGAGAGAAAAGGGAAGGAAAGGTGGGATAGGAATTGAAAAGGAAGAAAGAATGAGAAAGGATAAGAGGGGAGGTCAAGGAAGAAAGGAGGGAATGAAAGATGGGGAGAGGAAAGGAAAGGGAAGATGGCAAGTGAAGGGGAGGAGGGAAAAGGGAAAGGATGAGGGGATAGAAAGTGAGAGGTGAGCAAAGAAAGAGTTTAGCAAAGGATATGAGAGGAAAAGATGAAGAAAGAGTACAGAAAACAGATATGAAAAGAGGATGGTAAGGTAGAGGAGAAGAGATAGGGTGGGAAGGGGGAGGGAAGGGAAATGAGAGGGAATGAAGAGTAGAGAAAGAGAAATATGGGAGAGAAGAGAGAATGGGAAGGGGAACGGAGAAATGGAAGGTAGGAGAAGATGAGAAGGCAAAATAAAGTGAAGGAAGGGGAGAGCAGGGGACTGGACAATGGGATGGGAAGGGAGAGATTAGAAAAAGGAAGAAAGCGAAGAGGAAAGGAAAGGAAGACAACAGGGAAGCGAAGGAAGGAAAGGAAGAGAGGACGAGAAAGGACAGGAAAAGAGGGAATAGAAGAGTAAGGAGAAGAGAAGATGAGAAGGGAAGGAAGGGAAGTGAGAGAAGCTATGCGGATGAGAGGGTTAAGGAGTGAGGGCAACGGATAGAAGAGATGGGAATGGAAAGAGAAAAGGGAAGTTGTAAGGGGAGGGAAAAGGAGGGAATGTGATGTGAGTAAAATGAATGAATGGGGCTAGGGTAGGAAGGGATAGGGTGAAGTCAAAGAGAGGGAAGTGATGGGGATAGGAGTTTGTTGTGGAAGGGGAAAGGAGGAAAATAAAAAGGGAAACTGAAGGGGAAAGTTTAGGAAATTTAAAAGGGTAGGACGATATGAGGATATTAGCATAGGAAAAGAAGGGAAGAGAGGAGTAGTGTTGAGAATTAAAGCGACGAGGAAGGATCGAAAATGAGGATAGAAGCTGAGGTAGGGAAAGGAGGGTGACAGGGTATGATCATAAAGAAAGGATAAGAGAATCAAATGTAATGAGAGAGTAGAGAGTGTAATGAGTGGATAAGGAAGGGACAGGATGAGGAAATGTGAGAAGGTATAGAGAAAAGGGAAATTATTAGGAGGGATGCAATGGAAGGGGTGGGTGGAGATGGGGACGGAAGTTACAGAAGAGTAAGGGAAAAGAAGAAGAAAGGAACGGAGGGATGTATGAACAGTAAGAATGAGTGTAGGGCTGGCACTGAAATGGAATGGAAGTGAAGGGAGATGGGTAGGGAGGAATAATAAGTGAAGGAGAGGAAAGTGAGAGATGGAGGAAGTAGAGGACATGAAACGAAGAGACAATAAAGGGAAAGGAAGTGGAAAGAATTGTGAAGGTGAAATAAATGTTGCACGTGGTAGCTTGGGATTGGTTAGGGACAGACGAAAAGGAAAGTGAAGGAAGAGAATGTGATTGAAAAAGCAGGAAAGGACAAAGGTTAGACATGGAATTGATGGGGAAGGAAACAGGAGGGCGGCGAATGTTTAGTAGAGAGAGAAGGGGTGGGGATAGAAAAAAGGGGAAATGTTAGAGAAAGAAATGGTAGCATTAGGGGCAGAAAAAGGTTTGGTGGAGGAATGGAAGGAAATTTATTAGGGGAGGGAAGGAATGTGGAATGAGAAAGATGGGAAGGGAACTAGATGAAAGAGGTGGGGTGTGACTTAAGAGGAATGGGTGGTGTTGGATGGGAAGCGAAGAATGGGCACCGAGACAGAGATGGGAAAATGAGTGGGTTATATAATGATGGGAATCGGGGAGAAGATGAGCGGCGGGGAGAGAAAGGGAACAAGAGAGAAGGCGAATGGTTTGAAAAAGAATTATTAGGTGGGCAATGGAATAATTTTGCTGGTGGGGCTGTGAATTGGAAGAATGGGAGTGAAGAAATTAAGTTTCAAGTCAATTTTCTGTTTGGTTTTCAATTCAGCTTGATTTTCAGTTTAGTTTTCATTTGGTTTATTTACTCACCTTGTTCCCTAGCTGCTACCGCCCCTCCCCATTCTGTTTGGATCCTGCCAACTTCTCAGGTGCACTAGTTCGTCACCAGCAGTGGTCCTCCTGGTCCGGTGACCTTGAGCGCAGTGCTGCAGCTACCTGGTTACCAGCATTTTTATACCAAGGGCACGTCACAATGGGGCCATTCCAACATGTCATCACACATCACCATGGTGGGGGATGCAAAGTTTTCCGTGTGTACAGGGGGATCAGGGCAAGGCACGGCCATGATCCGATTTCATGATAGCATCCATTTATTGTCACTAAATTTGATTTTGCTATGAACTTAAAAAAGAAGAGCGCATGGCATGGACACAGTGCTTAATTTGTAAATAAAAAAGTGCCGGTGACCAAAGCCCTCCTCTTAAACACGCGGCTGCTGCAATTAAATGTGCGAACAGGGAATACTGAGGCAGTGTAATCCGGAATACATCTCGGACCTCTTCAATCCATTTAGAGACACTCCCTGCCCCTTCAGTGCACCTGCGGCTTTCTGCTTTTTCCCATTGTGACGCCTTTTCGTTTTTCTCTTCCTCCGTCTTTCCCAAACGTGTCTTTTGCTCACAGCAAATGCTTGAGGAAGAAGACTAATCGCAGGCCCTCAAAAATAATTGCCAGTGCTCAGCACCAGAAACAACTATTACAAATTAAGCACTATATGGACTTCAATCCACGGAAATGCTGGGGTGGCAGAAATGACAACACGAGCCCTTTCACCCCCACTTCCACTCACACACACATACTTATACATGCACACAGATTCGCACTTACATACACTCTCTCACATAAACACACACTCATCCTCAAGTACGCACCCAATATATATTTAAAATAATTTTTTACTTACCTCATCTGTCATGGAAGGGCATATTCAAGCTAATTGTGCTCCATTTTTATTCCACTAATAGTGAATAATATTTCATTCACTATTAGTGTAATACATTGACAGAAATCAAAGAGTGGAGCCTCAACTGACGTACATAAGGGCGAGCTGCTACTGTGTTCCTGCCAGTGAATTTGCCACCTCTGAGGCCAGAGGTCTCAAAGGCAGTGCCAGGAGTCGCAGTGCCAGGAGTAGCAAAGAGCAAGCCAGCTGCGACCCTTGGTGACCCCTAAATGACTTCCCTGCCGCATGGCACCCAAAATAACGCCCCTAACGCCTCTCCTGTCTGCTCTGGTGAAGGCCTCACCCCTTCTCGTACCCGAGGCCTCGAGACATCGCAGCGCAGGTCCTGGAACATCGTAAGTCCTCCGATCCCAGGGTTCTGTCTCTAGGGCTGTTGTGAAGACGGGGACGCTTTCAAACGTGCTCTTTTAGAATGTAGGTTTTTCTCTGTTTTTGTTTAAAGTAAATGATATTTTGATCAAAATGCTAATTCTCATAACCAGTCTACTCCTTTGATTTATACCTTAAGGACTCTCATTTGGCCACATCTCTCTGTGTCTCTCCTGTTCATTCCTCTAGTTGCCAATAATACCCATCCCCGACCCCCACCCCAACACACTTCCTTTCAAGAAGGGTAAACATCGATGGGGTCGAGATTGTAGGAAATCGGAATATACATTCCTCAAACTGTGATGATTTCATCCAGGTGACGTTTAAATCTCCGAATCCCACCTTCGGAAACCTGTTGTCCAGTGCTTAATTTGTGCGTGCGGTTTCGGTGCTGAGCACCGCCACTTATTTTTGCGGGCCGGGGCTTAGTCTTCTGCCTCAAGCATTTACTGCGACCAAAAGACACGTTTGGGAAAGAGGGAGGAAGAGAAAAACGAAAAATCGTTACAGTGAGAAAAAGCAGAAAGCTGCAAGAGTGAGCAGGAGGGGCAGTGAGTGGCTGTAAATAGATTGGAGTTCCGAGATGGCTTCAGGATTACGATGCCTCGGTATTCCGTGTTTGCACATTTAATTGCAGCAGCCGCGTGTTTAAAAGGAGGGCCTTGGGCACCAGCAACTTTTTATTTACAAATTAAGCACTGCTGCGGTCCGAACTCTACGACATGGTGGAAGGCGCCTCAAGCGACCCTACTGTTTCTGGAAATGGACTACTTTGGTGCCCCTGGTGTTCATGATGTGGCCTGACCTGCGTCTCGTGTAATTTTGTTTCGTTTACGGAGTATCCTCTTGTGACCAGTCGACCTCTGAGCATTCCCCGCTGTCTGGCACTATTTATGCCCAATCAGTCACCCGTTGTGAAGTTAGACTCCTTCCCCTCAAGGACGACTACCGATGAGGAATTCCTTTATTTAATACCCACCCACATGTATACGTAAAATGGCCAATTAGTATATTTGGAAAGCAAACAAAACTTTTGAATAGAACAAATGTACATCTAGGAACAGACCTGGTCATTTGTTTTTTCACTGTAGCTCGTTCCCTCGTACTCCAAGGTAGCTTCTATCGAAGTTTCTTTTTATCAGGACCCTAACAAGCAGAACAATGTTACACCGCTGCTCTTCATTATCTGTTGAGTAGATTATCCGACCTCTTTCGTGGTTTGGCAACATTCTGGGGATCCTGTACACGTGGTTAAAATGGGAGATGCGTGTTGTGCTCCTGCTAATCTGTGTATTTAACACACTGTTCTTTTGGCTGGTTAAACCGTTCTCTTTAAAGCTGGTACGCGTGCCAGCACTGCGACCCAAACCACAATCTGATGTTCACACTAAGAGAGAGAACACACTTGCATTAAGTCATTTTAATATATGGGTTTTCCAATAAGACACGTAACTTGAAACACACACTTGGTCTCCGTACATGGCTTCAGGAGAGATTATTTTAATTATTTTTGAAGTTATTTCGCTATAATCTGCTCTTATCACATTCACTCTGAATACTTTTCAGGGGATTCCTCTTACATTTTATTTCCCTTGGTCAATAACAAATAATTCCAAGTTGCTAGGAGTTTTTGACTCCCTCTCGCTGTTAAACTCAATTTTTTCAGTTAAATATCGCTCCTGCCAATGAGTTAGGCAAGTATTTTTAGCTTCTCCGAGGGGCAGCAATGTTCCATCTCCTCTAGCCCCCCGTTCATTCATTGACTTGTATTGGAACATTGGAATGTTGAGAGCACTATCTAAACTGATTTAGACCCTCTGCTCCTAATATTTGAATGTTCAAATACAACCTCATAGCCCGCTGTAGCAGGCTATACTGGCCATTAAAGGCCCGCACCAGCGCTAAAGACCCGAGCCTAAGGTGAGCGCCTTAAACAAGGGAGTGGACCTTAAATGGCCTTAAGGGCAGAATGTTCTAATTAGTAAAACAAAGGCCTCAGGTAGCCGGAGGGGGTTACATTTCCTCTTGGGATCCGTGTGGTCTTTTTACAAAGCAAAACCTGTAAAAGACACACATTGGAATGATGGAGCTTTGGGTTTCTACCAGCCATTAGAAGCTCAGAACTACTCCATTGACCCCAATAGAGTGCTCAACATTCCAATGTTCTATTACACAGCCTTTGCCTTTCCCCTTTCTCTTCAAAATATATGGAGTGAGCAGAGGAAAGAGAAAGGCAGAGGATGTGCTGCAGGGCATCCTGGAACCTTCCCTCTTTCTACTCCTGTAGCTCACAGAATCATGTAAGCCTCGGAAGGAGGGAAATGCTGCTCAGCTCCCGCGTCTCAATGGCCTGGCTGAATGAGAATGTAGGGACCCAGGGTGAGCAAGTTGACAACCAGTCTCTCCTTGGGTAATCTCGGGCACAGTCCAAGACAGAGGTCGAGAGAAAGAAATGGCAGGGTCAAGGTTAGTTGTTATATATAGGACATAGAATCAACAGGGTGGCAGTACTAGGTGGGCAGGCAAGGAAAGTTGAAACCCACCCAATATGCTATTTTGAAGTTTAAGAGTAAGCTATTAGATAACAGGACAGTAGGCAATTCAGAGGTTTTACCACAGTAAAACCGGATGTATTCTTCACATAAGCTGTAATTTTTGGTGGAGATGAAGAGTCTGGAGCAAGCCTTGTATCACTACAGTCAATCATCAGCACCCCACGTATCTGGCAGGTGGTGCCCAGATGCTCCAAGCACCCTCACTCAAACCCATTTCAGCTGAAAAAGAAGCTTCCTTCCTAGTGTGTACTTTGAAAACACATGTAGAACAACATTCTGGGGGTCATTCTGACCCCGGCGGTCAGAGACCGCCGGGGCCAGGGTCGGCGGGAGCACCGGCGACAGACCGGCGGTGCCCCGCAGGGCATTCTGACCGCGGCAGTTCGGCCGCGGTCAGATGCGGGAAACCGGCGGTCTCCCGCCGGTTTCCCGCTGCCCTGCAGAATCCTCCATGGCGGCGGAGCGCGCTCCGCCGCCATGGGGATTCTGACACCCCCTACCGCCATCCTGTTTCTGGCGGGTCTCCCGCCAGGAACAGGATGGCGGTAGGGGGTGCCACGGGGCCCCTGGGGGCCCCTGCAGTGCCCATGCCAATGGCATGGGCACTGCAGGGGCCCCCGTAAGAGGGCCCCACAAAGTATTTCAGTGTCTGCTATGCAGACACTGAAATACGCGACGGGTGCCACTGCACCCGTCGCACCCCTGCAACTCCGCCGGCTCCATTCGGAGCCGGCATCCTCGTTGCAGGGGCATTTCCGCTGGGCCGGCGGGCGCTCTTTTGGAGAGCGCCCGCCGGCCCAGCGGAAATGTATGAATGGCCGCCGTGGTCTTTTGCCCGCGGTGCGGTCATTTGTCGGCGGGACCTTGGCGGGCGGTCTGAATCAGGCCCTCTGTCTTTTCTATTTTAGTGGCTACTTTCAAGGTTTTCTGTGCCAGCATACAGAGGAGCAGAGAGAAAATAGCTGAGTGGGTGAGGTGGAGAAAGGTGAGTTTCTGCTTCAGTGATCCTCAAGGACGAAGTACCAACTGAGCCAGGAGGGGATGGGGGTCTCAAGATAGGAGTTATAGAGCGCATACCAATATCTCTACAGCTCAACCCGGTGAGCTATCCTCACGGTGGTGCAGAGCGGCAGCCAGCCATCTCTCAGGATCCACCTCTGCTGGTGCTGCTGAGGCACAAGCCTGCATTTTATTCTGTGCTTCCTCGACTCTGCCACCATTGACCATGACTTGTACACTCATTCCTTTCACAGTGGACAGCGGAGCTGAGTGCACCGGGAACCACTGCCACTGTCCGGCTCAGGATGTCCACGGCGAGTACCAGCAGCGAGTGGAAAATCTTAGTGTGGGAGGGGGTGGGAGTGGGGCATGCACAGAGGGTTCTCCGCTACTTTGTCGGCCCCCAGATGAATAAGAAAGATCTTACAGCATGTGGATGATGGCCAGAAGAATGACTCATTAATTAGAGGATGAAAGGACACCAACAAGTAATCAAACTGTGATTGATACGATATATAATTAGTTGATGTTAAGCATGGTATGGTCTCAGCTCAGTGTCTACTCAGAAATGACAGATTTCACCCACCGTTACACAGACAGGGGTGTAGTTTAGTCAGTGAGAGTGTGGGGAGGAGGGGGGTTGAATGTCAAATTTCCAAAATAAAAAAGCAGTGGGTGAAAGAGATGACAAAGGTGTGTGATGGACAGTTCTTAGGAGGAACAGGGTCAGTTCTGATTTGCACTGTATGGCCCCCTGGGGATGATTTAGAGATTGGCAGGCAGATACTTAATTGCAATGGCATCAGAGTACCTTGTCTACCAATCTCAAGGTCCACATGGCCGATTTTTGAGTTGGGTAGACCACAAGTTTTACGCCAATGGAATAAAATTTACTCCGTGGGTGAAAAAAGTCCTTTAACCAGAAAGGGACCTTTGCAGGTAGGCCATCCAACCATTTAGCTTTTTTTTTTTACTGCCTGTCACAGTTGTGAGAGTTGGTAAAAAAGAATGATAACCCCAATACAAAGGGAGAAAACTCACATGGTATGGCAGTCATTAGTGCTTTCATTAAAAAAAAAATACAATTATATTTTGTAAGTTCGTACCGCTTTTGCGTAAAAAATGATGCAAATTCAGTGCAAACAAGTATAAATATGCGCCTAAATCCTAGTTTCGAAGTTTGCTTTTGAGAAATAAAAAAACTTTGAAAAAAATTGAAGGTTGACTGACATGTTTGATAGAGCCATCTGCCAAACCTTTCCTACATTGATAGAAACTGCTATGATGCTGGTTCCTGCCAATGTATACAGATGAATGTGGGACCGGTGGTCACCTCTAAGCTTAGCATGCAGACTAAATGTAAGGTGTTGGAAATAAAGTCCTTCGCCACCCTGTCTCCTTTTACTCTGTCTACCAAACCTTAAATTAGGGCTTCTGTCTAGTGTAGCGTAGTGGGTGAAAAACAATGGTTTGAAATGCCATATGTATGATTGCCGGGGTTAGACTATTTGTAAGTATTTGTCCCATCACCCTTTAGGTGTTTCATTGCCAGTAGTATGCCTGTAAGCCAAACAGTGGTATAGCTTTCCAAGCTCACTAATGCCAATGTTTGTATTCATAAAGTAGTAGATGTGCACCCATTCAAAAAGTACTTAAATGGGTGCAAATTTACTACTTTTTTGGTAACCTAGTCACTATATATATTTAAGTTGCTGATCGAAAAACATGAAGAAGTTAAAATCTCTTACTGAAATCAGGACAACAAAAAAACATTTATTTAGCAGACCCAACTTAGGGCCCCCAGACTCAACTACTAAGTTAAAAATACATTTATTTGGTCTTGTCACACCCCAAAAAAACCCTGTGATGCTACAGCCCTGCTTATGGTACCAGAATGCTAGTTTCAACCAGCAGTGCACACCGGGCAGTAAGTGAATGGTGCCAAGGAGTACGCAGTAGCACCAGGTGCACAGGAATACTAGACGGCTGTTTGCGTGAATGCTGTGAAAATTTATGTCACAATATATGAGACAAACTAGCAAAATAAAGTATGAGCAAAATGATCCATCAGAAATTGTACATAATGAGACACATGATCATAAGAGGTAAGGTATTGATTAGGCCCTGGTGGAATTCGCGGAGAGACCAAAAAACTCTGCAGCGCAATGCGGAGTTCCGCAAGTGGCGGAGTGCATTAGGTCATGCCATTCTCACTGATTTTTAGCACCTGGTGTTTGTCCTGTGCTGAAAAATCAGCGTGAATTGTACCACGCACAGTGAAAGAGGGCGCTGCTTACTTTCTGCCACTCGAGTAGATTTTCTACTCGAGCGGTAGCTTTCTCAATGCGATAGGAAGGTTACTCAATGCGAGCGGTAGCGACCATCTACGACCGTCTGCATTCAGAAAGCCTGTTTGAGGTGGTCTGGAGTAAGATTTTCCTAGCTCGCACTCACCAACTTAACGTTGGCAAGTGCAAACGAGGAAAAACTCTGCCACACTGAGTTTTTCAGAACTACACGCCCACCCCTAATACTGATGTAGAGTATCCATTAATGTGAGTAAAGGGAAAACTTAATTAAGGACCAATCAATATGTTACAGTGTATAGGTATGTCCAGTAGGAACTATGTGCACAGAAACCCCACCAGGATAACACATAAAAAAGCTGTATATACCACATACATGCAAACAAACCAAATTCGGGTGGGAGACTCCCAATTTATGAAGCTAAAATGGTTATAATTTAGCTGTCACCTCCCTAAAATTGCCTCTGCTGTAATACATGTCAATGACCAAGTTCAATTGTGGAGTAAAAGAGTCCTTCAGGGATTAACACTGCTCCTGGTTCATCAGTAGAGCTTCATCAGCTATTTAGTAGCAGTGAATGGCAACAGAATAGAACTGGATGATTTAATCTGGATCTGAATAGGTTCATTGGATTTGGAAGAACTTTTATGGTTCACAATATTAGATTTTGAAACTAATTTGTACCTGATTCCTTCCACATTCACAAATTCTAATGGTTCAGTCTGGATTAATGACAGTGTTCTGATGTTCCAGAAGCTGATCCAAGTATTGAGGAGAAGTGAATATAAATAGCTTGATTCATCGTGGTAGTTTCTGCGATTGGAAGCATTTTGTGCAGCGCATTGCAGGATTTGTAGTTGGAGTTTCAGTGTCATGCAAGATATACGCAGTGTGTGAGTGCTTTGGCTAAGAAATTTGATTTGCGAGATAGTAGGAACTTTGCTGATACTGATTTTCACGATTTATTCCTGAATTACGTTTCTGTTGTGTCCAGATTGTGTTTGAGAGCGCTATGTGTGTATGTTGAATATTAGGTGTTCATTTGTGTTTATTGAATGTGTTTTTAGTAAATAATTAATGCGTTAGTTGCTTGAAATTGTAAATTTGATGCTTTTTGTTTTATTTTTGAGTTCCGCTTACATGTTGTTCAAGCTGTGTCCAAGAGGAGTTTAGCGTCTATCACAAAATTCTGAGTGTTCATTCATGTGTCTTGGTTGCATTTATTGCTATTCATGTACTTTTTGATAATGTTTAAATTTTGGTTATCAGATTTCACTGAAAATGCAGGATCTTCAGATGTAAACGTATTGTTACTATCTGTCTGCTAAGGTGAGGTGTGATTTAGATCTTGGCGGATGGGTTACTCTGTCACAAACGTCACAGGTATTCCTAGTGCTGTATTACAATTTCTATAGGATATAGTGGAATTGTAATACGGCAGACGGGATATCCGTCACATTTGTGACAGAGTAACCTGTCCGCCAATAGCTAAATCAGGCCCTCAATGTCTTGTTGTGAATGCAAATTAATCTAGATGGGTGGTTGCTTATTATATGGTGCATGGGAGCAAGCATATCAATAGAAGGTGGGTTGCCATTGGCCTAAAACATGGTTTCCCTGTTTGTGGGAATTCTCTGAAGGAAATGTGCTTTTCCCCTTTCTAATATTGTGTCAAGCAGACAAGGATTGTTGATTATATAACAGTTTTAATTGGTTTGAATGCAGATATTGCTATGCTGCTATCTGTGCAATGGCTGGTTGCTTGAGACTGTGAGACGCAGTCACTCTGTGATGGGTTAACCTTTAAAATGGACCTGCTGCAATTGGTTCATAGTGAAGTGATTCATGCTGCGATTAGTTAGTTGCACACTAGGATTGGCTGTTTGCCGTTGAGAGCTTCATCTGGATTAGTGGAATGTCATTCTTTATATTGCATGATTGAATAGAAGGAGAATCAGTGTGAAAATGAGAAACTTGCTTAGTAAATCTCCTTTTCCTGCATAAGGGAGAGAAAATACTACTCAAAGGCACAACTGCCTATGGCGTTACACACTTACTTGTGGATTAAAGAATGGAATAAGATTGCCTCACGAAACAACATGCCCTTATCCCTGAATGATACTTTTAAAGTGAGAAAAGTTTGAACATTTGATCCATTGATGCATGATATGAAACCCCAACCCAGATCCACACTGTTTGAATCATTGAAAGCATGGGAACGTATCTCTCACGAAAAAAAGCTCAACATATTGAAGTCTCAGATGAGGCACTTCGTTAGTACTTGGTTGGACGTAAGATGGAACTTAAGGCAGCGAGCATGGCATGGAGGTATGGTCGATGGTATGGGTGTTACCCCTATGGACATGAGGGAGAACAAAAGGGAGATGATAGACAAAAGAGAGCCAGACTAAAGAACAGCATAGAGAAAGAGGGCAAAGTGTCAGATGATGAAGAAGGGTTTTTAGATGATTTATTAAATTCAATTACACTCCTAAATTAGGTAGACCCCCCTCCTGTGAGGTCAGCACCTCAGAAATCAGGGAAGGGAGCATTGGGAGCCAGTGTAACTCAAGGGCCCACGTGTATCCATTGCCAGGAATGCTGTCCCAGAAAAAATATATCTCCTTCTGTATCAGGTGCATACTGGTGCAACTGTTGTACTGCCAGGCCAATGCTTTATTTGAAAGGTTCAACAAAACCATGAATGGAATTATTATAGGTTTGCCTGACAAAGTCAGAAGAAGGTGGAATGGCCTGCTCACATGGCTCCTATTTGCCTACAGGGAGATTCCACAAAAGGGAGTGGGTTTAGAGCTCCTTTTAACTTTTGTATGGGCACCCTGTGAGAAGTCGTTTGAGCCTGGTGAGAGATGGTTGGGAGAAACCTTCCAGAGAACCAAAGTAGGACAATACTATGTATTGGGCCTGAGCCCACAAATGGCAATATACACGAGAAAGGCAAATACAAATTTGGAGTCCAGCCAGGAACTTGTGATATACTGGTATGACCAGATGACCACCTTGATCGAGTACCAGCCAGGTCAGAAGGTGTGAGAATTGGAGCCAGTTGATCCCAGGACTATCCAGGACAAGTGCAAAAGACTTGCCAAAAACTGGAGAAGACAGGGACATTCAATTACTTGGTAGGCCCATGCAATCCCAGACACCATCATAGGGTCATGCATGACCATGCTCATGGCGACAGATGGTGGAAGGAAAAAGGAATGTGAGCCTCTACCAGGTCTCTTGTCACAAAATACCAAGGATGGCTCAGTCAAATGAGTAATACTGTCCTCCACGCTGACAGAGTGACAACAGAGGTAATGAAAATGTATATGTTAAGAACATTTTTCTGGTTTGTTCTCTTTAATAGCTGGTCAGACTCAGTGGTGTGTCCATGATGTAGACATAGGTGAGAGTTTACCTGTCAAAAGTAAAATCTACAGGTTGTCTAGCCTGGTAAAGGCCAACAGCAAAGCAATGTGCTCAGCATCTGCCCTCAAACCACCTGACTATAGCAGAGAGTTAATTGTTCAGACAGATGCTTCTAATCAAGGGATTAGGGCAGTGTTGATGAGTGCCAGGATCAACCACTTGCCTTTATGAGTAGCTGACATCTCCCCAAAGAGCAGAGTTGGAGTGCCATTGAGAGTAAAGCCTTTTTCTGTGGTTTGGCCTCTTAAGACGTTGAGACCTTACTTTGAGACTCACTTCAAAGTTCAAACTGGCCACAAGCCTCTCAGGTGGCTAACAGACATTAATTGTGGCTGCTCCATGGATAGTGACATGCGTTAATGCATTTCAACCCCTACAAAGGATGGACCTCCTTGAGGTGGGGGCTAGTGTTAAATCTTTGAGATATGCACAACTCCGGCTGAAACATGTTGACACATCCCTTCAAGGAAAATAGGACTGCAAAGACTATTATATTAGCTTTGGCCACCGATGACCCATTGTACTTTCAGTGGAGCAGCCACAATTAATGTACATAGGGTCCTCATCTTTGATTATATTACTTTGAGAGTGGGAGATTGGAATAACCAGAACTAAGCATGCCCTCTTTACTGACATAGCACTACTGTTTATTACTTAGATTGTTGGCATGAAGCGGTGGTGCACGCATTCCAATTTTGTAGATCAATAGTATTGAACAAACATTTTTCCTGTGTCATTGCGAGTGTTTAATGTTCTGCATATAAGTGACACCCAGACCTTAGCACAGAAATTCCATATGCACGTATGTTGCATGCATGTATGTTGTAGATGGTGGCAGGACTCTTTGATATGTATCAGATTTTTGGAACCAGTGGAATCCATTTAGATAACCTGTGGTTTGGCATGGCAAAAGATGGAGGAGTTCATCGGACAGTAGAATTGCCTGTGTTCCTGGAGAAAAAGAGAGAAAATACAGATATTGATCTCAAGGAGGATGGACACTGGGCTCCCCTAAGAGCTTCTATGAGGACCTTTTTGCAGAGGATTGTGGATTAGTCCTTCCTGATCACTGCCATTTGGTGGATGACAGGGAAGAGGTGGGGACAGGTGAAGTTAGCAGATTTGGTTGTAAAGGGTGAGGAATTTTTTGTGTGGGCCTGTCTTTTTGTCTTTCACTGATAACTACTTCATGAAGGGTGTTGGGAGCCAGGTGCGAGGTGCAGTCTTTATATTTCATTGTGTCCAGGCTTTGTCCTGCTTGGTGCCAACATCCTCACTACCTGCTGTGAGAACCATCACCTTTCATGAAGGCTGTGTCTGTACTGTAGCTGGAAGATGGCATTTGAAAGGGAACAACCTTCGACCAATTCCAGGACATTAGACTGATGTTTGATATCTCCTTGTATAATGGTGGAAACTAAATCATCCTACTTTGTTCTATTCCTAAGTACTTTTTGAACAAGGAAAGGAATGCACCACAGAATACTAGAAGAGCTGCTGTGATCCAGGGCTGACAGCCAGTCTCCCAGTTGTGACAGGACATCACCTAAAGTCTGAACAACTTCCTGAAGAAGTTGTGTTCTGCATAGCACCTAGAAGCCTGCATGATCAGATAGGGAAATAGAGTGCCTGGCCATGCAAGAGGAGAGACTGTCCAGAAGGAATAACCCAGCCATTTATTAGGCGTACAGAAGCCCCAGAGTAAGCCAACATGTTATCTAAAGAGTACCTGAGCTGACTTAATCTGGATCGGATTTCCCCTATGTGGTTCTTTTGGAATCTTACCCAAAGTGGGAAGGCTTAACTTTGAGATCCTTACCCCATTGGTTAGGGCATTCCCAGGGATCATTCCCACCCGCAAGCTTGTGACAGGCATAAATGTAGCATCTTCAGGCACCCACTTCAGAACACTCCTTGACCTATGAAAGATCAGATGAGGACTGAACCTGAACCTGCAGTCTGAGACCTGAGAAGAGCCTAGAAGATTAAATCTGCCCTCCTTCTTGTAACTAGGACAAAGAAGTGGATTCCAAGGATCATAAGGGTGACCTCCTGTTAGAGCAACAGGGACACAACAAGCTACAACAGGCCTTTTCCTGCAACTGCCCAGCTGACCACCAGCAACTGAACCTGGACTGGTACCTCCTGTTGGCCTCTGTCTGCTATCCGGTGAGTCTCTAAGCACCCCCCTGAGATACTGGGGAACTTTAGAAGTACATGGTCCTTGATCGTTAACCCCACACCTTACACTGCTGTGAGCAACAGTAATAAAATACTTTCAAACATGTTCTAGAACATTGGTAATGATCCATGGCTACTTATTAAGTAAACAAAGACAGAAAATAAATGTTACAATAGAATACATACATTTTTGTTTACAATCCTGTTTAGGATCATAGAGGAAAAGCAGACTCTTAAAACAACACCAAACCTCAACCTGCACTCCAACTGCTCTCCTTAAGTTTCCTTGACCCTCCCAGTACCCACTGGTTCTCCACTCTAATCACTTTTATAATTTGCTTAGGAGGGCCATCTTTTAAGTATGGTACATGATAGGGGCATAATGGCTGATTAGATGGGACACAAACAAGATTTATGTCAGCAGTGCAGGCTAGGGTAGTCCTTTAAAAACAGCTCCAAAGCACAACAAACTTCCTTTCCATTGTTGCCAGCTTTTTACAACACTCTCTTTCCCAAAATGAACGAAAAAACGTCCAATATTGCTACTCCAAAGGAGGGGCTTGGACACCGTCATGCAGGCATTTAATTAAGATTGTTGCTGGACCATCTTACAGAGGTGGTGGTACAAACAATGTCTGCCCCTGCTAACTGCTTCTTTTGTCTCTAGGAAGTCCTTGCAGCAGCCCTATGAAGTTTCCCAGGTCCAAGTGTGATGGTGCTCCAGTCCAAAGTTTTTTTTGGGATCCTGGGACTTTAGTCTTGTTTGTTCCATTATAAAACAGGACTTCAACTCCCAGAATTCAAAGACAAAACCTGGAACATACCAGACATAGACCTGGGAAACATGGTAGCTATGTTGCATGGAGAGTGGGACAATGGAGCAGTACAAAGTAACATACCAAGGATGCCATTCAATACATCAGTTATCAAGTATCAATTGGTCATTCATGGCTTTGGGTTCTGGTGCCATTGCACCTGCTGCACCAATTGAAGCTATACTCCTGGAAGTACCGCCTTTCGTATCCACATGATATGTCACGATCAGGTGGGCAAAAGGCTGTCTCTCATTCCAGATAACCCCACTTCACCTTCAGTTTTAAAACTTGCAAAACATGTGTGTAACAGTAGCATTTGGTGCAATTGGAGGTATCATATATGGCACATGGATCGGCTTTTGGAGAAATGCCTGCCTATCAAGATTTTCAAGTAGTTTGGAGACGGACTCTCAATTACTTTAACCTCATTAAGGCCTTTTACCTCTATGTGTATTTCACACAAACTGGATAAACATGAATGGAGTTTAACAAAGTGTTGGATGACTAGCCCAGTGTATTAAACCAGCAACACTTTCATGCATAGCATATCATGGGTTCCAGTGCCTATAAAGTACAGGACTGTAAAATGGGTCACAGCAACATTCTATTGCTCTGTGTGAACAGTTTACCACTAAACTGAGACTTGTGCATAGAAGCTTCTTGAATCGCCAGTTAATAATGGACGCAGTTTAGTGTGAAAATGTGTGTGACAAAGCTGCTCTTCTAAGTGCTCAGTCACACCTCATTCAGGGTGGCTCTGTGCTGACTGAGAATGTTACCAACATACATTACTAGCTCACCCTGAAAATAGCACAAAATCATTAAAAAATATTCCTGTATTTGGCAGCCCACACAAATCAACATTTTCTCTCAATGCACAAGTCCTAAAAAAAAGAAGTAGGGGGACTAACCAAGGTAGGCATTATTCAAGTGACATCATGGCATGTGACATCACAGTGCATGATATCACGATGTGTGACATTGCATGTGGCTTCACTGGATGTGGCATCACAACCCATGACTTCACAGGAAGTGAAATCAGATCTCAAGACTTCACATATGTTTAGCATGTTTATCATGAGTATATTTGAGCACATTACAATACTTAAGAAATGGGATTTTGCAATGGGGGGTGCCAAAATATTGACACAACCCTGATGCAAAATCTGGGCCTCAACTTAAACCCTGCCACAAAGAAATTGGCAACATGGAGAAATGTGGCAGTAAAGCTGTTCTGCTTAATTGATTGCAATTTCTGTATTTTAAAATATCTTATGGGCTTACGGCACCTGCTGCAGAGCTCTTTGTGCGGCAGATACATCTCAAGGATTAATAATAATGGGAAGATAACTCTGGTGAATAACCTATTTGATGAAGGGATCTGTGTTTTGCCTGTCCTAGTTTTGAATCAAACTAGCATAGAGGGTTAATATGTCTCTGCATAGAGGGTTAATATGTCTAGTACAGATTTTTATTTTATGTAAATGGGTGAGTGGGTTACTGCTTTTAAGACAAAGATCCTTTTGTTACTTTCAGTTCATAAATTGTAATCCTTCTAATATAGCACTGTAAGGTATGAATAACATGGGGCTCCTACACCTTGTAACCCTCACCTTCTTATATACCACATCCTTTAAATTGATGTACACACGTATGGTTTATTGTCAATGTATAATCTGTACGTGTGATGTAAAGCGCTCTGACACTGTGCATTGGTATGAGTAATGGCACTACTCATCCCAATGCAGGGTGTCAGTGAGCTTTTAATCACATGTACACAAATAATAATTAATAATACTACAGTAGTGCTAACATGCTATAAAAGAAATAAAACAAAATTGTGGTATTTAAATTGTTATTTGTGTAAATACTAGAGTGACCAGCACATCTGAAATTTTTTCGGTGTTGCTGTATCTCTTATATACAGACACTGAATAAAGTCAAAAGCGTTTCTCTCCTAAGTACCTGTGAAGTGATAAGATGTAAGCCTTTATTTTCCCTCCATTGCATCTAGGTGTGCAGGTTCCTACTCCAAAGAAAGAGCCTTAATGTTCTCTTAACTTTGGCTTTTGCTATAGGCGAAGCTGAATTCTGATAAGCCCCCTCCCCGCCTGCATTTTGCTGTTCTGAACAAAAGCAGACAATGTACAGGTGCTGCTGAAAGTGTCTCGGTGTTAGAAAATGACACCGGGATGAGTTCAGCATATTTCTGTGAATTGTGGGAGGAGTAGAAAAGGAAAATGGACCTCCACTGAAAGTGGCCAGCATTGTAGTAGGGATGATGGTGTCAACCCTCTGAAAATAGTTAGTAAATAGTGTCTACCTGATCTACCCTCGACCCGAGCGCTGGTTACAACAGGCATCAGCAGTTCAAGTTTCCTCCATAAAAAGGTACAGCTCAGATATCAAGCTTCTCTCATTCACAGAAAACGTACAGTTCATAGAGCTACAGTACAAACTTACCTTCCTCCCAGAACAGGCACAGCATGATAACTGTAGTACAAGCTTCCATCCCTCAGACAACATGCACAGCACAGTGACCAGTAGTGTGTAAATGACACACAAATATATCTATCAAGTGCTTAATCTTGACCTTTATGATCTTGCACTGAATCATACATCAGTATCAGCAGGACTTTTAAGTGCAAGGCCTGTTCACTGTTTCTCGGTTTCATCATCCCATATTTGGAGTACTATATCCATGTCTTTTGTTAGAAAAATAACAAGGCTGGTACCCATGTTTCATACTTGCCAAACCCCTATGATTTAGACGGTTGGCTACCGTTGTTTAGCGATTCTTACCAACTACCAGTTTTGCAACACATTCCTACAGCTTTTTAATGCTTTATGCCAGCCTGTGATTAGATAATATTTAGGGGCATATTAATCAAGTTGCATCGCTCTTGTACCACGCAACCAACTCCTAAGTGAGATTTATCAAGCCAGACAAGGCCACATTGCGTGGCCTGGCCTAGCTTGATAAATATACAGTAATGCAATGCTGCACAAATCACTGCGTTGTGTTACTCTGCCCTGGAAGGTGTTCCATGGCTGGAGCGTGTGTGTTCCCACATATCCACGCATGCATTTTGGCACAGGCTTTGATGTCGTTAGGGCCTTGTAAATCAGACCCATTGTGAGCTAGGGCCTTGTAAATCAGGCCCATTGTGAGCTAGGGCCTTGTAAATCAGACCCATTGTGAGCTAGGGCCTTGTAAATCAGGCCCATTGTGAGCTAGCGCTGGAAAAAGCAAGGAATGTACCATACATTTTTAACTATGGTGCGTTTCTGCCCTTTCCCCATCACACAGCGCAGCAAGGTGACTTGCTACGCTGTCTAATATATTAATAAATATGCCCCTGAATGCCTTTTGAGCATGTCCTTTCAGCTGCAAAGACATGCTTGATTTTAACGCGGTTTTACTTCATGGCATATTACCTCAATTATTTTATTTTGTGCTTCTGAGTTTCCCATTCCGAGCATTAAAAAAAGAGAGCCAAAAAATGTTTACTCTTTCTGCTTTCAGGCCACACTTTGCAAAAGTTAGCTATCGCACTCTAGACTTGATTTCTTGTGATGTTGATGTTAGCACAAGGGTCTTGTGCTGCTGTTTCTAGTGGTGTCGTTGGTATGCTTATTATTCATTCAAAATCCGACATCTTTTTTGTTAGATTGTTTGCAAGTTTCTATTTTGGTTTTGTGAATAACAAATTGCTTTTTGCCAGCAGTCACATCACGCTAAGTTATAGAAACTTCAAATGCCTCGTGCACCGAAAATACTGCAATACCCTTGATGGCCACCAGAGCACAGCATTGCACAAGCAAACACATTCTGGGCTTTAACAGAAAGTAGGTAACTTTAGGCATTGTTCATATTTACTATCATCCAGTGTTTTGACATTTAACCTTCATGTGTTTGATCATCTGCATGACATACATACCAGTGCGACTGACAGCAGACCCTAGCCTTCAATTATTTCTTGTGAACTAATAGCCCCACTTTCTAGGCACCTTTGGATTCTGGCTGTTTTTGAGTGACTGACACAACTTTCCGGTGTCTACGACTGACTGGCTGGTCAAATCGCAGATGTTATCCCTGAGTAAGTAGAGATAGCTTAATTGGTTCTTACAGACCTGAAGGATTCAATGTCACGTGTCTACTATACGTTTAAAGGTATCTCAGAATAGTTAAGCTGCTAGTTAATAGGAGGTCTTGCTCATTTCCAGCACTCTCTACCATCAGGTACATGTATCTTCTTCAAGTACTTCAACTGAAATGCGTGGCAAAGCTCCTCCCTTAGCGTCAGCTGTGACTGCATTGTTTAAGTGATCATTCAATCACTCTGGATGGCTGTGGCTGTAACCTGAAGAGTCTGTGAAGGAGACACTACTGTGCTAGGGCTTACTTTCGATAGCTATGTTGATTATTGGTGGGACAGGGATCTCAGTATCGGTATACAAGGTACAGCTTACTAACTCATTCAGGGAGAAATCACCACTGCATCCCGGGCCAGTGGACCTTTTAAGTTAGATGTGAATTTAAAGCTTTAGTGATCAATTATTTTTAATAATGCATCTTTATTGCAATCAGCATATAATGTCATCGATATCAATCATGAATCAAAATAGGCAATTAAAATCTCAGATTTAATGCATTAAGCGTGTCCATAAAGGAAAGAATCCCTATTTTAAGACTAAGGATGATTTTTGGGGAGAACAAGAAAAAGTGTCAGAATCCATAAAAGAGCTCCAAATAGAGAGGTTAAATCATAATGTTCCAGAGTCAATTATCAGCTATCAATCAAAGCAGAACTTCACATAAAAAGAGGTTCAAGAAATTCAGTAGAGTCTCAGAGAAGCATAGAGTCTATCAGGGAAAGTGGTAAGTGGATTAAGTTTGTGGGGCCTGAACTACTCTAAGAACACCTAGTAATACAAAATAACAGTTTGACGTCTTGCAATATATTCATCTTTCTTCAGTCAGCCATCAGCTTTCATTGTCTTCATGGGAACAGGCACATTTTGTTGTCTTCTCACCAAGTGAACAACAGTCCATAGACAGCAACATTAAGTGAATCATTTTATGAAATACTTTGTATAAGTATACGAGGGTTCTCTCTTCATTTACGTTTCCTAAGAAATTGCTGTTGCATGTTTAAGCTTCTACATCATTTTACTAAAACATAAGCTACCTATTCACATTCTATACCAAATCTTTAAATGATTAGAAACATTTTGCAGAGTTAAACTAAACATTTTAATACATTATTACATTCTATAAAAAATATGCTCATAGAAAGGTCAAAACTAACTTCTTTTACATTAAGTTATAGCTTTCACAAACATGTCAGCTTTTCAGATATTAAACATTTCACATTCTTAACCTAGGTCAGTTTCACAGGAAATGCTACTTCAGCTATTCAAGCCTAATATGTGTAAATGTGGCAGCCTACTGTGTCTCCATGAATTTAAACATCATTTTGTCGTCGAAGGGGTACATGCCAATTCTGAACATTATTGCATTAATTTTCATTACCTTTAAAATGCTTTAGCATTATAAAAGACATTTTAGACAATATTTGCTGCATGCTGACAGGATCTTTGAAATGATGGACTTCCTCTGATGTTTTCTTCTGTGACAGTTGTGTCAGTAAGTGTAGAGATCAAGGAACGATCTGTGGGTAGTAGATCATACAAATAGCACTTTGGTGTGTGCCCTGGACACCTTGTTAAATATCTCTACGGGGAAGCTCCATGACGACTCTGGTACGTCAATGTCCAGAGCAGCCTGTCAATATATTTTACTTGGGACACTAATTTCAACCTGATAAATGATCCAAGGCTTCAACTACAGATCTTCAGGAAGAGACCCCAAGAGGGAGGAATAGATCTTTGGAATAGAGTTATGTTTGGACACTTGTATAAATGTATTTAATTGT
Source organism: Pleurodeles waltl (assembly GCF_031143425.1). Taxonomy (NCBI): domain Eukaryota; kingdom Metazoa; phylum Chordata; class Amphibia; order Caudata; family Salamandridae; genus Pleurodeles; species Pleurodeles waltl. Next base: position 1,618,533,280 of record NC_090445.1, on the reverse strand, counting down.
TTCATGATGGGACCTGTAACATCAGAAGAGAAGACAGAGGGATGAGGCAAACTCTGCTTGTCAAGAGCTGCTTTGTAAATTGTAATGTAGTTTTGACAAGGCATGGGAGTCAGAACGTCAATTCAAAGATAAATCTGGTCTTAAACACATGCTACTTATTGTTTATATAGTGATTCCCACATATGCCATAACAGAGTTTTGAAAAATGTTCGATGAAGAAAAGACTCATGGAATCCTGGGTTACACTTGGTTCAGATAGAAGTGAAGGTGTAGCTATAGGAAATCAGGAGAGCCATAACTGTGCAGGTTTGTCGCTAAGGGCAGCTGTAGAGGTGGATGTTTGATGTACATATTAAGACACATCAACAGTATCACTTTCATGTGAAACCAGTCTAGTGAATCTAACATAGTGGAAGTCATGGCACCTACTTGGCAAGGTGGACATGGTGAAACCTCTTACTCGACAAAGGAAGATATTTGTGGGACAAGAAAGAATTGACCCATGTGGATTACCTGAAAACACTTTCCTCTTCCTGTCAGCCTGTGTTTATTAAAGAGGGGCATCAAGCTCTAGTGAATCTAGATCCACCACCAATGACAGATGGATGACTGATCCCCTTAAAATGAATGCTTAAAGTTTGAAAAAATATGATTACGCAGCCCAAATCTTTCTCAGGATGCCACCAATCACCTCCCCCAGTTCCACTGTCGAGTTCCACCAGTGGAACAACCCACAACCTTCACTGCTCTCAATACCTCTCGGCAAATTGAGTAAGGTAAGTGATACAATCATGTGTGTGTTTAATTTTTAGCCTATAGTGTTAGTGCTGTGCTGCTAGCCACCATAGCAGATTCATTACCTACATTTATGGAAACATGAATCAAAAAGGGGCAACCACTCTGTGTTCATTTAAAGCTTTCAAAATCCAGCATACAACATGAGGGACCATAGGTGATCTTTAAAAGTGGGGGGGTGCAATATCTGAGGTGACTTACAGCGAGCGATTGAAGCCAGTGAGCCAGCTATTCAAATGGGGTTTGGTGTGGTTCACCTCAGAGAGTACACTTAGGAAACAAAAATGTGCCTAATTGTGCATTTTCAAATAAATTTGCTAAACAACACCGTAGGATTTGAGAGAAGAAAACAAAACAAAAATGATTGATGATACCTGATGCCTACCAAGTATGTTTTTATTTCTATATTTTATTCTGACATTTAGTTTTACCTTTTTGTGTCTTACAATTACTGTAATATTTAATTGATGTTTACCAGATTGCTGTGCTTATTGGGAGATTATGTAGTTAGAGTTTTTTAATCCATATGAATTAATAATAACTGATTGATCTGTCACCTATTTAATTTTTAAACTCTTATTTATTTGTTTACATGAATAATAATTTTTTATTCTTTAACTCGATATTTTTTTGGGATGTGGTATGCATATTGGAGAAATTAGTGGTTAGTATTTTAATTACAAAGGCCCAGAATAAAGAACATTTTGTGCTGCATTTGTGCCTTTTTTTTAAATGCAAAAGCAGCACTAACTTAACAGCATACTTAGGTTTTGACGCTAGAGCAGTTTAGTGTCAAAGTTTTTGACTAAGCATCATTTTTTTGGGAGCGCCACCTCACCTTGCATTATTTAACGACAATGATATGCAAGGTAGGCATTTCCTCCTAAACAATTAGGCCATCCACTAGCGCCAAATTTAGAACTCAATGGAAAAATGATGCACGCAAAGGACCTGCTCCAGAAAATGACACTAAGTCCAATTAGCGTCTACATTTTAACGCCTGGTCAGACCAGGCTTTAAAATGAGACCCACACACTACTACATCATGGAAAAACACTCGCAAAAGGAGCATTGGAAAGCAACTGGGCACCATGGAAGTGTTAGTCCTACAGCTTGTCACCCATAGAAAACAACAGCGATGACGCCGAACGCTACCAGCACCACCGCAGCAACCGCAAACACCACCAATGCAGCCACAAACATAGCATAGAAGACAGTAGAGGATCTTTCGCTAGCGTGCAAGCGTCCCGGCCCTCAGGGAAGAAGGCGTGATCAGACTCTACCATCTGAGGCGGGAGTCCATTGTATGCCTGCTCCACCACATTGTGCCAGACATCACAGTAAGAGTGCGGAGTCACACAGCAATTCCACCCATGACCAAACTCCTGGCTGTCCTCCACTTGCTGGCATCAGGTTCATTCCAGATGACTGCGGCACAAGTGGGTAGGATCGCCCAACCATCTCTCTCTGCCTTTCTTACAAAGGTTCTTCTGGATAACATCATCAGATTCACACCCACCACATCTGGTTCCCCAAACCCAGGAACTGCAGCAGGAGACCAAGCAAGGTTTATACCAAATAGCTGGCTTCCTGCATTCGCCTGGTGCAATGGACTCCACCAATGTCCAACTCGTCCCTCCTGCAGCACCCGATTACCTCTACAGGAACCGAAAACATACACACTCCATCAATGTGCAGGCCATTGTGGACCACTGTGGAATTATCACAAACATCCTAGCAAAGTATCCCAGAAGCGTCCATGATGCTTACATCTTCAGGCACTCCACTATGCACCAACAATTCCAGGTTGGACCATATGGCAGTAGCCTACTTGTAGGTAAGCTAGCATACAAATCATAACACATGCAACACACCAAACTTGTAGTACAAACAATACAAACACAACATCAAACATACATGGACAGGGAAATACAGAGATATAGACCACAACACATAATCCACATGCCACACTACACTGCATGCAATGCACATCACCCTCACATACGCCCGTATCTACAAGTCCCTAGCACCACCTGACTGACACATCACTGGATGGACAGGTGGAGCAATGTTCCCTATGAATACAAAAGCTGGACTCAAACAACTACATGTGTCCACAGCTTCACAATAATACACAGATCCCATAACACTTACAAATGAATCACTCTGCTATGTGATTTGCATTGGGCATTCAAACATCACACAACTCACATATTGGCACTGACCCACATTTGCTATGCTGTAGAACTCTCAGGCAGCACTGATACCCCCTGCCACCAGAGTGGTCCCATCACCATCTACATATCAGCTAAATATAATAGATACACTCATTGTGTACAACTTTCTCTTGTGTGGTGTATAGGGCAGCACACATTGAAATACAACATCACCAATGGAACATCATTTGCAGGAATGGATACCTCACAGCACACCAACAAACATACCAGTAAATCCCACATCTCCATACCATGATACAAGGGTACCAACAATGGACTGTGCTAGATGTACTGCTGACAATGTACTGGAGAGAGGTCAGAAATGCACATGAATGAGGATAGATGGACCTTAACAGGGCTGGACTCCTGATGCATGGCACTGCTGAAAAGCACAGCATACCTTGTCCTGTCCCGCGGCTGTGTGAAAATTCATGCATACATTACAATACATCCCATATAACGGTCCCACACTGGGCATATGAAACTCATGCACATATGTATGCCAACCAGCAATTGCCAACAACAACACTTTGTGCAAGGGAGAGGTTTTTAGGGCAAAAGGGATTCAAATGCAACACACAGGGCCCTACACCTGTTACATGGCACACAGCACACAACATAGGTACACATGTCTATTACATCACTCTTCTGCAGGCCTAAAGTGAAGGCACTAAGGGTCACATGTCAGAAATGTTAGTATCTAAAGCAGTGTTACTTCACTTGGGCACATTAGTTCCCCCCTGCACCTAACATGTGTGTGCCACTGTCAATATATGGTGCACCATGGGGCTGAGTAGGCACAATAGTGTCAACATGATGGATGCCTTCGATGTACTGTGTAGGATAAATGCCAAATGTATGGTGTAAATCCTGCACAGTACGTAGGTCCACATTTAAAGCAATGGTGTGCCCCATACTGACGCCTGTTCTGTGCAGGCGTCAAAAGTACCAGATAAAAATTATGCTTTGGAACCTCTTATATTCCTCTGCACCATTTGAGCTTTAGCCCAATGGGTGAATATACCCCGTGCATACATGATGCTTTGCATAGGAATAATGTGTTGCAAAGTTACACTAAGTGTTGCACTGCATGGCTAGTGGAACTTTGTAAACATGGCCCTGTGGTTATTTGCCTAGTTGGCACACAATAATGTCTACAAAAATGAGGCTAATGCGGCTCAAAAAGGTTCTAGGGCCTCGTAAATTGGATCCCCTGGCTCAAATGTAGAAATCACCGCACACATGTGGCATGGGTGAACTGTCAGACAAAATTTCAAATTACAATCACCATGTATCTAAGCCACAGCCCATAATCGGAAAGTGCACCACCACAGACCAATGCAATCATACATCCAAACATGAGCACACACAATACCAGATGTAAATCTCATACACCACTCCACTCAAAACAAATATGGGCCATTGCACCTAGCAATTAACTAATGTACATGATTGACACATGTTCTCACATTCCTTTGCAGCTGACAAAGGTTACGGCATCCAGTCATGGGTCGTGACGCCTTTTGGAAATCCTACAACGGATGCAGAGCGGGCCTAAAATATAGCCCACATAAGGACCAGAAATGTTGTGGAACAGACATTAGGCCTCCTTAATTCAAGGCTCAGGTGCCTACATTTTACAGGAAGAGGACAGTTATATGCACCACCCCTTGCCTGCAAAAGTATCCTTGTGTGTGCTATTTTGCACAATATTTGTCTACACACGTCCCCTGGGATGACCAAGTAGATGTCCCCAAAGAGGAGGATGACAACAATGATGTACAACTGGAAGAGGGGACAACAAAACACTGCTGCTGGAGCATGCAGAAGAGAACTAAGGGGGTCATTCCAACCTTGGCGGTCGGTGTTAAAGCGGCGGCTAAACCGCCAACAGTCTGGCGGTTAAAAAAATTGGAATTCCGACCCTGGCGGAAACTGCCAACAGAGACCGCCACTTCAACACACCGCCCGCCACGGCGGGACAAACAAACAGCGCGTCGGTCACCGCCAACAGACAGGCGAGAGTCAATGTACCGCCCACCCCATCACAACCTACCAATCCGCCACCTTTTCCGGGGCGGTACCCCCGCCGATAAAAACACGGCAGAAACAGCCATTTCGAACGGAAAACGCTCACCTCCAGACACCCCATGAGGAATCTGGACAGCATGGAACCCGAACTCCACATCCTCCCAGCGATTGTCTACCTGCTCCTCTACCAGGAGCATGAACGCCGGCGCAGAAGACAACGGTGAGTACTGCACCTACGACACAGGGGACGGGGGAGGGAAAGAATTACGGGGACACACATACGCAACACACCCACCCTCCACCCTCACCCACTACAACACACACATCAATGCATAGCAACAACTCAGAGTTACACCCCCCAAACACCCCGGAAGAATGCAAAGACAAAAGGAAATGATTCTAAGCATTGGAATATATTGTATCACTGGCTTAAAAATATATCACACATCTAAAACCTTTATATACATAAATTTTAAAGTCCGATCATTGTAGCAGGCATTGTCCGTGGACCACTGGGCCCAAATCACAAGGGCAAAGCCCACAAAGGATACCTGACTCCAACGGAGAGAACACTGCAGGGGCATCAGATAGCAAAACTACAGGCACCTCAGGGGGAAGGGAAGGGGGGGCACCTCAGCCAGATGAGTCCACGACGCCAGATCCACGAGGGGCATCCATGGCCACTGTTCCATCCTGGGGAGTGAAAAGCCACAGTCTCTCAAGTCTCTACAGTGGGTGGTTTGCCCACTGTTCCATCCTGGGGAGTGCAAAGCCACAGTCTCTCAAGTCTATACAGTGGGTGGTTTGCCCACTGTTACATCCTGGGGAGTGCTAAGCCACAGTCTCTCAAGTCTCTACAGTGGGTGGTTTGCCCACTGGTACATCCTGGGGAGTGCTAAGCCACAGTCTCTCAAGTCTCTACAGTGGGTGGTTTGCCCACTGGTACATCCTGGGGAGTGCAAAGCCACAGTCTCTCAAGTCTCTACAGTGGGTGGTATGCCCACTGGTACATCCTGGGGAGTGCAAAGCCACAGTCTCTCAAGTCTATACAGTGGGTGGGTTGCCCACTATTACATCCTGGGGAGTGCAAAGCCACAGTCTCTCAAGTCTATACAGTGGGTGGGTTGCCCACTGTTACATCCTGGGGAGTGCAAAGCCACAGTCTCACAAGTGGATAACAGTCTCCACTGGTTCTGGAGGGGGACTGGTGCCCAGAGTGCTTCGTGCAGCCCTGCCCGACACAGAGGCGGGCCTGCCACTTCCACCAATGGGCCAGCGGTGCTTGAGACGGCGGTGCACAGTGCAGCGGTGCTTGAGATGAAGTGCCCAGTTCAGCGGTGCTTGAGACGGCGGCGCCCTGTTCAGCGGTGCTTGAGACGGCGGTGCACAGTGCAGCGGTGCTTGAGATGAAGGGCCCTGTTCAGCGGTACTTGAGACGGCGGTGCCCTGTTCAGCGGTGCTTGAGATGGCGGTGCACAGTGCAGCGGTGCTTGAGATGAAGGGCCCAGTTCAGCAGTGCTTGAGACGACGTGCCCTTTTCAGCGGTGCTTGAGACGGCGGTGCACAGTGCAGCGGTGCTTGAGATGAAGGGCCCTGTTCAGCGGTGCTTGAGACGGCGGTGCCCTGTTCAGCGGTGCTTGAGACGGCGGTGCCCAGTGCAGCGGTGCTTGAGATGAAGGGCCCAGTTCAGCGGTGCTTGAGACGGCGGTGCCCTGTTCAGCGGTGCTTGAGACGGCGGTGCCCTGTTCAGCGGTGCTTGAGACGGCGGTGCACAGTGCAGCAGTGCTTGAGATGAAGGGCCCAGTTCAGCGGTACTTGAGACGGTGGTGCCCTGTTCAGCGGTGCTTGAGACGGCGGTGCCCAGTGCAGCGGTGCTTGAGATGAAGGGCCCTGTTCAGCGGTGCTTGAGACGGCGGTGCCCTGTTCAGCGGTGCTTGAGACGGCGGTGCACAGTGCAGCGGTGCTTGAGATGAAGGGCCCTGTTCAGCAGTGCTTGAGACGGTGGTGCCCTGTTCAGCGGTGCTTGAGACGGCGGTGCCCTGTTCAGCGGTGCTTGAGACGGCGGTGCACAGTGCAGCGGTGCTTGAGATGAAGGGCCCTGTTCAGTGGTGCTTGAGACGGCGGTGCCCTGTTCAGCGGTGCATCGGATGAGTGTCCAGCTCAGCGGATCCGGCCATGGCATGGAGGTCATTCGCCACCTGACCTGTGGCTGGCGGTGCCTTCCTGCCCATCTGTCGTGTGGCTGGCGGGGCCCTCCTGGGCTGCAGTACCGGGCCTGTGGGTGTCCTCCTGCCCGCCTGGGATGGGGCAGACGGGGCCCTCCTGGCCAGCTGGGCTGCTGGCGGACTTGTCGGGCGTGCTGCCCTTCCCAGCCTTCCCTGTTCGCCTGTGGCCCTTCCCCACCTTTGGCGGTGTGCCAGGTGGCACCACACTTCCTGCCGGAGCCATGGTAGGGATTTTGGTCCCTGGTGTCTTCGGCCTCTCGCGCCGGCCACTGACAATCTTCGGATGTTTTACCGGGGGTGGGCTGGCCGTGCCTTGGCTCCTTACTGAACTGGCTGCCCTTGAGGGTGGGGGACTCCACAGTCCATGGCACACTGTCATTCCAGGTCCCGCTTTTGTGGTGGCTGAGGTGCTGACTGGAGTCCTATGAGATGGACGGGGTGGGGGAGTTGTTGGAAAGAGGTCAAGTTTGGAAAGGAAAACCAATTTAGGAACAGAGGGACGGGTAGGTGTAGTGGGTATGGGAGTGGAGGAAGAGGTTGTGGTTGTAGGAGTCTTCAGTCCGGTGTCTTTGGGTGCAGGTGCTTGGGCTGGATGCTGTCGTGAGGTGGATGGCTGTTGGGTGGGTGGCTGCCTGCGTTTGTGTAGCTTGGAAGAGGGGGTCACAGACACAGTGGAAGAGGACACAGGGGATGTGTAAATGGTAGTGGGGGTGGTGACTGCACGTGTGCGGGGGGTTCTGGTGGGTGTGCTGGTGATGGACATAGTGGCTGAAGATGTTGTGCATGCAGGTGTGAGTGGAGACGTGACAGGGAGGGAGGAGGGAGACGAGGAGGAGGGGGACACAGTGGAGGCAGTGGGTGTTGGTATGTCTGTATGTGGATGTTGCTTGTGTGAATGCTTGTGTGATGTGTGGTGCTTATGTCTGGATGAGCTTCCCTTGGGTGTTGAGGTGTGTGCAGGCTGGTCTGATGGTGTGTCTGGGAAAGGCAGAGGTACAGGTGATAGGGTATGGGTGGAGGAAGTTGGAGGGGGGAGGCTAGAGACAGGGACAATTGCTGCCATCAGTGCTGAGGCCAGAGTGTTGAACGATCGTTGATGGGCAGCCTGACCAGAATGAATGCCCTCCAGGTATGCATTACTCTGGTGTACCTCCCTTTCTACACCCTGGATGGCATTCAAAAGGGTAGACTGCCCAACAATGAGCGTCCTCAGGAGGTCAATGACCTCCTCACTGAGAGCAGCAGGGGTGACAGGGGCAGGGCCTGAGGTGCCTGGGGCGAAGAAGATGCCCACCTTCCTGGGTGAGCGGGCACGGGCCAAACGCTGAGGGGCTGCTGGGAGGGCGGTTCTGGTGCGCTGGGTGGCGGCTGTACCTGTTGTTGCGGGGGGCACGGATGTTGCCGCCACCACAAGGGAGCTCCCTTCAGAGGACGAATCCGTGTCACTGATGTCTGCACGAGTCCCCGATGTGGAGCTCCCCTTGCCCTCCGTCCCACTGGTGTACTCGGAATCCGTTGCATGGCCCTCCAGGGCCATGTGGGATGCAGCTCCCTCGTGCTCCGATGCCACTTCTCCTCCGCCTGATGATGCTAATGCACACATGAACAGGAAGCCCACAAAAAAGGGGGGGGAAATAAAGACATGTTGAGTGCATGCATTGGCGACACAGTTGGCGGAGAGGACAGACACAGAAGCCCCCTGCACTACGCCGCGCACTTGGGGTCCACTACTCAATCCGTGGGACATGGCCTACAAGCCTATGGACGACAACTGCACACATAGATGACACAGGGCCATGGATAACTGTACTTGGCACCCTACAGAGGTGGGGGGCAGGGGCACAGGGCCATGCCTTACGGAGGGGCCTAGCCTACAGAAATCGCCCTGGCCTAGGGATACCCACAGCCCTCCTCCCCCACCCAGACACCTCCACTACGCGCAAAGTCAGCAGAATGAGGTTGTAATCACCCCCTTGTGTCTGCTGTGATGTCCTCACGCGCCCATCCAAATCGGGGTAGGCCACCGCCAGGATCCGGGACATCAGGGGGGTCAAAGTACGACTGGCACCCCTCCCACTTTGGGAGGCCATCCCCAGCTGAGCCTCCGCCGTCTTCCTGCTCCAGCGTCGGATGTCCTCCCATCTCTTCTGGTAGTGGGTGCCCCGTCTGTGGTGGACCCCCAGGGCCCGGACGTCCTTGGCGATGGCACACCAAATGGCTATCTTCTGGTGGGCACTGACCTGTGTGAAATGTACAGGGGGAGAAAAAGAGTCATCACCTTCTGCACCCTCAATGTGAGTGGCCCCCCATCCCTACCATTGCCATGTGGCACATCCTGTCATCCGTCGTCTGATGCATGCCTCATTCGCTCCCCTCCCCACCATCTTTCATCCACCCGACTCAACACAGGCATTGGCCACAAAGCATGGTCCCAGTGTACTTACCTGTTGGTCTGGAGGACTGTAGAGTAGCACATACTGGGGGAGGACCCCATCCACGAGTTTCTCCAATTCCTGAGCAGTGAAGGCAGGGGCCCTTTCCCCAGTCGCATGAGCCATTGTCTCTTCCAGACCGAGGTCACAGCAGCACTTGCAGTGTAGGTCCTCTCCTGTCAAAGATCAGGTATCGAGTGATTAAGCAGATAGAAAATGGCGGTCACACCCGCAGCGGTGCGTACCGCGGCGGTGCGTACCGCGACCGCCTGCGCACATCGTCATTGGCTCCTGAGACCCATAGGGTTCAATGTTAACCAATGCTGCTTTACGCCGCGGTCTTCGACCGCCTACCGCCACGGTGTACCACGCCAGCGCATTGACCTCACATTCCATTGTCACACTTCACAGGTCAGGCAGCCGCCATTTCAAGGGCCCACATGGCTTACTTTTAACTGCGTCACACATACCTAGGCCTTGCATCAACACTCCTACAAACCATTCAATGCATTGGGAATTGTGTTTTGTGCAAACTGTGGTTACGTACCTGTGGGCTGATTGACTCTGTGCTTGCTGTTGTCCTACATAGGCACCGTTCGCTGGGACATGCGAGGAGATGGAGGAATCTTCCCGTGTACAGACCGCTGGTAGACCTGTCGACAATGGAGGAAAGACATGTCATACTGACATACAGGCTTGACCGAGCCACTATTCAGGAACTGTGTGCCCAGCTGGAGCCAGACCTGATGTCACCCATCCGCCAACCCACAGGGATCCCACCTCTAGTGCAGGTGCTGTCAGTACTCCATTTCTTTGCAAGTGGGTCATTTCAAACAACAGTGGCCATATCATCAGGGATGTCCCAGCCTATGTTTTCCAAGGTGTTGTCCAGAGTGTTGTCTGCCCTTCTGAAATACATGCGGAGCTACATTGTTTTCCCTGAGGTGGAGGATTTGCCTACAGTGAAGGGTGATTTCTATGCCCTTGGACATATCCCCAACATCATAGGTGCCATTGATGGGACACATGTGGCTTTAGTACCCCCCAGCAGGAGTGAACAAGTGTACAGAAACAGAAAGAGTTATCATTTGATGAATGTACAGATGGTGTGTTTGGCAGACCAGTACATCTCCCATGTTAATGCCAAGTTCCCTGGCTCTGTGCATGACGCCTACATCATGCGGAATAGCAGCATCCCTTACGTGATGGGTCAACTCCAGAGGCACCGTGTGTGGCTAATAGGTGACTCTGGTTACCCCAACCTGTCCTGGCTACTGACCCCAGTGAGGAATCCCCAGACAAGGGCAGAGGAACGGTACAATGAGGCCCATGGGAGAACTAGGAGGGTGATCGAGCGGACCTTCAGCCTTCTGAAGGCCAGGTTCCGCTGCCTCCATATGAGAGGTGGATCCCTATTGTACTCACCAAAGAAGGTGTGCCAGATCATTGTGGCCTGCTGTATGCTTCACAACCTGGCTTTGCGACGCCAGGTGCCTTTTCTGCAGGAGGATGGTCCAGATGGTGGTGTTGTAGCAGCTGTGGAGCCTGTGGAGAGTGAAGAAGAGGAAGCCGAAGAGGACGACATGGACAACAGGAACACAGTAATACAGCAGTATTTTCAATGACACACAGGTAAGATTCTAACCCGTCATATTACATATACTTAACCCCTACTACCTCTCTACTGTCTGACCTTTTCCCCCTGTGTATGGTAACTGAGTTGTGACTTTCCCTTCCAATTTCAGAGATGTGGGCCATACTGCGTGACATCTGCTTTGTTTCCCCATGGACTACAGCTGTGTGACAGTGGTATGTTGGCATCACAATGTAAATATGCATTTTGGCACAGTAATCTCTAATACATTAGTACAAAATCCCAGCCAGACTCCTGATTGTTTGTGCAATAACTGTGTTTATTTCAGTGCTCTATATTGGTGGGTGATTGCAAATCGGTGAGGGGTGATGGTGGAGGATTGTCCATGGCAGAGTCCAGAATATTAGTCTCACAGGTGCAATGTCCAAATGCCTGTGGAAAGTGGAGCATGGGCAGTATAAGAATGGACAGGGTGTCAATGTGGGACAGTGGGATGACAATCAGGGAGGTATCCTTTCCTGGCGGGGGTCTTGGCATCTTACTCTGTCTTCTTCCTGGATCTCAGGGCCCGCTTGCGGAGTGGTTCTCCTTCTGCAGGGGGTGGGGTGCTGGTGGCCTGTTGGTCCTGTGGCGGGGCCTCCTGTCCACTAGCGCTGGCGGAGGTGGTAGGAAGTTCTTGGTCCATGCTAGTGTCAGGGGCCCTTTGTCCTGCCACAGTGTCCCGCAATGTGGTGACTACCTGATTCAGAGCCCCTACAATGGTGGCCAGGGCGGAACTGATGTTTCGTAGTTCCTCCCTGAACCCCAAATACTGTTCCTCCTGCAGAAGCTGGATCTCCTGAAACCTGGCCAGGACCGTCGCCATCGTCTCCTGGGAGTGGTGGTAGGCTCCCATGATGGAGGAGATGGCCTTGTGGAGAGTGGGCTCCCTGGGCCTGTCCCCCCCCCTGTCGCACAGCAGCCCTCCCAGTTCCCCTGTTTCCCTGTGCCTCTGTCCCCTGGACCGTGTGCCCACTACCACTGCCCCCAGGTCCCTGTTGTTGTTGGGGTGGTGGGTTAACCTGGGTGCCCTGTAGTGGTGGACACACCGCTGATTGACGTGTCCTGGGGACTGAGGGATGGGCCCACTGGGTGGGTGCTGTGCTGGTGTTGCCAGAGGGGGGAAGGTCTGCTATGGGCTGTGGCTGTCTGAGGGGAACCGACTGTCCCGAGGTCCCCGATGGGCCGGGCTGGTCATCTAGATCCAGGTCGACAGAGGTGCTGTCCTCACTGTGGGCCTCTTCTGGGGGTGGAGGGACATTTGTGGACCCTCCTGCGCGTTGACGTGGCGTTCGCGTCCTGCAGGGGTATCAAAGTATGGTTATTGCATTTGTGTGTGCCATAGCGTGTAATGGGTGGGTGCCCTTGTACCCCAGTGCTGGCATTCCCGTGTGGGGGCTTTTGTGAAGGTGATTTGGTGGGGGATGGGTATGTGCAGTCGGCATGCTTTGGTGAGGGGTGTCCATGCTTTGTGGTCGCATGCAGGGCTTGGTGTTGGGATGGGTGGGCTGTGATGTGGAGACATATGCAAGGAGCAGGATGTGATGGGGGTGAGGGTGAGGGTCGGGGTATGAGCTGGCATGCTGGTGGGGTGGGGGGGATGAAGTAGTGAAGATGAGACTTACCAGAGTCCATTCCTCCAGATACTCCTGCGAGGCCCTCAGGATGCAGGATCGCCAAGACTTGCTCCTCCCATGTTGTAAATTCTGGGGGAGGAGGTGGGGGTCCGCCGCCAGTCCGCTGCACCGCGATGTTGTGCCTGGATACCATTGAACGCACCTTCCCCCGTAGGTCGTTCCACCACTTCCTGATGTCGTCCCTATTTCTTGGGTGCTGTCCCACAGCGTTGACCCTGTCGACTATTCTGCTCCATAGCTCCATCTTCCTGGCAATGGTGGTGTGCTGCACCTGTGTCCCGAAGAGCTGTGGCTCTACTCGTACAATTTCCTCCACCATGACCCTGAGTTCATCCTCGGAGAACCTGGGGTGTCTTTGCGGTGCCATGGGGAGGTGTGGGTGATGTGTGGGGTGGATTGTGTGGTGATGTGTATTGGTGTGTTGTGTGAAGTGCGTGGAAATATTGCTGGGTGAAAGTTAAATGCGCGTCTGGGTGCTTAGTTCTCTTTTTCTCAGTGCGTGGTCCCGATTCTGTAGAAGTGGGTGTTTGTGGGTGTGTGTTTTATATAGTGTTGGGTGTGTGGGAGTGGTGTTTGTATGTGTATCAGGTGTGTGTTTTTCGTTTTGTCCAATGTGGATGTGTTTTGTAAATGTGTGCGTATTTTGAGCGCGGCGGTGTGTACCGCCAATGGATTACCGCGGTTGAAAGACCGCCACGTGGATTCGTGGGTCGTGATAGTGTGGGCGTATTTCTGTTGGCGTGACGGTGGAGGTTTGGTCATCGCCAGTTTCTCGCTGGCCTTTAGTGTGGCGGACTTTTGTGGATGTCTGTATTTTGGCGGTTTGCCTGTTGTGGGTCAGAATGACCGTGGCGGTTTACCGCGTCCGTGGCGGTATGTTGGCGGTCTTCTGACAGCGGTAAGCGGCTTTTACTGCCAATGTTGTAATGAGGGCCTAATTGTGCAAATCATTTTCACATAGAACTGTACTCCAAGAATCACTATGTAAATAATTCAATAAAATCAAGTAAACTCAGAAAGTACATGACGTACTCTTTTACACTATCACGTCCATGTGCAACATTAGTGTGAAACATCTTACTCTGATGTGACCCAACTGGGCAAATATCTAAGCAGCAGAAACTCATAGTGGCGCAGGTCAGGCATTGTGCCACTTTGTAATACCTTCTGACACAAAATGCCTGCGACAGGCATTAAGGCCCTCATTTGGACCTTGGCGGGCGGCGGAGGCCGCCCGCCAAAGTCCCGCCGTCAAAATACCGTACCGCGGTCGCAAGACCGCGGCGGGTATTTTGACTTTTCCCCTGGGCTGGCGGGCGGCCGCCGAAAGGCCGCCCGCCAGCCCAGGGGAAAACGACCTTCCCACCATGAAGCCGGCTCGTAATCGAGCCGGCGGAGTGGGAAGGTGTGACGGGTGCTACTGCACCCGTCGCGTATTTCACTGTCTGCTATGCAGACAGAAAAATACTAGCGGGGCCCTCTTACGGGGGCCCCTGCAGTGCCCATGCCAGGGGCCCCGCGACACCCCCTACCGCCATCCTGTTCCTGGCGGATGAACCGGCAGGAACAGGATGGCGGTAGGGGGTGTCAGAATCCCCCATGGCGGCGCAGCGAGCTGCGCCGCCATGGGGGATTCATATGGGCAACGGAAAACCGGCGGGAGACCGCCGGTTTTCCATTTCTGACCGCGGCCAAAGCGCCGCGGTCAGAATGCCCAAGGGAGCACCGCCGGCCTGTCGGCGGTGCTCCCGCCCCTGTTGGCCCTGGCGGTGCAACACCGCCAGGGTCATAATGAGGGCCTAACTATGCAAGGGTGGTGTACACCTGGTAGGAGAGAGCCAAAATGGTGCAGTGAAATCTAACAAAAACAACTGAGACAAATATTGCTGCTACTTTTGACACCTGCTCAGAGCAGCTGTTTAAAGGGGGCAGACCATTGGTACCAATGGGACCCTGAGTACTATTCATGGTAAGGACCTTAACCTTAGCTTGGACCCTGAACGATACATCAATTGTGTCAAATACCTCATACTCTATTGCCCCCTACCCTGTCCCATGGTTTGGAGTCTGTAAAGTACAGTGCACACATGGTTGTGGTAGCAAAATGCGAAGGGGGAAAGAAAAGTGCCCTGCACTGGCTTCTGCGCCACCTTACTTTAATCTTCCCCATAGTCAGGAACAATAAACATCTACATAATTCACTACCACATGAATGTGTTGGCTAGATGTAGGCATTGTCTGTTGCTAATATATTTTACATTGTCACACACATATCACACAACTGTGTTGGCTTGACTTATGCCTGTAGAAATCCAGGAAATATACGTGAAGACTGTTGTAAGGATGAATGGGTTAGGTAGAAAAAGGCTAGCAAGTACCTACAATGCCAGGTTTGTGTCTGCTAGGTAACCTAGCTAAGTCTGAATGACAATAACACATGTGAGTACTGATAACATACTTCTCAATGCCACTCATGTATTAGCAAGAGAGTGACATACAGGGACCAATACACACAAATGTCTAGGTGTATCACACCCAATCAACTCAGGATGTGCATGTAAGTCAAGCAATGTACTAACAAGTCACAGACCCTTGCAAACTGTATTTGTGAAGAAAGACATAGAAAGCTTGAGTGTGTCATTCCCTCTACTCATAGCTGACATAACCAATCACAGTACCAATATACACTCATTGGGAATGTGACATGGGTTGCGGAAACCAAATGTGAGCATGTGGCCATGTGTTGAAAATGATGTGAAGCCACAGTAGAACAGTTGTGGGAGAAGTTGGAAGAATTGGAGGACTGGTCCTGCTGAAATGATGTATGGATACTAGTGGTACCTCAAAATACCAAGGGTATGGCCATGGACCTGTTTGTGGTTTATCTCATCCTGAAACAGCTGCAAACACGTGGACTCCCAAAACTCTTTTAGGTGGATGGAGCCTACTGCATTCCTGGTGCTCAATGAAAGCCTGGTGCACACCCTTGTCCTATCATAGCAAGACTCATAAACGTCCGATACCGGGACATGAGTTACCAAGCAGCTCGCAGTGCCCTCCGCTGCATATAGATAAAGCTCGAAATACCATTGTCTCCAATTTCTATCTTTGGGTCCAGAGGCTGTGCCGCAATTTCTTCTAGGTGAAGAAGGCTCTGAGGGAACGGGACCACAAATAAATAATGACCTATACAGCACTGCTTTGATTAGTCGCAGCATGCAAAATTCCCTTTATATCAAGCCCAGAAGCTGTTTGTGATTGGCTGGATTGAATGTCAAGTGGCAGGAGGGTCAAAACACTGCAACTGCCATAAGAGGCGCCGATGTGGCAGCGTGGCAAAGGAGAATAGTGAATCACTTAAAGTGGAGGTGCGGGTCAAAATATATAATAGGCCCTCATTATGGCATTGGCAGTAAATCCCACTTACCACCACGCTGACTGCCGCCAACTTACCAACGCCGCAGCAGATATCCGTTCACCATGTTATGACACACACACACACACCAATTTGTCAGTATTCAGCCACATACACAAATCTGCCAGACCAAAGGTCAGTGATAAACTGGCAGTATCAAACCCACACCGTTACGCCAACAGAACAACGCCCATCACATTATGACCCACGAATCACCACAACGGACATTAAATGGCAGTAAACCATTGGTGGTACATACTGTTGCGCTCAAAATGGACACACACAAACAAAACAACACCACATTAGACAATTCAATCAACACATACCTGACACTCATACACATACCACACCCACACATCCACACCACTATAAAACACACACCCACATTACCCACAACCCGTTACCATTTCAAACCATTGCCAGCAGAGAGATATCAAGACCACTGACACAACTAGAGCCACACACTATTCACACCTATACACCACTCATGCACCCCACATCACACACCCCAGCACATTACCTATCACACCCTCACCAACACACCTCACACAGCACCCATGGCACCACAAAGACACCCTCGTTTCACAGAGAAGGATCTAAGGGTCATGGTCGAGCAAATTATCAGGGTAGAGCCACAGTAATTTGGAGCACAGGTGCAGCAGATCTCAATAGCTAGGAAGATGGAGCTATGGTGGAGAATCGTGGACAGGGTCAACGCTGTGGGACAGCACCCAAGAAATAGGGATGACATCAGGAAGAGGTGGAATGACCTACGGGCGAAGGTACTTTCCATTGCAGCAAGACACTAGCTCGCTGTACAGAGGACTGCCAGTGGACCCCCACCTCCTCCCCCACAACTAACAGCATGGGAGGAGCAAGTCTTGGCAATCCTGCCTCCTGAGGGCCTGGCCAGAGTCGGAGGAGGACTGGACTCTGGTAAGTCAACTCTCTAAGACTATCACCCCATACCTGCATGCCATCACATACCCTCACCTTCACCCTCACTCCCATCCCTCCACCACTTCCCACACACCCCACCATCACATCTCACTCATCCCAATGCCAAGCCCTGCATGCTCTACCAATGCATGGAAAACACTCACAGCCCTGCATAGGCACTCATCACTAAAGCATGAACACTATAGAGAATTAACCATCCCACCATACACCAATGTACACCAGTGAAAGTTGCCGGGGCAAATCCAACCAAAGAGGGCAAGCCACGGATGCACAATATGTCAGACACAGAAACCATAACACATAATTTACATCCCCACAGGTACCCCAGCCAATGTCCCCGGAGAGGAGGTGCCAGCAATATCCAGTCCCCCAACTGCAGAGGTCCAGAGTGATGACAGAAACTCTGGTCTTTAGGATCTGGATGACCAACCTGGCCCATCAGTGACTACTGGACAGCCGGTTACCCAGGCCCAGTCACACACCACCACAGAGCCTCCCCCATCTGGAAACAGCACCACAGCACCCACCCAGCATACCCACACCTCTGTCCCCAGGACATGTTAATCAGCAGTGTGTCCACCTCAACAGGGACCCCAGGCCACACTTCATACCCAAGACAATCAGGGACCTGGGGTCAGTGCCAGTGTGCACACCGTTCAGGGGACAGAGGCACAGGCCAACAGGGAAACTGGGAGGAGTGCTGAGCGCCAGGAGGAGGAAAGGCCCAGGGAACCGACTCTCCAGGAGTCACTTTTCAGAGATCCTGGGAGCGTAGCAACATTCCCAGTACACGATGGGCCAGATCCTAGACAACGTGCAGGAGAACAGGCTGCTGCAGGAGGGACAGTACCAGGGGATCAGGGAGGGCTTGCAGGCCATCAACAACACCCTGATCTCCATTGCAGGGGTGCTGGCAGACATGGCCAATATCATGAGGGAGGCAGTCTCACACCAGCGGGTCCCTGCCACTAGCCAGACATCTGAACATCCTTCCACTTCCGCTGCCGCTAGCAGCCAGAAGGCCCAGCCACAGGACTCACAGGCCACCAGCACCCCTCCCCATGCAGAAGGTGAACCACCCCGCAAACGTTCCCTGCGATCCAGACAGACGCCAGAGTCATTTGCCAAGACCCCTGCCAGGAAGTGAGACTCTCCTGATTGTCATCCTTGTGTCCCATCCTGTCTCCCTGTCCACCTTGAACTGCCATTGCTCCCCTTCCTATGTCCCCTTGGACAATGCACCTGTGCTACAAACAGACTGGAACAATACCCTGGACTTTCCTCCATCACCACCCCATCCTATTGCACTTGCCCCTCCATAGTGTAGCACTTCAGTAAAAACCATTGGAAAAAAAGAGGTTTGGAGTATGTCATGTATATCAAATATGTATTAATTGAAACAGGTCCAAACATTGCAGATTAACTGTACAGAAAATGAGCATAGATTAATGACCTGTAGCTGGCTGCAGTGATCACACCAGGAATATATGTGAGGTCACCATAATCTGCTAAA
Source organism: Pleurodeles waltl (assembly GCF_031143425.1). NCBI lineage: Eukaryota > Metazoa > Chordata > Amphibia > Caudata > Salamandridae > Pleurodeles > Pleurodeles waltl. The sequence continues at coordinate 1,618,514,423 of NC_090445.1, read as the reverse complement.
TGAATTGCCAGAGGGAGCAGTAAGTGGGCATAGAATTGGGAAATATCAGCATGCCATTGCCACACAAATTCAAAAACATTTCATTGAAATGTGAAGTAACACTGTCCACCCTGTGTGTCATTAGAAGTATTGTCGGATCACAGATGTTCTGTTGTCCTCATCCTCATCCTCTGCCTCCTCATCCTCACTGTCTACAGGGTCCACTGCTGGCACACAGGCATCTCCAGCCTCCTCCTCCTGCAGGAATGGGACATGGCACCTGAGGGCCAGGTAATGCAACATGCAGCATGCCATCACTATCTGGAAGACCTTCTTTGGTGAGTAGCACAGTGATCCACCTGTTAGATGGAGGCTCCCGAACCTGGCCGTCAGGAGGCCAAAGGTCCTGTCAATTATCATTCTAGTCCACCCATGTGCCTCATTATAACATTCTTCTGCCCTTGTCCCGGCATTCCTCACAGGGCTCAGCAGCCATGATAGGTTGGGGTAACCAGAGTCACCTGCAAACATTGAAGGATAACATTTAGCCACTCACTATCCCATATGGCCCACACCATACCCATACACCATCATATACTGGGTGGGAACCAGGGCTCACCTATTAGCCACACTCTGTGCCTCTGTAGTTGGGCCATCACATTTGGGATGCTGCTATTCCTCAGGCCAAAGGCATCATGCACCGACCCAGGATAACATTGATGTGGGAGATGTACTGGTCCGCAAGGCACACCATATGTACATTCATAGAATGGAAACTCTTCCAATTCCTGACACCTGTTTATTCTTGCCGTGGGGGGGGGAGAGAACAAATGCAATATGTGTTCCATCAATCGCCCCAATTATGTTGGGGATATAGCTCATTGCATAGAACCCGGCCTTCACTGCGGCCAAATCTTCAACCTGGGGGAAAACAATGTAGTTGCACATGTGTTTTATCAGGGCAGACAATACTCTTGTCAGCACTATTGAGAGCATTAGCTGTGACATTCCTGCTGCCAAGCCCACTGTCTCTTGGGAAGAACCAGTCGTCAGGAAATGGAGTAAAGATAGCACTTGCACAAGAGGGGGGATCCCAGTGGGATGACGGATAGCAGGTATCAGGTCAGGCTCCAATTGGGCACACAGCTCTGTGATTCTGGCCCTGTCCAGTCTATATGTGAGACTAATGTGCCTGTCCTCCAGTGTTGCCAAGTCCACCTGGGGTCTATACATGGGGGTATGTCTCCATCTCTTCTTCATCCGCAGTGGTAGCAATCTAAGGGACACAAGAGTGAGGATCCAGTCACAAACTGAACAGTGGAGCTACAACAGAACTTTTCATCCTGTAAACATGTAATGGGTCATTGTGATTTGTCCAGTACGTCCTAATTTCTCATGTGATGCAGCATTATTCCAGGCCCTGCCCCCCCCCACCCTGAAATGGCATCCGCCTGTCCTGTGTGGAGGGTCAGGTGGAAGTGAGGTAATTCCGCTGACTTTGTTCGCCATTGTGGCAGGCAGTTGGGAACTGCCGTGCAACTCCTCATTGGTTATAATTGGGCCCTATGGGATACAGTGGCCAATGGTGATCTACACCGGCAGTGACAGTATGCACCGCCACGGATGAGACCGACATTTTCTATCATATTCCCCATAGACCTACACTGCATGTGCTGCTGTGACCTGTGTCTGGAACATACCATGGCCAGTGTGACCAGGGAAAGGGCCCCAGCCTTTATGGACTGCTGTATGGGCCTTGAGACCAACAGGTGAGTACACTGTGAGCTTGATGCATGTGGAATGAATGCATGGAGTTGTGTGTGTGTGAAGGCCTAATGTAAGGGGGGTGGGTGGATGTCCTCTGGGTGGCATACAGGTTGTGTGCTGGGCCATATGTGTGCAAATGGTGATGGAAACGGGTATGGTGGGCCATATGTGTAACAGGCTGGACTGTTTGCCTCAATCTATTTTCCTGTGTCTATTGCCTCTGCAGGTCAGCGCCCATCAAAAGAAGGGTATATGGCGTGCCATCACCAAGGAGATGTGGACCATAGGGGTCTTTGGCAGTCTGAGCACCCTCTGTCGCAAACGGAGGGAGGACCTGAGATGCTGGGCATGGAAGACTGCGGAGTCCCAGCTGGGGATGGCCTTCCAACGAGGAAGGGGCGCCCGTCGAACCCTGACCCCCCTGATCGCCCGCACACTGGCGATGGCCTGCCCAAGCTGGATGGGCGCTTGAGGGCATCACAGCGTCCACAAGGGAGTGAGTACAGTGCCCATCATTACAACTTACGCATGGTAGGGTGGTATCTGGGTGGGGGACGTGGGTCAGTGGGTGCCCCTAGGCCAGGCCTGACATTGCAGCATAGGTCCCCTGGTGGGTAGGGTGCAGAAGGGCACATTTAGCTACCTATCTTGTAGGCATCCACTACTGGTCAGGGCTGCATGGGTCCCATGAGGCTTGCATTTGCTGGTGTGTGCCCCTCCTGATGCCTTGGCTGACAACTATTTCTCTGGTAGTTCAATGCATATTGCGTAGGGATGTTCCCTGTGTGTGAAAGTGCAGTGTACGCCAAGGGTGGTGTTGATGCAGCCATTGACTAATTGTTTCCTTTGTCTCTTTCCCCCCATTTCTGTTTTGTCATCCTGTCTTTATGTGCATTAGCATCATCTGGTGGAGGAGCAGAGGCACCAGTGATGGAGGGAGCAGCATTCCACAGGACCCAGTGGGACGAAGGGCGAGGGGAGCACCACAGCGGAGACTGGAGGGGACAGTTCTGACACAGATACGTCCTCCGATGGAAGCTCTCTGGTGGGGGCGGACACTTCTGTGACCACCCCAGCTACAGGTACAGCCGCCACCCCTGTAGCAGCACCACCCTCCCAGCAGCCTCTCATTGTAGTGCCCGCTCATGCAGGAGGATGGGCATCTCCTTTACCCCAGGCACCTCAGGCCCTGCCAAAGTGAGCCCTGCTGCCCTGAGTGAGGAGGCTATTGACGTCCTGAGATCCATCTCTGTAGGGCAGTCAACCACTGTGAATGCCACCCAGGAGCTGGCAGACCAGATACAACAATCTGATGCATTCCTGGAGGGCATTCAAACTGGATTGGTGGCCCAACAGAGATCGATTCAGGCTCTGGCCTCCTCTCTGATGGCAGCCATTGTCCCTGTTCCTACCGTCCCCCCTCCTTCTTCAACTGCCCAGTCCCATTCCCCTCGACCCCAACCTATCCCAAGCAAAGATACAGATGAGTATGCACACAAGACAACACCCAAGAGTGTCACAGGCAAACACAAGCACCACACTTCATCCCACAGGCACTCACACAATCACAATCCAGTGCAGACACACCAACATCCACCATTTCCACTGTCTCCCCCTCCTCCTCCACCTCCCACCCAGTTACGTCCACACTCACACCTGCATGCACTACATCATCATCTACTACCAGCATCACCACACCAAGCAGAACACACACCTCACAGACAGACACCTCCACAACAGCCATGCACACGTCCCCTGTGTCCTCTCCCACTGTGTCTGTCCCCCCAGAATACACAAACGCAAGCACTCAGACACCCAACAGCCACCCTCCTCACAACAGCATGCAACCCAGGCACCTGCACCCAAAAGCAGTAGAGAGGCATCTCCAACAACCACTCCCTCATAATCCACTCCCATCCCTTCATCCTCTTCCCTTCAATCTCCCTAAAAAACTGTTCCTATCCAACATTGACCTCTTCCCTACCCCTCCCCTCTGTCCTGCACTTATGGCCAGGGTAGGAAGAACCCAGCCAAGCACCTCAGAAACACAGTCCACAGGCCCAGTCGTCACCGCACCCACTCGTGGTAGAAAGTGATCTAGGCCAGAAGTCCTGAAGGGGAAGGAGTCTACACCAGCCACCCTAAAGGGGAAAGAGATTGCCCCAGCATGCAAGAAGGGCAGGGAGCCTACATCTGCCACCCTAAAGGCGCCTGCACCAGCAGGCAGGAAGACCAAGGAGCCTGCCCCTGCAGGCAGGAAGATCAAGGAGCCTTCCCCAGCAGGAAGGAAGACCAAGGAGCCTGCTCCAGCAGACAGGAAGACCAAGGGGCCTGGACCAGGAACTGTGACGGAGCCCCCACCACCTACCATGGTTGTGCAGCCATCTGAGGTTGCAGGGGATGGGCAGGAGCCTCCCCTCACCAGCAGCACTACCACTGTGCAGCCATCTGAGGTTGCAGGGGATAGGCAGGAGCCTTCCCCCACCAGCATCACCACCACTGTGCAGCCGTCACGACCAGCCGACGGTATGTAATCCTGCCCCCATGGGCTGCTGTGCGGCCTGCCCCCCTCAGAAACCAGTGTATGAGACTCCCAGCTGAGAGACTGTGGCCTTGCACTCCCCAGGACCAGGCACAGGGGATGTTGCCCCCTCCAGAACCAGTGGGGAAGTCACCCACTCCAGAGACTGTGGCCTTGCACTCCCCAGGACAGAGCAATGGGCATGGAGCACCCTCTAGAACCAGTGGGCAAGTCACCCACCTGAGAGGCTGTGGCCCATCACTCCCCAAGACAAAGCACAGGGCATGTTGCCCCCTTCAGAACCAGTGGGCAATTCACCCACCTGAGAGACTGTGGCCCATCACTCCCCAGGACCAAGCACAGCGCATGTTGCCCCCTCCAGAAGCAGTGGGTATGACACCCACCTGAGAGACTGTGGCCCATCACTTCCCAGGACCAAGCACAGGGCATGTTGCCCCCTCCAGAACCAATGTGTATGACACCCAGCTGAGAGACTGCGGCCCATCATTCCCCAGGATCAAGCACAGGGCATGCTGCCCCTTCCAGAACCAGTGGGTAAGTCACCCACCCGCCGGTCCAGCTTTGAGGGGGAAATGCGTAAAGACCTATCCGAGGTCAAAGCTTGGTTGGCCAGACTTGAGGCAGACAATGCCAGAAATTACAAAATACTAAAATATATCAAGAGGAAGCTGAAGAAGCTATAGGTGTGGCCACTCACCATTTCCCTGGACTTTCCCTTCTCCAGCCTGCATTGTTTAAAGTTTCAGTGGGTTTAAGAGGGTTAGAATAGGTTAAGTGGGATAGAGTAGGTTAGTTGTAGGATATAGTTAGTGTAATTTGGGGGTAGGAATTAGGTATTGTTTTTGTTTGGGGTAGTTGGTTGGGGGTTATGTTTAGTGGTATATATAAAAATAAAACACAAAAAAAATACAAAACAATATATATTTGTTTAGAACATGGGATTAGTATATGTGTCGCTTTAGTTTATTTTGTCTTAAATGTCTATTGTCTCATAAAGGGTGTGAGGGGACAATGTTTATTGAGTGGCTTTATGTGTATAAGTTAAGTTTAGAATAGGATAGATACCTGAAGGGTTAAGTTAAGATAAGTTAGTATGGGTTAGCTCAGTGTACGTTAGTGTGTAGGATAGGTTTTTAATAGGTTGTGTTTTTAGTTACCAATAAATCCTGTTACTTTTTGACAATTAGGTGTCTATGATGATTGACTGTCTGGGTCTGCACTTGCCAAGCTGGGGAAATACCTTAGGGTATGCATTCAGTATTTATTTACATGTATGACTGTGTATCCCCAATGACCAAGGAGCTGTCTGATTGGCAGTGCAATGACATCAGCTACTCAAGACAGTTTTCAGCACAGTTCCTGACATTCACATTGTGTATGGATACAATGGTGGTCATTATCAACATGGTGGTAAAAACCGCCCGCCGGCGGTAGTGGTAACTACCGCCGACAGGCTGGTGGTCTGGATCGCCAAATAATGAGGCTAATGAGAAACAAGTAGCGGTCCATCCACAGACCGCCATCCTAGTAGTCCCGACGAGGATGGAGGAGGCCGTCCAGAGGCTGGCAGAAATTTCCTACCCGCCCACCAAATAATGAAACACAAGACAGCGATCAGTTCCGGGGCGGGAACCACCACCAGGCAAAGCATGGTGGAAACAAACAATATAAAAGGACACATTTACTGGAGGCACACACAACACGCCGACGCAGACATGGAGAGAGAGAGTTGGAAATAATGCCAGTGCTGCTCCTTACCATATTCCTCCAGGACCGTGACCACCGACAAAGATGACGACAGTAAGTACTGCAGCCTAGTACACATGGGAAGAAAGTGCACAGTTGCACACTCACCCCACCCACCCTGCAACACACTCCCAACCCCTCCCACATCCCAAGCCAAACATACCACAACAAAATGTACTTACCAGACACAAGCCAACAAAGACCTGCACCAAAGTACACCCACTGTGTACATCACCCCTCCATAGTGAAATGCTGTACAATGTCACCATATTGTGCCAACAGCACTACTGCACACTGAAACTTTATTTAAAGGAAAAAATGTATTGTCCTAAAAAGGCCATTGGCCAGTCCATTACAAATAGCCTGAAGGGCCCAAACAGGCTGAACTTGACTCCAACATGTGCATAGGGTACTCCACTCAAAAGGGGCATCAATGGGGCAGCCAGGCACCTCAGGGAACAGGGGTAGGGGGTGGCAGGTAGGGACTTATGTTTGGAAGGTGGGGGCTTGGGCTTAGTTTTGGGAGATGGGGGATTGGACTTGCCTTTGGAAGGAGGGGGAGTGGGCTTGGACCGGGGGTGGCAGAGGGACCTCAGGCAACACAGGTCTTCTTCCTCCCTGGGGAAGAGGCACAGGAATGGAAAGGGTGGACTGGGGCGGACTTGGACATGGAAGGAGTGGACTGGGCAAGGAGATGGGCATGTTTAGGGATGAGACGGGGTGGGCCACTGGGTTTGAACAGGTCAATAGGGGATAGGAAAAGCTTCTTTTGGGAAGTTGGAGGTGATTTGGAGGCAGGTCTGGGAGTGGAGGTTGAGGGAGTGCTTCTATCAGGTGTAGATGTGCCGAAAACGGATGCAGGTGCCTGTAAAGTATGCTGATGTGTGGTGGATGTGTGTGGAGTGGATGTCTGCGAATGTTTGAGTATTTTGGGAGGGGGTGGACACAGTGGGACAAGACAAGCTGCCAGTGTACACAGATATTGTCTGGGTGTCTGCAGGTCTGGTGAGTGTGCTGCAAGTGTCTGTCAATGTAGTTGTGTTGCGTGCAGGTGTGGTGTCTGGGGTGCATGTATGGATGTCAGATGTTGTGGTGACTGCATAAATGGGGCAGCAGCAGTGACTGAGGGTGCAGTGCGTGTGGGTGTGAATGTTGAGGTGACAGACAGGGTGGCAGGGGAGGTTGACACAGTGGGGGAAGTGGATGTTGTCTGTGCTGTGGTATGTTGGGTGTGTGCCTGCCTGTGGTGGGAAGTGTGGTGCTTGATCTGTGTGCATGGCTGTCTGTACGTGTGCTTGAGATGGGTGAAGGGAGTGGGGTGCTGCAAGGGGTAGAGGTGGTGGGAGGGGGAGAGAAAGACCAGGGACACTGACTGCCATCAAAGAGGAGGCCAGAGCCTGAAAATATCTCTGTAGGCCAGACATGCCACTGTGAATACCTTCCAGGTAGGCATTGCTGCATCTAGGATGCTAGCCCCTGGATGGCATTCATGATGCTTGTCTGCCCTACAGAGATGGTCCTCAGGAGTGCAATAACCTCCTCTGTGAGGGCAGCAGGGCTGACTGGGGCAGGGAATTAGGTGCCTGGGGCGAACAAGATGCCCACCCTCCTGGGAGAGCAGGCATGGGCAACTTGGGGGGGAGCAACTGGGAGGGCGGTGATGGTATGGGGGTAATCGAAGATGGAGTAGAATGGGTGTGCCCAGTAGGGTCTTCCACCACCAGGGAGCTCCCATTAGAGGAGGTGTCAAAGTCACTACCTCTAGTGGTAGTTGCATCCCCCGTAGTACTCCCCTCACCCTCCAACTCACTGGTCCCCTTGGCATCGTTTGACTCTGCCTCCTTGGAACTGTGGTCTGGTGCATCCCCACTCGCCGGTGCCACTGCTCCTTCACTAGATGATGCTGATATACACAAAGGACACAAACACAGGGGTGGAGAGACAAAACAAGGGAGAACTATGTAAAAACTGAAGATGTGCACATCTCTGGCCCACTCACACTCCCACCCAGGTCACACACCTACACGCAGCACCTACAACATATGTCATGACTGTGCCCCTGACTAGGGTCCATTACCCCAGAATACACCACATAACCCACATAAAACACAGAACTGATACACTTTGTGGAGTACACCCATGAGAGACCGTGCCCAGCCAATTCACTTACAAGTCCATGAGACCACAAAGCATACGAGAAGACAGAAAGAGGACCGCCCATGGGCCTATTGAGACTGGCTAAACTAGCCCTCACACCATTGCAGGGACTTTGAGGGGGCAGGACTGCAGGAACACACCTGACCAAGTGCCTGGCACTAGAATGCATACATACCACAACACCAACATACATCCATCTCAGCAGTGTAGGTACTCACCCTCTTGTGGCTGCTGTGCTGCCTTCAAGTGCCCATCCAAATCCGTATAGGCCACTGCCAGAATGCAGGCCATTAGGGGTTCAAGGTCCTACAGGCCCCCCTTCATCGTTGAGAGGCCTTCCCCAGCTGGGCCTTGCCGGTCTTCCAGGCCCAGTGCCTCAGGTCCTGCCACTGCTTCGTGCAGTAGGTGTCCCGCCGGTTGTAGACCCCCAGGGTCTGCACCTCCATGGCGATGGCTTGCCACAGGCCCTTCTTTGGATGGGCGCTGACCAGAATGGGATACACAGAGCAAAAGAAAGGCGTCAGTATGTGTGCACCGAAAAAGATAATATGTCGTTCCCTATGGAACGGCCATTGTTGAAAGGCAAATTATCTACTCACATACAGTACATGCCAGACAGTCTACGGCTGGGCAGTCACACTTTGGAACTACAAGCATACAGGCATCCGCCACAATCACACACATCTAAGGATGACAGATTCCAACTCACCTGCTCCTCTGGTCGACCATACAACTTGGCATACAGGGATAGGACCCTGTCCACCAGCTTCTCCAGCTCCTCCAGGGTGAAGGCCGGGCCTGTTCCCCTGTGTCCCGCGCCATCTCTGGGACCAGAGTCAGGGAACAGCAGCACACGCAGTGGAGTACTAGCCTGCACGGGAATCAGGAGTCAAGTGTCAAAGGTCTGATGAACTGGCATAGGTACCGCAGTGGTGTGCTCCGTCACCGCCGGCGGCAATCATGATTGGCCCAGGTTCTCAATTGACAACCATGTAATCCAATGATTGGATGCACAGCAGTGACCACCGCCTCCCACCATGACGACTAACACAAGCGGAATGATGTCACTTACACTCTCTCATACCAGCATGGCAGGAGGCTGCCATTTTGCTACCACCATTTCACAATAGCTGGGCCAGGAGCCTCATCTAGGGACTCAAAATCTCCGACCTTAGTCACTTGTTGCTGACATAAGTCTAGGATCCTCACATGTACCCATCTTTGGAATTGTCTCCACACTGGGATGCCATTATGACAGAGTTCACTCAGCACGCATATACCTGACGGTGTACTTCATACTTTCCTTCTGTGTGTGTTACCTACGTGTCGCACTTATAAAGATACAGTGACATCATGTGGTGCCAGTGTATTTTTACACTCAAAATGTGTTCTTTTGAAACATGGCGAGGCAGGGCCCCATCTGTTTACAGACCCCTGGTTGATTTGGAAACTATGGAGGAACATCACATCATTGTCACCTACAGACTCAATAGAGCTACTGTCCAAGACCTCTGTGCATTAATGGATCCTGCTCTGAAACCGGCTAATCGGAATCAGCATGCCATCCCTACAACTGTGTAAGTGCTATCTGTACTCCTTTTTTGGCTACAGGCTCATTTCAGGTGACAGTGGGCATGGGTGCAGGGGTCTCACAGCCAATGTTAGCCTCATCCCCTATAAATTCCTGGATGCATTTGTCCAACATCTGCAAACATACGTCCAGTTTCCCCAAAGGGCTGAACTTCCTGCCATCAAATCTGGATTTTATGCCTTTGCTAACATCCACCATGTGATAGATGCCGTTGATGGAACCCACATAGCTCTCATACCCCAAAGAGTGAATGAACAGGTGTACAGAAATCGGAAGAACTATCACTCCATGAATATACAATTGGTGTCTACTGCTCACCAGTACATATCACATGTCAATGCCAGGCTCCCAGGATCAATCCATGATTTCTTTGTCCTGAGAAACAGCAGTGTACCACAGTTGATGGAACAATCACAAAGGAACAGAGGATGGCTCATAGGTGAGTGTGTATTACACTGGATCTGTACATGGCTGATATCCAGGCTATGTGCATGTAAAGTCAGTTTATTAATGTCCTGTTTCGCCCACTTTTGCAGGTGATTCTGGCTAACCCATCTTGCAATGGCTCCTGACACATGTGAGGAATCCCAGAACAGATGTAGAGAGGAATTATAATGAGGCCCATGGACGTACTAGGGGGGTGATTGAGCACACTATAGGTCTGCTGAAGGCTAGATTTTGTTGCCTCCATCTCTCTGGGGGATCCCTGTGCTATGTCCCTGACAAAGTGTGTAAGATAGAGGTGGCCTGCTGCATGCTGCACAACTTGGCTGTGAGGAAAGCTATCCCCCTTCTGGAAGAGGAGGGTGCTGTCCAAACAGCCCAGCAACCTCAAAGAGGGGATGAGAGTGATGGTGAGGTGTAAGAGGGGGAAGATATCCACTCCAGGAACCAGCTGATCCGCCTACACTTCCAGCGACTCTAAGGTACTGTTCAATGATGCTGATGTCTTCACTGCATGGTTTCAGTCTGACTCATGTACTTGGTAATGTGCTGTCTATAGTCAGTGACACTGTTAACTGATGACTGAAGTGGCATGTGCCAGGTAACCCCATATTATGTAGAGTGTGACATATTTCGGGCACCACAGTGCGTTGCATCCCCTCCTGCAATAAACGTATGATTATGAAATTGACTGTCTAATGCACACACACTCACAATTGACATCTCATATTAACGAGGTACATACGATTTGAGAACATAGGTGTCTTTATTAAATGCCAAAATATACATTTTCGTGGGACAGTGATAGGGAGGGGGCACATGGTGCATATCCATACTCAGGTACATATGCTCAGCTATTGGTAGCACTGGGTTATGGTCCATGTGGCCATTGGTAGATGGTGTAATGGCAGTGGCATGTCAACAAAGGGGCACAGTGGCACACAAGGGAGACAATTCAGGGCAGAGCCACTTCCTAGCGATGGCCTTGGTCTTGGCTGGTGTTTGAGTGGATGTCTGGGTCTGAGGGAACATTTGTGTGACTGGAGCTAGGCTGCAGGGATAGGGGTGCTGGTTTCCTGTGTATCCTATGGCAGTGCCAACAGTCCAGTGTCTGCTGCAGATGGCAGGGCAGTGTCCAGGCTAGTGGTTTCGGCTTGCAGATGGATGGAGGATTCAGGTTGGCTGTGGTACTGGTGCGGCAGCACCCCTGCAATGGAGGCCATGGTGACATTAAGCTGTTTCCATTGCTCCATGGTGTCCTGGTAGTGTGCTACCTGCAGCCTTTGCTTCTGCTCTAGGGTGGACCGGATCTGGCCCATCCTGTCCTGGGTATGGTGGTATGCTCCTAGGACCTAAGATATAACCTCCAGGGCTGCTGCATCCATTCTTTGACCACCCCCCTGGGCCAGTGATGCCCTCCCACTGGCCCCAGCCCCCTGTGCCTGTGTCCCCAGAACAGGTCTGGCAGTCCCACTTGCACTGGGCCCTTCATCATCCTGCTTGTTGGTGGGTGGAGACTCTGGCCTCAGTACATGTGGCCGGGAGACACTGGTGTTGGGTCATGTGACCAGAGCTGATGCTGGGGGCTGGGTGGTAGGGTTGTCAGTGGTATCCTGGGTGGGGCTGCTGGAGGATGACAGTCCAGGACTGTGTGATGGGCCAGGGAATTCCTCAATTTCCATACATCCCTCTGTACTCTCCTGAGTGGGGCCTCTGTCTTCATGTGGGGCGCTGGCACTCCTTAGCGTTTCTGTCCAGGTGGCATGGGGGGAATGGACATGTGGGTGTCAGGTACTTTTTTGGCAAAGGATGCACTGCTCTGCCCTATTTTGTGCTTATATTCCCCTGTTGTGCCATGCAAGGTCCCTTCCTGTACATTTCTTTGCATTTTATGTGGGGGTTAGAGGTGCATTGTGGTTGCTGTAGTGCCACTGGGAATCCATGCAGTGGTAGGTGACTGTGCACAGGGGGCAGGATGGCTGTGTTTTTGGGGGATAGTGGGCATGCAGGGTGGTTGGATGTGGGTGTTGTGGACTGGCTGGGGATGAGGTCCTGGTGGGAGTGAGAGGGGTGTGGTGATACATGCATTATAGGTGGGGGGAATGTTTAGGTATAGTGGTTGACTTACCTGAGTCCAGTCCTCCATGGAGTCCAGTGAGGCTCTCCGGGTGCAGGATAGCCAGGACCTTCTCCTCCCAGTCAGTGTAATTGGGGGGTGTAGGTGGGGGACCGCCACCAGCCTTTTGTACGGCAATGTTGTGCCTGGATGCCATTCACGGAACCTTCCCGCTCAGGTTGTTACATCTTTTCCGGATGTCCTCCCTTGTGCATGGATGGTTTCCCACTGTGTTGACCTTGTTGACTATTGTCTGCCATAGCTCCATCTTCCTGGCCACGGATGTCTGCTGGACCTGTGCCCAAAATAGTTGTGGCTTGACCCTGAGTATTTCGTCCACCATGGTCCTTAGCTCCCTATCTGTAAAGCGGGGTTGCTTAGGGAGTACCATGATCTGTGTTGTGGGTGGTGTGTTGTGGGTCTATTGGTGAGGGTGCTGTTGTGTGGTTGTGTGTGTGGCTTACTAAGATGTTTGGGATTTGTATGTGTTTTGGTGGTGTATATGTGTGTGTGACTTGTGTGATGTTGTGTTCATTGTATGCGTGTTGTGTTGTCAATCTCAGTTGTGCTACTGGTGATGCAAAAGATTGTGGGGTATGTATGTGGGTATTTTATAGTGTTGTTGGTGTGTGTCAGGTTTGCAGGTTTCAAAGTTGCCAATGTGTGCATATGATGTTGGTGGGTCCCACTACTGGCCGTGGCGGTCCGTACCGCCAATGGTTATTCGGCATCCACTATCCGCCACGCTGATTTGTGCATCATTATTTGGTGGGTGGAGGATTTGTCTGCATGGCGGTGGCGGGGTGGGGTGTACTGCCTTTTTGCCATTGAAGGCCATGGCAGTGGGTAGTGGACAGTGGGTGGAGGTTGCAGAATTTTTGGAGGTTTGACTTTTTGGCATCATTATTCGGCGGTGTGCAGACGTTGGTCGGCGATGATTATCGCCAAGTTCATAATGAGGGCCAATATCTTTTACAGGTAATGATGCAACATGAATTGTCATTTCTGAGGTCTGTCACAATCATTTTAGAAACATTTTGCACATTATTCTTCACCTTATTTGGGGTATGGATACTTGAACACTGACAGCTGCCTGTCACAGTCCTAAATATGCTCTTCAGTTTCTCAAATATTTGTTGTATTGGTACATTCTTTAGGGACATTTCCTGACGCCTCGGATCTGAATCATTCATGCCATATGTCAACTTGCATGGATATATGTTCAATACATGCCTGGGAGGCTCAGTAAGTTGTTTGCAGTCCACAATACTATCGGTCACCTTTATCATGTTTGAGTCCTAGTGTGTGCCTTTGTATCTGACAGTAAGGCACACATGTCATTTGGTCCTGTTCTCATTCACTTTGCTTCATGCAATGCAGACATTTATGTGAGTTGATTAAACACTGAAAAAAGTGCATGATACATGTGATTGTGGTGATTTATTTATACATGCAAGTTTAGTTTCCAATGCAGTACAATGTCCAGTTCACTGACCCCATGAAAAATCCTGAGCAATATGCAAGAACAGTCAGAGTTCAAGGCTGATGCACATATCATGATACATGTGTAGGAGATGTGTGCATTAGTGAGGAGGTGTCCAAATTGACAATAGGTAGGAATAGAGACAATGACAGTCCATAGAAGATAAGTCAACAGTGGTTGAGGGAAGAGAGCACATTGCCAGTTGTCACAACACCGGCATGATCTTACGCACAGAACTAACGAACTACTGTCCATGTGGCACAGACTAGTGCTACCAGGGGGTTTACGTGTGAATGTTGTTCCTTTCACATCTTCATTCTCTGATGTGTGTGGTGCCTCCATGTTGTTGAAGTTGAGTGGGCCACACACACATCAGGGGATAGAGATTTGGAATCAAAGGTCTCGGCAGATGCCATTTGTGTGAACACATAAGGCATCACTGCAGCAAGGAGGAACTGCTGATTTCTCAACACCACAGCTACATCACGGTGGTAGGCAGCCATTTTTCACTGAGGGAGGCCACTTCCTGCTGTATGGACTCCAGGGCATTTTGTATAGTCCCCAGCCTGGTATCTATCATGCTGCTGCCACTTTGGGAGGGCAGTTGTTCAAGCCTCTGCCTCATGACGACAGCTCTGTTGGCCAGGGACTGCCAGAGTCCACATAGCAGGGCACCTCTGATGGCAGCTGAGTGGTCCTTATTTGGACTGAGACACCTCTGCACTCCCCCTAGGCTGCCTGCCATGGTCCCCATCCCCACCCTCACCTGCTGTGCCAGCACATGCAGAACTCCTACCACTGTCCTCTGAAAGGTGATGTCTGGGTCCTCAGAGTCCAGGGCTGTGGGAAGACTGGTTGGCGCTGTGTGTTGGTAGTTGAGTAGTTCATGTGGAGACCCGACAATGATGAGTGTCATCCCTGCGACTGGAGGTGGTGTCTGCAAGGAACCTAGCACTTCCTGGAGAGTCTCTTCATTGATGGTCGGCAGATGGTCATCCGTGTCATCAGTAAAATCCAGGACAGGCAGGTCCGCAGTACGTAAGGCATCATCCTATGCAATGGGATAGTGAAAGGTCAATCTTTGACTGTAGTGGAGGTTGACATGGCTCATCATTTACTTGCTACTGGTGGCTCTGTGAAATGTTATAGACCCCAGGTTGTAGTTGTTTATTATTTGTTGCATGATGCATCACACACAGGGCAACCTTTTAAGGTATTTGGTGCATTGATTCCACACCACTATATTCCTTGCAGACCCCTTGCCCCAGCCACTGACACCATAGTAGTACATCATTTACATTCCTGTTCACCATGGTGGACATTCCTACAGTAGTCTACTGAGTTTTGTCACTATTTTGGTGATTTACTCCATTGGCACCATGAATGATGGAACTAGTGCAGCAAAGCACAGGGAGGTCCATTGCCTATAATGCTTGTGTCATTTTGTCATCTGCCTTTAGCATGCTTCACACATGTGGTAATTAGATGAGACAATTCAACCTTTATGGATTCTCAGCCCCCTTAGTTCTTCCCTTCCTGCATAAGGGTCATTTCCTTGTATGCAGCATATCCACCACAGGCATAAATCAGTGTAAGGATGTACACTGTGGATCAATGCATGCATTTTGAGAATTTGTTAATGTGGCACAAGGGGAATGGGCAGCTTGGATCCATATTGGCAGTAATGTATGATGGTACTGTTGCATTACGGGCTAGTGACTTTGTGCCCGTAGTGCTACACCAAACATCCCCACAACACAGGCAACCTTGTTAAATGGTCAAATGGAAACTACTTGTACAGCAGCACAACCGATGATCACAGACATGCCCCATATGTTGTATATGTTCACTTTTGTGCCCATTCCCAAATGGTGCATGGAGGTGTGTGAGAGTTGTTGTCGGGCCACCCTTTGCAGCCAGTGTAGGAGATGTTGCACTCTTAGGGCCTGATTTGAAAGGCCCTAGCACCACCAGGTGGCTCTTTTCACTGCTCAATACTTACAAGGAGGTGTACCCCACTTTTTGTGGTGTTACGCCTCATTGTAAATATGGGCCCCTCTGATGTAGTTTTCTCCATCAGAAGGGTGTGCAATGGGTGTTGCAGTAGGCATTCCTTCGTAATACACATTGTTTTTGACGCTACCCCAGATTCAGGGGAAATAAAAAATCTGTGGCTGTGCCAAAAACTAACACCTCCCTACGGTAGATGTTAGCATGGCAAAACGAGGAGGAATGCTTTTAATCCTCCTCATTCTTTCACTTTTTCTATGTGTGCTGCATAGAAAAAGCAAAATGCCATGGATGCTTGTTGATGTGCAGATGGTAATATGTTTGATGCACAACTGCACTAGGGCAGTTGTGCGCCATTTTCCCTAAATCAGGGTCTCTCTCTCTCTCTCTCTCTCTCTCTCTCTCTCTCTCTCTCTCTCTCCCTCTCTGTATATATATATATATATATATATATGTATATATATATATATATATATATGCATGTAAATCATTTATTATTCATTAAAAGCCATAAACGTTATTAAAATATACATTTGATATCACAGGGTGAATTAGTAAAAGCAAATTCATTTTTTGAATAATTATTTCATAATACTGTTGCATGGAAAATGAAAAGGAGAGTGCAATAGTGCATGTCTTCTGTCATGATTAACCATGAGCCAATGTGAGATGCAGCGGCGCTATGCCCTGATGTTGCCGTGCATCCCATAGTGGCAGTGCACTAATATAAGGCCCTATGCTATGTGCAAAATTACACACAAATAGCGAAAAACCTGATGTTTAGAAGTGGGGACATAACCAGAGGAGCTGGGGCAGATATACAACTTGGCGGGATAGGAAGCCAAAAAATTCTGATTATCCAGAGCAGCCTGCCACCACAAGGGCAAGTTCCCTGTTTTTTTGCTGAGGGATCCACTGACCATCTTCCTTGTCCCCCTTCTAGGTCTGGTATTCACTTGACAAAGGATTTAACCCCTTTGCTGCCAGGCCTTTTCCCCCTCAGGTGCCAAGCCTTTGTAGGCTGTTTGGGGCATTTCGCGCTTAGACCCTCATAACTTTTTGTCCACATAAGCTACCCACGCCAAATTTGTGTCCTTTTTTTCCAACATCCTAGGGATTCTAGAGGTACCCATACTTTGTGGGTTCCCCTGAAGGAGACCAAGAAATTAGCCAAAATGCAGCAAAAACAGAAGAAGGCTTGTGTTTTTTTTCCCTGAAAATGGCATCAACAAGGGTTTGCGGTAAAATTACAGTCTTCCCAGCTTTCAGGAACAGGAAGACTGGAATTAGAAAATACAAATTTTCAAAACAATTTTGGCATTTTACTGGGACATACCCCATTTTTACTATTTTTTGTGCTTTCAGCCACCTTCCAGTTAGTAACAGAAATGAGTGTGAAACCAATGCTGCATCCAAGGTTTCTGAAAAGTAGAAAAAATTCTGAATTCATCAAGGGGTCATTCGTGTAGATCCTGCAAGGGTTTCCTACAGAAAATAACAGCTGAAATAAAAAATATTGAAATTGAGGTGAAAAAAAACAATCATTTTTCTCCACGTTTTACTCTGTAACTTTTTCCTGCGATGTCAGATTTTTTAAAGCAATATACCGTTATGTCTGCTGGACTCTTTTGGTTACGGGGCTATAGGTTCATCAAGAACCCTAGGTACCCAGAGCCAATAAATGAGCTGCACCTTGCAATGGGTTTTAATTCTATACCGGGTATACAGCAATTCATTTGCTGAAATATTAAAAGTGAAAAATAAGTATTAGGAAAACCTTTGTATTTCCAAAATGGGCACAAGATAAGGTGCCCAAGATAAGGTGTTGAGAGGCAGTGGTTATTTGCACATCTCTGAATTCCGGGGTGCCCATACTAGTATGTGAATTACTGGGCATCTCTCAAATAGATGTCTTTTTTTACACACTGTCTTACATTTGGATGGGAAAAATGTAGAGAAAGACAAGGGGCAATAACACTTGTTTTGCTATTCTGTGTTCCCCTAAGTCTCCCGATAACAATGGGACCTCACTTGTATGGATAGGCCTAATGCTTGCGACAGGAAATGCAACATGGACACATCACATTTTACATTGAAATCAGACAAGTTTTTTGCAAAGTGCCTAGCTGTAGGTTTTTGCATCTAGCTCAGCCGGCACCTAGGAAAACCTACCACACCTGCGCACTTTTGAAAACTAGACACCTAGGGGATTCCAAGATGGGGTGACTTGTGGGGCTCTCACCAGGTTCTGTTACCCAGAATCCTTTGGAAACCCCAAAATGTGGCCAAAAACACTTTTTTCTCACATTTCGGTGACAGAAAGTTCTGGAATCTGAGAGTAGCCACAAATTGCCTTCCACCCAGCGTTCCCACAAGACTCCCGTTAACAATGGTACCTCACTTGTGTGGGTAGGCCTAGTGCCCGCGAAAGGAAATGCCCCAAAACACTACCTGGACACATCAAAGTTATCAAATACAAAACTACCTGTTTTTGGGAGGGGCACCTGCATTTTTGGTCCTGGGCTCAGCAGCCATCTAGGGAAACCTAACAAACCCAGACATTTCTGAAAACTAGACACCCGAGGGAATACAGGGAAGAGTGACTTGCGTGGATTCCCCCAATGTTTTCTTACCCAGAATCCTCAGCAAACCACAAATTTAGCTAAAAAATATACTTTTTCTCACTTTTCTGTGGGGGATCACCGCACTGGGACAAATTTCCTACCACTCAACGTACCCCTCAGTCTCCCGTTAAAAATTATACCTCACTTGTGTAGGTGGGCCAAGTGCCTGTGACAGGGAAGAGCCAAACACTTGTCAAAATTGAGGGGGAACCAAAGCAGGTCCAAAAGGGCAGTTTGAAAAAATCATTTTTAGGTTGACAAGTGGAGCAGAATTTTTATTGGTATAGATGAGACAATGCTGGGTGGGAGGAATGTTGTGGATTCCTGCAGATTCCGTAAGGTTCCATCACAAAAATGTGGAAAAAATGTGTGATTTCCAGCAAAGTTGGAGGTTTGCAGGGCATTGTGGGTACGAAAATGGTGCAGGGTGAATGTGAAGCATACCACCCTGGAATCAACCTGATGTTTAGTTTTCAGATGTGTCTAGGTCTTGTGGATTTTTCTACATGGCAGCGTCCCAAAGTCCAAAAAGGGCAGCCCTCACCATTCCAAGTGGGACTATTTTGAGAGTTAGCCAAGCTCTCATGGCCCAAATGTAAAACCAAAACGCCAAATAATCAAATGTCCTCTTGATTGCTGTGGGATAAGATGTTTTAGTGTGCGGGGGGAGAGCTGAAAGACTGTTACCCCCTTCAGTTAGGGTGGGGGCATAAACAGGTCCATACTAGTTGGTAGCCACCAACCCACAATTTTTTTTTAATTCCCTGGCTTCTACTAGACTTTCTGCCCCCCCCCGGGGTGTGGATCGGGGGTAATTGCCCCATCTGAGGGGTGGACAGAACAACTTTGGCTCCATTTATTTGGGGTGGGGGTATGGCTATACCCCCACCCTCATATTTTGAAAATAAAATCTTCCTTCGTCTCTGGTGGGCTTTCTGCTCCCCTTGGGGCAGATCGGCCTTCCAAAAATAGGCTGATCTGCCCCCAAGGGGGGCAGATATGGGAAACAGTAATGTGCCCCCATGGGGAGCGACCCTTGCCCAAGGGGCTGACCCCCCAAAACAAAACACACATACACACACACCAATCCCTGGTGCCTAGTGGTTTCTGCCCCCCTTGGGGGGGCAGATCAGCCTAATAAAAATAGGCCAATCTGCCCCCAAGGGGGGCAGAAATGGGTTAAAACAAAATGTGCCCCCCAGGGGAGCAACCCTTGCCTAAGGGGCACCCCCTTGGGTGAAATTGAAGCAAAATAATAAAAATCCCTTGTGTCTATTGGCCTAACAAAAATAGGCCGATCTGCCCCCAAGGGGGGCAGAAATGGCCTAAATACACTTTGCCCCCCAGGGGAGTGACCCTTGCCTAAGGGGTCACTCCCCATATGTAAAAACATAAAGTAACCCAAAAAATATATATATCCCGGGTGTCTAGAGGTTTCTGCACCTGGGGGCAGATCGGTCTAATTATAATAGGTCGATCTACCCTCGGGGTGGCAGAAAAGGCCTAAAACTATTTGCCCCCCTGGGGTGCGGCCCTTGTCCAAGGGGCCGCTCCCCTTATGCGTAAGTATTAAAAAAAAAATCCCTGGTGTCTAGTGGTTTCTACCCCCCCTGGATGCACATCGGCCTAATAATATTAGGCCGATCTACCTCTGGGGGACAGAATTGGTCTACAAATTATTTGGGCCCCGGGGACCCACCACCCCACAATTTTTTTTTTTTTTTTTAAATTCCCTGGCATCTAGTAGACTTTCTGCCCCCCCGGGGTGTGGATCGGGGGTAATTGCCCTATCTGCCCACTGGTGGGCTGAACAACTTTGGCCCCATTTATTTGGGGTTGGGGTGTGGCCATACCCCCACACTCTTTTCGGAAAAAAAAATCTTCCCTGGTTTCTGGTGGGCTTTCAGACCCCCTTGGGGGCAGATGGACCTTCCAAAAGTAGGCCGATCTGCCCCCTAGGGGGGCAGGTATGGCCAACAGTAATGTGCCTCCATGGAGAGCGACCCTCGCACAGGGGGCTGCCCCCCCCAAAGAAAACACACACCAATCCCTGGTGCCTAAGTGGTTTCGGCCTCTCCCGGGGGCAGATCGGCCAAATAGAAATAGGAAATTACCTAACATAAGTTTGCCCCCGAGGGGAACGACCCTTGCCTAAGGGGTCGATCCCCTTGCGTGAAATTGATGCAAAAAGATAAAAATCCCTAGTGTCTAGTTGTTTCTGCCCTAACAAAAAGAGGCCAATCTGCCCCCAAAGGGGCAGAAATGGCTTAAATACAATTTGGCACCCAGGAGAGCGACCCTTGCCTAAGGGCTCACTCTTAATATCTAAAAATAAAAGTAAGCATAAGCAAAAATATGTCCCAGGTGTCTAGGGGTTTCTGCTCCTCTTGGGAGCAGAGCGGCCTAATTATGATAGGCGATCTGCCCACGGGGGCAGAAAAGGCCTAAAAATATTTTTCCCCCATGGGGAGCGGCCCTTGCCCAAGGGGCCACTCCCCTTATGCGCAAGTACACACAAAAACATCCCTTGTGTCTAGTGGTTTCCGCCCACCTTGTGGGCAGATTGGCTTAATAAATGCCCTAAATACAATTGGCTGCCCAGGGGAGGGATCCTTGCCTAAGGGGTCGCTCCCCATACAAAAAACATCAGGTAAATAAAAACATATATATATATCCCTGTGGTCTAGAGGTTTCTGCCCCCCGGGGGCAGATCGGTCTAATGATAATAGGCCTAAAAATATTTTAGATATATATTTTTATATTTTTTTTTTGCATATATATATATTTGCCACCAGTTCTCTTGCAGTTGCAGCTTGTGTCTTCAAAACAATGCACATACTTCAAATCTGTATTTTATGTAAAT
This sequence comes from Pleurodeles waltl, assembly GCF_031143425.1. Classification (NCBI taxonomy): domain Eukaryota; kingdom Metazoa; phylum Chordata; class Amphibia; order Caudata; family Salamandridae; genus Pleurodeles; species Pleurodeles waltl. The sequence continues at coordinate 1,618,493,101 of NC_090445.1, read as the reverse complement.
AGCTAAGTGGATTAGTAAAGCCAGCCATTGCCTGTGCTATAATACAAATGAAATGTATGTGTGAGGGGGGCTATGGAGGGACGACCAGCACTTTTGCTGGGTTGTAGTGAGAGAATACGAAGTGGAGGTCATGGGAGTGGGAGCACCAATAATGATTGTTGGACTGGGCGCCAGAGGTGCTAAAGACTGTGACTATTGGTGTGTGACAAGGTGAAGTAATAGTGTGTCTTTTTTTTTTTGAGTGTCTTGAAAGAATGTGCTGATTGAGGGAAGAAGCAAAGATAAGGTGACTGACCTTTTACTGTTGCTTGCATCTCACAACCACCGCCAGCAATATTGTGACTATGTAGGCTAGTGTTTTAGAGCAACAGTTTAGCCAGTAGCAGAGATGTGTCTTGTTGGATGCCTGCTGCTCAAGCCCTAACTCGGGTTATAGAGGACAGCTCTGACATAGGATCAGAGACTGAGACAGCATCTAAGTGAGAGGACAATGGCGCAGACTGTGGGAGTGATTTTTCCGACAACTCCTCTTCCTGTGATTCTGAGGGAGGTGATGAGGACAGTCCTGCTGTTCCTTCGCAAGAACAGTCTGTGCAGCGGGACAATAGCAGGTTATCCCAACCCAGAGAGCAGGTATATGTGGCGGCAAGCACAGAGAGAGTGCTCTCTTGGGAGCTCCCCAATTTAATTCAGCCCCGAATTCCACCACCCAATTCGTATTTTGGAGACATCCAAATTATCTATCACAAAACAAACTGGTTTTGTAAGGCAGGCACCTGCGTTTCTGGTCCCGGGTTCGGCAGCCATATAGGGAAACCTACCAAACCAAGACATTTCTGGAAACTAGACTACTACAGGAGTCCCCAGAGGTGTAACTTGTGTGGATTTCCCAAAGTTTTCCTACTCAGAATACCCTGCAAAGGTGAAATGTTGAATAAAAACTCTATTATTTCTTGCATTTCTGTCACAGAAACTACAGGAATTTGCTGGGATCCACAAAATTCCTACCACCCTGTGTTTCCCCAACTGTCTTGATAAAAATGCTACCTCACTTCAGTGCCTGTACTTAGTGCCTGTACCTAGTGCCTGTATCAGGAATGGATCCTTGGTTTCCTTGGTACCTATACTCTATATTTCACCAAATGAATTGCTATGTACCTGGTACACAATGAAAACCCATTGCAAGGTGCAGCTCATTTATTGGCTCTGGGTATCTAGGGTTTTTGACGAACCTACAAGCACTATATAGCGCCGCAACCAGAAGAGTCCAGCAGACGTAACGGCATATTGCCTTCACAAATTTGTCATTGCTGGAATAAGTTATAGAAGAAAACGTGGACAGAACTAGCTGTTTTTTTCACCTCAATTTCAATATTTATTTATTTCAGCTGTTATTGTCTGCAGGAAAACCTTGTAGGATCTACACAAATGACCTCTTTCTTAATTCAGAATTGTGTCTACTTCTCAGAAATGTTTGGCTGTCTGAGATCCAGCATTGGTTTCACACCCATTTCTGTCACTAACTGGAAGGTGGCTAAAAGCACAAAAAATTGTAAAAATGGGGCATGTCCCAGTAAAATGCCAAAATGGTGTTGAAAAATGTGGTTTTCTGATTCAAGTCTACCTGGTCCTGAAAGCTGGGAAGTTGGTGATTTTAGCACCGCAAAGTCTTTGTTGGTGCCATTTTCCAAGAAAAAAACACTTGCTTTCTTCTACAGCCCTTTTTCCCATTTTTCTGAAAAGAACATTTTAGCTGTATTTTGGCTAATTTCTTGGTCTCCCCCAGGGGACCCCACAAACTCTGGGTACCTTTAGAATCCCAAGGATGTCGGAAAAAAGGGCACAAATTTGGCGTGGATAGCTTATGTGGAAAAAAAGTTATGAAGGCCTAAGTACTAACTACCCTAAAAAGCCAAAGAAGGGCTCATCATTGGCTGGGGGAGGAGGCCCAGCAGCTAAGGGGTTAGTTCAGTAGATTATATTTATATTTATGATGAGATAAATACTGCAAACTAACTGTAGTTACCAGTCATTTTTGACCAACACCTGAGAACTGGAAATCCATTGAGCAAGTATATTTATCCAATAACAGCAACCGGCAACTTCACTGCAACATTGATGCGTTTATGTGTACACAAGATCTTTGTTCAACCCTATAAACTGTGAAAAATCATTCTCCTCTAGCTACATCATACGGTGTAACAGACTTGCCAATTCACCAAAATGTGAACAATTCATCTTGCAAAACACATTTTTATTTGACTATTGTTCAAAATATTTCAAATGATCGAATATGCATTACATTATAATTGGCAGTAATGACAATCCATTGGGGCTTTCAGAATATACTGCAATCATGATAGGTCATAATAGTAATGGGAAAAGAACTATACAAATCCGCTAATGCATCTTAACCCGGCCATCCAATACCCCCCAATGCCAAAATGGAGCTCAATTTTCCTAATAGAAGTTAGAGAACCCCATCCCACTATTCCTCACAAGAGGGCAATAAACGTCATGCAAAGACACTGCAACATTATGGATGGGCAAGTCAAATTTGATGGTACCACAGTCATGTCCATGGGGTCTTTTTCTAATTGTACTACATTGATAAAAACTTCTGAAACAGCATTTACCCACATTTTGTGCCTCCTGTCACCCAAGAACGAGTTACAACGACTGTTGCATAGATCTAGGGCAAGCTTTAGGGGGGTGCGACTGGTGCGGCGGCACTTGGTGCTGACCTGGAGGGGGGCGCTGACCTCAGGGTAGGGGGCTCCGTGTTTAGCAATAACTTACAATTTAAAAACACCTGAAGCAAAGTTACATGTGGGTCCAGCTGACAGGCAACAGTAAAAATGTCAAAATAACTCTTGTGATTAATGTTCCTGACAGAGAGAGATCTGAGTTTTGTCCAGTGGCAGCTTTGACTCACCATAAAGTAGCTCAGAGGGTTAAGAACATGGGGTTAATATGCCTGCTGCAAAGAACAGAATTGTATTTTATGTGGATAGCTGAGTGGAATAGTAAAGCATGTGCGAGGGGGACTATGAAGAGATGAGGGGCAATTATGCAAGGTGGTACTAAGGGAATCCAAAGAGGAGCTCATGCGGGGCCAAAAAAGTTTGTCACCCAGAGCACCACCAGTGCTAAAGCAAGCCCTGCATAGAACAACATACCTTCATAGGGAAACAACCTGAACAACTACGTTTGAATTACTACTTGCTTTAACAACGAATCTTGAAGAACTACTGGGTCTTAACAACGAAGTTTTGAACAACTACTGTGTTGGAAAATGGGTTATTGGTAAGGGCAGGTAGGTACCTACACCTAGCAACAAGCCACCAACCTCCACTTAGGTACAGTTAGGTCTCAGTAAATTAATCCCAGCTCAACCCTTGGTAGCTTGGCAACGAGCGTCAAGGCTTAACTTAGGAGACAGTGTGTAAAGCATTCAAATATCACAAAACAGTAATTAAATAAAACACAGGAAACAGTTTAAAAATCCAAAACCAATTTATAAAAATAGTTTATATTTTTATCTTTAAAATGACACAAAAACGAATAAAATCGGATAAAGGGAACCGGAGATTTGAATTTTTAAAGAATGATTACTTTTCTAGCGCTTAGAAACAAAAAGCGCCAATCGGGTCATCTGGTTGCACCTCGACCGGGGCAAAGTCAAAGTTTCAGGCCGACCGCGATGGAGCCCTGCTCGGCTACAGGTCGCGGGAGGCCTCGGTTAAAAAGTTACCTTCTGACTTAGTCTTTATTTTGAAGATTTTCTTCAGCGGGACGAACCTGCCAGTCGAATCCGACCTCCTGGAGCCCTTGTCCGGATACGGGATGCTGGATTCCTCTGTGGAGATTTTTACCTTCGGACTTAGTCGTTTTTTCGAGGTGAAAATCCTTCGACCGGGGTAAACCTGGATCTTGATCCGACGTCCCTGGAGCCCTTCTCGGATACGATGGCTGGGAGGTCCTGGTCAACTTTTTACCTTCGGACTTAGTCTCTTTTTCGGAGATTTTTCTTTACCGTGACGAACCACCAAATCAGGCCGGGTCGCGGTTGAGGCAAGCCGGCTAGAATTTCCGCGGAGGGTCGGTCCCTCTATGGAACTTTTTTACAAAAATTCTCAAATCTTCTCCAAACTTCTGGGGCTTCACCCAGATGTTCTTTTAAGGTTCTTTTGGGGTCCACAGCTCTCCCCAAGGGTCCAGAAGTTCTGTGATGGTCCTTGGGGGGTGCGGACTTCAACTCCCAGAATGCACCTGGCGCAAACTCCTTTTTGGCCACTGGACAGTGGTCAGCCGGTCACTTTTCAGGAGTTGGTGCAGGGGACTCTGGTTAGCAATTTTTCACCTGTAGCAAACAGGGAGTCCCTCCTTGAACCAGTTGAAGCCAGGCAAAGTCCTTCTTGTGGTGAAGCCCAAGTGTGCAGCTGGTGCAGTCCTTCTGAGTGCAGGTTCCAGGTGCAGGCCAGGGGTCCAGCAGGGCAGTCCTTCTTCTCCTTTAGTTCTTTTCTTCTTGAAATCTGGCAGGGATCTGAGTGTGGGTGCAGGTCTGCCAGTTTTATCCTTGCTCCTGGGTGAAAAGCAGGGGGGTCCTGGTTCTCCAATCAGGTACAGGGTCGTCCCCCTGTGATGACCACTTCCTGGGAAGTGTGGCAAAAATCCATCCCAGTGGGCAACATTCTCTAAAAATCCAACATGGCTGAATCTGATTTTTGGAGGTTACATCTGGCTGAGCCCACCCACTGGTGTGGCTAAAAATCATAAACACACCCCTCTCCTGCCCTCTCCTAATCTAATCAAGGGGGCACCTAGTTGTCTGGGGTTGCAGGATGTGGGGGTGTTGCTGGTTGCTCCAAATGTCCTTCTCTGCCTTTGAAGACCAGTTTGGCAGCCCTCCCCCTTCCTGCCCCACCATCTGCTGAAGGGAGATTCTCTCCCACAAGCACATTCCTTTGTGTGAAGCCGGCCACTTCACACCTCATCAAGGCAGCTCTGCTAAGCTGCTGCAGGCTGGCCAATCAGAGCACAGCAGCAAAAACAATGCAGGGCTGAAATTGGCAACTTTTTAGGTAAAGTCTACAACTTTTTACCTGAACAAGTTATATTAAATCCAACAACTGGAAGTTGTGGGATTTATTACAACAATTAATTTGATACCAAATTCTTGGTATGCAACATTTAAGGAGACTTTAAAATTTAAAACAAAGTCTCCCCATTCTAGCCTATGAAGGCCATTTAGTTCAATGAGGGAAAAACGAATTTGGCTGTTTTTACCTCACCAGGGTTTATAAATCTATTTTTATAAAGTCCCTGCTTATAGTTACATGGCACCCAGCCCTAGGGGCACATAGGGCGCACCTTAGGGGTGACTTATATGTAAAAATAAGGTAGTTTAAGACTTTGGAAGTACTTTTAATTCCAAAGTCGAATTTGCATATAACTTTAATTTAAAAGCAGCCAGCAAGGCAGGCATGCCTTTAAAATGACACTGGGCACCTCAGCAGTGCACCTATGGGTGCACTACCTATGCTGTGGTCCCTAAACCTACATGCCCTACCATATACTAGGGACTTATAGGTAGGTTAACTTAGCCAATTATAATTAGCCTAATTTGCATATCCATTTTACACAGAGCACAGGCCCTGGGACTGGTTAGCAGTACCCAGGGCACCATCCGAGTCAGGAAAACACCAGCATAAAGTGGAAAATGGGGGCAAAAAGTTAGGGGGCCTCTGCAATCAGCCCTGTTTTCTCACATACTGGTTTAACAATGATTTTACCTTAACAACTAATGCTAGAACAACAAATTTTTAGGTAAGTGAATTATTTTTTGATGAATTTTAAGGTGAGTTTTGTGTTTTGTTTTTTATTTGTTTAGGGTTTAATTATTATATGTTTAATTTTTTAAAGTATATTGTGTGGATTAAGTAATGGATTCTATGGGTTTTGGATGTTATGGGTGGGGTATTGTATTAATACTCAGGTGTTTTTTTATATGTTGTAATTTATGTTGTGGGTTTAGGGGCGGGATATATGGGATGTAGGGGTTGTGGGTGGGGAAGTGTATTAATACTCAGGTATTAATTTAAGTACTTGTGTTTTTTTATATGTTGCAATTTATGTTGTGGGTTTAGGGGTGGGATATATGGGATGTAGGGGTTATGGGTGGGGAAGTGTATTAATACTCAGGTATTGATTTAAGTACTTGTGTTTTTTTATATGTTGTAATTTATGTTGTGGGTTTAGGGGCGGGATATATGGGATGTTGGGTTTATGGGTGGGTGAGTGTTTTAATACTCAGGTATTATTTTAAGTACTTGTGTTTTTTTATATGTTGTAATTTATGTTGTGGGTTTAGGGGTGGGATATAGGGGATGTAGGGGTTATGGGTGGGGAAGTGTATTAATACTCAGGTATTAATTTAAGTACTTGTGTTTTTTTCTATGTTGTAATTTATGTTGTGGGTTTAGGGGTGGGATATAGGAGATGTAGGGGTTATGGGTGGGGAAGTGTATTAATACTCAGGTATTAATTTATGTACTTGTATTTTTTTATATGTTGTAATTTATGTTGTGGATTTAGGGGCGGGATATGTGGGATGTAGGGGTTATGGGTGGGGAAGTGTATTAATACTCAGGCATTAATTTAAGTACTTGTGTTTTTTTATATGTTGTAATTTATGTTGTGGGTTTAGGGGTGGGATATATGGGATGTTGGGTTTATGGGTGGGTGAGTGTTTTAATATTCAGGTATTAACTTAAGTACTTGTGTTATTTTAAATGTTGTAATTTATGTTGTGGGTTTAGGGGCGGGTTATATGGGATGTTGGGTTTATGGGTGGGTGAGTGTTTTCATATTCAGGTATTAATTTAAGTATTTCTGTTTTTTTATATGTTGTAATTTATGTTGTGGGTTTAGGGGCAGGATGTATGGGATGTAGGGGTTATGGGTGGGGAAGTGTATTAATTAGCAGGTATTAATTTAAGTATTTGTGTTTTTTTATATGTTGTAATTTATGTTGTGGGTTTAGGGGCGGGATATGAGGGTTGTAGGGGTTATGGGTGGGGAAGTGTATTTATACTCAGGTATTAATTTAAGTACTTGTGTTTTTTTATATGCTGTAATTTATGTTGTGGGTTTAGGGGCGGGATATGTGGGATGTAGGGGTTATGGGTGAAGAAGTGTATTTATAGTGAGGTATTAATTTAAGTACTTGTGTTTTTTTATTTGTTGTAATTTTTGTTGTGGATTTTGGTGTAGGATATATGGGATGTAGGGGTTATGGGTGGGGAAGTGTATTAATATTTGGGTATGAATTTAAGTAGTTGTATTTGATTAAAATTTGGCATTTATGTTGTGGGTTTAGGGGTGGGATATATGGGATCTAGGAGTTATGGTTTGGCAGTATATTAGTAGTTTGGTATTATTTATTGTATTTAATTAATTGTTTATTTTTTTTTATTGAAAGTATATTTAGAATTAGGGGTGGGATATAGAGGATGTAGGGTTTATGGTTGGGGTATTGTTTTTATGAATACGTTTTTTTTTCTATGTTTGAGTTTTTTTTTCATTTATGTTATATTTTTTTTTTGGGATGCAATTTGCTTTATTGGTGGATTATGATTTGGATATGTATTGATAGTTTATAATTTTTTATTATGGGTGAATTATTTTTTTGTGTTATATTTTTAGGTTTTGTATTTTGTTGTTGTTGTTATTGAAGGTGTAAAAATAAATTAGTTTTAAAATAGTTATGCTTAAAAATTTATATTTGATTTTTGAATATTATAGTAGTTGGTATAGTAGGTTTTGGAATATAATCATTTTTTTTTTTTTTTTTTTTATTTATTAGATTTTACAAAAATTTGTGATTTTTAAAATTTGTTAAAATGTTTTTTATTTTTTATTTTGATTATATATTTTTTGATGTGATGTAATTAATATTCTTCATATTTTTTAATTATTTTTTAGGATGTATAATTTTTTATATATATTAATTTGTCTTAATATCATTTATAAAAATTATTTCGTTAAATAATTATTTGTAGATTATATATAGAATTGTTGTATTTTTTTAGGTGTTAAATTTTTTTGCATTTGCAATAATGTTTTTTTTACATGCAAATTACATTTTTTTTTTTTTAAATGCCATTCATTTTTTTAAAATATTTTTTATTTTGAATATAAGCAAGTTTAAAAAATGCAAAAAAAATTTTTGAAGTATTATTTGATATTTACATATTTATATAATTTTTTTAATTATTTATTTATATTTCTTTATCTATTTTTAGTGTTATTTTCTTAATTTCCCTATTATAGTCTATGAGTGAAATAGTCCGTTTTCTATTTTTAGTGCTCTTTCATGTATACGTTGTTTGACGTCTTCTGTATTCAGTCGGAGGAGCGTCGCGGTCAAGATAGGACGGAAGCGGAGACCTCGTTCAGGTAAGTGGGATTATAACTTTTTTTATAGTATGTAGTCGGGTATTTTTCTTACAGAAATAGTTGTCGGAGGTAGTTATAAGGTAGGTAGTAGATTTTCGGTGTTTGTTATGTTGGTTATGTTTAATTATTTATTTTTGGTATACTTTTGTATACGATAGTGGATTTGTAAAAGTAAACACATTTGTTTAGCAGTGTTATATCTTATAAATGATTATACTGCTTTTGTAGTAGTTGGAAAGAATTGAATATATTTTTGAAAAATTTAGTTTTGGGATTTTTGAGGGAGTCAGTTGTTCGTTTTATGAAAAAAAATGTAGTTTATTGTAATAGGTTTTGTAGTTAATTTTTTTTATGTTAGTAGTATCCTTTATATCGTTTTCATTTATTTTTCTTGATAGTTAATGTTTTAATTAATGATGTGGCTTTGGTTAGTATGTGATTAATTTTTTACTTTTTTTTGGTAAAAAATAGTATATTTGGTATTTTACGTTTTTTAGATATTTTTCCAATTTCTGGTTTAGTAAAGTATTGTATTTTATTTCTTTGATTGTTATTATAGTATATAGAGTTGTTTTTTTTTATCATCAATTTAATCTGAATATTTTTTAATTGTTTTTGGATGATTATTGTTTTTTTTTTTCTTTTCTCAGTATGAGATGCTTCTTTCTATATTAATGAAGAAGATTTATTTACCATCATGTGTTTGGATAAAGACATGAAAACTTCAAAGGTAGGAACAATTTTTGTTGTGCAAATTTAGTGTAATTTTTTTTGGAAAAATGCCAATTTAATTCATGGTGTTTTTTTTTTTAGAACTGGCAAGTAATTTTTTCAGTAGGTTAGTTGTTGTTAGTAATGTAGAATATATGCTAGACTGTTGAGGTAGTCTGATGGTGTTATTGTATCAAATTGTTGTATTTTTGCCAAAATCCTTTCGGTCATTTCTTTGCTTTTTTTACTTGTGCATGGATTCAGGCTACCTGACAGTGATTGAGCAAGTCTCATTTCTTTGAAACTTTGTTCCTTTTTCAAAATTTCCATGAAATGATACAGGTTTGGGTGGGGTTTACCTATTACTTTATTGAAGGCGTTGTGCCATCCTTCTATGGCATTATTAGTCTTTGCACCACCTTCTAAACAGGTTTGGTAGCAGTTCCCTCATTCTATTGGAAATCTTGGCTTTCGTCTGCGACCAGATCTGTTTAGGTGTCCAATCCAGGTTTCTTCGAAGTAATTTAGTAAGGGTTCTAATTTGTCTTCATTTTGTGTATAATAGTTAGACTCTGTTATTGTGGTGTAATACTCATTTACTTTTGTAGGTGGTACAAGGCATAATGCTATGAGTTTTTTTAATTCAAATTGTAGTATGCAATCTGAGAAATATTCTCTACTTAGAGATGATTTTTGTATTCTACGCCAATATGCTTGTGAAAAGTGGAAAAAGCATCGTTGCATTTGGGTTTGTGGATATATTTTTAGTATTGTATTTATCATTGTTAATTCGAAATCTAGTATTACTTTTCTAGGTGTTTTATTCAATGTTTTGTTTTTGATTATTGATAAAAGTTCACTGTAAGTAGAGGAATGTTTATCAGGTAGTAATGCATACACTAGGGGGATTGTAGTGTTATTTTTTGTGGCATGTATGGTGTAAATTTGAGTGAATGGATCGGGTGTAGATTTAAAGGTTCCATCCATCATCCAAATTTCACTATTTTGTAGGATTAGTAAGTTGCATGTTGTGCTGAATATTAGTATTCTTTTTTGAGGGTTTTCGTTGTCGTGGATGAGGAAAGTTTCTTTGGAGAAGGTAATTGTTAGTTCTGGGGGGATGTTAATGTCTTCATAGGTTTGTGGCATTATATGTTGGGGATTACTTGCCAGTCTTTCTCGTTGAAATATTCTCCTAGGGTTTGGTACAGAAGGCATGCTCCCGGAAATCTGTATTGGAATATTTTTTACTACCTCCCTAATAACCTGTCCGCAGGAGTCATTGGAGGTATGTGCAATGTTTTTTATTTTTTGTATGTTTTCTCTTATTTCAATTTCTATTGCAGAGGCAGAGTGGTTGTGATCTGTTGTTTTAACAACGGTGTTTTCTAGAGTTACAGCTCTGCCTCTACAATGTGAAGAGTAGAATTGTACACACCTCCAATGGCTCCTGAGGTTGACAACCTTGTCTCTGCAGTAAAGATAACCTTCATACTTTAGTAGCTGGTTTCCGGTTCTTGAGGTTATGTAACTTGCTTCTCCTTGCGATGCCATTAGTGAAATATCTGTAATAATATAAAAGAAATAGGTTAAAAGAAGTTTGCAGTTTTTATTATTACATTTGTGGTGGATTTAGTTTACCACTTAGTAAGTTAATTAATATATAACGTATTCTATTTGTAATTATTTGGGGTAGGTGGTTTGTTATCTTTTATATTTGGTGATTGTGTGTTATTTATTGAGGTAAGTCATTTTTGCTTTTAGATTTGTATTTGTGGGTCAATTGTGTTCCTAGTTTTTGTTATGAGGTAAGTAGTTGGTGGAGTTGTAATAGTATATTATTTAATAATTATTCTGTAGCACTTATGTTAATGTAAGTATCTAGTGAAGTTACTTTGATTATTTTATAATGTTTTGAGTATTTGTAATGTGATATGAGGTAAGTACTTGGTGAAGTAGGAATAGTAATTTTAGTGTTATTTACTGTGTAGCAGCTGCTGTGATGTAAGTATGTGGTGGAGTTGTTATAGTACATTTAATTAGGTTAGTGGGGGGGTTTAGGTTTTGGGGAGGGGGTGGGGGATTAGGGGTTTTTAGGTTTTGGGGTGGGGTTGGGGGGGTGGGGCATTTTTGGTTTTGGGTAGGCGGTTGGGGTCAGGGGGTTTTAGGTTTTGGGGTGGGTTTGGGGGGTGGAGTGTTTTTGGTTTTGGAGAGGGGGTGGAGGGTCAGGGGGTTTTAGGTTTTGGGGTGGGTTTGGGGGGGTGGAGTGTTTTTGGTTTGGGGGAGGGGGTGGAGGATAAGGGAGTTTTAGGTTTTGGGGTGGGAACGGGGGGTGGGGCATTTTTGGTTTTGGGGAAGTGGTGGAGGGTGAGGGGTTTTAGGTTTTGGGATGGGTTGGGGGGGGCGTTTTTGGTTTTGGGATGTGGTGGAGGGTGAGGTGGTTTTAGGTTTTGGGGTGCGGTTGGGGGTGTGGGGCGTTTTTGGTTTTGGGGAGTGGGTGTGGGGTCAGGGGATTTTAGGTTTTGGGGTGGGGTTAGGGTGTGGGGTGTTTTTGGTTTTGGGGAGTGGGTGTGGGGTCAGGGGATTTTAGGTTTTGGGGTGGGGTTGGGGGTGTGGGGCGTTTTTGGTTTTGGGGAGTGGGTGTGGGGTCAGGGGGTTTTAGGTTTTGGGGTGGGGTTGGGGGTGTGGGGCGTTTTTGGTTTTGGGGAGTGGGTGTGGGGTCAGGGGATTTTAGATTTTGGGGTGGGGTTGGGGGTGGTGCGTTTTTTGTTTTGGGGAGGGTGTGGGGGGTAGGGGTTTTTTGGTTTTGGGGTGGGGTTGGGGGGTGGGGCGTTTTTGGTTTTGGGGCGGGGGTTGGGGTGAGGGGGTTTTAGGTTTTGGGGTGGGGTTGGGGGGTAGGGTGTTTTTGGTTTTGGGGAGGTGGTGGTGGGTTAGTGGGTTTTAGGTTTTTGGGTGGGTTTGGGGGGGTGGGGCATTTGTGGTTTTGGGGAGGAGGTGGGGGGTTAGGGGGTTTTAGGTTTTGGGGCGGGGTTGGGGGGGTGGGATGTTTTTGGTTTTGGGGAGGAGGTGGGGGTTAGGGGGTTTTAGGTTTTTGGGTGGGTTTGGGGGGTGGGGCGTTTTTGGTTTTGGGGAGGAGGTGGGGGTTAGGGGGTTTTAGGTTTTGGGGTGGGGTTGGGGGGGTGGTAAGCTTTTGGTTTTGGGGAGAGGGTGGGGGTTCAGGGTGTTTTAGGTTTTGGGGTGTGGTTGGGGGGTGGCGTGAGGGATGTAGGGTGAATGGTGCTAATTAGTAATTCTTTTTTCAAGTATGGTTTTACAATGAAATATTGTTGTTAAGGTATTTGAGGTAAGATTGTTAGTAGTAAGAACAAGGTTGGTAGTCTGTCTTTGTTGTTAAGGCTCTAGTTGTTTTGGAAGTTGGTGTTTTGTTGTAAAATGTATTTATGTTTATTGTGGAGCAGCTCTTTAGAGGTAAGTGTTTGGTGGAGTTGTTATAGTTATTTCTTTTTATATAATATATGTACTGTGTTTGTGAAGTGTTTTTAATTTTATAGAATTTATGTGTGTTTGGTGTTATGTTAAGGGGTATTTGAATAAGAATGTTTGTTTTGTTTTATTTAACTAGAAAATCTGGTTGTATGTTATAATGAAAATATTATACTTACTTTGAGTTTTTTTTCTTATTTCAGATGTTATTTTTTTTTTAATTGATTTTTTTCAATTTTTTAGGTCTTCTGGTGTTTTTTTGGGTTCTTGGAGTCTGTAAGAAATAAGAAAAAGTGTATTATTTAGTTTATTCTTTTGTTTTATTAATTATTTAGTTATTTTGATTTAGAAGTAATTTTTTTAGTAGGTTTCAAATTTGGTGAATAATATTTGGTTTTTGGTTAAATTTATTAGGTGAATTATTTTTTTATTTTTTTACTAATTTGTAATTTTAATATATATTTTAATTCTATTATGTTATTCTTTATTTAACAATTTTTTTAATGCAATTGTTTATGGTTTAGTGAAATTGTTTTTTAATGATGGTAATGGTTTACCTTTGATGATGAAGGTGTTGTGTTTATTTTTTTGGTCAGATTCTTGATATTTATGCCTGTAACAAAATAGTACAAAAGGTATGTTAATTATATATTAATTTAGCTGTGGTATAGGTTAGTAAATTTCTTTATATTGATTTATGGATATTTTACCTTGTTATCTCAGTAGATGGCGGTGTTGGATAAATTATATTTTAATTCTTTTCCGTAGTGATATGCTTGTCTTCTCTGTAAGTTGTTCGGTGTAGTAATGAGTAGAAAATGGAGGTGGTTGGTATTTATATGTGTTTTTGTAACTATTGTTTTATTTGTAAATTGAATGTGTTTTGGATGTGTTTTTTATTGCAAATTTGTTTGTGATGTTAGATTTATATAATTGTGGAGTGTATTTGTTTTGTAGTTTGTATTTTTTTTTATGTTCGTTCTCGTTTGTTCAGTAGAGGAAGTACTTCCTTGGTCATGTAGAAAGTGTTGTAGGACTATCGTTTTATGTGGGTTTTTTTTTTTGTGTTGTGTTTGTTTTGTAATTATTTAAGTATTATTTATTTTGTTTTAAAACAGCGTTTATATGTTTTGGATTTTTGTGATGTTTTGTGTTTTTGTATGTAGGAAATATATTGTTATTTTCGATTTCGTTTTTTTTTGGCTAGTACTGTAGTTGTTTTAATATTTTATTTATTAATTATTATTGTTTAGATGTGGTATTAATTATTAATATTTTTCGTTGTTTGGAGTTTGTTTTAAATATATTCAGTGTTTAGGCGTGTTCGGTGTTGGGTAGTATTTGTTTGGGTATTCGTTGTTTGGGTAGTCGTTTGTTTGGGTAGTAGTTATTTTAAGATATGTTGTTTAAGTATTCGTTGTTTGGGTAGTAGATTGTTTGGTTATTAGTTATTTTTGGAGTCGTTATTTAGGTAATTTTTTTTGGGGTAGTTGTCATTTAGGTAGTAGTTATTTATGGAGTCGTTGTTTAGGTAGTTGTGGTTTACATAGTAGTCGTTTAATGGAAAATTCGTGATTTAGTGGTTTTCGTAGTCGTTAAATAGGTGTTCGTTGTTAAGGAATAATTTAGTTAATGTTTTTTTTCGTTGTTTAGACTTCATTGTAAAATAATTCATTTTATAGGTTTTTTCGGTGTTGGGAAGTCGTTTAAGTAGTAGTTGTTTAGGTAGTAGTGGTTTAGTGTCATATTCACCTTCATAGTCCTCATGACTTATTTGTCTATATATCATTCACCCAAATCATCAATCTTCCTCTTTGTGACCCACATTGGTACTTTTACTCATCTCTGTTAGAAACAGGAGACTAATCCACCCATCCAGTTAACAACGCCAAAAAGAGATAAAGGCAAATAAAGCACAAACTGATTTTGAGTGTCATCCTATAGCATTTGAATAAATCATTATTTGAATATTCATAGGCTAAGAGATTCACCCATTATGTAATTAGAAATTACTTCTGGAAGTAAATGAACACTCAGTTATTTTTTAAAGCTCACCCGAGAGCTTTGCCTTTAGGAATATGGGGTACTGCAGTCCCAAATGCTGTATTGTCTCCATCACGGAAGGATCAATAAGTAAAAGCCCAGCTACAAGTATGGCAAGATCAAGTGATGTGCAGTTTAATAGTATGAAAAATTGTTCTTGTCTGCCAGCGGAACAACGCAGATTGTCACTGCCATCAAGACTGGGAAAAGTGCAAAGAAATTAATGTTAGAGTTGTGTTCAAACCCACGGCATAATTCTCTTGTATGCTACTCCCATCATTGTTAGCCACAAAACTAGCAACCAACAGCATTAATATATCGATTTAGGGAATCATTGACAGCCCTTTCACAAAAAAGCAACATTGAATTCAAACAGGAGTTCAGCTTACACTTTCAAACCTGTTAAACCTATTTTGACAGCCTTGTGAAGCGTGCCTTATGCCTCAGGCCTACAGCTCTTCCTGCCAATGTCCTAGAACAAATTTTATTAAGGGGGATAACTTTGAAGGGGAAAAACGTTCATGAGAATGTTCAGTTTTCCTATAATTGACTTAACCTGCTATGAGACCTCGTGGAACACTAAGGTATTCTACCACTCTTCTGGCTGAGCATTAGCTCAGTTGAGAATGTCTTCTTTCTGATTGGGGAGGCAACTAAAAAGGTTTTAAAGGACCTCTACCCACCCTATTGGTGTCGTGCTTCATCAGTGGGTCTCAACCTCGTCCCTATAAACCAGATTGGGCTCAACCATGAATTTGAATATCCCTTCTGATGGGGTTGACAGAGTTAAAATGCTTAAAGGGCACACTGAAAGTTCTGTATGGCCCAAATGGGCCACACAAAACATTCCCCTGTATTACTTGGCACAATGCAAATAATGACACCCTACAACGATCCAATAGTGTCCTTCTTCATTGTCATATCCAATTAATGTTTTGAATAACCTGGCATGTCAGCGAGCCTCCCATGCAGCAATCTGGGCAAACTGTCTTTATGTTCTTTGTCCTGCTGGTCTCTTCAAATTGAAGTACTTCCACTTCCTGAACCCTTCTGTGTCCTCAGCCATGCAACCTAATAATGTCCACAGAACCTTCTCTTCACTGTGCAGTTGCATGACTTCCCCAGCTATTACTACATTTGCACAAGTATCTGCAAGGTAATAGTGTAATAATGTATTGTAATATCCTTGACCAATTTGCCAGCTGTACTGCCTCATCCTAAATCTATACTTAGCCTTTTAAACATCTGTCACCCTTTCTGAGAGACTCACTCAAAACATTGTGCTGATTCCTTACTCAATAGCTCTTGGGAGCCTATCTAGCACTGTGGTTACCTCCTAGTCCAATTGAGTGATAGATGTTGCTTCTTATAATACCTAAACACTGATTGTAATTACATACCTCTAAATCCTTGAAAACAAATATGGTATTTTTTGTTTCGAATGCATCACTTTCCCATGTGCCCACATATGCGTACCAGACCTGTGATAATTATTTCTCATATACATCACAAGCAAGTGGTGAAATTTTCCCCAAAACATTTTCTCAGGATGAATTTTTTCACTCACAACAGTGTCCATCGGCCCAGAATTGTTGGGTCCAGAAACTCTGGTGCAAATTTACTAAAACCTCATGCAACGCAGCACAGCAGATATAAAAGCTGTGCTACGTTGCATGAGAAAGGTAGAGCGCCATATTTACAGAAATATGATCCTCTCCTCCCCTCTCCCTAGCTCCGGTGCTGAAATGAGCTGCTGTGCGCCATGTACGCACCTTTGCACCAAAGTGTAAGGTTGTCTGCATGAGTCTACCATAGGTTTTTTACTGGATGGATACCATTTCAATACAAAAGACTATGGTTAGACTGACAAACATGTTCCCACCTTGCATGTGTGCTGTATAGTGCAGCACACATGCAAAGTGGGAAAATAAATGAGAAATGAAAGCATTTCCCTGTGATGGCATCTAGTTGAATTGTGCTCTATTTTCTGACGCTAAACCCTGTTTACTTTTGTTAAGTAAATAGGACTTAGTGTTAGAAACCTTGGGTGGTTGCATGGGAATGCCCATGCACCACTCATGGTACTCACCCTTTGTGCTAAGTAATGCGAAGCAGCGATATGTGCAAGCATTGTGCCACTTTGTACCAATGCGTGGCGGTTTTGCCCTTCCAACGTCACATTAGCGTAAAAAAAATGATGCTAATGTGGCATTGGAATTATCCTAGGCCACTAGAAATCTGGTCCTAAATGTATAAATTGATGTCCAGATTTTGCATCTGGGTTGTGTCACTTTTCTGGCACGACCCTGACCCAAAATCCATTTTGGTATTTACAGTGTCACACACAAATCCTGTTTGCTTGGCTTGTAAAGAAAAAAGAAGTAACACAGACAGCACATTGCCCGGCCATGCATTACTTTGTGCCAGGTAGATGCAAACCTAAATTTGCAAAGAGTTGTAAGCATAGGTGTGCACCAGACTTGCGAGTTTGCCTGAGGTTGACCAAACAAAATAAATATCTTTATTTCTTTGTGTTATTTCCTTTTTGCCTGTATGCAGGCATTCAACAGCACACATACAATTAGAAATAGCATCATAGTACAGATTTTTCTTGGCTTTGTAAAAAATAAAAAAAATCTAACAGTGCCTTAAGTTACCGTGAGTCAGGGAATCATTACATGGGTGGTGCATGGGCATTCCTATACATCCATCCATGTATTTTGTGTATAAATAATATACATAGTGGCATACTCAACAGCTCCGCTCCGCTGACCTCGCCCTCGCTACAGTCCCACGCATCCAGCACACCACCTCCGGCGGCAGATCCTTCTCCCAGCTCGCTGCTAAGACCTGGAACTCCCTCCCCACCAACCTACGCTAGATCCAGGACTCCTAACTTTCAGAAAGCTCCTCAAGAGATGGCTTTTTGAGCAGTAACCGACAATCCCCCCCCCCACAGCACCTTGAGACCCTAACGGGTGAGTAGTGCGCTTATAAAAATGTTTTGATTGATTGATATTTCCAAAGAAATGGTGCAGCGCGGCACTGCGCCGAAATTTACAGTGCCGCACTGCGTCAGTTCTGAAAAGCAGGGATGCACCATATTCACAAAAATATGGTGCATCCCTGCGTTTCACCCTGCATCTATGCTAAAATAGCTGCATAGGGCCAACTCAGACACCCTTCCGCCATAGTGCAAGGATGGCTGCATTGCAGGGGATATTGATTTTGTGAATGAAGTGAGACCTTCCTGCAGAAAAACAATCTTCAATGGTGATTTGTTCTTTCTATGTGTGGTGCAAAATGCAGCACACAAAGAAAGATAAAAAACTAGGAGAAATGAAAGCATTTCTCCTTGTTGCACCATGCACCCTTGGGGTGGCATTAGATTTTGCTGCTGCCACTGATTTACAATTTCTTGTAAATCTTGGGCAACGTCAAAATGCAATAGATGTTGCTGTGGAATTGCCACAGCAACACCCATTGCACGCCCCTTCCATACGAAGGGCTGCATGTGAAGGGGACATATTTGCAAGGCGGTGTTAAGTCACAAAAAGTGCACAGCGCCACCGGAGCATCACATAAAGTGATATGCCTCATATTCTTCCTAAAGGCAGGCACACTAGCTTTCCCTGGGTTCGCTCTCCCGTTCCACTTCCCTGTCAAAGGATCATGGTTATTCCCCTTTTTATGTGATGCAACATTCCAGCAAGGCCCCGCTAGTGAGATCAAGCGTTAGAAGTTGCATGATGACTTTGGAAAAGTCAAAGTGCCTCCTCGCCGTAGCATGTCAGTCAGAGCAAGTTGCCCAGAGGCCAGGCAACCCAGTTTTCAGTTTTACCTTCTCTCGCTGGAGGTGGGTTCAGAGTGCCCTGGCTCTGGATGCAACAGTAGAGGTGCTCCAACGCCTACGTGGTGAGCCTCCTTGAATTTCAGTGTTGGGTCTTGGATTCTTCTGAATTGTTAGGTAGTTGGAATTGTTGCTCTTCTTCTGTGTGTAACAGCTTGCTTCTTCTTCACAGCTGTACACTGCTCCAGGATAACAACCCTTTCACTTCATCACTGCCCCCTCCTGGCATATTAGATTTGCAACAGCGCACACTGGGATGCGGCCCCCTTTAGGTCTCAGCGTTGCAGAGGGCAATGGCCCACTTTCCAATAGAGGAATGTACCAGAGAGACAGCCCTCAACCACCGCAGCCCCCACCTGGCATACAGAGGTCATGGGCAGCACACAGGTTTTTTGCATTCACTTTGTGCAATTCAGCCACTAAATGGACATCTCTTTATTTCTCCTCTTTCGCATCCAAGGTTAATTCTTTAATTCTTGGTTCATGAGGGTAATGATGCTGGCAGACAGAATCCACATGAAACTCAAGTCCTGAGTGCTCCTACATTCTTATTATACATGGTACAACATTACAACCAATTCAATTAAACACAAGAGAGAGATTTGCCTGGGATCATACAATTTGGTCAAGCTGAGAAGCTGGGATTGATCCCAGATTTTCTGCTTTCACGTTGTCGTTTTATTCATCACAGATGTATTTATGGCGCATGTCTTACTTCTAAAAAGGGTAAACCCATGTGTGGTTCTGTGCCCTCAAATAGTTTGATTATTTGTAAGTTGGTATGCTGCTTAGGTACCAGGGCCCATATTTATATTCTGTTTGCGCCGGATTTGTGTCTTTTTTTTTAACGCAAATTTGGCACAAACTTATCTCCATATTTATACTTTGGTGCTAGACCCGTCTAGTGCCAAAGTTATGGAGTTTGAGTCATTTTTTTGTAAGTGAAAACATACCTTGCGCTAATGACATGCAAGGTAGACGTTCATGTGCAAAAAATGATTCTAAGGCATGTGCGCCTTATTTAACCTCCGGCTTCAAAATGACGCACAGGAGGAGGCGGGACTTAATACATAGCGCCCAGCTGGATTTGCGCAGTTTTTTAACACCTGGGTCAGGGCAGGCGTTAAGGGACCTGTGGGCTCATATTCACGGTGGGAGACCATGGAAGCAGTCCACAGGACACCCCCTGCCACCCTCACCCACCCCTGGAAGACACCCATGGATGGGGGGACCCATCCATGCTGAGTGCAGGTAAGTATATATATATTTGTTTGTTTAAGTTGCATAGGGGGGCCTAACTTGGGCCCCCTTACATGCCACTGTGCCCAATGGCCATGCCCAGGGGACAGAAGTCCCCTGGGCAAGGCCATTGGGCAGGGGGGCATGACTCTTGTCTTTGCTATGACAGGAGTCATTTCCATGGGGGTTGTGCATCAAAACATGGCGCAAGTCAGGTTAGAGCCAATATTTTTAACTCTAACCTGACTTGCACCATTCTTTGGCGCACACAACCCCCAGTCTTCCCTTCGCCTCCGCTGCCCGGTTACCGTAATTTATTTTGATGCTAACCAGGCCGCGACGCCGGCTAACGTAATTCCATAAATAAGGCACCCAGCTGGTGCGTTGGAATGGCATTAGCCGGCTGTAATCTTTTTGACGCAAATCTGCCCTAGCGCTGATTTGCGTCAAAAAGTATAAATATGGGCCCATGTTTTTAGCAACGCATAATTTAAAACATATTTCTGTTATGTGTTTTCAATACGATTGCAGTAAACAGGATTTTAGTTTTAGTTGTGTTTTATGTTTTTCATCAGCCCTGAAGAAGTGCTTTAACTGTGTTTGTCACTCACATTGTGGCCATGATTGCCATCTATATTACAAGAATTAAATAAAGAATATCACTTTGCCAATCATAAGTACCTGTCTACTTGAAGTCTTGATTAATTGGTTTGGACTTAATTTATGGAGCATTTAGCTTCTTCTCGGACAATTTAAGAGTTCTGCTATAGTTTAAGGAGAGTCTCTCTCTGATGTTTGTATATTATTCCTGGTATATTTTGTTTATTCGGAATGGTTATCCCAGGCAGTGAAGCAAAGCACCAGTGTTGTGGAATGAGTTGGAGTGCATGTACACATTCCACATCTGTTATCAGCTTTTGAGCTTTTCATTAAAGGTTGCCAAATTGTTGCCCTGCCGGGGTTCAGTGGTCTTGTTCTTTGCCCTTCTCACACCTACATATTGAAGCAATGCTAGAAAATTTGTGTACAGCATTATAACTAAATAACAGAGGATAGCTTTGTTGTTATGATGTCTGGGAGAATGTTGTAATTCAGACTTGTGCTATGTATGAAATGAAAGATCATGTGTGCTTACATAGGGTTGACTGCTTCAGTTACAGCGACTAGGAGAGCCCACAGGTCAGTGTTATTATAAGTAAGTAGGTCAAGTAGATTGTCTCAAGTGCACCATTTGGCAGTGTAACATGTCAAGGATATGCATATATTCTGATTACTGGCCATAGTTTGTGGTGTTTCTCGCTGTTCCTATGTCTCCCCACTTCGGTAGTTTTTCTGTGCAAACTAGGAATATTTCCTTCTGAAGGCCAATATCTTCTTGAAACTGCTAGCTCGGACTGAAATTGCATGTGCCTTTTACCTTTGTCACTATTCCCTTCTAATTTGTGGATACTAGGTGGCTTACACTTGAACGGCTGATACCTCTTGAAATTGATGATTCATTATTTGTATGAGTGTTCTGTTTGTGCTGATTTCAGGGTGAGCTGTCAGGATGCACTGGTGAATGTGAGGCTAACTTAGATTTAGTTATGCCATCTATAGGAACATGAGAAATGTCTGGTGCTAAATGTGGAGGAGACCTTTTAGGCAGCATCTTATAATTTGTAAAAACATAAATGAAGAGCCCAAAACTTTTTCTGAGGGTCCCATAGCTGAATGCCAAGGTT
This sequence comes from Pleurodeles waltl, assembly GCF_031143425.1. NCBI lineage: Eukaryota > Metazoa > Chordata > Amphibia > Caudata > Salamandridae > Pleurodeles > Pleurodeles waltl. The sequence continues at coordinate 1,618,471,591 of NC_090445.1, read as the reverse complement.
GCCATAACCTTTTGCTTCAGTAGTCGACACTTGCTTATTCTTGCAGGTTCTTTTTTCACCCCCTGCCTTTATCACTGGTTTCCTATCTCTATTTATCCTTTCTGTCTTTCTATCTTTCTCTGGGTTGTGGTCCGTTGGTGAAATATTTGCCTCAATCTCCTATAACAAGTGCAGGTGCACACCGCTGATACATTAAGTAGTGGGTAGGGCTGATTAAGCATACTTTGCAAAGGATAGTGGTCTTACCGCTGGAGAGCATAGGCAGCCAGACTAATCGCAGCTACATGGAAATATGCTGCATATTGAATATTATGCCTGCTGGAATAGGCTGGTGGAGGAGTAAGTTTGTTTAATCCTTGTGCAAAGGAAGCTTTACACTGACAAAAGACACATTGGCCCTCATTACAAAATTGGCGGTATTGACCGCCTAACGCCACGGCGACGGCCACCAACATACTGCTGCTGTGGCTACCAGCCAGCAACGCGTATCATGACCGCCGACGGTATTCCGCCAGAAATCTGGCGGAACACTGCTGATGGTCATGATGGCGGTAAGGCAGTGCTGCTGACAGCAGCACTGCCACACCAGCAAAACACTGCCAACCGTATCATGAGCAATGATATGGCCTGGCGGTGTTTTGCTGGAGGACGCTGCTGGTGGCAGCAGCGCTGTGGACAATCTATAGCCGGAGGACCCCCTGCAAGCAGGTAAGTCAGGTTCTCCGAACGGAGAGCGGGGTAGGGGGTGTTGTGTGTATGTGGGGGGTGTGTGTATGTTTTGGGATGCGTGCATGCGGGTGTGAGTCACGTTGGATGCATGTGTGAATGAGTGACTGTGTGTTGTGGATGCATGTGTGTGACAATGTATGTTGGTTTGTGTTGTGGTGTGTGGGTATGTATGTGTGCATGCGTGGGTGGAAGTGGGTATGTGTGTGTGCATATGTGTATATGGGTGCACGTGTGGGTGTGTATATGTGCGGGGGCAGGAACGGGAGTGGGAGCGTGGTGGATGACTCTGAGGAGGGGGTGGCAGGTGGGGGAGACCCTTATCAGTTCCAGGGAAGGAATTCCCTGGCACTGACAGTGCCTACCGCCATGGTTTTCGTGGCGGTACAAAAAAGCACAAAAACCATGGCAGTAGGCCGGGTCGTAATCCTGAGGGTGGGAATGTGATGGCCGCCGAGCTGGAGACCGAAGTCTCCAGCTCAGCGGCTGTTATCCCCCTGGCGGTCGGTGTGTTAAAGTGGTGTGTTGGATGGCAGTAACCACCAGGGTCCAAATCCCATTTTTTTTACCGCCGGCCTGTTGGCAGTATTTACTGCCGCTTTAACACCAACCGCGAGGGTTGTAATGAGGGCCATTGTTTTTTGTGTGGCTTACAAAAAGCGTGAGTCTTCCACCTAAATCAGGAGCATTTGAATGTATACTTGTAATGCTATCAAATGTACTCATAATAGAACTTCTAAACATATGTGTGTGGTCTTAAGATCTGATGTCCCTTTTTGTGATGTCACTCACTGTAAAGTCCTTGATTGTGATGTCACTTTCTGTGGTACCACATGTGATGACACACGCCGTGACACCAGGAGATGTGAATTGGCATTGTTTAGCTCAGACTAATGAAGAGCATCTTGCATGATTCTGTTCTAGAGCGTGAAGTTATGCCTCTAGGACTGGCTCAGGAATGAAAAGTGCACAGCTCATGAACAATTTAGTTTCGTTAGCAATCTGCTTCTCACAGCATGACTCTCTGGTGGTAGTTCAAGGACAGTCTAAATCAAATTTATTCCGTTCCAGAAACCAGTGCTGAAGTTGAGGTGGTTGTTGCTGGTAGGAGCCATAGACACAATTTTTGGAAATCGCCACTTATTTTTCTGCATTGGACATTTCCCTGGAACAAGAGAGGGAAAAACAGGTAGAGAGTGTCTGGTGGTTGATTAAAGAGGCATGAGGTCGATTTAAGACTATGCAGCCTTCGTATTGGCACTGACTGGAAGGTACAATGAGCAACACTGGAGCTCCGATAAGTAGGTTAGATCAAATCATCAATAGCCAGGATACAACCTTAACCAAACCTACTCAATAAGAGAGCAGCATGTATTATTTGAAGTTGCTTCACACAAAGATGGTTTTCTTTTCACACCAGAACTTGGATAAGATTTTGCTATGGTTATACAGTTTAGAAATGGATCTTGCCAGATTGAAATTGGAAATACTTTGCATCATTTCAGCAGCCTTCCTCCTTCTTGGCTAAAGAGGAAGGCATTTTATCTGAATGTTCGCTTTATCCTTGAAAGACCCAACACACTCTGAAAATATTTTGTTTATTTTTGATTTATCCCTTCTTTATGCCTGCTTTCCCTTTCCATAAAACTGGCCCCGGCGTTTTCATAACAACCTGTCTCTTTGATAAATCCTCGTTTATTTTTGCCTAACCTGGCCGGTGTGTGATCTTTATATTGTAAATTGTTTGTATTGTACCGCAGTTATTTCTTCACAATACGGGCTTTCATGAGGGAACCTGGAGCGCTAGACCACTGCACTGGTTACACTAATAAGTATTTTGAAACAGAGGCTCAATTTGAGCTGTTTCTGGTTTAAACAGGTTTTCTGCTAAGTACAGGTTCTGTGAATTCCAGCAGACGGGCGATTCTCACGCTAGGTTGGTCAGCAAGTTGAATGTTCAATGCAGTAACATCTGATAAACTCAAGGCCACCAGGTCAAGCCCTGAATAGGCTGACTCTTCCTTCAATCCTTCTGAGGTCTGTGAATTGGGTAACATTAGGCTGAGTAGTGGTAACACCTTTTATTTTCAGTACAAAGAAATGGAAGACATACGGTAGAAACTGCTTTCAAAATATGTATATATATTTACTTTGCAGGCTGCCATGTTTATGCTTCGTGCGTCATGACATCATCAAGGTAGTGGGAGGGAAGTGAGACTAAATCACCTTTCAATCGGATGAAATCACATGAAGTGGCACTACCTGGCCGTTCACATCACCTTAAAAGCTTACATAGAGTTTATTGTAACTCAAAGGTGCTGTGTCCTACGATTTATAACAGGTACCAATAATCAGCTATTAAGGCTAGCAAAAGCAAGGATTGTATAACCGCTAAGAGATGAACATAAAGAAGGATGGTTGAACGACAGTAGGAGGAACACAGTCCACAGAAGCTGCAAACATCAACAAAGGAAGCAAATATTGCTAAACCCAGCCAGGGCCAGCGATTCCACTAGCAGGGTTATGGAAGAAGTGGCACCAAATAGAAAATTACTTAAAAGCAAGCACTGGCGACGCCAAATTTAATTGGTTTTGAAAGTCTGAGCTATTGGATTTGCAATTGGTTATTGGTACTCTCGTGTTGATGCACGTGTCTTGTGAGATGTATGTGTGCATGCATCACAACGCATGATGAATAAAAGGAAAAAGACAGGTTTCTCCACAATGAAAAAGAATCAATTAGAAACATGGTGAGGCCTTTCTCCTTGAACAGTTACACACTATGTACAGTTGCATTTTTCAAAATTCAAGAAGATTTAAGAGAGTATGCCTGAAAACCCGCTACTGTCACAGTTTTCCAGGCTATCCATTTGGAAACCTTTGAGAGTCCTAAAACATCAAAAAGCTGCCCCCATATGAGGTCACAGACTTGAGAGTCCAGATTTCCAATCAACGTGTAAATCATACACCAAGGGACCTGTTCACAAACTGCGCTTTGTTGTACTTTTGGTAGTACTACAATAATACCACCAATGTAATACAAAAAGCTATTCACTTACTTAAGTTGTTTCTGCCCCAGCTGCCACTATCTTTTCTATGCAGAGATCACTGTTCTAGTTGCAAAGAACTCTGCATGCATGCTCATATGTTTTTATAATAAATGTAGGAGAGACGGGAGATGCTGGAAAATGAGGAATAATTACTACTAAATGGGAGGGGTTTAGTCAGGGGTAAGGAGGGATTATGGAAGGGGTAAGGAGTTGTTTAGGGAGGGAGAACCTCCAACCACAAAAGAGTAAGACCCTTTCTATTCACAAACTGTACTTCTAAACACAGTATTGTCAAAAAGGTCCCACAACAGGAATACGTGTACTGCAGCTTAGCCTCGAAATAAAATCACTACCACTAATGGCCAACCACTGGTACTGGAATACACTCCTGTAGGAAAGTCCTCCTTTTTGCCCTGGTCACCCCCACACTTTTTGGACAGGTACTGGTGGTTACTGACTCTTGGCTGTGCCCTGGGTACTGCTTACCAGTCCCAGGGCCAGTGCTCTGTGTAAAATGGATATGCAAATTAGGCTAATTATAATTGGCTAAGTTAACCTACCTATAAGTCCCTAGTATATGGTAGGGCATGTAGGTTTAGGGACCACAGCATAGGTGGTGCACACCTAGGTGCACTGCTGAGGTGCCCAGTGTCATTTTAAAGGCAGGCCTGCCTTGCTGGCTGCTTTTAAATTAAAGTTATATGCAAATTCGACTTTGGAATTAAAAGTAGTTCCAAAGTCTTAAACTACCTTATTTTTACATATACGTCACCCCTAAGGTGTGCCCTATGTGCCCCTAGGGCTGGGTGCCATGTAACTATAAGCAGGGACTTTATAAAAATAGATTTATAAACCCTGGTGAGGTAAAAACAGCCAAATTCGTTTTTCCCTCATTGAAGTAAATGGCCTTCAAAGGCTAGAATGGGGAGACTTTATATTAAATTTTAAAGTCTCCTTAAATGTTGCATACCAAGAATTTGGTATCAAATTAATTGTTGTAATAAATCCCACAACTTCCAGTTGTGGGATTTAATATAACTTGTTCAGGTAAAAAGTTTTAGACTTTACCTAAAAAGTTGCCAATTTCAGCCCTGCATTGTTTTTGCTGCTGTGCTCTGATTGGCCAGCCTGCAGCAGCTTAGCCAAGCTGCCTTGATGAGGTATGAAGTGGCCTGGCTTCACACAAAGGAATGTGCTTGTGGGAGAGAATCTCCCCTCAGCAGATGGTGAAGCAGGAAGGGGGAGGGCTGCCAAACTGGTCTTCAAAGGCAGAGAAGGACATTTGGAGCAACCAGCAACACCACCACATCCTGCAACCCCAGACAACTAGGTGCCCCCTTGATTAGATTAGGAGAGGGCAGGAGAGGGGTGTGTTTATGATTTTTAGCCACACCAGTGGGTGGGCTCAGCCAGATGTAACCTCCAAAAATCAGATTCAGCCATGTTGGATTTTTAGAGAATGTTGCCCACTGGGATGGATTTTTGCCACACTTCCCAGGAAGTGGTCATCGCAGGGGGAAGGACCCTGCCCCTGATTGGAGAACCAGGACCCCCCTGCTTTTCACCCAGGAGCAAAGATAAAACTGGCAGACCTGCACCCACACCTCAGATCCCCACCAGATTTCAACAAGAAAAGAACTAAAGGAGAAGAAGGACTGCCCTGCTGGACCCCTGGCCTGCACCTGAAACCTGCACTCAGAAGGACTGCACCAGCTGCACACTTGGGCTTCACCACAAGAAGGACTTTGCCTGGCTCCAACTGGTTCAAGGAGGGACTCCCTGTTTGCTACAGGTGAAAAATTGCTACCCAGAGTCCCCTGCACCAACTCCTGAAGAAAGCGACCAGCTGACCACTGCCCAGTGGCCAAAAAGGAGTTTGCGCCAGGTGCATTCTGGGAGTTGTAGTCCGCACCCCCCAAGGACCATCTCAGAACTTCTGGACCCTTGGGGTGAGCTGTGGACCCCAAAAGAACCTTAAAAGGACATCTGGGTGAAGCCCCAGAAGTTTGGAGAAGTTTGGAGAATTTTTGTAAAAAAGCTCCATAGAGGGACCGACCCGCCGCAGCAACTCTAGCCGGCTTGCCTCAACCGCGACCCGGCCTGATTTGCTGGTTCGTCCCGGTAAAGAAAAATCTCCGAAAAAGAGACTAAGTCCGAAGGTAAAAAGTTGACCGGGACCTCCCAGCCATCGTATCCGAGAAGGGCTCCATGGACGTCGGATCAAGATCCAGGTTTACCCCGGTCGAAGGATTTTCACCTCGAAAAAACGACTAAGTCCGAAGGTAAAAATCTCCACCGAGGAATCCAGCATCGCGTATCCGGAGAAGGGCTCCAGGAGGTCGGATTCGACTGGCAGGTTCGTCCCGGTGAAGAAAATCTTCAAAATAAAGACTAAGTCAGAAGGTAACTTTTTAACCGAGGCCTCCCGCGACCTGTAGCCGAGCATGGCTCCATCGCGGTCGGCCTGAAACTTTGACTTTGCCCCGGTCGAGGTGCAACCAGATGACCCGACTGGCGCTTTTTGTTTCTAAGCGCTAGAAAAATAATAATTCTTTAAAAATTCATATCTCCGGTTCCCTTTATCCGATTTTATTCGTTTTTGTGTCATTTTAGAGATAAAAATATAAACTATTTTCATAAATTGGTTTTGGATTTTTAAATTGTTTCCTGTGTTTTATTTAATTACTGTTTTGTGATATTTGAATGCTTTACACATTGTCTCCTAAGTTAAGCCTTGACGCTCGTTGCCAAGCTACCAAGGGTTGAGCTGGGGTTAATTTACTGAGACCTAACTGGACCTAAGTGGAGGTTAGTGGCTTGTTGCTAGGTGTAGGTACCTACCTGCCCTTACCAATAACCCATTTTCCAACAACTCCCATATAGATGATTGGAGCCACTAATATCTATAAAACATTGAAAAATAAAGGAGCATTTCTTTTTTTTTTAACATCCAATACTTTTGGAAACTTTTTAGTACATCCTGTGTAATGTTATTACAAGGTGTGCTAACAGCCACTATTTTTAAAGTTAATTTTGTTGAATTTATTAACGTAGCTGAAAACACTTGCAACGCACCACTTCCAGGCTATTCCTGTCCATGTCAAAAAATGCCTGCACTCCATTTCATGACCACTGGATCTTGCCACAGGGTCACCCCTGACAACTCAGACAAACCAGTATCAATGCTTGCATTAGATACTGAGCTGCAGCAGCAGAAGAGTGCACCATTTTATTGTCATGCCACAGTGACTGGCAAAAAAGCAAAGTGTGGCAAGTTACTTCTATGCCTTTGCCAACTTCCCTCATGTGATAAGTGTCATGTCACAGTGACTGGCAGAAAAGCAAAGCCTGGCAAGGGAATTTATGCCTTTGCTCACTTCACTCATGCGATTGGTGCGATTGACTGTACCCAAGTGACACTTCAACCACTTCACTACAAGAACACCTTTTCTGCACCAGCTACTGATGGCACTCCATCAACATGTAAGCTGTCTCTGACACCAGTGGCTGCTTCACTGATATCTGTACTGCCCTTCCTGAACTCAAAAATGGCAACTATATCTTTTGTTAGTTACCTTTTTGCGTGTTTGTCTGGCTGGGGATTTTGGTGACATGTGGCTCATTGGTAAGTAAGTAACGACATCTCACACTGGAGCAACATGTGCATCTGGGGGACTTATTAATCACTACAGCACAATTCAAACACAATACCTTGACATTAATTAAGTAATACATTACAATAATGTCCCATTTTACAAAATTTAACACGTCTTTGTTGCAGGTGATGCTGAGGAGAGCTCTTCCTCCCACCTCCTCACACCCTACAGATATCCAACCACAGTACCTCAATAGAAGTACAATAGGGCACACTTAAATACACAACACATTATTGAACACATATAGGATTACATGTAGCTCTGCACCCACATCCAGGTACCTCGGCTGGGGGTACTGAATAGAGATCAGGGTATACTGGCATAGGATCGACTAGTGAACCAGTTTTGTCTTGAGGTGCTAGTTTGGTTGCTGCATTTATGTGGCTGGACAGTCTCTTGTCAACTATAAATGGACTACCACGGCAACAATATAGACTAGACTGAGACAACGCTATGTAATTTACATTATGTTGTTAACAAACAAGTTATGCTCTAGTTAAAAATAATCACTTCATTTTCTACAACATTCAAACACTTTCACTAACAGTACGTATGTATACGCTTTCACATAGTACACATGTTTTAGAACATATATACTCAAAATACATTTCTTCTGACACATAAATGATTTGCATAAAATATCAGTTTAAATTTTTGGTATCCTCTAAATTTGTTTGGTTTCTCTACGTGAAGGGGTCTCCCTCCAGCTTTCAGAGTTTTTCCTTTTTATGTGAAGCTTTTCCTCCCCATTTGGAGCATCCAAGCTGCATATGGACATCTCTGCTTCTCATGTGGTGACTACCACAACATACAGGAATTTACATATGAGAAGAGGAAGTCAGCTATTGTCTGGTCATTCTGAGCTATGCAGTGTCACCACAACAGCATCCTCCTGCTCCTTTTCTTATGCGACCCTCTAAAGTGGAAACATAACACAACAAGAGTGTCCCTCCAATTCATGGACACGGTACTGGCAGATTAATTTTATCACACCTAGCTCTCATTAGGTTAGAGATTAGATTTTCCATGCTAGGGATTTTACATTTCATGCTTGTTTAAAGATGGTGGTGGTCTTTGTGTTCATGACTCTCATTTTTACAATCATTCTTCTTTTATTATGCATTATCCTAATTATTGCAGCTCATGCATTTTACCGTAGATTGCAATCAGTTCAATAAATATATTTAAAACTTTCTTGCATCTCCTTCACTGCTTGTGTGTGACTGAGACTTATTACTAATGTGAGAAAAGGGTAACTTCCATTCCACCACGACTCCCCTGAGATGTTGCAATCTAGAGTCCATGCGTAAGACTGCCAGAAATCACCTTTTACTGTCTAGGCTTTTGGTGAGGTACTGCTTGTGAGCCGGGAGGGTTGGGCTGACAGTTGCGACTTGTTGTAGGATTGGCTTAGTTGCCTAAAAACAAAAGGGCTGTCATCCCTAAACCAGCAGTCTTGCCTAGGAGCGAGAGTCCAACTACGATAATGTAATGTTGGACCAGTTATGGAGAGCCATTGGTACATCTGTCAGTAAAAAACTCCGGGTGGAGGCTGTACAGACAACTGACAGAGGAGACCTCTGCCTTTGATGTGGAGGTCACTGCCAAGAGTGCAGAGCCTGACATATCATGTAATCATGAATTATAGTGTCATAACCAAAGGTCGTAAATTAATGTTCATTCAGACTTTATCCCCAAAACTGAAGGGGTAGAGACATGTAAGTCTATATTTTGAAATAACTTGATACTCAAAACTGGTGAATATCCAAAAGTAGTAAAGATTCTACAAAATGTAAGAGTAAAGTTGCACATAAGTAAATCTACATGTGTACATTTACATCGGTGAATAGGCCCTCAAGTGTTCTAATCATTCTTGTCCAAAGCTGCATATATGCTTGGGTTACAGGAAATTTACACTTTAGAGAAAAATAAAATATTCATAAGTATCATTTGTGCTTCTTGGCAAATAAAAAACCCATTGAAACAGCTAAAAGAGTTTGGGAAATAGTGAAGTAGGAGGACTTGCTGGCTGCAACCAGAAATGGGGACCAGCATACTTTCTAGAATCTGGCCTCAATGGGATGCAAGGGGGGTGCCCATCCGCTGGCGTCTAATGATCCAGAAGCAGATTGGGTTACCCACTTTTACTTCCTTTACTCATTGAAAGGAGATGCATACCTCCATCTGCAGTCCCTGTTGGCTGGGAAATCTGTGTAGGAGGGGATTTAACCTATTAGCCTTAAGAACCGTAACCCAATCTCATTAGAAGAAGTAAGTAAATGGCTCCTAATAAAGCACCAGAGTTGGATAAAGTTCCAGGGGATCTATATTTGAGCAAGCCAGACGTCTTGGGCCCCTATGTTATGCTAATATTTAATAGTATTATGGAAGGAGCACCAACCCCTTCAATTTATGCCGAGGCAGAGATTATACCCATCCACAAGATCCCCAGCAGATTCTCTTAACTGTAGGCCAACCAGCCTAATTGATTGCTCTTAAAAACTCCCCAATACCATGCTCCTTAACTGGTTGGAAACCTTGATGGGAGAGAGAAATTTTGACAGCCCTCCAGGTGGGATTCAGTGAGGATATCAGAAAGGTGGATTAGGGCTTCCGTTTTTAGTAAAGTTTTTGGAAAATAGTGGTATTGGGTGGTGGTCATTATATATTTCTTTTGTTGCTCTGCAATCAGCATTTGACTTAGTGCCCCAAATCATGTTTTGGCAGATATGGGGGTCCCTCCTGACCTGTTGGCTATTGTAATAAGACTCCACAGCCACAATTTTGCTCAAGTGCACTGTGGACCCGTTTTCTGTGGATCGAGGGGTAGGTCAAGTCTGTGTTCTTGCCCCAACCCTCTTTTCACCTTATGTTAAAGATTTGATTTCCTTTTTAAATACTTGCAATGGGGATGCTCCCGGGTAGGCCAACACTAAGATTTCCACATTTATGTTCTTGGATGATGCACTTTTTATATCAAAAGTGCCAAAGGGGTTTCAAAACATTTTAAGTAGTATGAGAACTTTTGTAATTAGAGCGGACCAGAAAATAAAGGTAGATAAAATGAAATGTATGGTTTTAAATCCAGGTCACTTTGTTAGATGAAATCCTAAACTTATTGATGTCCCCTTGGGCTGATCCTTATGGAAGATTTAGATTGGCAAAGCCATATTGGAAAATGCAGGTTACAATTGTTGCAATACATTGGGGCACTACTACGAGCCTAGCAAAGCTCCCAATTTCATTCAATTACCCATGCCATCCAAATTTACAAACTGCAGGCTCTGGGAACAGCCCATTATTGGGCTGAGCTTTGAGGGTTTAAGGATAGATCAAAACTGTTAGTCACTGAGAATCACTTTTTACACCACTTAGGTGTAACCTGGGCCTGAAACCAATCTCACAGGGGGTGGGGATTAGGCCCATTCTTTACTGGAGAAGAATTGGGGCGCCACCCAAGCTACATTCATATTGAGAAGTCCTCAAAGAAGTCTCATCATTCTCTGGTTCAGGAAGTATTCCATGGATTAGATATGGTAAAGACACTCTAATAAAGGTGGGATGTGGTGACCTCTGGACTGAGCAGGTGGCTGCTCCTGTAACCGGCAAAAGTTTGCTAAAATAAAAGTATTGGCAGTATAAACAGGGCCAAATGTTGGCATTCTCCTCATATGGCACTTTAACTATTTCCTTTCTCCAGATTAAGGATGTTTATAACCTGGAGCAATTTTTAGATGAAATACAACTATCCCTTGCTCGAAAATTGTACTTGCAGTTTAGATAAAGCACATTACCGATTACCTCCTTTACTGACAAATGGGCTACCAAAATGGGTTCAGTTGGGTGTTTCTGTCCTATTTGTGGAGCGGAGAGGGAGACAGAAGAGCATATCTGTTTGTTTTGCCAGGCATACTTAAAGATCAGCAAAAAGTGGATAATCACTGTTTGCCGGCTATTGGGTGTCAGGGGACACCAAATTTCCATGCACATTTTAAAGACTGATACCGGACAAAGTTTGGTCTTTGCTGTATCATGCTTTCTGATAGCTATGTGGATGACCATACTGAGGGCATGCCCATAAATGGCTATTTCAATTGTTTAGCTATTTAGTTTTTAACAATGTGTACCCCTATGCTGTTTTGTTAGGGAGAGGGATCAGGTGTATTTATCTGCTATGGTAATTGTATTTATTTTTAGTTATTTGAATTTTAACAGTATTTTAATGATAATTTATCCGGATGTTATTTAACATTGATTATTCTACCTGAACTATTTGTATTTTGTTTTTTTTTACTTTTATGGCATATTGCCAAAATAAATCTATTGAAAGCTTGAAAAAAGTTGAGTAAACTTATTTCACACATTTTTGCTGTGTTTACATAATATGAAATAGAGAAAATACATTTTCTTGACTTTTCAAAAAGCAAGTGTTGAGGTTAAGCTAGAGTCAAAATTAAGATGTTGTTGTTATACCATAAGCATCAGAAATGAGGAAAAACGTGTTGCCCACATTTTTTAATTAAGGGTATTTTGTATGGAGATTTTTTTGTATGCACATTGGTAGATAATACTCTAGCCACCTCCCCCCATCTTTTGTGCAGTCATAGAAATCTGCCTTTAAGTAAAATAAATCTAGGCTCAATAGTACCTCAGTTGTCTAGAGATTCAGGAATGTACGGAATCATGATCCATGGTTTAATTGAATATGCATACGCGTCATCTGAAATTTAGCATGCTTGTGGTAACGTTTTTAAAATACTCAAATGTGCACACTAAGGTTATAGTTAAATAACAATTAACAATTACATAACTTCCACCCATCTTGAAACTCTCCTCTTGCCAGGCACTGATATAGTCTATAGCGTCCAAACATTAAGCAATCATGAATGCTTCCAAAGTATCAGACATTTGGCCTTACACATTACATTGATATTCAATTAATGTCGACCCTTTCTATTGTGATCCACATACTTTATTTGAGAAGGTGGGCACAATAAAAGACGTGTACCATCTACACATCCAATCACCTGAGAAAAAAATGCAATTGCATAGAATTTGATTTTTCTCACTTTCAACCACAGGCACTTGGAAATTCTTTGTGTGAATTAATTCTTGTCAACACTGAGTCAAGAAATCCCTAAAATCCATACATAAGACATTCTGGGATAGCCCTCCTGCCACTCTAACAGTGCTCTTGTAGATACCATGAGCTAAAGTGTTTAAGCTACACAAAACATGAATGTGGGTAGGAGTAGCACCACTTCATTCTGTAGGCCTATTTAGTACAGGGTACACATCATTAAAATATGAATACCCTCTTTGATAAACCTTGCATAAATCTCTTGAACTGTTAGAGTCACCCATGTCTAAAAATATTTTCTCTTCTCCTCCTCCTCCCCTATAAAACTCATCTTCCTCAGTGCAGCATAGAATGCAGCCATTGTAAAAAACTGGAAAGCATTTTGGTCCCCCTTTACTAATGTTATTTTTTCATGGTCACCACCTATTTCCAGTTGATTTTATTTTGTACGTGCTGTGTGTTAACAATTATGGAACTCGCACCTCGCCACATGATAATTGCAATTAGTAATTGAGTGTTGTCTATCACAGACATAAGAAATCATACATTACTTGTAAAAAGCTCTCTTGTAGTGATTACCACTAAGTACTTATCAGCATCCTCTTACTCTTTCCTCCTTTCGGAACAACTCAAGAGAACCAAAAAGGGGAAGAAGACCTCTATGTCACCGGGTTACAGTAACGCCACAGTCTCATTGCTTGCAATTCCCGTTTATGCTGGTAAGTTATGATTATTATTTATTAATTTTAACAATCACTATTCATTATGGCCTTAAGCATTTCACAGCTGACCTTGTACTACCTGTAGCTTTCTTTCTCCCTTTTATTGCTACTAGAAAAGAGTCACCTGTGGCTTAGGGAACAAGTTCTCAAACCCTAACACAGAAAATTGAGGTTTCCAGTCTAGGTGTCAGCTGTTGTTTCTTAATTTCTTTTCAACTTCAAAAGATTGAGGTACATACAGAAAGGTGATATCATTCTTTTTACTTGCCAAATACATTTTTTTTCAATTTGTCAGAATATTCCTCACTGAAAGTGTTGCTAGGTTGGATGGTTTAAGTGCATTGAGCATGTGTGGCGTGGTGTTGCGTGGTTATAGGGGGTTTGTCACATGGCCTGGCTTCAGGCCAAGCCCTGCAGCCAACCTCTGCCATCATGGACAAAGGCCATATGCAGCAATGGTTGGTTTAACAAATAGTAATTAAAATTGCTTTATGTTAAAAAAACATAGAAATTCACTGAAAATACCAAAGTTTACAGGGACGTTATAGTTAGGAAATAGAATTAAAAAACATAGAAGTTCATTTTAAAAACCAAAGGATACAGGGACGTTATAGTTAGCCTAACATTTCATATGTACAACACCATACAAATTCAGCAATTATAGTTAGAGTTATTTCACGTAACTATAACTCATTCTCTAGGGTATCTATAACTTGTGTCCTTGTTATGCACTGCTAATTGCCACAGATATGTCACTCATTACATCTTTGATAATATTATTCATAATATCACTGTCACATTTGCAGTAAAATTATTGATGAGATATCTGTGCATGGCAGGACATGAGTAACAGTTACATTAGGGCATGAGTTATAGGGCCAGATGTATGAAAATATTTAGCACTCGCAAACGGTCAAATCGGCCGTTTGTGAGTGCAAAATAGTGGTCTGCAATGCATGAAAGGCATTCGCAGACCACAAAAAAGAAATCGCAAAAATTGCGATTTTTTGCATTGCGACCTGGATTTTGCGAATCGCAATTTGCGATTCGCAAAATCCAGGTCGCAAGGCAATGCTGCAAAAAATCTCAAATTGCGATTTTTCACAGAATGGTATTTTGCACATGCTAAATACCATGATCTGCAACCAGGTGGTAACCTGGTGCAAAATGTAAAAATGCAGTAAAACTGCATTTTTAAATTGAACATGTAAAGCACACATGCCCTTTTTGGCATGTGTGTACCTTACATGTAAAAAAAAAAAAAATTGGGGTACAGGAGAGGGGGCCTTAGGCCCCAGCACCCTGGCCTTTTGCATTTCCAAAATTGCGATTTCTGGTTCAGAAATCACAATTTTGGAAATGCAAAAAATTTGCAGCTATGGGCCAACTGGCCCATAGCTGCGAATGGGGCTGGTATCGCAATTTGCGATTCGGTAATAGCATTTCCGATTTTTAAGAAATCGCTATTACCGATTCGCAAATGTGATACCGGCCCCATGGCTTAGTTACTTGAGCTAACCATATCTATACCCACTGAATTTCTTTGTTTTTGTGTGAGTAAATTTAGAATCTAACTATAATGTCCCTGTAAGCTTTGTTTTGTTAAGTGAATATACAAACAGACTCACACTTGGCACAGCAGCACCCTTGTTTTTTTGTGCAGCAGGGAGGGACACCTCCCTGCACAAAAACAATCTTTTGTGGCAAGGGAAACACAAACCCTTGATAGAGTGCAGTAGTTGTGCATGGTGCCAGCCTGACAGGGAGGATGTAGGAAGTTTAAAATGTAGGAGCGTAGTGGAAGTCAAGTGAATGATACTGCCAGGATACTGTTCCAGTGTGCAAGCAGCGCCGCCATGGGGATTCTGACCCCCTTCCCGCCAGCCTGTTTCTGGCGGTTTACACCGCCAGGAAGAGGCTGGCGGGAACGGGTGTCCTGGGGCCCCTGGGGGCCCCTGCACTGCCCATGCACTGCCCATGCCATTGGCATGGGCAGTGCAGGGGCCCCCTAACAGGGCCCCAGCCTGCTTTTCACTGTCTGCCTAGCAGACAGTGAAAAGCGCGATGGGTGCAACTGCACCCGTCGCACACCTGCAACACCGCCATTCGGAGCCGGCTTCAGTGTTGCAGGCCTCTTTCCCGCCGGCCCAGCGGGAAAGTTGGAATGGCACCAGCGGTCTTTTGACCGCAGTGCGGCCAAATGGCGGTTCCCGCCAGGTGGGCGGGGTCGGAATGACCCCCATAGTGTGTTTCCCAGTGCCCACTCAGTCACCTGTTATTGCTTCACTTGATCATTCTGTATTGCTATCCCAGCTTACCATAAAAAGTAAATTCTATCCTGGCATATGATGTATGTGTCACATTGCCAACATGGCAGGAGATAGCTGCACGGCTGTGACAAGAATACTTAGAGGCAGTGACTCCCAAAAATCTCTTGCTGGTGGCAGTTGAGGAGGTAGAGGCCCACCAAAAACCAGGTGACCTATGGCCACCAGCCAGGCCTGTCTCCAGTTAGGCCATGCCAATGTCACTGTGTGCAGCTGGGATTCTCTGCCACCTGTACCACCACAGCCCTCTCCTCCATGGACGAGATCACACACCACTTCCTCCGATGGCTAACGCATCTGACACATGAGATGGCACTGCTATGACAAGGGCAGTAGAAACTGGCAGGCGAAGTTGTTGCCCTCAAGCCCCACTTTTATTGATCTTTTGTTTTGGCAGGAGGGCATGTTGTGGGTAGAGAGGGTGGGGGGACAAAGTTGGGGAAAGGGTTTTGTTTATTTGCATTGGACTTTTCTACTTTGGAGTTTGGACCCTTTGGGACATTTTGGCTTGGTAAGAGGGTGGGCCTGTTTTGGGTGTAGATCGTGGGTTTGGTGCTTCTGTTAAGTAATAAATGGCTTTGACTTTTTTTGTCATTATTCATTCACTGTCTTTCTACTGGTAGCTGGCGTAGTATGATTTTTTTATATCATTGCTGAATGTACTTTTGTTCTCCCCAAATTTGCCTAACTGAAGTCCCTCGCACTTTATTATTCTTCAGTCTGTTACTTACCTCTTCCTGCTGTAAAGTTATACTCCATTACAAGAGTGGCACTTTCTGGCAACAGAAAACTGGTTAATTTGAACCAGGTTTTGCAGTAGCCAGTCCCTAATGAATTGTACTGTATATTATAGTAGCACTTATGTCCAGATGTACGAAATAATTTAGCATTTCTTAACTCACTGAATAGCTATTTTGGGTTGTTAAAAAATGCAAAATCAGCATTTGGTATGTACAAATGCCAAAAACGCAATTGCAAACTGTGATTTCTACCCTGTAGAAATCGTATTTTGGAAAGCGGTCAAATCAGAAATTGCTATTTGTGATTTCCTATTTGCAAGTCAATAGCACATGTACTAAGAATTTTCTGTTTGCAACTAGCAAATAGAAAAATTTACTTTTAAGAAATGCAATTACCACTGACTTGACAAAGGTGGTAACCATGTGCAAATTATAAAAAGAACCCCAAAATTCACTTGGCTCTTTCACAATGGTGGCATTATACATCGTGGCGAGGAGGATGAGAATTCTGGCTGTGAGGGACAGGAGGAGACAGGTGAGGATATTTAGGGTATAGAAAAGGAGGTCATAGAGAGGTACATACTGAGGAGTCAGGTCATAATTGAACTGATAGCTGAATTACAGGCCCAACTTCAAGCCCCAACACTTAAGAGCAACATCATACCTCCCCATGAGCAGGTATTGTGTTGTCTATACCTCATAGCATCAGGGAGTTACCATTCAGTCATAGCAGTGGCCTGAGGGTGTCACAGAGTGCATTTTTAAGGTTCTTGCACAAGTTCCTGGATGTATTGGTTGGAAATTGAACCAATACATGTATTTCCCAAATACACTCCAAGCATTGCAGCAGACAAAACTGAGGGCCGCCTTTCCAAGCCCCTTGAACCGCTGGTGCATTTCATTTTTGTTTTTACATAGCAGCAGCACTAGCAGGGTACTACACTGCTACACATTTACAAACTGATGCATTGGGCTCAGTGCATCAGTTTGTAAAGCTTTGCGTTACTTTGTACCTAAACCAGGTATAATGTATGCAGGGTAGGCATTCCTAAGGAAAATGTAGAACTGACGCAGTGAAATTTTCAACTTTTCACTGCATCACTCTATGACTTCACTGCGTCAAAATGTTACAGCCTGCTCAGACCAGGCATGAAATTGAAATAGGGCTTTTTCCAATGGGACTCTCCTTGCATCACTGGATTTGAGTCAGTTTAATGACACAACTCCAGCAGTCTATCACTATAGCGCCAACAGATGCATCAGAATTTCTGACACATCAGTGAAAATGTGTGCCATAGAGCTCTATATTGTAAATACAGCACATCCATTGCATTGATAGGGGATGTGCGGCAGGCACAAGAAAGCTGACACATCAATGACGATGCATCACTTTCTTGTAAAGAGGCCCTGAATTTCTATAAGGTAGCACACTTCCCCAAAGTCCTCGACCGTGTGGATGGCACACATATTGCCATATGCTGCCCTTCAGCAGCAGAATACATTTACAGGAACCGGAAGAGCACACACCCGCTGAATGTGCCCCTAGTGTGCAATGCCTTCTGTGTCATCTATGTCCTTGAGGCTAGATCCCCAGACAGGCCCACAACTTGTTCATGTTCTGCCACAGTGGGATACACAACCGATTTGCACAAGGGGAATTTGGAGATGGGTTCCCATAGGTAGGAGAATCTTAAACTCACTGAATGCACTGGCCAGGAGTATATGTGTGATTTGACCTAATGGGGTTCCCTCTCATGCTCTTATGTTGACAGTCAATATGCCTTATGGCCCTGGGCCCTCAGGACACCAAGTAAGTGACATACAACAGGGCACACAAGTCAACACGCTCAATCATTGAGCTAACATTTGACATCCTCAAGTCCCGCTTTAGGATCATCCACAAGACTGAGGGGGCACTTCTCTACAGGCCATACACATGCAGCAAAAAAAAAATTGTGACCTGTTCCATCTGGCACAACATTGCAATGAGGAGGGGGCTGCACAATGTCAACATTGAACCAGACTCTGGTGATGACTTTGATGATGACCAACAGCCACTACAGGGACAACAGGATGGAACCCATGCAGCTGAGGGACGGGCAAAATGTACATAGATAATTAACAACTATTTCTGAGGTGAGACATGACATGACATAGTAGGAATTAAACATCACACATGGGGCAGTGCTTAGTACACAACCTTTTATTCAGGTTGATCTCACAACTGAATAATCATACATGTGTATAATGTACAGAGACAACTCATACAGAGTTGTGATGTAGTCACTTTTTGCATTTACCTTGTTGTACCTTGTTTCTCAGCTGCACTGTGCCATGGGCCAGATACTCTGTCAGACCCAAAGGGATGTTAGCAGGTATGCCTACTTGGGCACACCTCCAGAGCAGGCACACCACTGATGCTTGATCCCGACTGGCTCTCTGTGGAGGGTGGGATGGGGGCAGACACAGGTTGTGGGTTTGAATGCTTTCTAGTGCAGTTGTGACCTGCACCAGTCCACGCACAGCATCCTGGCAGCAGTGGGACATATCTGTTTGGATGTTCAAGCCAGGCTGGATGTTGCATTTTTCAGGTAGTTGATGGACCTGGTGAATGTGTCTATGCATACAATGTACTGCCTATGGCGAATATGCTGCATCCTGTGTTTTCACTCCATTGACATTTGCCAGCACTCCTGCCCCTTCTCCAGTGCCTTGGTCAGGCACTGCAGCTCCCTTATGATATCATCTGTTTTCTTTTTTTGCAGGTGCTGCGTCCTGAGTATGCCTCTCTCAGGCCCTCCATAGAAGGATGGTGTGCTGCTACTCCTGGCATGGGCTTACTGCGGGTGCTGACAGGCCTGGAATCTACTATGGTGGACTCCCTCTTGATGGACTGGTTACCATTGCTGTCTTGAAATGTGGGCAGTGGTGAGGTTCTGACTCTCTTGCCTTTTGGGGTAGATGAGCTGTGTGGAGTGACGGTGGTGTTGGTGGTTTCTGAAGGACGTCACTCGCAGTAACAGGTGCAGAAAATCTGGGCTGAGATCTGAAGGACATATATGTACAAAATACTTGGAAATAAATCTAATTGCTTTGGGCACTACAATGTTGAGACGTTATTAAATGTGTGTATGACTTGTTGGAAATGTTCACAATTGTTAGGTACGGCCATCAGCACTCAGTACAACATGCTGATGTAGGTCACTACAATTCCCATGATGTTTTGCCTAGATGAGTCAAACACCTCAATGGAGTATTTCATGGTTTGATGTATGTGATGTTGATTGCCTAACAGCATGGCCTGATTGGTACATAAAGGTAGATGACATACCATGGCTGGTGCCTGCTGAGGTGGCTGAGGTGGAGGTGTCAATGTCCTCAAAACCAGTGATACTCACTGGTTCAAGGGTCCCCTCACTCAGGGCTCTCCCTGGAAGTCAGGGGTGTGTGTGTGTGTGTAGATGGTCCTCCTCTAGTCCCATGCCCCTCTACTATCCTGCTGGCCGGCTTCTCTTTTATCCTGGAGTGCAGGGCATGCCATTGCTTCCTAATTTCAGGGATGGTCCTCTGTGTCACCCACGAAGAACTTACTTTGTCCAGCATCACCTTCCAAAGTTTGTTTTTCTGGGCCTTATGAACTTAAAAGGAGGCCTTCCCGAATAGCTGGTCAGTTTTAGCAACACACTCCTCTGTCAGCACCTCCAGTTTCTTCTCAGAAAACTTTGTTTTACATTTTCTGCTGCCTCCAGCTTCCCTCTCATCCTGTGCAGCCATGGTGTGGCGTGCTCTGGCTTCCCTGTGCTAGCAGCAGTGCTTCTGCTTTCAGTAGGTGTGTTATCCTTCTGGCTGGTGGCCACACCCTGTATTTACCATCTGCTTGAGCTGTGACATTATCAAACTGCTTTCAGCTGTATCTTGGGCTTCATTTTCTAAATTGAGGTTTCCTAATAGAAAATCACATTTTAGCAATTTCTTAAATACTGATGATGTCGTAATAGCCATTGCCACTCTGTAGAAATGGCTATTAGGAAATTGCAGACTTGGTACATACCATTTTGTGAATTGCAAATAGGGATTTCTACGGGGTCGATATTTGTGAGTCACAAAATTGGAATTTCGTAAATCTGACCCCATGTGTAGTAACTAACTGCCCTTGTCCTACCATCTATAACGATTTGCCCAGTGAGGGGTCTGGCAGCAACATACGAAAAATATAATTGATCTCTCCTGTCAAACAACAGATTTATGAAAAGTGGTGGTGCACCTAGTGCAGTGCCACTCTTCTTGCACCCCTTAGCGCCCCCATAACGCCACCAGGTGAGCACTGCATTTAAAATACAGCACATACATGGCTGTAGTCAGGGGGGCTAGCGTCATAATTTTTTATGCTAGGCCGGTGCTTTGCAGGACCAGCGTAAAAAATGTTGACACTAATCCTGCAAAGCACCCAGATTGTGATTCAGTAACTTGTTACCTAATTGCAATTTGGGTTTTGAGATTCAATATTAGGAAGGAGCATCTGCAGGGTGTCCCTTTCAAATACTGAATCTGATGGTATGTGCGATTGTTTTGTGACCCTGAATGCGGTCACAAAACAATCGCAATTAACAACAAGTTTGTGAATGGTAGTGAAAATATATTTTTAGAGCAGACAGTGGTCCTCAGGACCACTGCCTACTCTTAAAAAATGAAAAGAAAGCATTTAATTTTTCTTTTTGGAATTAACCCCATTTTCCCTCAGGGAAAACAAACTATGTTAAAAAAACTGCTTTATTTAAAAAGCGGTGACAGACATGGTGGTCAGCTGTCTCCATCAGGCCCCCATCCCTGTGAGTGTGGCCATTCCCAATGGGGTCACAAAGTGCAACCTAGCTCTTAAAAATTGATTAGATAGGTCATTTGCGACCCCACTGGGAATCGTAAACAGTGTACTTAACACTGTTGTACATTTTGTTTTGCGGCTCACAATTTGCGATTCCCAAACGGATTGCAAATTGCCGGTTGTAAAACAAAAGGTTGTACACCTGACCCCTGGTTCTTTCTTACCCAAAATGATTAGGTGATGGTGTCTCTCAAAAATCTTACCAAACCTTATTGCAGGTTTTCCCAAAAGGGTCTTTAATGGTGGTGGCATTAATGTTACCTTTTCTCGATGTGCTACCAGGAAAGACATCAAAGCGAGGTCCCTCTCTCACCTATTCCAATGAGGCGAACTCCAACTGTCAGATTGATCAGAACGATTATTCATCACAGGAAAATAGACTGAAAGAAAAGTTAACACAGAGTTAGTGGGCTATCAAAGCCTGAGAGCACCAGACCACCATGAGAAAAACTAAAACTCTTGTACCAGTCTGCACTATTGTGGGACACTAGAACAGTCAGACATTGTTGAGACTCTTCTGCACATATATTATCCCTTTCATGCCTGGGTCGGTAAGTGGGGCTGGTGTGGGTTATATATTGTTCAGGTATGAAGATCCCACAGTGAGTTGGTGTCGCATTCACCACATCTGCTCCACCAAGTGCAATCCATTCATGGTGTAAATGAAGTCACACCTCAATAAACCGCACAGCCTGGGGGAAGAAGGTTCAGGGCTTGATAAATGGATGGGAAAGGAGAGTTGGGGAAATGTGTGACAAAAACAAACACTACACAATAATAATATTCATAAGGGTGATGAGCAGCACATCATCATCAATATGTCCCGGAGGGAAATTAAGAAATGACACAGTTCAGTTAAATGTATTGCAAGCAGTCCTTCGGCCCCACAGAGACCCAAGTTATATATAAAATAAATGTTCTTTCATCTAGGTTTGAAAAATCCAAATTATGGAGAAGTGAACCAACACAGTTCCAAAAAGAATGATTGTTAAAAGAAAAATGATACTGTTAAATGCCAAAATAGGCATTGCATCTGCATTCTTCCCAGGAATTTCCATGTTGGGTGCCTGGCTGAACCGGTCTAGTAAGTTAAGCAGGAGTGTTATGGAGGTTTTGCCTTTCATGCAGGAGAAGAGAAGGCATGAAGATTGTAAAACAAAAATGATATTGTAGAGTCAAGGAGAAGGAAAAGAGGTAATCTTCATGAGGAGTGTACCAACTGCCAAGATTCAGAGACAAAGCAAGTGTATGGGCTGCTGCTATCATACATTTTATGAATCCTGCCCAATCATATAACTGAGAAGTGGGAGCAATTTACAACTAATCATTGACAAGGATTTGCATGTACTGGGCTAATCATTCACACAACTATCATCATGCTGACAGATGGGGACAGTTGTTGGAAAGGGGTACTCTGAGATCATGGGATTTATTACTCCACCTCTCGAACAACAAGCTTTCCTGATTTAAATGTTACCAATTAAGGTCCTGGATACGATTTCAGAGGGGAATGTAATGCACAATGGTAGACAAAAAGCAGAATGACCCCCTCCCCCGCCACCGCCAGGAAAAAGGAGGTATCCAAATGGTACTGGCTCTTAGTTCAGTCTCAAGATGGACCCCTTACTCTGCCAGAAGATGTCTTGGGATTGGACCTGCCATCGATTGAGCTGACAGACTTATGGCAAGAACCAATATCTACACTTTGGGCTGTGGGAACATCTGTACCTCTGAAGAGAAACCATCTGTTTACTCTGCATAGGGCATAATGGTCACTGATGAAGTTGTCAAAACTGGATGAGCAGAGGGTGCGGTGCTATCCAAAATGCAGAGTGGAAAGAGCAGATGATGTACATCTATTTTGGGAGGGTCCGAATATCCAACTATTCTGCCAGGAGGTTGGGAAGGTAATATCAGAGGTGATAAAAAGACATCACAGTAAGCCTTGCTTTGATTTTTGGGGTCTTGGCAGATGAAGGGTCTAGAAGAACCTTTGGGAAGACACAGCTACAACTTCTATTTGTTTTGATCCTAATTGCATGGAAGGAAAGTTGTATAAAATGATCGGGCAGTGACTCTCCGACAGGTATTGATTGAATTAGAGCAGCACAACATTTTACCAGGATGGACTTTATGAATGGGGCAGACAAATGGCTTAAGATTCGCAAACCATTTTTACAAGGTTTAAAAATTAGCTCTTGAGTCCAAGGATTAAAGACAGAAAATCAACAAGGGAGGAGTATAAGGGCACCAAGAGAGAACTCCCATTCAATGTTGAAAAAGGCTTGCTCAGGAGGAAGTGACCCTTCGCTAGACAGTGTGAACCATTATGATCATTAGGAACTCCAGAATTTGAGTATTTTGTGTAGAGTTGTGTTTTTTAACTAAAGTAACTGGTCTGGTCTCTGAAGAATCAGAAAAAGGAGTAGACCCTGCATGTAAATCTCGATAAGTGTGAAACCGCCAATCACCTTCAGGAAAAATGATAACCCATCAGGCCCCAAACATTGCAGATCATCCGAATCAAGTTTAAAATTAGTTGAACACCCTCCCTCACTGTCTGCCCCCAAATGAATCATCACTCACAATCACTCAATAATATGTAATTCATTGGTGCAACAGTTACTTGTTCCAATTCAAGAACGGTGGTAGGTACACAATTGTATCTCCTCTTTGATGCTAGCAATACATTGGAATTTGGCAGTCTTGCAATCAAATGATCTTTACTGGGGCAGCCTTGCTAGGTGATGAAAAAGAAGGATATACATGGGAGGGAGGAATGCATTGTCTCCAGTGTTCTGAAGGGAATGGGGAGGCTTCTTCACTGCACATTCGTCCAACTCGAATCTGGCCATACACATGACTAAAAATGGTAGGGTTGCATATGTCAAACACAAACAAAATATATAATGTTCCTCTAGCTATATCCATTTTTTTTGGCAAAGCACTAAGCAGTCCAAAGATAAATAATTGAAATGTTTCCTGTTGGCCTATTCAGTAAGGGAAGTAGAATTTCTCCTCTCCAAAAGTTGGTCAGCTAACGCACCTGAGTCTGACCAGTCGCCCATATCTTCCTCCTCCTCCTGTGGTGTGTCTGGAGCAGTGTAACAGTGTTGTATGAAGTGTTGGTTCATTTTGATCATGGTAAATTGCTTCACATATTAAGGTGAGATATTGGTCCTTCTGACAGTGACAACTGCTGCAGCTGCACTGAAAACATGCTCAGCAGACACTCTGGCTACCGGTCAATCCAGATACTTTTTGCCAGCCTGCTGAGCTCTGGCAATTGGTGCATCTGTCCATTACAACAGACCGATGAGTTTTAATCCATGTAGACCTCTTTTGGATCATCCAGATAGCCCTGGAACATCCTCTGAATGGTTATTGGTGCTGCCATTTGCTTGCTTTCTTGTGACTTCACCTCTGCACTTGACTTAAGTCCTGCTGCTTAAAACCAAGCCATTGCAGATGTGGGATCTGATTCTCCTTTGTTGTTGCTATAGTTCTTGTTCCTGGTGTTGGCTGCTGTGAGACAACAGCACTGCCCTCTCAGTAGGTTGAAGGCTGCACACTAGAACTTTTGCCCGTGCCTCTTTCTGCTGTTTCTCTTCCATGTCTCTCGCTTGCTCAACAATCCACGTCTTGTAAAGTGAAACATCCCCTTACGAAAAAGGAATTAAAGTGTCCAGTATTTTGTTGTACCATGGATCAAATATTGTGGCACATACGTACCCTATGGAGACACAGGCCCTCATTCGGACCTTGGCGGGCGGCGGAGGCCGCCCGCCAAAGTCCCGCCGTCAAATTACCGTACCGCGGTCGCAAGACCGCGGCGGGTATTTTGACTTTTCCCCTGGGCTGGCGGGCGGCCGCCGAAAGGCCGCCCGCCAGCCCAGGGGAAAACGACCTTCCCACCATGAAGCCGGCTCGTAATCGAGCCGGCGGAGTGGGAAGGTGCGACGGGTGCTACTGCACCCGTCGCGTATTTCACTGTCTGCTATGCAGACAGTGAAATACTAGCGGGGCCCTCTTACGGGGGCCCCTGCAGTGCCCATGCCATTGGCATGGGCACTGCAGGGGCCCCCAGGGGCCCCGCGACACCCCCTACCGCCTTCCTTTTCCTGGCGGGCGAACCGCCAGGAACAGGATGGCGGTGAGGGGTGTCAGAATCCCCCATGGCGGCGCAGCGAGCTGCGCCGCCATGGGGGATTCAAATGGGCAACGGAAAACCGGCGGAAGACCGCCGGTTTTCCATTTCTGACCGCGGCCAAAGCGCCGCGGTCAGAATGCCCAAGGGAGCACCGCCGGCCTGTCGGCGGTGCTCCCGCCCCCGTTGGCCCTGGCGGTGCAACACCGCCAGGGTCATAATGAGGGCCACAGTATCTCCTTGTAGCCTTGGATTATCAGCTAGGTCAAGAATTAAGCTTTCAACCAACTCATGCACGTCTCGGTTGCCGTTCACATCGGAGAATCTTTGTGACACTTCTTTTAACTGGTCCTGTATCAGATGCAACAATGGTATTGCTTGGCTCATTGGGCCCTTGCTGACTTCTCCTGTGAAAAACTCAAAAGGAATTAGAGTCTGTGTCAGGCATTTGACTATGCCCCATTTGTCCGCATCAGTTGTCTTGCTTTTTCCAATTCCTGCCCCTCCTCTTTGAATGAATAGTCATTGACCAGTCTGTACTGCTCAAACAGACGTTGCAACTTGTAGGAGTTTGAGTTCCAACATGTTGGCACCACCTGTATGATGGTTTTATCTGATACTCCATTAGCATGCTGTATATCCTCAACTGCTTCTGGGCTTTAAAAGAATGGCTGAAATGAGTGCAGATTCTTCTGCAGATGCTCAGGGCCATATTTATACTTTTTGACGCAAAACTGCGCTAACGCAGTTTTGCGTGAAAAAAATTAGCGCTGGCTGACACCATTCTGAAGCGCCATGCGGGCGCCGTATTTATTCAATGACGTTAGCCGGCGTTAGCCTCCGGCGCCGCCTGGTGTGCGTGAAAAAAACGACGTACACCAGGCAGCGCCGGCGTAGGGGGATATGGAGCTTGGGCGCCAAAAAATGGGGCAAGTCAGGCTGAGGCAAATTTTTCGCCTCAACCCGATTTGCGCCATTTTTTCCGACTCCCAACCCTCATAGAAATGACTCCTGTCTTAGCAAAGACAGGAGTCATGCCCCCTTGCCCAATGGCCATGCCCAGGGGACTTATGTCCCCTGGGCATGGTCATTGGGCATAGTGGCATGTAGGGGGGCACAAATCAGGCCCCCCTATGCCACAAAAAAAAAATAAAAAAAATACTTATCTGAACTTACCTTAATGTCCCTGGGATGGGTCCCTCCAGCCTTGGGTGTCCTCCTGGGGTGGGCAAGGGTGACAGGGGGTGTCCCTGGGGGCATGGGAGGGCACCTCTGGGCTCCTTCCGAGCCCACAGGTCCCTTAACGCCTGCCTTTTCCAGGCTCTAAAAAACGGCGCAAAAGCGGCCGTACGTCATTTTTTTTGACCCGCCCACTCCCGGGCGTGTATTTTGCCCGGGAGTGTAAATACGGCGCACAGGCCTCAGAGTCAATTTTTTAGACGGGAACACCTACCTTGCATCTCATTAACGCAAAGTAGGTGTCCACGCTAAAAAATGACGCAAACTCCATGGACTTTGGCGCTAGACGGGTCTAACGCCAAAGTATAAATATGGAGTTAGTTTTGCGTCAGAATTGCGTAAAAAAAAACGACGCAATTCCAGCGCAAACGGAGTATAAATATGCCCCTCAGTATGGTATGTTGCTGACTATGGGGGTCATTCCAACCCTGGCGGTCGGTGTTAAAGCGGCGGCTAAACCGCCAACAGTCTGGCGGGAAAAAAAATGGAATTCCGACCCTGGCGGAAACCGCCAACAGAGACCGCCACTTCAACACACCACCCACCACGGCGGGACAAACAAACAGCGCGGCGGTCACCGCCAACAGACAGGCGAGAGTCAATGTACTGCCCACCCCATCACTACCTACCAATCCGCCACCTTTTCCGGGGCGGTAGCCCCGCCGATAAAAACACAGCCGAAACAGCCACTTCGAACGGAAAACGCTCACCTCCATACACCCCATGAGGAATCTGGACAGCGTGGAACCCGAACTACACATCCTCCCAGCGATTGTCTTCCTGCTCCTCTACCAGGAGCACAAACGCCGGCGCAGAAGACAACGGTGAGTACTGCACCTACGACACAGGGGAGGGGGGAGGGAAAAAATTACGGTGACACACATACGCGACACACCCACCCCCACCCTCACCCACTACAACACACACATCAATGCATAGCAACCACCCAGAGTTACACCACCCACACCCCCCGGAAGAATGCAAAGACAAAAGGAAATGATTCTAAACATTGGAATATATTGTATCACTGGCTTAAAAATATATCACACATCTAAAACTTTATATACATAAATTTTAAAGTCCGATCATTGTAGCAGGTTATTGTCCGTGGGCCACTGGGCCCAAATCACATGGGCAAAGCCCACACAGGATACCTGACTCCAATGGAGAGAACACTGCAGGGGCATCAGATAGCAAAACTACAGGCACCTCAGGGGGAAGGGAAGGGGGGGCACCTCAGCCAGATGAGTGCATGACGCCAGATCCACGAGGGGCCTCCATGGCCACTGTTCCATCCTGGGGAGTGCAAAGCCACAGTCTCTCAAGTCTCTACAGTGGGTGGGTTGCCCACTGTTCCATCCTGGGGAGTGCAAAGCCACAGTCTCTCAAGTCTCTACAGTGGGTGGTTTGCCCACTGTACCATCCTGGGGAGTGCAAAGCCACAGTCTCTCAGTGGATAACAGTCTCCACTGGTTCTGGAGGGGGACTGGTGCCCAGAGTGCTTCGTGCAGCCCTGCCCGACACAGATGCGGGCCTGCCCCTTCTGCCAATGGGCCAGCGGTGCTTGTGATGGCGGTGCCCTGTTCAGCGGTGCTTGAGATGAAGGGCCCAGTGCAGCGGTGCTTGAGACGGCGGTGCCCTGTTCAGCGGTGCTTGAGACGGCGGTGCCCTGTTCAGCGGTGCATCGGATGAGTGTCCAGCTCAGCGGATCCGGCCATGGCATGGAGGTCATTCGCCACCTGACCTGTGGCTGGCGGTGCCTTCCTGCCCATCTGTCGTGTGGCTGGCGGGGCCCTCCTGGGCTGCAGTACCGGGACTGTTGGTGTCCTGCTGCCCACCTGGGATGGGGCTTGCGTGGCCCTCCTGGGCTGCAGTACCGGGCCTGTTGGTGTCCTCCTGCCCACCTGGGATGGGTCTGGCGGGGCCCTCCTGGCTGGGCTGGTGGCGGTCTGCCCTTCCCAGCCTTCCCTGTTCGCCTGTGGCCCTTCCCCACCTTTGGCGGTGCGCCAGGTGGCACCACATTTCCTGGCGGAGCCATGGTAGGAATTTTGGTCCCTGGTGTCTTCGGCCTCTCGTGTCGGCCACTGACAATTTTCGGATGTTTCACCGGGGGTGGGCTGGCCGTGCCTTGGCCCCTTACTGAACTGGCTGCCCTTGAGGGTGGGGGACTCCACAGTCCATGGCAGACTGTCATTACAGGTCCCGCTTTTGTGGTGGCTGAGGTGCTGACTGGAGTCCTATGAGATGGACGGGGTGGGGGAGTTTGAGGAAAGAGGTCAAGTTTGGAAAGAAAAACAATTTAGGAACGGAGGGACATGTAGGTTTAGTGGGTATGGGAGTGGAGGAAGAGGTTGTGGTTGTAGGAGTTTTCAGTCTGGTGTCTTTGGGTGCAGGTGCTTGGGCTGGAGGCTGTCGTGAGGTGGATGGCTGTTGGGTGGGTGGCTGCCTGCGTTTGTGTAGCTTGGAAGGGGGGTCACAGACACAGTGGGAGAGGACACAGGGGACGTGTAAATGGTAGTGGGGTTGGTGACTGCACGTGTGCGGGGTTTCTGGTGGGTGTGCTGGTGATGGACGTAGTGCCTAAAGATGTTGTGCATGCAGGTGTGAGGGGAGACGTGACAGGGAGGGAGGAGGGAGACGAAGAGGAGGGGGACACAGTGGAGGCAGTGGGTGTTGGTATATCTGCATGTGGATGTTGCTTGTGTGAATGCTTGTGTGATGTGTGGTGCTTATGTTTGCCTGAGCTTCCCTTGGGTGCTGAGGTGTGTGCAGGCTGGTCTGATGGTGTGTCTGGGATAGGCAGAGGTACAGGGGATTGGGTCTGGGTGGAGGAAGTTGGAGGGGGGAGGCTAGAGACAGGAACAATGGCTGCCATCAGTGCTGAGGCCAGAGTGTTGAACGACCGCAGAAGGGCAGCCTGACCAGAATGAATGCCCTCCAGGTATGCATTACTCTGGTGCACCTCCCTTTCTACACCCTGGATGGCATTCAAAATGGTAGACTGCCCAACAGTGAGCTTCCTCAGGAGGTCAATGACCTCCTCACTGAGGGCAGCAGGGGTGACAGGGGCTGGGCCTGAGGTGCCTGGGGCGAAGGAGATGCCCACCTCCCTGGGTGAGCGGGCACGGGGCAAACGCTGAGGGGCTGCTGGGAGGGCGGTGCTGGTGCGCTAGGTGGTGGCTGTACCTGTTGTTGCGGGGGCACAGATGTTGCCTCCACCACAAGGGAGCTCCCTTCAGAGGACGAGTCGCTGTCACTGACATCTGCACGAGTCCCCGCTGTGGAGCTCCCCTCGCCCTCCGTCTCACTGGTGAATTCCGAATCCGTTGCATTGCCCGCCATGGCCATGTGAGATGCAGCTCCTTCGTGCTCCGATGCCACTTCTCCACCGCCTGATGATGCTAATGCACACATGAACAGGAAGACCACAAAAAGGGGGGGGGGAGAAAATAAAGACATGTTGAGTACATGCATTGATGATACCGTTGGCGGACAGGACAGACACAGAAGCCCCCTTCACTACGCCGCGCACTTGGGGCCGACTACACAATCCGTGGGACATGGCCTACAAGCCTATGAGCGACATCTGCACACATAGATGACAAAGGGCAATGAATAGCTGTACTTGGCACCTAACAGAGGTGGGGGGCGGGGGCACAGGGCCATGCCTTACGGAGGGGCCTAGCCTACAGAAATCGCCCTGGCCTAGGGATACCCACAGCCCTACTCCCCCACCCAGGCACCTCCACTGCGCGCAAAGTCAGCAGAATGAGAATGTACTCACCCCTTTGTGTCTGCTGTGATGTCCTCACGCGCCCATCCAAATCGGGGTAGGCCACAACCAGGATCCGGGACATCAGGGGGGTCAAAGTCCGACTGGCACCCCTCCCACGTTGGGAGGCCATCCCCAGCTGAGCCTCCGACCGTCTTCCTGCTCCAGCGTCGGATGTCCTCCCATCTCTTCCGGCAGTGTTTGCCCCGTCTGTGGTGGACCCCCAGGGTCCGGACGTCCTTGGCGATGGCCTATGTGACATGTACAGGGAGAGAAAAATATTCATCACCTTCTGCATGCTCGATGTGAGGGGCCCCCATCCCCACCCTTGCCATGTGGCACATGCTCTCATCTGTCGTTTGAGGCATGCCTCAATCGCTCCCCTCCCCACCATCTTTCATCCACCCCACTCAACACAGGCATTGCCCACAAAGCATGGTCCCTGTGTACTCACCTGTTGGTCTGGAGGACCGTAGAGTAGCGCATACTGGGGGAGGACCCCATTCACAAGTTTCTCCAATTCCTGAGCAGTGAAGGCAGGGGCCCTTTCCCCAGTCGCATGAGCCATTGTCTCTTCCAGACCGAGGTCACAGCAGCACTTGCAGTGTAGGTCCTCTCCCGTGGAAGATCAGGTATCGAGTGATTAAGCAGATAGAAAATGGCGGTCACACCCGCGGCGGTGCGTACCGCGGCGGTGCGTACCGCGACTGCCGGCGCACATCGTCATTGGCTCCTGAGACCCATAGGGTTCAATGTTAACCAATGCTGCTTTGCGCCACGGTCTTCGACCGCCTACCGCCACGGTGTGCCACGCCAGCGCATTGACCTCACATCCCATTGTCACACTTCACAGGTCAGGCAGCCGCCATTTCAAGGGCCCACATGGCTTACTTTTAACTGCGTCACACATACCTAGGCCTTGCATCAACACTCATACAAACCATTCAGTGCATTGGGAATCGTGTTTTTGGCAAACTGTGGTTACATACCTGTGGGCTGATTGACTCTGTGCTCGCTGTTGTCCTTCATAGGCACCGTCCGCTGGGACATGCGAGGAGATGGATAAATCTTCCCGTGTACAGACCGCTGGTGGACCTGTCGACAATGGAGGAAAGACATGTCATACTGACATACAGGCTTGACCGAGCCACTATTCATGAACTGTGTGCCCAGCTGGAGGCAGACCTGATGTCACCAATCCGCCAACCCACAGGGATCCCCCCTCTAGTGCAGGTGCTGTCAGTACTCCATTTCTTTGCAAGTGGGCCATTTCAAACAACAGAGGCCATATCATCAGGGATTTCTGATGGATACAACTACCTGTGGATTCCTCACCTAATGAATACTCCCATGGTGCCAGCATTCGACAGAAATCTTCTTCCTAGTCTCTGCACGTCGACGAGGACGTCACTCTAGCCCACGCGATGCCGTCTGCCGTCATACAGGCAATAAGAGGTCCTCGACGACGTGCCGACGTCAGTTCCCTTTTTTCCGTGCATTCGAAACGGTTATCTTCGAGGGAGCAACTGTTACTTTTGTGGTTACAGTGTATTTTTTGCTGCGTAGTCCTTCTCTGCAGTAATAATGTCGCAGAGAAAGTCGGGTTTCAAGCCTTGTCGAGAGTGTGGGGGCAAGATGTCAGTTACAGATCCTCACTCCGACTGCCTTTGGTGTTTGAGCTCCGACCACGACGTCTCAACTTGCGATTCATGCCAGCACATGAATCTGAAGGCCCTCAAGGAACGTGAGGCTAAGTTGTTTATGGCGAAGTCGAAGAAAGAAAATCATCACAAGAAGTCTTCTTCGCCAAGGCATCGGCGTCATCGAGACTCCCGCCGCCATAGAGATTCACGCCGCCATTCAAGCAAGGAGACTCGTTCCAGGTCGCCTTCGGATCGGCACCGGAGGACTTGGGAGGTCAGTCCCACGGTCACGCCGCATCCGTCGACGCCGTTGCCCTCTCCGGCGTCACCGACTTCACCTGGGCAGGCGTTGGTGATTGAAGTGATGCAGCCTCTTGTGTTGTCTCCGGCGTCGCAGACGTCGAGGCCGGCGTCGGGGTTGCCTTCGATACAGGCACCCCAGTATCCGGCTTTTCCCACCCCTGGAGCCGATAGTACCGCATTCCTAAATGCGATGTATACCATCTTCCAACAGATGGCTCCAGGGGGTGCTCCGGCTGTTCCTTTGGCCTTTTCATTGGGTGATCCTGCGCCTCTACGGCCGGCACCCTTTATGCCCTTTCTCCCTTTTGGGAACGTGGGCTCGGCGCCGGTGTCGGCGGCGGTGGCCGCTCCGGTGGCTTCAGAGGGATTGGCCCCGGAGATTTCCATCCCGTCGACGTCGGGATTTCGTCCTGGGACTCCGGTGGGTCCATCTGCTCCAAGTTCTCTTCGTCCTGCTCTTTCATCGGCGTCGAAGTTGCCTGTGGCGCCGGACGCGGCGTCGGTTGCTTCTGGGGATCGGCGCCGATCTTCCACTTCGGCGGAGGCCATGTCGACTCCGCGTATCGAGCAGAGGCTACATTCGAGGAGACGGGCTCTTCGTCTATTGGAAGAGCAGGAGTACCAACGAGTCCTGGAGGAAGGAGAACTGGAGGACTCTGGTGATGGACTGCATGGTCTGGATACAGCCAGTGGGCTGGACACTTCCCCTGAGTGGGATCTTTCGTCTCCAGGGGAATATACGGAGGAGGTGGCTTCCTTTCACGCTGTAGTACGGAAGGCAGCTAACTTTCTGGACCTGCCTTTGCCGGTGGCAGAGGCGAAGCAGAATCTTCTAACGGAGGTGCTACATCCGGCCTCTGCTGCAGCGGAGCCTCTCTTGCCGTTTAATGAGGCTTTGCTTGATCCGGTGCTAGAGGTGTGGAAGAGGCCAGTATCTTCCTCAGCGGTTCATAGGGCTGTGGCCAGGAGGTATCGAGCTGCGCCATCTGACCCTGGCTTTCTTTCTAGACACCCTACACCGGAGAGCTTGGTGGTGCAAGCCTCCTGTTCATCAAAATCAGCGCCTGGATCTTTCCCGATGGTGCCTGGAGACAGGGACTCGAAAAAGCTGGATGCGCAGTCCAAGAATTTTTTTTCATCCTGCAGTCTGGCGTTGAAGGCCACCAACGCAACTTGCATTCTGGGGAGATACATCCATGCTCTTATGGATGACATTTCGTCATCATTTACGGAGCTTCCCCAGGGTCTTTTGGATGTTGTTTCGGACGCCCAGGCTGCCGCGACCCAGATTATTCAGTCTGGGCTGGACACGACCGACTCGGTGGCTAGGGCAATGGGCACGGCTGTGGTGGCAAGGAGACAGGCCTGGCTCATTAATTCGGGGTTTTCTGCGGATGTGCAGTCAACCCTATTCGACCTCCCGTTTGATGGGGACAAACTGTTTGGGGCCAAGGCAGATTCAGCCTTGGAGCGATTTAAAGAGAGCAGGGCCACAGCCAAATCGTTAGGGCTCCAAGCTCCTTCTTCCTCTGCTTCTTCCAGATTTTTCAGGAGGTTTTGTGGATTTGGGCGTGGCTCTTCCTCCTCTTCCTTTCGGGGGAGATTCCAGCAACCTGCCTCTTCCCATCCCTATAGATCTTTTAGAGGGAGAGGTAGGGCCTGCACCAGAGGAGCCTCTCAGTAGCACTCTGCCTCTTCCTCGTCCTCTGGAGGGGTGCAGCAGGGAAAGCAGCCTTAGGCTTCCACCATTTCCCACTCACTCCTCTCCTGTAGGGGGAAGATTACGGCATTTTCTCCGCAAGTGGAAGACTATTACAACGGACACTTGGGTTCTCAGTATTGTGGGAAAAGGCTACACCCTTCCCTTTCGGGAGTTCCCGCCCCCCATCCCGCCTCGCCCATCTTATTGTTCAGAAGAACACCTCTTGTTGCTAGAACAGGAGGTACAAGTCCTCCTTTCAAAGGGCGCGGTGGAGTTGGTCCCAGAGCAGGAAAGGGGTTGAGGTTGTTACTCAAGGTATTTCCTGATTCCCAAGAAGGATGGTCGGTTGAGACCAATCCTGGATCTGAGGATCTTGAATTGGTTCCTCAAACAGGAAAAGTTCAAGATGCTGACCCTAGCTCAGGTGCTTTTGGCGTTGAACAAGGAAGATTGGATGGTGTCTGTCGACTTGCAGGATGCTTACTTTCATATCCCGATACTCAAGTCACACAGGAAGTATCTCGGGTTTGTGGTAGGATCGCAGCACTATCAGTTTGCGGTCCTTCCGTTTGGTCTTACTTCAGCACCTCGAGTCTTCACGAAGGTGATGTCGGTGGTTGCGGCAGAGCTCAGAAGGAAGGGGATAGCAGTTTTCCCTTACTTGGACGACTGGTTGATCAAAGCCAAGTCTCCAGAGCTTGTGTTGCATCATCTACAGTCAACGACTCAGTTGTTGTTCGACCTGGGCTTTTCGGTGAACGAGCCCAAATCTCACCTGGAGCCCTCTCAGCGCCTCCTGTTCATAGGGGCAGTACTGGATACAACATTGAGTCGAGCCTTTCCTCCGCCTCAGCGGATTCAAGATATTCAGGAATTGGTTCCAATGTTTCGAAGTGGAGCGGTAGTTCCAGTCCTCAAGGTCCTTCGTCTGCTCGGTCTGTTTGCCTCCTGCATTCTGTTAGTCACGCATGCTCGCTGGCACATGAGGGCTCTTCAGTGGTGCCTCCGAAGGCAGTGGTCTCAACACAAAGGAGATCTAGAAGGTGCTGTCAAGATCTCCAGAGATGCTGCTGTGGACTTGAAGTGGTGGATTGCGAGCAACAATCTTTCACGAGGAAAGCAGTTCGCGCAGTCGCCACCAGTGGCCACGGTCATAACGGATGCTTCCACTCTAGGGTGGGGAGCTCATCTGGGGGATCTGGAGATCAAAGGCCTTTGGTCTCCAGAGGAACAGATGTTTCATATCAATCTGTTAGAGTTACGGGCGGTACGTCTGGCTCTCAAGGCCTTCCTCCCTTCCCTTCGTGGTCAGTCGGTACAGGTCCTGACGGACAATACTACCACGATGTGGTACATAAACAAACAGGGAGGAGTAGGGTCATACCTTCTCTGCAGAGAAGCTCTTCGACTATGGTCCTGGGCAAAGGACCATCAGATTTGCTTGGTAGCAAATCATCTGGCCGGGGTCTTGAATGTACGTGCGGACAGTCTCAGTCGCCAATTCTCGGCAGACCACGAGTGGCGTCTCCATCCAAATCAAGCCCGTTTGATCTTCCAAAGGTGGGGGTTTCCTCGGGTAGATCTGTTTGCCACTCTGGAGAACGCGCATTGTCCGTTATTCTGCAGCCTCCAGTATCCGATGCAGGGAGCGTTGGGGGACGCGTTTCAAATAACCTGGTGCGGCCAGTTGCTTTACGCGTTTCCTCCCATACCCTTGATTCCTCGAGTATTGAGGAAGATTCGCCAAGACCGGGCCCAAGTCATCTTAATAGCTCCGGATTGGCCAAGGAGGGTGTGGTACTCCGACCTTCTCCAACTCTCAATGTGCCCTCCGCTCCGTCTCCCTTTCAGGGCAGACCTCCTCTCGCAGTCGCAGGGGCAGGTTTTACACCCCAACCTCCAGAGTCTGCACCTACATGCCTGGAGATTGAACGGGGCAACCTGAGTTCCTTCTCTCTCCCGCCTGATGTAGTGGATGTTATATTAGCGGCCAGGCGACACTCCACTAAATCTATCTACGCTAATAGGTGGTCTAAATTTGTTGCGTGGTGTGGAGAGAGGCAGATTGATCCCTTACATGCTCATCTATCGGACGTTTTGTCTTTTGCTCTGTCTCTAGCGCAGAAAGGTTGTGCAGTGGCTAACATTAAGGGTTATTTGTCGGCCTTGTCAGCCTTCATTTGTCTTCCAGACCAACCATCGTTATTTAAATCCCCTATTGTTATCAGATTCTTGAAAGGTCTTCTAAATAAATATCCTCCAAAACCATTCGTTATGCCGCAATGGGATTTGTTCTTAGTCATGACTTTCCTTATGGGGTCCCCTTTTGAGCCTATGCATTCTTGCCCCTTAAGGTATTTGGTTATAAAAACAGTTTTCCTGGTAGCTATAACATCTGCAAGGAGAGTGAGTGAGTTGCAGGCCTTATCGGTAAAGCCCCCTTATACAACTTTTTATGGGGATAAGGTGGTGTTGAGGACCAAGGCTGCTTTCCTCCCGAAGGTTGTTTCACCTTTCCATTTGGCTCAGACAATTACTTTGTCCACGTTCTATCCTCCGCCTCATCCTTCTAAAGAGGAAGAAAGACTGCACCGTCTGGACCCAAAGAGGGCGTTAAGCTTCTTTATTGATAGAACAAAGGATTTCAGGCTGGAGGATCAGCTGTTCATCGGGTACGTGGGCAAGAGGAGAGGAAAGGCAGTCCACAAGAGAACACTCTCCAGGTGGGTTGTTCTTTGCATTAAAATCTGTTACTCTTTGGCAAAGAAGGATCCTCCTGAGGGCATTAGAGCTCATTCCACCAGAGCTAAGTCGGCCACTTCGGCCTTGACCAGAGGTGTTCCTGTGGTCGACATCTGCATGGCCGCAACTTGGTCGTCCCTTCACACTTTTGCGAAACATTACTGTTTGGACTCTGAGGTAAGAAGGGACGGCCATTTTGCACGGTCAGTGCTGCAGGATTTCTTGGTTTGACAATTTAGGCACCCGCCACCGGGCGTGGTACTGCTTTGGGACTCTATTCATTAGGTGAGGAATCCACAGGTAGTTGTATCCATCAGAAGAACGAGTTACTTACCTTCGGTAACGACTTTTCTGGTGGATACATTAGCTACCTGTGGATTCCTCACGGTCCCACCCGCCTCCCGGTTGCCTTTCTGGTCTTACCAAGTAATCCTTGGGTGCGCTCCTCTTGGTCTTCAAGGTTGCAATAGATGTTGTATATATGGATACTTGTGTATATTTATCTGTATATATATATGTATATATCTTTGTGTATATACATGATTTGCATATATTTGTTCGTTTTTGAAAAAAAAAAAGAGAGAGTTATATTAAATTTACAGCTATTCATTGCAATATTGTGTATTTTACAAGGTTATGGGATGTTGCCTTGCTCTTTCATTGCATTGGGTTGTTGTTCTCATGCACATAAAAAATGTTGGTACTGACGTCGGCACGTCGTCGAGGACCTCTTATTGCCTGTATGACGTCAGATGGCGTCGCGTGGGCTAGAGTGACGTCCTCGTCGACGTGCAGAGACTAGGAAGAAGATTTCCGTCGAATGCTGGCGCCATGGGAGTATTCATTAGGAGAGTAATCCACAGGTAGCTAATGTATCCACCAGAAAAGTCGTTACCGAAGGTAAGTAACTCGTTCGTCTCAGCCTATGTTTTCCAAGGTGTTGTCCAGAGTGTTGTCTGCCCTGCTGAAACACATGCGCAGCTACATCATTTTCCCTGAGGTGGGGGATTTGGCTACAGTGAAGGGTGATTTCTATACCCTTGGGCATATCCCCAACATCATAGGTGCCATTGATGGGGCACATGTTGCTTTGGTCCCCCCCAGCAGGAGTGAACAGGTGTACAGGAACAGGAAGAGTCATCATTCCATGAATGTACAGATGGTGTGTTTGGCTGACCAGTACATCTCCCATGTGAATGCCAAGTTCCCTGGCTCAGTGCATGACGCCTACATCCTGCGGAATAGCAGCATCCCTTACGTGATGGGTCAACTCCAGAGGCACCGGGTGTGGCTATTAGGGGACTCTGGTTACCCCAACCTGTCATGGCTACTGACCCCAGTGAGGAATCCCAGGACAAGGGCAGAGGAGAACTAGGAGGGTGATCGAGTGGACCTTCAGCCTCCTGAAGGCCAGGTTCAGGTGCCTCCATATGACAGGTGGATCCCTAATGTACTCACCAAAGAAGGTGTGTCAGATCATCGTGGCCTGCTGTATGCTTCACAACCTGGCTTTGCGACGCCAGGTGCCTTTTCTGCAGGAGGATGGTCAAGATGGTGGTGTTGTAGCAGCTGTGGAGCCTGTGGAGAGTGAAGACGAGGAAGCCGAAGAGGACGACATAGACAACAGGAACACAGTAATACAGCAGTATTTTCAATGACACACAGGTAAGATTCCAACCCGCCATATTACATATACTTAACCCCTACTACCTCTCTACTGTCTGACCTTTTCCCCCTGTGTATGGTAACTGAGTTGTGACTTTCCCTTCCAATTTCAGAGATGTGGGCCATACTACGTGACATCTGCTTTGTTTCCCCATGGACTACAGCTGTGTGACATTGAGAAAAGAATTGGCCAGAGCACACAGAATGTAGTGTCCAATAGTGTTGCAGGGATGAGAAACCCTGATGGTATGTTCAAAATAAGCGAAAGCTTGAGGTTGAAGAAAACGTCCAGAGTCTTGTTAGTAGAAAGTGCTTTTATTCATAGGTGTTGTAGAGCATGATAATCGTCATAGATAAACAGCCAACACGTGTTTCGTCACACAAGTGACTTTATCAAGGCTGGGCCGTCCGGCCAGAGAAATCAATGTTAATTAGATCCGTGGGCTGGAATAAGTGATAGAGACCTTAACGTATTGGTGAAATTCAGAGTGGTAAGGCTGCCTGAGCAGCTGCAGGGTGGTTGAGTAATTGAGCGCGTAGGTAAAGAAAGGTATGGGAGGCCCTGATAAGCCGTATAGACAAGACCTGGGCCGTCCGGCCAGAGAAATCAATGTTGATTAGATCCGTGGGCTGGAATAAGTGATAGAGATCTTAACGTATTGGTGAAATTCAGAGTGGTAAGGCTGTCTGAGCAGCTGCAGGGTGGTTGAGTAATTGAGCGCGTAGGTAAAGAAAGGTATGGGAGGCCCTGATAAGCCGTATAGACAAGACCTTAGAAAGTCCGGCCGGGGAGGCGCGGTGAGCAGTGAAAGAGCTGTGTGACATTGGTATGTTGGCATCACAATGTAAATAAGCATTTTGGACGGTAATGTCTA
Organism: Pleurodeles waltl; assembly: GCF_031143425.1. NCBI lineage: Eukaryota > Metazoa > Chordata > Amphibia > Caudata > Salamandridae > Pleurodeles > Pleurodeles waltl. Next base: position 1,618,432,320 of record NC_090445.1, on the reverse strand, counting down.
ATACATTTGTTATAAATCACAGCCAGACTCCTGATTGTTTTGTGCAATAACTGTGTTTATTTCAGTGCTCTATATTGGTGGGTGGTTGCAAATCGGTGAGGGGTGATGGTGGAGGATTGTCCGTGGCAGAGTCCAGAATATTAGTCTCACAGGTGCAATGTCCAAATGCCTGTGGAAAGTGGAGCATGGGCAGTATAAGGATGGACAGGGTGTCAATGTGGGACAGTGGGATGACAATCAGGGAGGTATCCTTTCCTGGCGGGGGTCTTGGCATCTTACTCTGTCTTCTTCCTGGATCTCAGGGCCCGCTTGCGGAGTGGTTCTCCTTCTGCAGGGGGTGGGGTGCTGGTGGCCTGTTGGTCCTGTGGCGGGGCCTCCTGTCCACTAGCGCCGGCGGAGGTGGTAGGAAGTTCTTGGTCCATGCTAGTGTCAGGGGCCCTTTGTCCTGCCACAGTGTCCCGCAATGTGGTGACTACCTGATTCAGAGCCCCTACAATGGTGGCCAGGGCGGAACTGATGTTTCGAAGTTCCTCCCTGAACCCCATATACTGTTCCTCCTGCAGAAGCTGGATCTCCTGAAACCTGGCCAGGACCGTCGCCATCGTCTCCTGGGAGTGGTGGTATGCTCCCATGATGGAGGTGAGGGCCTCATGGAGAGAGGTTTCCCTGGGCCTGTCCCCCCCCTGTCGCACAGCAGCCCTCCCAGTTCCCCTGTTTCCCTGGGCCTCTGTCCCCTGGACCGTGTGCCCACTACCACTGCCCCCAGGTCCCTGTTGTTGTTGGGGTGGTGGGTTAACCTGGGTGCCCTGTAGTGGTGGACACACCGCTGATTGACGTGTCCTGGGGACGGAGGGATGGGCCTGCTGGGTGGGTGCTGTGCTGGTGTTCCCAGAGGGGGGAAGGTCTGCTATGGGCTGTGGCTGTCTGAGGGGAACCGACTGTCGAGAGGTCCCCGATGGTCCGGGCTGGTCATCTAGATCCAGGTCGACAGAGGTGCTGTCCTCACTGTGGGCCTCTTCTGGGGGTGGAGTGGACATTTGTGGACCCTCCTGCGCGGTGACGTGGCGTTCGGGTCCTGCAGGGGTATAAAAGTATGGTTATTGCATTTGTGTGTGCCATAGTGTGTAATGGGTGGGTGCCCGTGTACCTCAGTGCTGGCATTCCCGTGTGGGGGCTTTAGTGACGGTGATTTGGGGGGGGATGGGTATGTGCAGTGGGCATGCTTTGGTGATGGGTGTCCATGCTTTGTGGTCGCATGCAGGGCTTGGTGTTGGGATGGGTGGCTTGTGATGGTGAGACATTTGCAAGGAGCAGGATGTGATGGGGGTGAGGGTGAGGGTGGGGGTATGAGTTGGCATGCTGGTGGGGTGGGGGGGATGAAGTAGTGAAGATGAGACTTACCAGAGTCCATTCCTCCAGAGACTCCTGCGAGGCCCTCAGGATGCAGGATCGCCAAGACTTGCTCCTCCCATGTTGTAAATTCTGGGGGAGGAGGTGGGGGTCCGCCGCCAGTCCGCTGCACCGCAATGTTGTGCCGGGATACCATAGAACGCACCTTCCCCTGTAGGTCGTTCCACCTCTTCCTGATGTCGTCCCTATTTCTTGGGTGCTGTCCCTCCGCATTGACCCTGTCGACTATTCTGCTCCATAATAGTGGTGTGCTGCACCTGTGTCCCGCAGAGCTGTGGCTCTACCCGTACAATTTCCTCCACCATGACCCTGAGTTCTTCGTTAGAAAACCTGGGGTGTCTTTGCGGTGCCATGGGGTGGTGTGGGTGATGTGTGGGGTGGATTGTGTGGTGCTAAGTGTGGTGATGTGTATTGTTGTGCTGTGTGAAGTGCGTGCTAATATTGCTGGGTGACAGTAAAATGCGCGTCTGGGTGCTCGGATGTCTTTTCTCTGTGGGTGGTCCCGATTCTCTAGGAGTGGAGGTTTGCGGGTGATGTGGGTGTGTGTTTTATATTGTATCGGGTGTGTGGGAGTGGTGTGTGTATGTGTATCAGGTGGGTGTATTTTGAATTGTCCAATGTGACGGTGTTTTGTTGAAGTGTGTGTATTCTGAACACGGCGGTGTGTACCGCCAATAGAATACCGCGGTTGAAAGACCGCCACGAGGATTCATGTGTCGTGATAGTGTGGGCGTATTTCTGTTGGCGTGATGGTGGATGTTTGGTCATCGCCAGTTTCTCGCCGCCCTTTGGTGTGGCAAACTTTTGTGGAAGTCTGTATTTTGGCGGTTTGCCTTTTGTGGGTCAGAATGACTGTGGCGGTTTATCGCGGCAGTGTTCTGGCGGTCTTCTGCACGGCGGTAAGCGCCTTTTACCGCCATGGTTGGAATGACCACCTATATCTTCCTTTTTCAGAAAGTCCTGCACAACTAAGTTGATGCAATGTGCCAAACACAGGGCCCTGAAATGGCCACTATTGGCCATGACCTTGACTACTTTAATGTAATTGTTTATGGCAACAAATCCAACTGGCAGACCTCTACATTTCAGTCATTCAAACACCTCTCTGTTAAAATCTTCCAAGATGTTTGCAGCTGTATGGGATTTCTCCATGGTGAACATGGCTACTGTTGCATGCCACTGAACACCTTTAAAAGTTTCTTCAGCACTGAGACGTGTAGATAGCTGTTACCTAACCCCCACAAAACATATCCAGCATGCAGTGATACACATGTAATGAGTTGATTGACAACTGGTCTGCATGCCTGATGTCAGGAGGATAGTGTGAACAACACTCTGCTGCAAAACGTGTCCAACCAATTGCAGCACATTATGATAGAGTGCTGGAACAGCAACTTTGGCAAAATAGATCTGAATGGGAACCTTTTGATTCAGGCAGATGGCCGCCACGAATTCTAAACATCCTACTGCTTCCACAAATGAAAAAGGGAGGAGGTCCAGTGCTAACATTTTAGCCAGCTTCTCATTGTACAAATGCACCATTGTGTGGTTGCGTTCATAGGGCCTCTTCTGCCTAAACATGGCCATAATATAATAGCCTACATTTTTTTTTCTGGTGCCACTGATGCAGGTGACTTCCGAGAACTAGGAGGTGGTAGGCTTAATCTGCGTCTTGGGTCAGACACCGTATGCTGTGGTGTATCCATCTGACTTTTGTGCCATTTCAAGTTTGCTGAGGCTGGTGATATTGGTGCACTGATGGGGAAAGGGCTGCTTTGTGTAAAGCTGCCACCCTCTTCCTGCGCATCACTTTCTGTTTCCCCTCTCATCACCACCACCTGCAGCATTATTTTTAAGGTGCTCCTCCCACTGGATTGCATGATATTTTTTCAAATGGGTTGTTTGGCCTCCAGTACCATAGTGTGAACCAAGCTTCCAGCAAAGAACACTTGCTTGGCAAATAGAGCATATTGCAATGTTATTCTCCTGCTTGCTAATCGCAAAGTAGTTCGAAACTGGGGAGGAGAATGTTTTTAGTAGGGCATGGGTGCCACTGCCAATGCCTTAAGAACTGGAGGTAGGTGGGAGTGTGACAATTGCCACTCTGCGGTACGTACTTCGTCTGAGGTAGAGGTGGATGCAGGTGTCAGCAGGGCATGTCAGTAATATTCTGCTACCTTAGCAGTTGTCAGAACTTTACACATTAGTTACTCTGCAGAACCAGCAGTAGTCACATATAACATACAGGTTACTTATTATTCTGCAACATAAGCAGTAGTCAGGAATCACATTACTCCGCAAATGCACTTGTCATAGAAATATCATAAACGCCCATATCAGGAACATTATAAAACATATGGAAAATCAGGAAAACATATTAGAATGTTATGCTCATAAAAGGAACGTTATAAAAATATATGGCCAATCATAACCGCACATCAGCTGGAAATGCCCATGAAACTAACATCAGCAAATCATAAGTTGCATTATACCAGAAAGCAGGTTAGCACATCAGTCCCTAATGTCCATACTAGGCACATTCAGAAAAAATAGGTGCACCAACGAGTACCTGTTTTTGGTGGGAAGGCACTTCCAGGACCAAGGAACAATGGTGGTCCCCGGCGCTCTTTGCACTTAATGGGGATCTTGCGTTGATTTGGGGAGGTGACATGCACCCCCTCCTGTTTTGATACCGGGCCCCTCCTGGGTCCCATAATCTCAGGGCCCCCGGGCTCAACAGGCCCTCCGGGGAGAGGGCCAAAGCACACCCAAAACAATAGGGGCCCCATCCGGCTCTAACGGGGGGGTCAAACAACCAAAGCAGGACCTCGCAGTGCGGGAAGCCTCCGGCGAGGCTTCCACCCCGCCCGCATGTTGTAAAGGGCAATTTGGGGCTCTGTTGGGGCAGGGGGAGCCTTAGATGAGGCTTCCTTACTCCTTGTCCGTCCACACAGCAGCAGATGGGGCCCGGTGGGGCAGGGAGCCTCCGATGAGGCTTCGTTCCCTGCCCGTCTCTGTCGACGGGCAGGGAACCCTAAGCGGGTGCCTGCTTGTGACCCGGTGGCGCTCCTTTGAGTGTGCTTCACCCTGGGGGCCCGGTACAAGTGCTTTCACTCCTTTTCTTTCTTATAATAGTGCCCTGGGGGCACCGGGGACAGCATGACTCCGGCACACTCCTCAATGAAGCTGGGTCGCGGCAGCACGCTTGCCAAAGCACGCAATGATGTGTGCCCACAGCGCTTCTAAGCGCAAAAGCACCCTCAATGAAAGCACACTCAAGGTGCTTAGGCTAATTTTTGCAGATCTCTCTCCAGCCGCTCGATATAAACACTGCAAAGCTTTCTCCAGGCACTATTCGCCCCGTGGAGGACAAGAATCAAAAGGTGCACAGGTGGTAGCGCCCAGCAGCAGGCCAGCACAAGGGGGATGCAGTTAGATGGCCGTCTCTTCTAGTCTCTTCTCTTCAGCAGGTCACAGGTCTGCACAGCAGCAGCAGCCCATGGCAGTTCCTGGGGAGTCCCTCCGGCAGTCTGTGTCCAGTTCAAGTAAGTTCAAAAATGTCTCTAGTGTCTCCCAATTGTGGGGAAGATTCCCCTGTACTTATACTCAGTTTTACAGTGTGTTTACAATGAAGGGGGAGGAGGTTCCAACCATTTACAACTGGTTCTGGGAGTGCCCCCTCTCTCCTCCAGCACAGGCTTCAAACATCACTTGGGGGTAAACAACCCCATTGTGTGAGGCCAGGGCACAGCCTATACAAATGCAGGTGTGCTCTGCCTCTCCTTTCTCTCAGCCCGGGAAAACTATTCAGTATGTAGATGCAACTCTTTGACACCTCCACCCTCCCTGTGTGCAGGCTGTCTGAAAAGTATGCACAAAGCCACTCTGCCCTGATGTGGATTGGAGTCAAGTTGCAAAATACCAGCATCATAAGCACAGAGAAATGCTCACTTTCTAGAAGTGGCATTTCTGTAATAGTAATAAAAAATCCACTCACACTCGTAAGCAGCATTTCTCACTGCCATTACAACCACACCAAACATGCCTACGCTACCCCTCATAAATCAGACAATAGCCCCTACACATGAGGCGGGGCATTTTCAATGCAATTCTATGAGAAGGCAGCACTCACAGCAGTGAGAAACCAAAGAGGCTGTTTGTCACTACCAGGACAGGCCACGCTACCTGGCACATGTCCTGCCTTTCACATACATAGCACCCTGCCCATAGGGCTATCTAGGGCCTACCCTAGAGGTGACTTACATGTAGTAAAAGGGGAGTTCTGGCCCTGGCATGTAAATTTAGATGCCAGGTCCCTGTGCAGAAAACTGCGCACACAGGCTGAGCACTAGCAGGCTTGAGACAGGTTTGTAAGGCTACTTCTGTGGGTGGCACAAGCAGCACTGCAGGTCCACTGGTGGCATTTAATTTACAGGCCCTTGGTATAGAGATACCACTTTACAAGGGACTTACAGGTAAATTAAATATGCCAATTAGGTATAAGCCTATCATACCAACTTTAGAAGGGAGAGCACCTGCACTTTAGCTCTGATCTGATCAGCAGTGATAAAGTGCTCAGAGTCCTAGAGCCAACAGCAAGAGGTCCGAAAAAATAGGAGGAAGGAGGCAAAAGGTCAGGGGATGAACCTGCCACAAAGGCCAGGTCCAACAGGCTACAATACATAACAGCACACAACCAATAGAAACATTAACACTGCCATTGAATGTGTCTGAGCACATGCCACATCCACCCAATGTACATCACAGATGCATCACAACACACACACACCACTACAACACAATGCCACACAACACCAACATAACACATCATAGCAGGTCCATAGCACAACTCACCCACACAACTCATGCTGCTACACAAACACATCACATACACAGAAAACACACGCCCAATCACACTTATACAACACATACATGTAGAAGGAAAGCCAAGACAAGTTTGTAACCATCAACACTAATGGTGAAGTGGAGCAGATATTTTTCACAGAATAAATATAGGTATATGCAACTGTATACGAAATGGGCCTACTGGCCAGTCCAATAGTCCTCTGTGCCCCTGGCACACTGGGCAATGTCACATGGCTCAACTTGACTCTTGACTACACAGTGTCCTCCACATGGCAGGGGCATCAATGGGCAAGCATTCACCTCAGTGGTGTTGGGGGGATAAAGTGGGGGCTTGAGTTTGAGAGGAGGGTCCTTAGGTTTAGGTTTGGAGGGGGGCTTTGGATTTAGACTCAGCCTTAGGGGCAGGGACCTTGGTTTTGGCTTTTGGAGAACCCTCCCTAGCTGTTGTGGGGGTCAAAGTCTTAGGTGTGGGAGGGACATGGGCACTACTAGGAGGTCCATGGGAGGCCTGGGAAGTGGAAGGACTGGGACTTGGGAGGGTAGCAGGGTGCTTGGGGGAAACAGGGACTGGATCAGTGGGAGGGAATAGAGCAAATTCATATACAAATCTTTTTTTGGGAACACAAGGCGGTCATGGGAAAAACGTTTGGGAGTGGAGGGAGAGGGAGTGCTTGAGAAGTTTGTACTGGTATGTGCCTTGAGTGCTGGTGCATGGGTGGATGCCTTGTGTGTGCTGGGTGTCTGTTGGGTGGGTGTGCTCGGGTGTTTAGGTGTATTGGGAGGAGGTGGGGAGGAGATGCAGGGAGATGCCAGGGTGGATGTGTGAGTGTCTGTTGGGGTGGTGTGTGCGTGTAAGGTGGATGTACTGCATGTGGGGGTGTTGGTAGTCAAGATGAGTGCACATGTGTTGTATAGTGTGGATGCATGGGTGTCTGCTATTGTGGTGATGGTGGGCATGAGGGGACTGGTGGCTGGATTTGGGAGTGTTGATGAGGTGATAGCAGGTCTGAGTGGTGTAGTGTCTGTGAGGGAGGAGGTGGTGGGGGTTCTGTGTAGGGAGTGGATGTTGATGTGTCTGCATGTGTCTGTTGTCTGTATGCTAGACGGTGGTGGTACTTGTGGTGCCTGTCTTTGTCTTTACAAAATGTGTCTGTTGAGGTAGATGAATGGTGGTCTGAGTGGGTGCTTTGGATGGGTGTGGGGAGAAGGGTATGGGATTGGGTACAGGTAGCTGGAGGGGGTCGGAAGATGATGTGACACTGGCTACCATCAATGAGGAGGCCAGAGCCTGAAATGATCTCTGCAGGACAGTCAGGGCACCATGAATGTCTTCCAGGTAGGCATGCGTCTACTGCATCAGGGATGCAAGTCCTTAGATGGCATTCACAATGGTTGACTGTCCCACAGAGATGGACTTCAGGAGGTCAATAGCCTCCTCATTGAGTGCAGCAGGGCTGACTGGCGCAGGGCCGGAGGTGCCTGCAGTAAAGGAGAAGCCTACTCTCTTGGGTGAGTGGGCACAGGCAACTGGGTGGGGAGCTACAGGGAGGGCGGTGCTGGTAAGGGAGTGGCAAACAAGGATGATGCTGGGCTGGTCTCAGATGGGTCCACCAGCACCAGGGAGCGTCCATCAGAGGAGGAATCCAAAGAGGATGTTGTTGATCCGGTCTCCCTCGTGGCACTCCCCTCGCCCTCCAGCCCCTGGTGCCCTTGGCTCTGCTGATCTCAGCCTCTTGGGTCCTGTGGGCTGCAGCTTACTCACTCACCGGGGCCTCTTTTCCTTTGCCAGATGATGCTGATGCACACAAAGACAGAGGAGGAGAGGGAGGGAGGGTGGGAGAGAAAGAAAGTGTGCAATGGGTCAATACATGCCGATCATTCACACAGAGTAACAACCTCAAAATCTGCAGACATGCCATGCCATTGCATGCCTTTGAACTGACATGCACATCTTGCTGAAATCATAGGACAAACTGAAGCTCTGCAGTGAAAACCTACAGATGTGGAAACAAATGGCAAACTTTGACTACATGAAGGGTCCTACATTCCACAGTAGCACAGTCCTTGCCACACTACCATGCTCATTTACATAGACATATCCAGTACACCCTGTTGGGCCCTGCGGCCATCTGTACCTACAGTATGAGGGAGCTGATTGAGAACACAGCAATTTCTTCAATCCTAGTGGCAGGCTATTACTGATGGGAATGCCCTGACACCTCAGGTATACTGATGCTAATGGAAATACCTCCTCACTCAAAAGATGTGCAATGTGCCCTGACAAACTCTAACATGGGAGTAAGTCCTCTCATGAGTCACTGTTTGCATGGCATTGGCAGAAAGCATTGACAAAAGTCCTTCCAGGGTGGCTCTTACCTATAGCCAATGTGCAAGTACCAATAATCTACACTCCATCTTCCCACTAGTAGGCTACTCAAACCCATACATGCCTACCATTAGCCAGTTGTGAGTGTGTACTTACCGCCTTGTGGCTGCTGTGCTGCCCTCAAGTGCCCATCCACCTCAGAGAAGGCCACCGCCAAAATGCGGGCCATTAGGTGGGGTCAGGGTCTGACAGGCACCCCTACCTTGTTGGGAGGACATCCCCAGCTGGGCCTCAGCGGTCTTCCCGGACCAGCGTCTCAGGTCTTCCCACTGCTTTCTGTAGTGGATGCTGTGCCAGGCCTGGACCCCCAGGGTCTGCACTTGCTTAGCAATGGCACACCAAATCCCTTCTTCTAATGGGCGCTGACCTGCATGGGTGACTCAGACAGAAGAAGAAAGTCATGTAGAGTGGTATCACAACAACAGCGGTGGACTCCACACATCAGACACATCTCATGACCACACAAAGGTGCACCCACGCCACTAATGCACCAAATCCTTTGCCATCTGCATGCAACCACTAGGTGTGCGTTGTCACGCCTTTCACACCGACACACATCAAGCAGACGGGACAGGAACACTTGACTCATCTGCTGCTCCGGTGCCCCATAAAACTGTCCATACAGGGGTAAGAACCCATCTACTAGCTTTTCTAGCTCCTCCTGGGTGAAGCAGGGGCCCTATCTCCTTCAAGACTTGGCATATTGGCTTTCAGAGTCAGAAAACAGCAGCACACGCAGTGGAGGTCTTGCTTGCACAATTGTCAGAAGTCAAGTGAGATATGCAACTGAAAATGGCAGTCACGTCTGCTGCGTACATGACCGTTACCACCGGCGGTGATCATCATTTGCCATGGTCTCCCATAGACAACAATGTTAGCCAATGAGGTGTTGCACGGCGGTTGAGACCCCCTACCACCATGACGACAAACGTCGGCAGAATTAGGCCACTTCCTTCTTTTCTATGCTTGCAGGACAAGTGACTGCTATTTTACATGTATGTTGTGTACTGTAGGTGAATGATAAGTACATCATGGATGATATTAGTGAGATGTGCACAGATTACCTACATGCACACGTCAACATGGTACACACATTTGATATTCACGGATAATATTGTTGGATGTACAGATAACTATGACAAGACATGTGCAGTCACTTGCTGTCTCATAGATGGGGTAATCATATCTATATGGTTATATTGAACATACAGCTCAATACCTCTGGTAATAGGGTGTAGAAACATGGAAGGTTTCAAATGTATCGAGTCTGGCAAACTGTCTGTCTGGGCCTGGAACTGTCATCAGTGATGGCACACAGAGTCACTCAACATGGCCATATGGATTCAGTGTACTTCACCATAACCAGTGTTCAAGGATTGCAAAGAGACCTAGGTAAGGAGCCCAAAGATATTTTTCTAGTCAAATAGTATTAACTGTTCAAAAAGTGTTTGTTTTACTGTGGACTCTCTGTGTTTTCAGGCAGCCTGGCCTCTTTTAAAGTGGTGTTTGTTTCAAAATCGTTTTTGCTGTGACTGTGTGAATTCCCTTGCTAGTTTGTGGCTCCCCCCCCCCTTTTTCCCCCCCTCTGCCCCCCTTTTTTTCACCCCTATTCTTAATAAAAAGACTACCTAGATCTTTCAAGAGTGTGGTTTTGGGAGACTGTTTTTAATCTGTTTTGTGTGATTTAAATAGTACTTAAAAGCTGTCTGCCCACCCTGTATTTTTTTGCCTTAAAAAAAGCCCGATTTTAGAGTGTGCGCCCAGAACTATTGCAGTGTTTGTCTCTTAAACAATCTCCCCCTTACCTGAAAAGTAGACTCTGCTAGCTTGAAAGTGTGGATTCAGCCTGTCTGTATCCAAGGAGATACTGAATAGAGCAACAATAGCCTCCCCCCAGGCCCCAGGGACTGGACGTAGCTGATTGGCTCCCTGAGTCTCTGCTGCACCTGAGACCCGCCCCCCCCCACCTGCTCTGGCTTCTTAAGTTTGTGGAGGGAAGGCCAAAGACAGGCACCTCCATTTTGTGTTCCTCTGTGCATCTTCTCCTGTGTCCTGATACAGCCCAGTGTTCAAGGATTGCAAAGAGACCTAGGTAAGGAGCCCAAAGATATTTTTCTAGTCAAATAGTATTAATTGTTCAAAAAGTGTTTGTTTTACTGTGGACTCTCTGTGTTTTCAGGCAGCCTGGCCTCTTTTAAAGTGGTGTTTGTTTCAAAATCGTTTTTGCTGTGACTGTGTGAATTCCCTTGCTAGTTTGTGGCTCCCCCCCCCCCTTTTTTCCCCCCTCTGCCCCCCTTTTTTCACCCCTATTCTTAGTAAAAAGACTACCTAGATCTTTCAAGAGTGTGGTTTTAGGAGACTGTTTTTAATCTGTTTTGTGTGATTTAAATTGTACTTAAAAGCTGTCTGCCCCCCCTGTATTTTTTTGCCTTAAAAAAAGCCCGAGTTTAGAGTGTGCGCCCAGAACTATTGCAGTGTTTGTCTCTTAAACAATCTCCCCCTTACCTGAAAAGTAGACTCTGCTAGCTTGAAAGTGTGGATTCAGCCTGTCTGTATCCAAGGAGATACTGAATAGAGCAACAATAGCCTCCCCCCAGGCCCCAGGGACTGGACGTAGCTGATTGGCTCCCTGAGTCTCTGCTGCACCTGAGACCCGCCCCCCCCACCTGCTCTGGCTCCTTAAGTTTGTGGAGGGAAGGCCAAAGACAGGCACCTCCATTTTGTGTTCCTCTGTGCATCTTCTCCTGTGTCCTGATACAGCCCAGTGTTCAAGGATTGCAAAGAGACCTACGTAAGGAGCCCAAAGATATTTTTCTAGTCAAATAGTATTAATTGTTCAAAAAGTGTTTGTTTTACTGTGGACTCTCTGTGTTTTCAGGCAGCCTGGCCTCTTTTAAAGTGGTGTTTGTTTCAAAATTGTTTTTGCTGTGACTGTGTGAATTCCCTTGCTAGTTTGTGGCTCCCCCCCCCCTTTTTTCCCCCCCCTCTGCCCCCCTTTTTTTCACCCCTATTCTTAGTAAAAAGACTACCTAGATCTTTCAAGAGTGTGGTTTTAGGAGACTGTTTTTAATCTGTTTTGTGTGATTTAAATTGTACTTAAAAGCTGTCTGCCCCCCCTGTATTTTTTTGCCTTAAAAAAAGCCCGATTTTAGAGTGTGCGCCCAGAACTATTGCAGTGTTTGTCTCTTAAACAATCTCCCCCTTACCTGAAAAGTAGGCTCTGCTAGCTTGAAAGTGTGGATTCAGCCTGTCTGTATCCAAGGAGATACTGAATAGAGCAACAATAGCCTCCCCCCAGGCCCCAGGGACTGGACTTTAGTTAACTTGCTCCTTATATAGGTTCCTCGTGGCTGTTGCATATGCTGTTGTGATTGGTTTCTGGGAGATGGTGTTTCATTGGTTGCTAGCTCCAGGGATGCATTTATGATTGGAGGATAGGGCTAGGATTCTGATTGGCTGTTGGTACTAGGGCTGTGATTGGTGGATAGGGCTAGGATTCTGATTGGCTGTTGGTACTAGGGCTGTGATTGGTGGATAGGGCTAGGATTCTGATTGGCTGTTGGTTTCTAGGGCTGTGATTGGTGGATAGGGCTGGAATTCTGATTGGCTGTTGGTACTAGGGCTGTGATTGGTGGATAGGGCTAGGATTCTGATTGGCTGTTGGTTTCTAGGGCTGTGATTGGTGGATAGGACTGGAATTCTGATTGGCTGTTGGTACTAGGGCTGTGATTGGAGGATAGGGCTAGGATTCTGATTGGCTGTTGGTACTAGGGCTGTGATTGGTGGATAGGGCTGGAATTCTGATTGGCTGTTGGTTTCTAGGGCTGTGATTGGTGGATAGGACTAGGATTCTGATTGGCTGTTGGTTTTAGGGCTGGGGCTGTGATTGGGGGTCAGGAAATAGGGCTGTGACTGGTGATTAGGGCTGGGCCTCCCATTAATTGGCTAAATCAGGGTTAAAAATTGGATTGGCTAGGGTTAGGACCAGCTTCTTATTGGCCAGTAGGGCTATAAAAGGCTAGGATTCAGGGCGTCTGAGCCCGGGCGTCGAGGCAAAGGGCGGAGAGGACAAGGGCAGTTGTCTGTTTATGCCTGTTCGGGACAGGTAGGGACTAGTGTCTAGGGCCAGAAATGCTGCCCAATTCCCATTCCACCAGGAATGGTTTCTGCCCCAACACATCCCTCAACATGCAAACACATTATCTGCAAAGATATCCAACTCATGCATCACAAACCGACCATAGACATATTACATTGCCCCACCACCCAACACAATACCCTACATACAACACATATACACATACACCCCATAACTACTACAGTCAAACACCTTCATACTCACAGCAAACACTACTCTGTCCCCTCCCACTAACACTACCTGCCACCACCCACACAATACAAAACTACAACATACAATTCTCTCAGTTTCAGTCTCCCAGATACACACTCTCTACACATACTAACCAAAAACACTATCCGCTGTTCGCTTCACACAGACCGCCTGAACTCATAACAATGCCCAAACCCTGCATTCAAACACATCATCTACACACACTCTTCCCCTCTGCTCACCAATTACACACTACCATACAATCCCCACATTTCACTCCACCACACATATTATCTCTTCCAGTCTTCTCAACTAATACTCATCTCCCTGACACACATCCACCACCTCATATACACCTCATACATTCATCTCCAAAACACATCAACACCCCATCTAACACTCAAATTCCACTTAACAGCACTAACACACATACAAGTCCCTCACCAAAAACAACTACACCAATAGCCCCTCTCATTATTCCACAAAAACAATACCAACCACAAACAGCAGCACATCAAAGCAACACAAACTTACATTACACTCATCATCATACCCACTCTCACCCCCAAGACTACACAAAGGATACAAATTCCACCCTATCTCCACCCCTACCCCCCCAACCTTCACAAACACCTACCACAAGCACCCCATCCCAGCAACCTTCTTTCAGTCGCCTCTCCTCCATTGCACAATTTAGAGCCTTACATCATGATCCACATGCTCCTCCACCACCCCTAACCCATACTCCATCCACACTAAACAGACGCAAACAAAATAAAAAACATGCCACTCATAGCAACCTCGCATCCCCTTGTTTGTTTCATAATAAAACTACCCTACAAAAAACACTACACTCCTCATGGCTCTCTCAGCCACCAAGTTCACCACCCACACACACAGACCCAACAAAATGCCTCCTTAACCTGCTGGAAGAGGAACACTATGTTGAAAAGCAAGACTATTGGGAGCCTCAAACAGTTAACACAACTAGCAACACTCCTGCTTCAAGCTCACATTATACTACTTACCCTTCTACTAAACAAAACAACACCACCACTAACACACCCTATCTAAACTGCCAGCTCATAAATGCTCGATCACTCTCAAAAAACAAGCACCACATCTACGACCTTCTCACAGACACACAACCTGACTTACTATTCATTACAGAAACCTGGTTGGGAGATGACATGGCACCAGTATTGCATGAAGCCCTTCCTCCAGGCTATCAAACCATCACACAAAACCGTATAGGCAAGAGAGGAGGTGGACTAGCTATTATATTCAAACAGGCAATAAACCTCAGTAAAACAGAAAACATCTCCATACAAGGTTGTGAAGCCCTCCTTACCAGATGCCACCCTACTCCAACTTCCACCTGTAACTTTCTCCTCCTCTACAGACCTCCACCTAACAACTCCACTTTCCCAGATGCCTTTCTTGACATAGTCTCAAACCTTATTACACTATACTCCAATCTATGCATTCTTGGAGATCTAAACATTTGGTTTGACAAACCCAATATGCCCCATCCAAAAGCTATCACCACTGGCCTACTCGCATTGAATCTACATCAGATTGTACACAATCCCACACACATCGCTGGTCACATCCTAGATGTAATTTTTGCAAAGCCTGAACTTGTTACTATTCATAGCATCACACCAACCACCTGGTCAGACCACCATCTGATAACTTTCCAACAGACAACTCCACAAATCAACACACCCCACAACCACTTACATACATACACCTATCGACCATGGAGAAAACTCAATTTGGATCACTTAGAAACACAACTAACAGCAAACACAGATCTAGATACAATCAATTCTGTACCTAAACTTTATGAGTGGCTACAGGAAGCTTTTGATGTCCTAATACCACTCAGAAAAACTAAACATGACAAAAGAAAACCAACACCTTGGAGAAACACAGAACTTAAAAAGATAAAGAAACAAATCAGAAAGCTGCAACGGACCTGGCTCAAAACAAACAACAGTCAAGACAAACTGCAGCTACACAAACTTAACAGGATATACAAATCATCAATCAAAAAAGCTAAAAAAAGATACTACTCAGACAGAATTCTAAATGCTCAATCTACAACCAAGGAATTTTTCAAAATTCTCAATGAATTTCGAAAACCCACATGCATGGAAGGAAGTCATCCCACCACTCAAGATTTCACAAACAAATTGGCAACTCACTACACAACCAAGGCAGACACATTGGACTCCTATTTAAAACAGAAGAAAACCATCAGCACCAACCCCTTTACTAAAATACCCTTTAAGAATAAACCATCCCAACCTCTACAGTCCTTCAAACAAATATCCCAGGATGAATTTATGGATTTGGTCAAAGCAAGCAGACCTTCTGGTTGCCCTTCTGACCCTTGCCCACCACAGATCTTCAAGAACATCCTGCTATCTACTTCCGCTGCCACACCTGTAAGAAGAATCATCACCAACTCTTTAACTTCAGGAACTTTTCCTACAGACCTGAAAAAGGCATACATACGACCATTATTAAAGAAAACAAATCTAGACCCACAAGACCCCAACAACTACAGACCTATCACAAATGGACCTTTCCTGGGCAAATTGATAGAAAGAGCAGCATTCGCCCAGATGTCACAATTCATTGAAGACAATTCTATACTTTCAGACTCCCAAACTGGATTCCGCCCAGGAAGAAGCACTGAATCGGCACTCATGGCAACCTGGGACGATCTTAAAAACACAGTTGACCGAAATGGAGTTGCTGCACTACTTCTCTTGGACCTCTCAGCTGCCTTTGATACGGTTGACCATGACACCCTAACTCAAAGACTCCACGAAGCCGGCATACAAGGGATTGCGCTCGACTGGATTACTTCCTATCTCCAAAAAAGAGCGAATATCATCCACTCACCCCCCTTCTCATCCGAACCCTACCCCACAAAAACAGGGGTCCCCCAAGGGTCAATCATCTCACCTTTGCTTTTTAACATCTACATGATATCTTTACCAGAACTGATCAATGATTTCCATCTCACATGCTACAACTATGCTGATGACACACAAATACTACTTCAATTAGAAGTCCCCAAAAACATTGAAAACTCTCAAATCTTCAGTTGCCTCAGAGCCGTTGATCAGTGGATGACCTGGAGCCATCTCAAACTAAATACCTCCAAAACTGAAATACTCATATGTGGTGACTGGAAACATTATGACCCTCTGTGCATCTGGCCTGACGATCTCGGACCACCTCCTCAATCATCCAAGGAAGTGAAAAACCTAGGAATCACCATGGATTCCAAACTAACTATGAATGCCCAAGTAGACAAATTAGCACGCACAAGCTTCATCACCTTAAAGACTTTACGACGCATTTTCCCTCACCTCGGATTTCCACACAAGGTGCAAGCTACTATCTCACTTGTATTATCCAAACTGGATTATGCCAATAGCCTCTACCATGGATCATCTCTATCTGTTATGAAAAAACTACAACGTATCCAGAATTCCGCAGCCAGGCTACTACTACATATAAAGCCGCAAGCCCACTTCTCCCCTGCCTTGAGAGCACTACACTGGTTACCCGTTGCCAGAAGATGCACTTTCAAGCTGCTTTGTATCACCCACAAAGCTATACATGGAACAGGACCGCTTTTCATCAGAATTTTTTTTACCAAATACATCCAACAAAGAACCCTCCGCTCAAGACTGGCACCCCGCCTTAGAACACCACCATACAAGAAAAAGACTGTAGGTGGTACATCCTTCTCCGTCCAAGCAGCCAAACTATGGAATTCATCACCCCCAACTATAAGAGCCACAGATAACTTTCTTGTTTTCAGGAAACTACTCAAGAGTTGGCTCTTTCCTTCATAACCAACTTTTTCAAGCAACTACGAACTGCATATGCCTATGTGGATAATTATTTTTTTCAGATTATATGTATATTTCTATTCATTTATAGTTTCTTTGGAAACTAAAGCAAGGCTGTGCGCTCAGAGATCCCATAGCAGAAAAGATTTAGAATCCATCCTGGAGATGAACTGTTGATGTACTGGAGCGTAATCTGTATCTGACTGAGATGCGCGGGTTCTATCTTCCTCTGCTGGAGACACAGAGTAGAAGGTTCTCCCTTTATAAAGCACCTGTAAGCTCCGCCCGCTGAGTCACGCCCCGTCCACCCTCGAAGTAGGTAAAGGAATTCCCGCCTTTTTTACCAGGATGATGGACAGCTTTCCAAAACGACCCCAATGCGTTTACCGCCGATTCCGGTGGTGCGTTGTTGATGCTCAGAAGCACGAGGACATCTCCACAAAGACGCACTAGTAAAAATCACATTGCCAAAGGCACACAAGGTTGCTGGAGACGTTTACCCCGTGGCCCATCACGTACCCTTAATTGTACAATATAAACGGGGCGTATAAAACATGCTAGGTAACGCTTACTGACATACTCGTAGAAAATATTCCGGTTGGGTAGGCCACAATACTCTTTTTACAGACACTAAACCTCAACAGGAAGCACTTAAAAATATAAACGTAGCAGGTGCCCCAGTTGAAGCTCAGCTTCAGGAAAGGACAAGCCACCCTAAGTCTTGGGCTTGGCAAAGATAAAGCAAGGCTGTGCGCTCAGAGATCCCAAAGCAGAAAACAATCTAGAATCCTTCCTGGAGGTGAACTGATGATGAACTGGAGCGTAATCTGTATCTGACTGTGACGCGCGGTTTCTATCTTCCTCTCCTGGAGACACAGAGTTGAAGGTTCTCCCTTTATAAAGCACCTGTAAGCTCCACCCGCTGAGCCACGCCCCGTCTACACTCGTAGTAGGTAAAAGAATTCCCGCCTTTTACCAGGATGATGGACAGCTTTCCTAAACGACCCCACTGCGTTTACCGAAGATTCCGGTGGTGCGTTGTTGATGCGCAGGAGCACATATCCACAAAGACGCACTAGTAACAATCTCATTGCCAAAGGCACACACGGTTGCTGGAGACGTTTCTCCCTTGGTCCATCACGTAGCCTCAATGTACAATATAAACAGGGCATATAAAACATGCTCGGTAACGCTTACTGACTTACTCGTAGAAAATACTCCGGTTGGTTAGGCCACGATGCTCATTTTCCAGACACTAAACCTCAACACGAAGCACTTACAAATATAAACGTAGCAGGTGCCCCAGTTGAAGCCCAGCTGCTGGAAAGGACAAGCCACCCTAATTCTTGGGCTTGGCAAAGATAAAGCAAGGCTGTGCGCTCAGATTCCAAAGCAGAAAACAATCTAGAATCCTTCCTGGAGGGGAATTGATGATGTACTGGAGCGTAATCTGTATCTGACTGTGACGCACGGTTTCTATCGTCCTCTCCTGGAGAAACAGAGTTGAAGGTTTCTCCCTTTATAAAACACCTGTAAGCTCCGCCCGCTGAGCCACGCCCCGTCTACACTCGTAGTAGGTAAAAGAATTCCCGCCTTTTACCAGGATGATGGACAACTTTCCAAAACGACCCCACTGCGTTTACCGCCGTTTCAGGTGGTGCGTTGTTGATGCGCAGGAGCACATATCCACAAAGACGCACTAGTAACAATCACATTGCCAAAGGCACACAAGGTTGCTAGAGACGTTTTCTCCCTTGGTCCATCACGTAGCCTCAGTGTACAATATAAACGGGGCATATAAAACATGCTAGGTAACGCTTACTGAATTACTCGTAGAAAATACTCCGGTTGGGTAGGCCACGATGCTCATTTTACAGACACTAAACCTTAAAGGAAGCACTTACAAATATAAACGTAGCAGGTGCCCCAGTTGAAGGTCAGCTTCTGGAAAGGACAAGCCACCCTAACTCTTGGGCTTGGCAAAGATAAAGCAAGGCTGTGCGCTCAGAGATTCCAAAGCAGAAAACAATCTAGAATCCTACCTGGAGGTGAATTGATGATGTACTGGAGCGTAATCTGTATCTGACTGTGACGCGCGGTTTCTATCTTCCTCTCCTGAAGACACAGAGTTGAAGGTTCTCCCTTTATAAAGCACCTGTAAGCTCCGCCCGCTGAACCACGCCCCCGTCTACACTCGTAGTAGGTATTGGAATTCCCGCCTCTTACCAGGATGATGGACAGCTTTCCAAAACGACCCCACTGCGTTTACCGACGTTTCCGGTGGTGCGTTGTTGATGCACAGGAGCACATATCCACAAAGACGCACTAGTAACAATCACATTGCCGAAGGCACACAAGGTTGCTGGAAACGTTTTCTCCCTGGTCCATCACGTAGCCTCAGTGTACAACATAAATGGGGCATTTAAAACATGCTAGGTAACGCTTACTGAATTACTCGTAGAAAATAATCCGGTTGGGTAGGCCACGATGCTCATTTTACAGACACTAAACCTCAAAGGAAGCACTTACAAATATAAACGTAGCAGGTGCCCCAGTTGAAGCTCAGCTTCTGGAAAGGACATGCCAACCTAAGTCTTGGGCTTGGCAAAGATAAAGCAAGGCTGTGCGCTCAGAGATTCCAAAGCAGAAAACAATCTAGAATCCTTCCTGGAGGTGAACTAATGATGTACTGGAGCGTAATCTGTATCTGACTGTGACGCGCGGGTCCTATCTTCCTCTCCTGGAGACAAAGAGTTGAAGGTTCTCCCTTTATAAAGCACCTGTAAGCTCCGCCCGCTGAGCCACGCCCCGTCTACACTCGTAGTAGGTAAAAGAATTCACGCCTTTTACCAGGATGATGGACAGCTTTCCAAAACGACCCCATTGCGTTTTACCGACGATTCCGGTGGTGCGTTGTTGATGCGCTGGAGCACGTGGACATATCCACAAAGACGCACTAGTAACAATCACATTGCCAAAGGCACACAAGGTTGCTAGAGACTTTCTCCCTTGGTCCATCACGTAGCCTCAGTGTAACAACATAAACGGGGCATATAAAACATGCTAGGTAACGCTTACTGAATTACTCGTAGAAAATAATCCAGTTGGGTAGGCCACGATGCTCATTTTTACAGACACTAAACCTCAACAGGAAGCACTTACAAATATAAACGTAGCAGGTGCCCCAGTTGAAGCTCAGCTTCTGGAAAGGACAAGCCACCCTAACTCCTGGGCTTGGCAAAGATAAAGCAAGGCTGTGCGCTCAGAGATTCCAAAGCAGAAAACAATCTAGAATCCTTCCTGGAGGTGAACTGATGATGTACTGGAGCGTAATCTGTATCTGACTGTGACGCGCGGTTTCTATCTTCCTCTCCTGGAGAAACAGAGTTGAAGGTTCTCCCTTTATAAAGCACCTGTAAGCTCCGCCCGCTGAGCCACGCCCCGTCCACCCTCGAAGTAGGTAAAGGAATTCCCGCCTTTTACCTTTTTTACCAGGATGATGGACAACTTTCCAAAATGACCCCACTGCGTTTTACCGCCGATTCAAGTGGTGCGTTGTTGATGCGCAGAAGCACGAGGACATCTCCACAAAGACGCACTAGTAACAATAACATTCCCAAAGGCACACAAGGTTGCTGGAGACGTTTACCCCGTGGCCCATCACGTACCCCTAGTGTACAATATAAACACAAAATCGTTTTTGTAGTAGGTTCTCCCTTTATAAAGCACCTGTAAGCTCCGCCCGCTGAGCCACGCCCCGTCCACCCTCGAAGTAGGTAAAGGAACTCCCGCCTTTTTACCAGGATGATGGACAGCTTTCCAAAACGACCCCAATGCGTTTACCGCCGATTCCGGTGGTGCGTTGTTGATGCTCAGAAGCACGAGGACATCTCCACAAAGACGCACTAGTAACAATCATATTGCCAAAGGAACACAAGGTTGCTGGAGACGTTTTACCCCGTGGCCCATCACGTACCCTTAGTGTACAATATAAACGGGGCGCATAAAACATGCTAGGTTACGCTTACTGACATACTCGTAGAAAATACTCCGGTTGGGCAGGCCACGATGCTCATTTTACAGAAACTAAACCAATAACAATAAAATACACACACACTCTTTAAACCTGTCTGACTAAGTATTTTTTACCCATGATTCTAATTATGTATTGTATGTGCATATGTGTGTTTTATTCATGTGTGTGTGTGTATAAATATATATCTATATGTGTATGTATGTGTATATGTTGTTTCTGTGCCTGGTATGTTTGTGGATCATTGCATGGCTCCTGATATCTATGAATTTCTGCTCTCTTTTTATCACACTTATCTACCCATCACTCTTATGTCATGTCTCTATCTAACTATCCTCCATTCTCACTCGGACTCATCCCAAATCCCTTCGACCACTTTCATCTCCTAAATATCTCTGCCTAAGCTCTTCCCCTCCACCTCCACATCTAACTCACCAAACCTCACTCTACCTCTGTGACCTCCCACACAACCCTACTAAATTCTCCTGCATTCTTCTCACCCTACTTCTATGCTCTCCCTAACCCATCCACATCCTCTTTTCCCTCCGCTCCCCTATTATTCATCTCAACCCTTTGGATTGAGTAAATGAAGGATAAACTCTCAATTAACACTTCTGGATTTCTTTCCTCCTCCACCCCTCCATTACTCCAGTCAATCTAACTAACAAACTCTCATATCTGCAACTCAAATTAACTCATAATAATACTAAAACTGTACTCCTTATTAAATTATACTAATCCATCACTAATTCTTGTTGGGTACCGGAGTAGCGTGCTACTCATCGAAAAGCGCTTCGACGCCTCGTCAGGGTTAGTAAGCGCTATATAAATACTATTACAATTACAATTACAATTACAATAACGTACACACTTCTCTTGTGTGCTGCGTGTATTGTGTTAGTTGGCTTGTGAACTGACAACATCAACTTGTGCCTATTCCTCTCTCCCATTCCTAGTTTCCATGCAATGGTGAGATTGAGACATGCACCTATATACCGGACCCTTGTCAATCTTGCTACCCTGGAAGAAAGACACATCATACAGTACTATTGTCTGAACCGTCAGACCACCATGGAACGGTGTAACCAGTTGGAGCCAGATCTCTTATCTGTCGTGTCATACCTATGCCATACCTCCAACAGTGCAGGTGTTGTCTGTGTTACACTTTCTTGCTTAAGGCTCATTCCAGATCACAGTGGGCTTGGCATCAGGGATGTCACAGCCCATGTTCAGTCATGTGTTGAAGGATGTACTGTGTGTTTTACTCAAACATCTGGACAGCTACATCAGGTTCTCCCAAAGTGCAGATTTGCCCACTGTTAAAGCAGACTTCTATGATATGACACATATCCCTCATGTGATAGGGGCCATAGATGACACCCACATTGCTTTAGTACCTCCGAGGGCGGATTAACAAGTGTACAGGAACAGGACAAAACTTTTACTCCATCAATGTCCAGGTGGTGTGTTTCGCTGACCAGTATATCTCCCAAGTGACAGCCAAGTTACCTGGTTTGTGCATGACTCCTACATTCTGAGGAACTGCAATTTCCCCCACAGGATTGCCCAACTACAGAGATAGAGGGCCTGGCTCATTGGTATGTCTCCAATTGTATGTGTGCATCTGTTATCTCACTTCTCTTCACATACTGCCCCCTGTCACTACCAGTATTGTGATGTATTTCAAATCTTTGTGCACACATGTGACTGGCTAGCCTAACCTACCATGGCTGCTGACACCAGTGAGATACAGATGGGGAAACCGTTTCAATGAAGCCCACAGCAGGACGAGGCATGTCATCGAGAGGACCTTTGGGCTACTGAAGGCCAGATTCTGGTGTCTACACATCTCAGGGGTACCCCGCTCTACAGACCACTTAAGGCCTGTCAGATAGTTGTTGCCTGTTGCATGCTACACAATTTAGCCCTGAGTTGTCACATCCCATTGCTGGATGTTGAGGAGGTGGCGGCTGGACCAGTGGCTCATGATGGTGACATAGATAGTGATGAGGATGATGATGATGAGGATGCAGCTGACACTAGAAATGAGTTGATCTAACAATACTTTCCATGACATGCAGGTATGTGTTTGTTCTGTTTTTTTGTATACTGTACTTCTGTGTGCCTTGTGACATTGTTCTTCCTGATATTTGCCATCAGTAGAGGTGGCAAGTGCAGCTATCCCGCTATGTTGGTCTGGGGAACAACATGTTGGCCATCAGGAGCGGGGTTACAGTTCTGATGTCAGAGCTATTTTTGTTGTGCTGTAGTCTAGCATCACATCTGCAATGGCATGGCCATGTTACATGTCCCCTGTACTGCTCTGTGAACTGCAATTGGACTGACACACATATAGTGGTTGACAGTATTGCTACCTATCCTCACTGTACACAATGGACGCTCATGGAACATTAGTTTTACTGACAGTGGGACTTGCCCTTAGTGGAGTAACGTCAGCTGTGAGGGATGTACCATTGGAAATTCATGTCTGGGATATGTGGGTCTGCCATGGTAATATGTGTTTACATTCTTCTTGCCTATTCACACTACTGAGTTCGACAATGTACTGCATTTGTGTTGGTTGTACAACATTGACTGCTAAAGTGGTGGTTGTTCCTGTCTTGGTCTCTTTGCAGATCTGTTGGTTGGTGCTACTCTGGTCCCTGCCTTGACTGGTGGCTCCCTTGATACAAGTTTTCAGCATATGTCTGTTCCACTGTCATACTGCCTGTACATTTCACCCACTTCTGTCCATCTTCCAGAGTTTTAATGGTCAATGTGTTCACTATATTGGCATTTTGCACAACAGTAAATCTTACTTTTTACAATAAAGACAGGTAAGCAGTAGCTGTGCTCAATGCTGTTTATTGTGGTACACAAGTGCAATTAGTGAAGAGTGGGGTAATCATCACAGCAGTTGGCCTAGTTGCAGGTGGTACAGGTCCAGCATCCAAGGGCCATGGGAAAATAGAGACATGGCAGGGGACAGTCAACAGGGTGTGTCAGTGGCACACAAGGGAGAATGTTCAGGAGAGGGTCACTTGCTGGCAGTGGTATTGGTCTTGGCATCAGGTCCTGCAGGACGTCTGAATGGATGACCTTGTTTGCATGGGGGTTCTTCAGCCACAGAGGGAGGGGTGCTATTGGCCTGTGGGTCCTCTGGCAGGGCCTCCATTCCACTAGCTGTAGCAGATGTGGATGGCTCGGTTGGTATGTGGCTTGTGGAAGGGGCCACATACCAACTGAGTGGGTGGAGGATGCACACAGGATGGTAGTGAGTACTTTGAGCACCCCTGGAATGGAGGCCATGGTGGCATTGTGGGCCACTGCTGCATGGCCTCCTGGTGGTATGCCCTCTGAAGCCTCTGGCTCTCCTGCAAAGTTGAGAGGATCTGAACAATCTTGTCTTGGGTTTGCTGGTATGCTCCCAGGACTTTGGTGATGGCCTCCTGGCCAGTTGTTTCTCTTGGGGGACCCATCCCTTGGCCCACAAGTGCCCTCCAACTGCCCTGGACCCCTGTCCCTGTGCACCTGGCACAGTGTGCTCACTGCCAGTTACACCAGGACCTTCATCGTCTTGGGTGTGAGGGGTTGACTCTGGTCACTGTACTGTGGGCACACTGCTGATTGACCATTCCTTGGTACAGAGGTTTGGAGACAAGGGGTTGGCTGTGCTGTTGTTGCAACTTGGGTGGGGGACTCAGATGTGGGCAAGGTGGGGCTGGTGTGGGAGGACTGACCAGTTGCCCCAGATTGGCCAGGTAAGTCATCATATTCAGGACATCCACTTGGTCCTTCAACCTGGGGAGTACTGGCTGTCTCTGGCACCCTCTGCAGGTTGGCAGTGGCAGAGGTACCTGTGGATGGGGAGGGAGAGGGTTACATTGTGGAGGTGTACTTCTTTGTTTCCTTGCCAGGTGCATGCAGTGGCTCAACTAGCTTCCCAGTGATGGCCATGACAGAAACAGCAATGCAGACATTGTCTGTGGAACATACGTTGTGACATTGGTTCCATGTACCTTTGTGGGTTGTGGATGGCGGATAGCATTGCTGTCATTGCCATGTAGTAGTATGCTGTCAACACATCCAGTTGGTCTAGCTGGTGCTATGGTTAAACATGCAGGTGTTCCACTGTTAAGTGGGAATAGCAGCTTTTCAAGTGTGGGGAGTAATGCATTGTGAGAGTTGTGGTGCTTGCCATTGTGAGGGCTATCGGTGCACAAGGGAGGGACTGTGTGTGGATAGCGGCAGTGGGGTGGTGTGGCATGCAGGGGAGGGGCATCAGGTAATTGGGGGTGGGACCAGAGGTGTGAGATGCTGTGAATTGGGAAGTGGGGACGCATGCTGTTCAGGAGTGGTTGGCGCCAGGGGAGTGTTTTTGATTTACCAGAGTCCAGTCTTCCAGTTATTCGAGTCAGGCCTTCTGGATGTGTGATGTCCAAGCCCTTCTACTCCCATGATGTGAACTCTGGGTGAGGAGGTGGGGGTCCACCACCAGTCTTGTTCATGGCAATCTGGTGTCATCAGGCCATGGAATGCACCTTCCTCCTAAGGTTGTTCCACCTCTTCCTGATGTCCTCCCTTGTGCGTGGATGGGTGCCCACTGAGTTAACCCTTTCAACTGTCCTCCTCCATAACTCAATTTTCCTGGCTATGGATGTTTGCTGGACGTGTGCTCCCAACAGCTGTGGCTCTACCCTGACAATTTCATCTACCATTACCCTCAACTCTTCATCTGTGAATTGTGGGTGTTTTTGATGGGGCATGGTGGTTGTTATGTGGTTTGGGTCGGTGTTGTGTGCAAGAGTGGGGTGATTGGGGCTTGGTGGGGTGTGGGGGTGCTTGGTTTTGTGTGCTGGTGTGTTGTGGTGTTTGTGTGCAGTTGTGACATGTGTATGTTCTTGATGGTGCAGTTGTGTGATGTGTGCTGTGTGTGTATTGTATATGTGTCTATGGAGTATAAGTGGTAGGTTATGGTTTGTTGCTCCTCGCTGTCTGTCTGTGGTTGTAGTTGGTGGTTGTAGTTGCAAAGGATTGTGGGTAGTGTCTGGGTGTGTTTTAAAGTGGAGGGTATGGGTGTGTGTAGTATGACAATGGGTGTCAGGTGTGGGATGTTCATACTGTCCCATGTGGTGTTGGGTTCTAGTGGTAGTGGTAATCTGAGCATGGCGGTTTGCACCTCCAATGGTTTTCTGCCATGCAATGACCGTTGTGCTGATTTGTGGGTCGTAATATGGAGGGTGGGATGTTGTCGGCGTAGCGGTGCTGATGGTGGGACCGCCTCTCTCCCACCTTTGGTCGGTCTGGCAGTTTTGGATTTGTGACTGTTTTTTGGGCAGTCTCAGTATGTGACTTGTAAGACGGTGGTCGGGATACTGCCATCACTGGTGGTCTTTTGGCAGCCATCATCACGGCCGTCTTCCAAAAAGACCACCAAACTTGTAATGAGGGCCTGAATGTCTGTACAAAATTACCACCGGCCACATGGTCAAACAACAGTAAGCAAGAAAGCATTGGAGATCAAAGAATACATGAAGGCCTTTGGCAAAGCACACTGACTGCCTACACAACATGGCTTTCAGCCACATTGTCAAAGAACAGCAAGCAAGGAGGCATGGAAAACACATGCAGGCCTATGGACACTGACTACACAAAAGGGCCCCCAGCCACATGGCAAGGAGAACAAACAATGACAAAGGTCGCCAACACACATCACCCAAAGCAAAACACGTTTTTAATCCAATGCCATACTTGTTCTAAATGATGGTTTAAAACAACATACACCACAAAAACAGTTGTTTCATGTACCAATGACTAGTACTGGCTGGATGGATCCTGGGCAGACTATGTCCACACTCCACAAAGTAAAATAAATGAATAGTGCAAATTTAACAAACATGGAGAAATGTACTGAACTGTGCCACATTTTCTGCTTACAAATATTAAAAAAATAAATGAAAAATAATAGCTAGGTCCCTACCGATATTCTAGACCACCCACCACACCAACAATCAAATTTAAAAAATCAAATAAAAATACAAAGAAATACTGGTGCATGTCCTCTATCAAACAAACAACACCCTTATACAAAAGCTTTTCAACCTACTTGTGATATCACAAAGGCAAAGTCCTTATCATCCAATGGTATAAATGCAGCAGGAACTGCAGACCGAGAGAGTGATCCTTCCACCTCCAAATCTGAGTGAAAAGTGATCAGGAGATGGAAAAATCACTGGGATAAGCATGCTGGACAGGAACAATAAGTTAGGGTCCAAAAGTAAAGTAAAAAAATGCTTTTCACACTAAAAAACAACACAAAACCTCAGTTGGAGTAGAATATTCACTCAAAAATATATTTTTGATTAGATTTAGCTGCTTCTTGATTAGAAAATCTTTTCTTTGTGACAGGAAGCTGCATGAGCGGGCAGCAAATATCATGTGTGCTCGCTAATGGCCAGGAAATCAGATTGTGCTTACCAGTATGATCCAAAATAACTCTTGCATGCGAAGACAGAAAAATAATTCCGCCACTCGCCGGTGGGCAGAATTTAGCAGGAACTCCGCATTACACACATAGCACTGAGTTCCCAAATCCTGCAAACTCCGCCAGGGGAGCGGAATCTTTCACCCACCCCTAACATTGAGACGCCCAATTCTGATAAAGGAATTTAAGTGGTCACACTTTTTGTACTGTGCCACATTATTGTGCCACAGGTGTATAATGGGAGGGACGCAATCTCTTTCTTCAGCCTTTTATTAGTGTTCAAGTACAGGATTAAGATGTTTTCCAAAACAGCTTCATTGACATTGATAAATGCTTGTTCCACCTTTTGCAAATGCTACTCTCAAAAGGGTGTAGCATTTGGATCAACCACTCTACTAGCCTCTATTTGTCCACCTCCATTGCCATTTCTTTGGTAGTTGTATTTGATAAGCAGGCACTGCTCAAGCAGGTATTGCAGCATGTAGTATATCGAGTTCCAACATGTTAGCACTGCTTGTTGAGGGCTTTTACACGTACTTTAGTAGCAGACTGAATGATCCTCAACTGCTTCTGGAGTTTGAACAAATGACTAAAATTAGTGCAAAATCTTCAATTGGTGACAAGCATGTAGTCTACATTTTTGAGGAAATCCTGCACAACTATATTTATGCAATGCACTAAACACAGGACTTTAAAATATCCTCTGTAAGTCATGGCTGTGACAATATTACTGCCAGTGGCAACCAATTCAATACTGAGACCTCTTGATTGAAACCATTAGTAGATTTTAGTATTAAATTCGGCCATGTTGCTGGCAGTTGTATGCAATTTCTCCATGGCGTACATCTCAACTATTGCATGTGAAAAGCATCATCAGGAATGATACCAGCAATTAGCTGTTACCTAATGCCCAATGGGCAGATATGCACTTATAGGTGGTCATTTTGGACCTGGCAGTAAAGACCGCACCGCTGGCGGTCGCAGTAACTACCGCCAACAGGCTGGCTGTCCAGACCGCCACATAATGAAGCACATGAGAAACAGCCAGCGGCCTATCCACTCACCGCCATTTCGGGAGCACCGCCAACGATGGCGCAGGCCATCTTCAGGCTGGCGGAAAAGCCCTGCATGGGCACCATATTATGAACCACCACACGACCATCAATTCCGGGGCAGGAAATACCACCATGCAAAGCCTGGTGGGAACGACCCCTAACAAGGGAAACACTCACCGGAGCCTCACAGAACACGCCGACGCTGACGTGGAGCGAGAGTTGGAAATAATGCTAGTGCTTCTCCTTGCCATATTTCTCCAGGACTGTGATCGCTGACGAAGACGACAACAGTAAGCACCGCAGGCTAGCACACATGGGAAGAAAGGGCACAATTATACACCCACCCACCCCACCCTCACTGCAAAGCACTCCCACCAAGCCATACATACCCTACCAAAATGTACTTACCAGACACATGCAAACATACATCAGAACCAGTGCACACACCTGTGTACACCACTCCCCCACAGTGAAACGCTGCACAATGGCACAATATTGCACCAACAGATCTGTTGGGCACAAAAATGTTTTGTCTAGAAACAAAAATATTTGTGCAAACAAGGCCATAGGCCAGTCTAAATTCAAGTCCTGGAAGGGCAAATATATGCCACACTTGACTCCTACGATGGAAAAATCCTCCACTGAGAAAGGGGCATCAATGGGCCAGCCAGGCACCTCAGGGATCAGGGGCAGGGGGTGGTGGGGGTGGGGACACAGGTTTGGAAGGGGGGGTCTTGGGCATAGGTTCTGGAGGTGGAGAAGGTTTGGGCTTGCCCTTGGAAGGAGGAGGAGTGGGCTTGGACTGGGGGATGGCAGAGGAACCTGGGTCAACACGGGACTTCTTCCTCCCTGGGGAAGGGGCATGAGAAAGAAGACTTGGTGAGGCCAAGGGAATTTTAGGGATAAGATGGGGTGGGCCAGTGGGTTCAAACAGGTCAACACGGGTGAGGAAAAGCTTTCTAGGTGCAGCAGGAGGGGTTTTGTAGACAGGTTTGGGAGTGGTGGTACAAGATGTAGGTGTGCTGGACGTGGATGCAGGTACCTGTTTAGTATGCTTATGTGTGGTGGATGTATGTGGAGTGGATGAGTGTGAGCATTTGTGTGTTTTGGAAGGAGGGTGGGTGGACACAGTGGGGGAGGTGGATGTTGATGTGTCTGCAGTATGTTGGGTGTGTGTCTGCATGTGGTGGGACATGTGGTGCTTGTGTTTCTCTGTGTGCTTCATGTGTGTTAATTTGGGTGCATGGCTTGGGATGGGTGAAGGGAGTGGGGTGCTGGAAGGGGTAGAGGTGGTGGGAGGAGGGATGGAAAGACCAGGGGCACCGGCTGCCATCAAAGAGGAGGCTAGAGCCTGAAAAGATCTCTGTAGGCCAGACATGACACTGTGAATGCCTTCCAGGAATGCATTACATTGCTGCATCTGGGATGCCAGCCCTTGGATGGCATTTACAATGGTTGTCTGCCCTATAGAGATGGTTCTCTGGAGGTCAACAGCCTCCTCAGTTAGGGCAGCAGGGCTGACTGGGGCAGGAGAAGAGGTGCATGGGGCAAAGGAGACACCCACCCTCCTGGGGAGCTACTGGGAGGGCTAGTGGGAGGGAAATGATGGTATGGGGCGGCGGAAGATGGCAAAGAATGGTGGTCCTAGTAAGGTCCACCACCACCAGGGAGCTGTCATCGCAGGAGGTGTCAGAGACACTACATTCAGTGGTAGTCACTCCCACCCATCTCAGGCACCAACCTTCAGCAGACACAATAGATGATATGAATGTGCCCTGACTGGTAGGCCTGATCCCACAGTACACTATATTATCATCCTGGCCCTTTATTCTGCTACACTTTTCAATGGGAAACAATGAGAGGCGATGCCAAGACAACAAATCTGCAAATCCATGAGGCCACTTTAAACCAATACCCAATACAGGGGTCCCATCCCATGCCTACATTCCCAGCCATATCTACCTAAGGACACTATCCCACAGACGTAGAGGAGGGCAGGACTGCAGGGACGCACCTGTCTATGGGCCCTGCACTACAATGCATGCACCCCATAGCACCTAACTAAACTTATCACAGTAGGATCACAATAGTGTTGATACTCACCCACTTGTGGCTGCTTTGCTACCTTCAAGTGCCCTTCCAAATCCAGATAGGCTACCAACAGTTTGCGGGTCATTAGGGGGGTCAGGTTCCGACGGGCACCTCTCCTACGTTGTGAGGCCTTCCCTAGCTGGGCTTCTCCGGTCTTCAGGGCCCAATGCCGCAGGTCCTCCCACTGCTTCCTGCAGTGGGTGCTCCGCTGGTTGTAGATCCCTAGGGTCCGCACTTCCTTCCCGATGGCTTGCCATAATCCTTTCTTCTGATGGGCGCTGACCTGCATGGGACATACAGAGTAAAGAAACAGATGTCAGTGTGGGTGCCCCATACACAAATGCCATGACAGTCCACCCTGACATAGCCCATGGAGACATACATATAGACAATAGCCAAGCCCAAAACTGCCAGACACAGAATGGGTAAGCATTCACACTGGCAACAAAAATGCATACAAGCATGCACCACATGCACACACATTCAAGGAGGACAAATAGTGACTCACCTGTTCCTCTGGTCGCCCATACTGCTTTGCATACAGGGGAAGGACCCCATCCACCACCTTCTCCAGCTGCTCCATGATGAAGGCAGGGGCCTATTCCACGTGCCATCTCAAGGACCAGAGTCATGACACAGCAGCACACGCAATGGAGTTCTTTCCCCTTCGAGGTGCATTAGTCAAGTGGCAAGGGCATGGCAAAATGGCGGTATGTACTGTGGCGGTGTGCACCGTTATCGTTGGCAGTGATCATGATTGTCCCTTCTTCCTCAATGACAACAATGTTATCCAATGATCAGGTGCATGACGGTGAACAGTGCCTACTGCCATGATGAGTAACACAAGCGGAATTAGGTCACTTCCTACGCTACACTACCTGTAGGGCAGTGGGCTGCCATTTTGCATCCACCACGCCTTCATTGTCTGGCCGGGGTCCTAGTCCTTAGCTCCATCTGCCCTTCATCGAGTACTGTTATGATGACTGGTCCTCCTCATGGAATCATATTGGGAATTGTGCCTAGACTGTGATGCAATAAAACATACACACCTCACCACACATTGACCTGACAGGATTAAAACGTTCTTTGTGTCTGTGTGAGGGACAATTGTGTTGCATGTACAACATGAATAGTGGGACCTTGTTAGGGAAGTGTTTGTCCCAACTCAATGTGTCTCTCTTCTTCCCCCATACAGGCCCATGTGGCGAGGGAGTGCCCTATCTGTTTGCAGACCCCTGGTAGATCTGGCCACCAATGAGGATCCTCACCTCATTATCACTTGCCTCCTGAATGAAGCCACAGTCCTGAAACTCTGTGCACATATGGAGGCTGTTCTGATGCCAGTGAATAGGAATCCCCATGCCATACCTACAACTGTGCAGGTACTATCTGTACTACATCTTTTAGCCACAGGCTCATTCCAAGTGACAGTGGGCATGGCAGCCGGTGTTTCTCAGCCAATGTTCAGCAACCCCCTGTCCACATTTTTTCATTCATTTGTGCATCACCTGCAAAGTTATGTCCAGTTCCCCCAAAGGGCTGATCTCACCAACATCAATTCAGTATTCTATGCTTTTGCAAATATCCCCCATGTGATAGGTGCCATTGATGTTACTCACATAGCCCTCACACACCCAAGAGTAAATGAACAGGTGTTCAGAAATTGTAAAAACTTTCACTCCATGAATGTCCATTTGGTGTGTTCTGCTGATCAGTAAATTTCTCATGTCAATGCAAGGTTCCCAGAATCAGTCCATGATTCCTATGTCCTGAGAAACAGCAGTGTGCCACATATGATGGGACAGCTACAGGGGGACAGAGCTTGTCTTATAGTTGAGTGTGTATGACACTGTACTAGTGACATACCTGACAGGCAGGCTGAATGCAAGTTGTAAGTCTGTGTATTAACCCTCGTTCACCCACTTTTCCAGGGGATTCTGGCTACCCAAACATGCAATGGCTCTTGACACCTGTGAGAAATCCCATGACTGATGCTGAACTCCATTATAATGAAGCACATGGTCACACTAGGAGGGTGATAGAGTGGACCACAGAACTCCTGAAGGCAAGATTTCACTGCCTGCATCTCTCTGCAGGATCCCTGTGCTATGACCCTGACAAGGTGTGTCAGTTAGTGGTGGTCTGCTGCATGCTACACAACTTGGCTGTGAGGAAAGCTATCCCACTTCTGGAAGAGGAGGATGCTGTCCACCCACCCCTGCTACCTCGGATGATGGATGAGAGTGATGAAGAAGAAGAAGGGGAAAACATCAACTCCAGAACCCAGCTAATCCGGCTATATTTTCAGTGACTCTGAATGGGTTTCCTGCATTGTTTCTGGGAGACTTATGTACTAAGTGCTGTGGTGTCCCTTACAAGTGATGTTACAAGTTCAAGAATGAAGAAGCAGATGTGTGTCACAGCGATGGAATGTACAGTGTGACATACTTCAAACACGACAGTCTGTCAGACCCCCTCCTGCAATTAAAGTGGCAATATGATGGAACCTGGCAAATAATACACATTAACATTTGCTTACTGACATTAAATGAGGCCAGATTTTTGTGTGTATAAATGTATATATTTGAAGATAAAACATACATGCGTGATGGGACAGTGGAAGGGAGTGGGCACCTGGTGAACAATATCCTCAGGTACGTTTCCACAGCTGTTGGTAGTGTTGCGTAGGCTCTCATTATTATAATGAGACTACTGGATTTTGGCGGCAGATTCACTGGCACTGTGGGGGACTAAATCTGAACCTACTACAGGTGACACCTGGTGACCTAATCTGGGTTTTGCTCCAGCTAACTAGCAGTGCCTTATCTCCACCGAAGAGCAGGGAAGATTGGGCAGCCAAGTGCATGACACCATTGATTCCTCAGGGAAATCGTGGTCACTCAGATCGCATCTGTTTCTCTCAGTTACATTAGTCTCACATATACAAGGACAATCAGAGGCAGTATATATTTCAATAAGGTTTTAATGAAGCAACTGCATCTTAGACAATAAAGCATGTACTGCAATAACTAGGATGAGGAAGATGACAGGATTGAAATAGTGATGAGGAGAGTAAAGCATAAAAATAACGCTACCATACTGTCACTATAATCACTAGAATAATTCCTCCTAGGCTACGTTAGAGCACAGCATGTTAAGCTCTAGTTCTGCCCTTCAGGTTCCCCTGGGAAGACATCATCACTCATACCTGAGCAGGAGGCCTATTGTCAACATCAGCAGCTGTAGTGAGGGGTTCAGCAATCAGCATACAGTCATGGTCATTTGGCTGGACTCTCCCTCTAACATCCACGGGTCAAAGTAGTGTTTTTATAATAAAACAGCTGATGTTCCAAGAAAGGATCCCTACGTAAGAGTGTGTATGTTTCTATGAACACTAGAGACAAAGCGTTACCACGTTTGCAGGCAACTTATCTTACTGCAGCCTTGAGAAAAGCACAGAGTGAAATAAATGTCTTGTTTAAGAATGCAGTGCTGACCTAGGCAAAGAACAGCTAGAAAGAGAGAAATGAAACAAGACTGCATAAATGTGGATATTGTTAAAATGATAAACAAAGCTGAATAAAATATGTCCAGGTGAAAGTGTACCACAGCAGTTATAGTTCGCTAAAATAATGTGTATGAAGCTATAACTAAAATGGCTACACAAAAGTAGCACAGGGCCAAAATCCATGGGGCCATTGGAAGATGGAGGAATGGCAGTGCCATGTCAACAAGGTAGCTCAGTGGCACACAAAGGAGACAGGTAAGGTCAGAGTCAATTCCTGGTGGTGGTCTTGGTCTTGGCTGGTGTTTGACTGGGATATCTGGGTCTGAGGCCACGTTTACGAGGGGGTACCTGTGCTTCAGGGGAAGGGGTGCTGGAGTCCTGTGAGTCCTCTGGCAGTGCCACCACTCTAATAGCTGCTGCAGATGTTGATGGCAGGGCAGTGTCCTGGCCAGTGGAAGGGGCCTGCAGGTGGGTGGAGGACTCAGGCTGGATGTTGGTCTGGTGCTCCAGCACCCCTGCAATGGAGGCATGGTGGCATTGAGCTGTTTCTATTGCTCCATGGCCTCCTGGTGGTGTGCTACCTGCAGCCTCTGATTCTGCTCCAACGTGGCCAGGATCTGACCCATCCTGTCCTGGGAATTGTGGTATGCACCCAGGACATTAGCAATGACCACCTGGGCAGCAGCATCCCTCCCAGGGCCACCCCTTGGGGGACTGATGCACTCCCACTGGCCCTAGCTCCCTGTGCTTGTGTCCCCTGCACAGGTCTGGCAGTCCCACTTGCACAGAGTTGATGGTGGTGGCTGAGTGGTAGGGGTGTCAGTGGTGTCCTGGGTAGGGCTTCTGGAAGTTGATTTTCCAGGACCAGTGGGATGGGCCAGGGATTTCCTCAGTGCCCAGACATCCCTCTGCACTCTCCTGAGTGGGGCCTTTGTCTTCAGGTGGAAAACTGGCACTCCTTAAGGTTTCCATCTGGGGGGCATGGGTGGTGGTACTTGTGTGTGAGAGAATAGAGATGTGGGTGTCATTCACTTTCTTGTCCCTTGCAGCACTGGTCAGCAGTACTTGGTGGTTACATTCCCATGTAATAGCATGCAGGGTCCCTTTGTGTTCTTTTTAATGCATTTAATGAGGGGGTGATGGTGCATTCTGGGTTTTGTAGGGCTCCTGACATTACATGTATGGGTTGGGGACTGTGCACAGGGAGCTGGATAGTGATTTGCATGGGGGATGTAGGCATGCTGGAAACATGGATAGGAGTGTCTGGGTGTGTGGGGTGGGTAGGGGATGGGGGCATGGTGGTAGTGAGAGGGATGGGGTAATACATGCGTTACAGGTGAGGTGACTGTCAGGGTATTGTCATTGACTTACCTAAGTCCAGTTCTCCAGTGAGTCTAGTGTGGCCGTCTGGTTGCAGGATAGCCAAGTCCTTCTCCTCCCAGTCAGTGTATTCGGGGGGAGGAGGTGGGGGGCCAATGCCAGTCTGATATTGTGTTGTGATGCCATGGAGCGCACCTTCCCCCGCAGGTCGTTCCATCTCTTCTTGATGTCATCCCTTGTGCGTGGATGGGTTCCCACTGAATTGGCCTTGTTGAGGATCCTCTGTCATAGCTCCATCTTCCTGGCCAAGGGCATCTGCTGCTCCTGTGCCCCGAATAGCTGTGGCTCAACTCTGAGTATCTCGTCCACCATGGTCCTTAGCTCCCTGTCGGTGAAGTGGGGGTGCTTAGGGGATGCCATGTTGTGTGTTGTGCATGGTATATAGGTGAGCTGGTGACAGTGCTTTTATGTGGTTGTGAGTGTGGTTTGTGATGGTGGGTGTGCAGTGTTTGTGTTTTTGCTATCTTTGGCACTGGCGGTGGGTGGAGGTTGAAAATGTTTCGGCGATTTTCATTTTTGGCATCTTTATACGGCGGTATGGCATCCACCACCACTGGCGGTCTTTTGTTGCCTGTCAGCACAGCGGTAGGCGGTGTTTACAGCCAAGTTCATAATGAGGGCCGTAATCTGCTGCTTGACAACCGATCTATATGTACATTGTGAGGTAGATGGACTGAACAGCACTCTCCTTTATTGCATTGGCAACCAATGGCAGCACTTGATGGTGCAGCACTGACATGGCAACAATGAAAAATTATGTCCAGCTTGGAACCTTCCATTTTGGGAAGAGAGTTTTAACAATTTCAATAAACCCCTCTCGTTCCCCAAAATTAAAAAGAGAGGTCAAGCTCTAACTTTAAGCCAGCTTCTAAATATAAATGTGTCCATAGACTTTCTCATGGGTTCCCTAGAACTACAACTCATTGCTGAACATAGCCTTGATGGTTGTTGTGACTGCTTTCTTTGTGATAACTTCACCAGTAGTTTTATACTGTTTTTCTGGGTTTCTATTCTGTGCACCAATAATGATTATTAATAAGTATTTTTACACATTAATTTATATATATATATACTGCATTAACATACATGCATTTGAAGCACATTTCATTTGATGTGCAGAAATGTGTTTATTATTATGTTCTAGTTATGCTAAATTTCCTATATAAAACACTACTTTAGACAAGATTGATGCCTTCTCCGTCATTCACTCCTGCTCCCCCTGCAAACATACTTCCCCCACATGCTTCATAAGAAAATAGCTAAGCTGATGACATAAAGGTTATTTCTACTGATGTAGTTGCTAGTTTTGTACTTGCCAAGTTTGCAGATGCAAGATTGAAACAAATATTTTAACTTGGTTGTTTCTACACTAGATCTATTCAATGAGAAAAGGCCCTATCCTCAATTTTAGTTAGACCATCTCTGGATTACATTAGAATATTTTTTTCTTGAAAGCGGGATTGTGCTTATGTGTTAAGTTAATGGTGTGTATTTTTCTTGTGTTCTGATTGGCTAACAAAATTAGCAGTTTTCTATGCAAAATTGTGCAAAAGAAGCCCTTGAGTTTGGAGTGAGACAGAGATTTTTGAGCTTTCCTTGATGCTACTAGGAATGCTGTTGAGCTATTTTCTGATTTTTCTGCTCATTTGGGACTTAGAATAATTTTATGATTTTGCATTCTCTGTATAACATTGCATCTAGGAGCTTTTATGAATTTGACTTTGTAGCTCCTATTTCTAATTTTGAAATAAACCCCTTTAACTTTTCATTAATATAGAACTCAATTATTGAGCAGGTTTCATTACTATTTGAACTATTTACTCTGTGATGTTTGGTGAAGTGCCTTAACACAGGGGCAAATTGCCTCATGAAAATGAGGCTTAACACCATCCAGTACACCATGGGAGAACCGAATAATGTAAATCTTGGAGTGTTCAAATTTTAGGGTACGGTTTAGCTCCCACAGTAGTAACCTACAAGGAGCATGTAGGCTGCTTGGGTGCTTAGAGATGACAAAGTCTCTCTGTCTCTTGGGCCATTCTTAGGTTGGTGAGGGCATTGACTGTACAGGCGATGCAACAGTTGCAGGGCTGCCTTGCACGACCCCGACATCCACTGCATCTTCTCCTCACCACCACTTCCATCTATCAGTTGAACTTCCTTTCGCTCACCATCAGCTGCTATATTTTTGCAGTAGTCTGCCCCCACACTTGCTTGCCAATTTTTCATGTGGACCAGTTGACCGCTCGTACCATAAGGTCCACCTGGCTTACCACAACATGCTTTTTTTTTGCAAAGTGATCATTCTTATTGGGGAGGAGAGCCTTCTTTTGCTGTCAAAGCTAGTTTTCCAGTGTACTCAGTGACTGTGGTAGGAATGCTTCGATAGGAGAAGTGCTTGCTGTAGGTTTTTGGGGTCTTGAAACGATGGAAAGAGGTGGTCTGTGGGAAACTACCTGAACTAATAGCAGGTTCAAAAGAGATTACCTATACTACCTCTGAGACTCTCTCTCCACACTAACAAACACTGGCTCATTATCCCTTGCTCGTCTCCTTTTTGGGAAGCTTCATTTTCTCTTGTCTCTGGTGGGCCTTAGTTCGGTTCCAAGCCACAACCAAGCCATTGGAAAGGGGTTTGGAGAAGAAAGGGAAGGGCCTTTCTTTTCCGAGCTGGAGATTGTGAAGCTAATGTGTCTAGTGAAAGAAAAGTCGTAACAACTTTCTTCTCTGCTCCTACTCCAAGAAGATGAGGTGATGCAGGCTGCGGTTCCTGCTGTTGACTGCCCTGTGAAGACTCAGTTTGCAGTTGGAACTATTATATTTCAGCCTCACTGCTCTCCATGATTGCAGTGCTGAGAGACATGGCCTTTGGTTTTGGTGCCTTTGATCCAGGGGTGATCCTTCTTCCCAACTCTTACTGCCCAGTGGAGGGTGCAGCATGTATGATGCACTTCTAGAAAAATGAAAGGGCATGATGCCAGTGGTGGCACTGGGAACAGAATTCTCCTCTCTGGTCACTTTCTTAGCGTGAACCTTCTTTGAGTCCATCTTCCTTTTTTACATGGTTTAGAACATAACATAAGCAGAAGCACAAGAACATAGCATAAGCAGAAGCACTTGGCAGAGGACTCTGGTGTTGCTGTCAGTTTGTGACGTGATGGCATGTACACCAACAAGCAATAACAATGAAGCAGAAAGTAATTGAGACTTTGGGAAATTTAACCAATGTAATACATGCCATCATCATCATCATCATCATCATCATCATCATCATCATCATAAATGCATAGCAGTATCCAGGGCCCGTTTGGTCCCTCTAGAAGGCAACGAGCTATGCAAAATGAAACAAATAATTTTGGATGACCCTTGAGAAAGTTGTGAGTGAAGGCACAAATTGAAAAATTGAGTACATATATTGCTAATTCCCTCCAGGGCTCATGGAAGGCTGGGACAGTTGAAAATCGAATAAATTATTTAAAAACTGTTGGTGGACTTCTCGGACCATAGAGACTCTATAGGAGATGGGGAGGCCAGGCAAAAATCAAATAAATCAAATAAATTAATAATTGGTGGTGGGCATATATGGCCTATGGAGACCACATGTGAGGTGAGGGGCAGCCAAAAAAGAAACATAATTCCTGGTGTCTCAAAAGGGCCCATAGAAACCATATGGTGAGGGGCAGGCAAAAATCAATAAAATTAATTCAATATTTGCTGGTTTCCCATAACGGCTCCTAGGAACCTATGGGAGGTAGGAAGCATGCAAAATTCACATAAATGAATTAAATAATTGTTACCCATTTGGGCATATAGGAGGGAGGAGGGACAGGCAAAAATCTAATTAATTAATATTTGCTCATGCCTCTCTTTTGAAAGGAGGGTGCACGAGGAATGAATAAATGAGCTAAATAATTATAGGTGCACCTCCGTGGTTTGTGGAGAATAAATGGGAGGTAGGAGGCAAGCAAAAAACAAATACATTAATTAATTCAATAGTTGCTCTGTCCATTAGTCCAACAGAACCTTATGGGAGGTGAGCACAAGCACAACTCAAATAAATGAATGAAATGCTTGCCGCTGTCCATGTCAGGGACAATGGAGGGTGGAAAGAGGGGCAGGCAAAAATTTAATAAATTAATTAAATAATTGATAGTGCCTCTCCAGGTCCCAGGGGAAAACTATAGGTGGCGGAGAAGGGAGGGCAAGCAAAAATCATATAAATTAATGAAATAATTGCTGGCTCTCCAAACCCCATGGGAACCCTATGGAAGGTGAGGAGGGCAGGAGGAAAATTGAATAAATAATTAAATAATTGCTGTGTCCCTCCAGGGCCAATGAGGATCCTATGGATCCAAAGGGAAGACAGAAATCAAGTAAATGAAACAAATAATTTCTGATGCCCCTACAAGGCCAATATGTGGCAGAAGGAACAGTCATAAATCAAACACATGAATTAAATAACTGATTGTGTTCCTCCAGAGTGGGGGCAGACACAATTGCAGAAATGAAATAAATTATTGCTGATGTCCCTCCAGGGCCTATTGAAGCACTCTGGGATGTAGGGGGTGAGGGCAGGCCAAAATCGAACACAATAACTTATTACTGGTTAACCTGCAGGGCTCAAGGCTACCCCAAGGGAGGTAGGAGCAGGCAACAATTGAATACATGAATCAGAAGCAACACCACTGTACTGCAATCAGCCACAGACTCAATATCAGAAAAAAAACAAAAATGAGAAAAATGTGATGGGCTTCTTCTGTCTTGTTCCTTAAAAATGACTTTAAAAGAAGACAAAAAAGGATTGAAATGCACACTGGCTGCACAAAATTGTGGTAGCTAACTCTTCCATGATATGGCCAGCGAAGGATGAGGCATGGCAAACAAAGACAAAATGGCCACCACACGCACAATAACTGGCCCCACAAAATGGGGACGTGGCATGGCCAGCAAAGAAGGAGGCATAGAGAGGAAATGTAAAATAGCCATCACACACCCTCACATACTGGCTACCCAAATGGCCACTGCTGCATGGCCAGGAAAGAAGGTCGTTTAAACAACAAAGAAAAAGGGCACCCTGTGACAAACCCGCACACATAAAATGGCCACATCCACATAACCAGCTGAAAAGGAGACTGGGAGAAAACAAATCATGGTTTGAACATGGAGCACATTACCAACCCCCTAGAAAACATAACGTCTAGCATTACAGGGAAATTAAAGCATTGATATACAATATTTACCCAAAATGTGTCTAGGCCAACACATATAACTGCCCTTTACTCAGTAAATCAGCATTGTCGGAAAAGAAAATTAAATAAACTTTTAAAATTCCAACCACAAACATTCTAACGCAATGTCAATTACCCCTTCCAAATACTTTTTTAAAGTTGCATAAAAAAAAGTAAAATATAATATCCTGTGTCATACATACACATACTTGCAAACAATATTGGGCACGCACGTGGGAAAGATGCTGGCAGAAGAACAAAGGAGTGTGTCTGGCTACATGGGCCTGGACTCCAGGAGCCATCCTGATCCTAGCCACTAACAGGCACATGTAGATTGAAAATAAACTACATTTTGCTGTTAATACTAGG
This sequence comes from Pleurodeles waltl, assembly GCF_031143425.1. Lineage (NCBI taxonomy): Eukaryota > Metazoa > Chordata > Amphibia > Caudata > Salamandridae > Pleurodeles > Pleurodeles waltl. Next base: position 1,618,391,302 of record NC_090445.1, on the reverse strand, counting down.
CCGTCCACAAGCCAGTACAATATTTAAAAAACAGATAGCATAGCTGCAGCGAGAATGTGAAAAATGCATTATAAAATACATCTAATGCCTAGGCCCCGAAGAATAAAACAACATGGTAAAATGATTACCAAATCCATACGAAATTCTCAAAAATCAAATGGAAATGGAAAAATGTATTTAGATCCCAGGTCTCAATCATCCTAAAAAATGTGCAAACATTGTCCCCTAAAACCACTTCATCCCATAAGGGCTCTTAGCAGTGCTTAATTTGTGCTTGTTGTTTCCGGTCTTAAGCACCAGCACTTGTTTTTGAGGGCCGGAGCTTATTTTTCTGCCTCAAGCATTTCCTGTGAGCAAAAGACACATATGGGAAAGACGGAGGAAGAGAAAAACGAAAAAGCATCCCAAAGGGAGAAAATAGAAAACTGCAAGAGTGAGCTGAAGGGGCAGGGAGTGGCTGTAAATGGATTGACGAGGCCTGAGATGGCTTCAGGATTACGCTGCCTCAGTATTCCGTGCTCCCACCTTTAATTGCAGCAGCTGGGTGTGTAAGAGGAGGACTTTGAGCACCGGAACGTTTTAATTTACAAATTAAGCATTAGTCCTTAGTACTAAATACAGGTCATTCTACAACAAACAGACAAGAAGGAAAAAAGGGGAAAATAGTGGTGCCTGCACTCGCTCAAACAACAAACATTTTTCATAGTAATGCCTTAATTTTACTTGATTTTCCTAAAAAGCGAGTGATACTTTTCCTCCAAACTCCAAATCTAAAATGACGAAAAGTTGACCAAAGCAAAGAGAAGGTTCTTCAGGATAGGAAGAGACAGTTGCTATTGTAGGTACAGTAGCCCTCCAGTCTATAGGATATCTTCCTCCAGGAAAAAATGTGTTTCACGTTCCAAAAATTAACCTAATTGTTCATTCTGGTAAAGGTGCAACTTGCAAGATGAATTTCGATTTGATTTTCTAACTGTTTGCAATAAAATAAACACAGCTCGCATTCAGAATTGAAGTTTTGTGACTCCAAAATTACCAAAACGCTCTGCTTGGGTAAATAATCAACATCAAATTTTTGGAAAACACCCACAGTAATGAAACTGCTGCTCGTGTTGGGAACATTCCGTTTGTGTTTTTACTGATTCCTTTGTGTCCTTGCATCTCACTTTAGGGTCTTTCCTCAAATGCTGTTTTTGTTACGTGAGGTGGCTTAGCACCATCATTTCTGTGAGGACACAATTTAGTTATGAAAAATTACCGATATCATGCCAATTACGGGGACATAATTAAAATTTTGGCTAGGCCTAATTTTGACATGGGGAGGGACTACGGGCCAGATGTATCAAAGGGTTTTACCCATTCTGTGTCTATGGGAAATAGTGTTCATACATATGGCCCTACATTACTAGCCAGTCTTTTCCAGCTACTAATTTTTGGGAAATCAGGCATTTTTTCAGCAACATGCATGGGGATATTCTTTGAAACATCCCTTAGCTCTGCTCCAGAAGGCTTACTGAAGGAAGCATGTGCCTTGATTTGTTGTGTATTGTGCATCTCCTATAACTTTCAAATCTATTGCAAAGGCAAAGTAGTCATTTCCTGAGGTTAAACAATAATTTATAAACTTCCAGTGAGCCCCTGTTTCCGTGTCTTTAACACTACAGTAAGCTTTTAGATAATTGATTCCCTCTTATTCTATTGTGATTCTGTTAATATTTTGAAAAACAAAATAAAAAACATACTTTGGAAAATATTGTTTTGATTGCATGCTAAATTATATTTTGTCTTTGCATATTTTGACATTTTTTACCTTATCCTTCACTGTTGAATTTTGGTAAAATAATTAATAATATTGTTTTAAATATCTATTTGTGTTCTTGTCATTTTCCTGTAAAAAAGGTTGTTAAAAAATTGGAAATGCTTATTTTTCATTTTCTACCGTTCTTTAGCTGTTGATGGAGAAAATATGTTGGCTTTTCCATTTTATAGTTGCTCTACACCATTTTTCGGTAAAATGTAATTATGTTAGCATCAATCACCATGAGTAAACATTTATTTTTGGTTATTGCTGGTGAAAAAATATGGTTTCATTAATTCAAATGCCAGCTAAATATATTTTCACTCTTATTTGACATTGAAATTAGAAATAGAGTGGTTTTTTTTTACCTTGGGTTGTTCTTTCTGGTGCATTAACTTAGTGATGTTCTTCTCATTTTATGTTATTAAATATTGAAAATAATATCACAACTAGGAAGGAAAGGAAGCATGAAGGTTTGGGATTGATACCTTCATTTAGCAATGGCTGCGGGGGCCTTTGTTATACCACTGTCCATACGGTCTGGGAAAAATTATGGAATTCATAGGAACTATTAAAACACATGATACTCTGTATCCTGTAGCCAGACACTCCTTTGAAGAGCATGGTCAGAATGTCGGTTTACTAAGATTTTTCCCAATCAACAGAGTCCCCTTAAACATAGGAGGCAGAAATAGGGTATTATACTTATTCAGGCTTGGAATCAACACATATTATCAGATTTGATACCCTAATGTCAATAGGTTTGAGCACAGACGAAGAGATGTGTGCACATTTAGGTTAATGATTGTGATCTGAAAGTTTATAGTGCCATAAATTACTACTTTCCTGTTAGTTCTCATAGATTGGACGATTAAGAGGAAGTAAGTTTGATTTGTTTCTAATATGTTTTTTTTTACGCAGCTTCACAGATTGAACCATTGAATTGCAGTCCAGGGAACCCGCCTATACTCACCTAAAACTAAGCAATTTGTATTTTGTTGCTATTGGAGATATAGGTACGCTGTGTTAAATAATGCCATTTACTAACAGATGTAGTGCTGACAAGATGTAGTTGTTTGATATCTATTCCGTAGGATCCAAACACTCAATAGAAAGGTTGTTGTTTTCTACAAATAGCATTAGCAGTTAGCTCTCACAAGGTTTATGGCCATTTGGGCATGGTAATCAGGTGACAAACGATATTAACTCACTGTTTACATACTGTTTGTATTGCAAACACATACTACCGTCACTAGATGCTATAAATGAGGCAAATATATGATAATATACATAAGTAATTTTGCCAACTAAGATTTATGTATTATGTGCTTCCAACGAATTATTGTGCTGAAAGATTTGATCCATTTGATCAGAGTTATTTATCATTTGCTGGTGTACATAAGGTACAAACACTGCTGCAAGTTGAATATGCAATAGTTTTTACATTTATGTTGGACTTTTAAAGATGGCTGCTGTATATTTTGGACGCATAGATTCCACATTAAGGGTCAGATGTACAAACCATTTTTGTGTTGGCAAACACTGTGGGGCATATTTATACTCTGTTTGCACCGGATTTGTGTTTTTTTTTATTAACACAAATCAGGCGCAAACTTAACTCCATATTTATATTTTGGCGCTAGACATGTCCGGCGCCAAAATATTGGAGTTAAAGTCATTTTTTGCCTGAAGAAAACTACCTTGCGTAAATGAGATGCAAGGTAGGCATTTCTGGGCAAGAAATGACTCAAAGGCCCTAGCGCCGTATTTATCCTCCCATGAAAAAATCAGGCAATGGGAGGAGGAGGGCCTTAAATAATGGTGCAAAGCCTCCTTAGCACCATTATTTAACACCTAGATCAGGGCAGGCGTTAGGGGACCTGCAGGCTTTTTCCATGGTCAAAGACCATGGAAACAGCCCCCAGGTGCCCTTCCCTGCCACCAGAGACACCTCCACCCACCCGCACCCACACCTGGAGGACATCTAAGGTTGGGGGGACCCATCCCAAGTAAGTCCAGGTAAGTTTATTAAATTGTTTTTCAGACTGCCATAGGGGGGCCTAACTTGGGCCCCCTGCATGGCACTGTGCCCAATGGCCATGCCCAGGAGACATAAGTCCCCTGGGCATGGCCATTGGGCTAGGGGGCATGACTCCTGTCTTTAATAAGACAGGAGTCATGTCCATGGGGGTTGCGCATCAAATAAATTACGCTAGTCAGGTTAGAGTATTTTTTTTTACTATAACCTGACTAGTAACCTGACTAGCACCATTCTTTCCCACACAACCTCCAGTCTTCCCTACGCCTCCCCTACATGGTTAGCGTCCTGTATTTTGACACTAACTGGGCCTTGGCGCCAACTTGCACCATTCCTTAAATATGGCACCTGGCTGGCCTCCTGGAATGGCGCTAGCCGGCGCTATTCTTTTTGACGCAAACCTGCGCTAACACAGGTGTGCATCAAAAAGTATAAATATGGGCCTTTGAATCATAAAACTGGCCTGGTTGAGAGCATAAAAAGGCTTCTTTAATGTGCAAAGTAATTTGCTTCACAATTTCAGCAATTTGAATAAATATAGAACCTTGTAAAATTGTGCCCCCAGATTGGGAGTCACAATTAGCATTTCCCTTAATAGTGAAATGTACAAAGCATTTCAAATAGCAACTAGTCGCAGCTTTCATGTGCAATTTATCACTACGTCTATACAGGTGATAACCGGGTGCAATCAAAATAAACAGCCCTAGAATGCAGCTGTGTTTTCCACAATGACTGCTCTCTACATCATGGTGAGGAGGATGAGGATACTTGCTGGTTAGCAGAGTAGGAGGAGGAGACAGGAACACATTTTTAGAGTTTGCATAACTATTTTTGACCATGCAGAAGAGGATAGGTTTTGAGAAGTACATATTAAGTAGTGCCCTTACATTAGATTTAATAGCTGAAATTAAAACTCGGTTGAAATAAAACAATCACAGGAGCAATTCAATCCCCACCCATGCATACGTATTATGGTCACTGCACCGCTTAGCCTTTGGGAGCTGCCAGGGTGTGATAGCTACCTCAGGTGGTGTCATGCTTCTTCAGAGCATTTCTCAATGGAGTTCCGTGTACAGTCAATGTTCATAATACATTTGCAAATACAGCAGATTAATTTCAGCTAACTAAATTACATTTTCATCAGATAGTCAATTCCCCCATGTCATAGGATGCAATGATGGGATTCATGTTCATATGTGTCCACAATATGAGAATGAGCTTATATTAAGAAATCACAAGATACACATTCATTAAACATTGAAGTGGCTACTAATGCCTCTACTATAATACTGATGTATGGGGCCAGATTCCCAGGACGTACACCTGATTCCTTCATAATTCGGCATAGTGGGATTTACACATGCCTTCGTAGAGGAGAATTTGGTGAAGTATATTTACTAGTTAATTATGTATCTATTTGCCTACTTATATATTGTAGATGTAGCTCCATTTTGTCACTAAATGTATTTTTTCACATTTCAGGAGACAGTGCGTAGGCTATATGGTCATGGACTTATCTTTATGTTTATCTGAACCCTCCTTGAGCAAGTGAGCACTGCTACAATGCCGCACATAAATTGTTTAGAAATATCATAGTGAGAATTTACAGACTTCTGAAAAGTTCCTTTTAATGTCTAAAGAAGAGCAGTGGAGTACCCCGCAACAGACCAGAAACCAGCTGGAAAATGGTGGCAACATGTGCTATATGCATAATATGGCCACAGAAAGAGGTGTACCCATCATAATCTCCGATCCAGAATAGGATGATGCCGAACTACCAATTCCGCCGCATCACCTTTTAGGTGGATCAAGGGCAGGATGAGCTGAGATTACCAGAAATGATCTATAAAGTAAAATACACATTTAAAGTTATATAAAAATGACAGCAGTGCTTGTTCAACTATTTTTTACCTTTGCCTCATGTCATTTTTAAAGCTGTAAATCAAACAACAGTAACTCCACATAATGTGCAAAATCAAGTAAGTCAATTTTGACAAAACAAATGTTCAAGGAAATAGACAATATTAACATAAAAGGAAGCTACATTTTCTTTGTGCTTTATCCTGTCTCTCCCCTCCCTTTGCCCTTTCTGTGTGCTCAGTATTTCGAGTTTGTGAGACATCTGTAGCTTTATTTGCCTGTAAGTGCGAAGCTGACTTACTGGTTCTGTGGCAGAAATGCTACTTAGGCATGACAGCACCTCACTTCCCCTCCGCCTAATTCACCAGTTGCTAAGATGTTTGATGTTTGGATGTTCTACAATGCACTGGTGTCTTGCGCTGTAATGCAGTGACCCACCCCACCTGCATGTTCAGCATGTGCCTTAATAATGTTGTTATTGCATGTGTAAACCGGTGACTAGACCAAGTGAAACCATCCATTATAGGCAGAAGCTAAAGATGGTGGTGTCTGTGAGTCATGGTATCCTGCGTCATTACGGTGCATAAGTTTGTAAAAGCGTCTGTGAGTTTTCTGAATTTGTCAGAAACAGCTCCAGAATGCTGAAACAGCCTTTTTGACCATCCAACATAGTGTTGTTTAGCTCTTCTGAGCCATATTTAATTTGACAAATGTTCAGTTCATGGACACTAAGGCCTAGATTTCCTAAAAAGTGTTGCAGCAATGCAGCAAGACAGCTTGTTACAGTGCAATGCAGTGAGACAAGGTACTGCGCTGCGTAGCAGGGAGAGTACAGCAATGTGCCATAATCACTGACATAATGCAGATTGTTGCTTATTCTCTGCACTGACACACTTGTGGTTGCCAAGCGCCAAAACAGGCACTCTTGCGCCTTGCTTTACAGTCAGGATTGTTTTTGTGTGGGCAGGGCATTTTCCTATTTCCATGTGTGCTGCAGAAATAAAGATATTTCTCCTCATTATGCTTAAACTGGTAAGGCATTGCATTTGGACTCATTCCCAGGTTTACTAGTCTTAGTAAATCTGGGGCTGCACCAAAAGCTATGGGTAGGTGCATGGGAACATCCAGGCTACACACATGGGCCCTTTCCTCACACAGAGTAACACAAAACAGCGACTTGCACTGTCTTGTGTCATGTGTTATTCAAGATTTACTATGCCGTGCAGAGCCACGCAAGGTGTGGCATCTTAAGGGCTGGTGTTGCCTTGCAGGACTCCAGGGCAATGTGGGCCTGTGATAAATCTGGGACTAAATGTATCTTTACTGATTTGATGTTTTTACATTGTAGGCACTGCACAGATAACATTGACACCTCCAAACCATAAAAAGTAGCATTGGCAGCATCATCTGCTGTCCTCTGAACAGCCTAAACCTCAGCTTCGGCTTGCATTGCGTTGGTGTTGCAGATTTGGTTGATGCCTTTGTATTCCTCAGACACCAGAATTAATTGCAGGCCCCTCTGATGTTTGGTTATCGTTTTCGTCAGAAAAATCAGACATTGGAGATACTGCTGCTCTGCGACTTGGTGGCACAGTTGTTATGGGTGTTGGTGTCTATGCAGGATCAGATAAGAATTTATTGATATTTTATTATTTAAATCCTTACATCACGACATGCATAAATACAAATGAAAAAGATGTTATATTGAACATGTCACCTCAATAAGTGACTTCATTTAACTTCCACTCTAATCTAAAAAAGCTAATTATTTGCATGGACACCCCATGCAATTAAAACACTGTTATATCGAATGTAGGGCCACATGTACGTGCGTTTTGTAACTCTCAAATCGGAAGCAGCGCTATTTGCGACCGTACAAAATGCAAAATGGTATGTACAAATGCCATTTCGGAGTCCCAAATAGTGATGCGACCAATTACTGAATCGCAAACATTTGCGACTCAAGTTTGCGACTCACAATTAAGAAATCGTAATTTGCGACTCGCAAACCGAATGTACAAGACATTCACAAATTGCAAATAGTGGCAAATAGGCCATTTTGCACACCCAGATTAGCACTGATTCAAAACAGGTGGTAATAACCAGAACCAAAGTATAAAAGCAGACCCAGAAGGCATCTGGGTTTTTCAAAATGGCTGCACTCTACGTGATTGCATGGAGGAGGCGAGTCCAGGCTGCCCAGCAGAGGAGGAGGAGGCGGAGACAGGAGAGGATATACAGAACCAGGCAGACCATATTCCAACAGACTGAGAAGGAAATATATAAGAAATATAGATTGAGCAGCACAGTCATCTTGGAGATTATTGAACTGCTTAAACCTCAGCTAGAAAGCCAAACCCTGCGCAGCTATTCCATACCCACACATATGCAAGTGCTGTGCTCACTGCACCTCTTGGCCTTGGGTAGCTATCAGGGGGTGATTGCTGTTGCTGGTGGGGTGTCCTAAAGTGCCCTGTCACGTTTCTTTATACGGTTCTTAGATGCCATACTCGCACACATGTCCAGATACATTTACCTTCCCAGGAATGCAGAGGAAATACACAACATCAAATTGGACTTCTACAGAATTGCAAACTTTCCCCATGTAATAGGGTGTGTGGACGGGACACATATACCCATATGTCCTCCTGCAAATCTGGAATATGTGTTCCGCAATAGGAAATGTACTCACTCAACATTCAGGTGGTATGTGATGCCCATAATGTCATAACTGATATAGTGGCAACATTTCCAGGGAGCACACATGATGCATACCGTACATATTCAGGCATACTCCAACGCCTAGAACTTGGGGAGTTTGATGATGGATATTTATTAGGTACTGTGTAGTACACACCAATGTCAGAAATACATTTTAATGCATAACCATGTTATGCCATGCTCATATCTGCAGTTTTGTTACACAGGTGATAGTGCATATGCTCTGAGGCCATGGATACTCATCCCATACCTAACACCTGCCAATCAGAATGAGAGGCGCTACAACATTGGACATCGGCGTACCAGAACCGTCATTGAGAGTACCTTTGGCATGTCGAAGTCACGTTTTAGATGCCTGCACAAAAGTGCTGGTGCACTCCAGTATGCTCCAGACTGCATGCAAGATTGTGGTGACATGTGCCGTCCTACACAACATAGCAACTAGACGTGGGCTACATCTCACCCTAGATTACACAGATTCTGAGGATGAGGAGCAGGAGCCACCATAACGACAACCTGGGGATGGTAGCATCGCAATGGAGGGCAGACTGAGACGGGATCACATAGCAACTCATTACTTTGGCAGGTAAGTGCCAACCGTAATAACACTCACAAATGTAAGACACACATAGCCAGGTTGTGCAAAACAAAAATATCCTTTAATGTCAGGAGTGCATAATGTAAATGGTGGCGTATAGCAAGGAGTAAAGAAGTATAATGTAACAAAGCCTTACACATTCAACTCATGTGCCTTAGGCTAAACCTAGTGAGAAACATCACACCCTCCTACGGCTACGACCACCATGGCCTGTTGCCTGGTTGGTCCACAGAAGTCTGGCGGGCACTGCTACTACGCAGGATGCGGGCATCCGAGGCAGAAATGCTGCGTATGCTTGATATGTCCTCACTGTCCTGAGGGGTGTCACCAGGAACTCTTGCTGCTTGGGAGGTATTAATGAGGTCAACAGCAGCAGTAATGCACCCTAGTCCCCTTGCCACATCTCCTGCAAAATGCCCTAGTTCAACCTGGAGTGTAACAGTGCGTCTGGACAGGCAGGTAGTTGTGGTGGTTAGGAGGCTAATGGACTGAGCCGGTCCAAACGTGCAGCTGTGTTGCGCTCTCTGCGCCTTGCATGGGCCCGATCCGCCACCATTTCCCTACATAGGTCATTGATGGCAGTGGTGAGGTTGACCATGTTGGTGTTCATGGTGGATAATTGGTTTTCAACATTTCCAAATCCCTGCGTGAGGGTCTGTTGCATCCGGTGGAGGTTCTGGTTCCTCATCTGCATTTGTTTGGTTTGCAGGCGGCGACTGCTCAGTAGGGATGCCTCCAGCCCAAGGACTTGTTCTGTTGTAACATCCTCCACACCTGCAACATGTGTCAGATGATGCCTTCTACGCCCAGACCCAGCTGTTCGCAGTGGCCGACTCTTACCCATCTGTGGCCCCGGTGTAAGGTTTACTGCCTCATTGTCCACATCTGTCTCCTCTGTGGTCTCATGTGCATGGTGGACAATCGGTGTGTTACTGAACTCCCCTGCGGAAATGCTGACTGCCTCATCTGCTGTCATGATGGCATCGTCATCTCCCTCCACACTTGAGTCATCAGTGGAAACTGGAGGGAGACCTGTGGGACACAGGGGATACACTGTCAGTGCCTCTCAGATGTATGGCTTATCAAAATAAATATTCCTCACATTTTAGACTACTGTACTACATTACCCATAATGCACTGAACTTGAGGTGGGCATATAGGCATGGAACAATTTGGATGATGCATGCTTTTGTGAACTGTGGTTGTGTGCATGGAGCCTTGAATAGTGTAATTAAGTGAGAGTTACTTACTTTTGGAGGTTCTAGGTGCTGAACTGTCCAGGTCCCCAATTCCAAAAACAGCCTCTGGCTCCAGAGTGGTCTCCACCATGCTCTCTATTGCTGTGGGTGGTGGTATTGTGGATGGTCCCCCACCTGTTCCATGCGCCTCCTTCAACCGCTCTGCAACACTTTCCTTGGTTCTTTACCTGACGTCATACCATCTTTTGCACACCTCCTCGATGGAGCGATGACTGACTCCAATGGCATTTATCTTGCTTTGTATGTCCAGCCAAATCTTTTTTTGTGTGTCAGGGACACTCATTGCTGCCTTTCCAAACAGGACCTCATGGTGTAGGCAGCACTCCTCAATGAGGACCTCCAACTCTTTGTCAGAGAATTTCAGCCTTCTCTTCCTCCCTGCAGTGGTTGCCTCCTTTGTTTGGCTTGCCATGGCTGAAGTTGCTCCTCTCAGCTGAGTGTAGCTCTGCTGTCTGTCCTGGCTAGACTTCTCCTATTTCCATGGGAGCTACTTTCTGGTTCTGAGGTCATCATCCAGCACCAGGAAGTGTAATTTCTCGTTTTTTTTGCACCTGTTCGCTAATTGCGACTCATTCCCAATTTGTGATTCTGTTAAACACCCATGTGCAATTTAGGAAATTGTAATTTGCGATTTCACAAATTGCGATGCGACTTGGCACCGAAACGCAAAAATTGATTTGCAATTTTTTCTTACGTCCCGTTTTGCAAGTCGGAATTAGCGATTTGCATTGAGTCGCTAATTTCGTCTCGCAATTTTTTAGCTTCATGCATGTGGCCCATAGTTTGAACATCACAATAAGTACATTCATTTAACCTTCCCTCCTGGAACCTAAAAAGTTCTCTACTTGCATGGGCACTCCATGCTGATATGTCACCTTTCCAACTTCCCTATTTGCTTGTCCCTGAGTAGAAGTCACTAATAAAAAAAGGGGTTGTGGTCTAGTCCTTTTCTATACCTTTTCATCAGCATTCGGTCCTTAGTATCATTACCAATATCCCAGTGTAACCCATTATCACCAACCCACCTGTGTCATCGTATGATTGCAATGTTCCACATTGGTCAGTTCTAGGAAACAGGTTGGCCACGAAAGATGCAGATCCTCTACTAGCCACAGACCATAAATGCTCAATTCATAAAGTGCTTTGTGCTCCATTTTCCACCGAACCATAAACTCTGAACATTCCCTCCCTTGAGAGGACAGATCCTCAAAAGTGCTATGTGCCATGATACTTCTATTCCCAAAGGAGGCTGCATGTATGGCTCTGCCTCATTTGCCTTTAAGCCCTTAATGTGTAATTTGCAAGATGGTTGCTTTTTTCATAAACTTTATAAACTTCTCTGATAACTGTCTCGATTCTCCTTTCAAGCAACATAGAACAGTTGCCATGCAGGTCCTCACATTTAAAACTCATAACATTGTTAACAGCCATAAACACCTTGGGGATTTTAGGCTATCACAGATCACATGAAATAGAGACTCCTCTGCTTGGTCACACCATCTGCAACACATGCTATTTTTGCCCTTCTTTTAACCATACTGGTAGCCCCTTAGTTGGATAAGGCAAAAGCGCAACCTAGTAGGCAAATATTTTGGGCAGTTGGAAAGTGACAGGCTCAGATATTCTGAGAGTACTCCCGGTGTGTAGAGCTCTATTTCCAAATCACTTTGGGCCTGATTACAACTTTGCAGGAGGGTGTTAATCCGTCCCAAATGTGACGGATATCCTGCCCACCGTATTACGAGTTCCATAGGATATAATGGACTCGTAATATGGTGGGTGGTATATCCGTCACATTTGGGACGGATTAACACACTCCTCCAAAGTTGTGATCAGGCCCTTTGTCCCCTAAATCGCGAAGGTCCTGCTCCGCTTAAATTATCTTTGCGAATTTCATTAATAATTTTGCTGTCCGTTTGTTTGGTAAGTTGTTAGGTGTTAGCTTCTCTTCATTCGGAGAACGAATGGTTGCCACCAATATGGATCCCCACACCAAACATGGCTCCTGGAATGTTTCCCCAAAAATTGTTTCACTGTACCGATTGATACCATTTACAATTTTTGGCAATATGAAGCAAATTTCGTCCTCATGGCCAGATGGTGCATTATTAGTTTGAACTCCAATCTAAATTGGTCCTGGCTGGTAAAGTCCAGGACTACAAATAAGTGGAGGTAACGGACGCATTGTTGGTTGTCTAGCCATTCATAAAGCTGATCTTTAAACATTGCTCCATATAATATTGTTGGCATCAGTTTGCTTGCAACCGTTGTCAACAGGGTCTTGTTATTTTGACAGGCAAGATTCCATTTAGGCTGTCCTATCTTGCACATCAAGTGATTGGCTGTTGTTTTCAGGGTGCCTAACTGAGACTTCTTTCATCAAGCATCACACCAAGATATTTAAAACATGCTACTTTTTCTATGAATGAGCCTCCAATAAACCAGGCACCTTTTTTTATCAACTTTCTAGAAAAAAAAATAAAAAATGATTTTGTCTTTGCTAAATTGATAATGTTGTCATATTCTGTGCAGTATCAGACAAGAGTGTCAAGTGACCACTGAAGACCTACTTTGGTACAGTGTAATAAAACTATATAATCTCAGTATTGTAGATTTTTATTTTCCTTTTCGCAAGGCGGACAGTTCCTGGAGGCAGCGAGGTTGCTTTCCATTTCAGCCATATATAAGTTAAAAGCAGATACACCTTTATTTGTGTAAATCTTTTCGGAAGTCAACCACATAGCTGATAATCTGACCTTTAGCCACATGCTACTATACAGTAACTCAATAGCCTTCAAAAGCTGGAGCGGAATCACCCGATTGCTTATCTTAGCTCTAAGCTGGCTACTTGAAATATCAAAAGCATTTGTAAAATCAGTGAAGGCCACCTTTAGAGGATGAGCTTTGGAGAGAAGGGCTTCAACGATTAGGCAGTTTAGAGCTAGAAGATTGTTCTCAATATTACAGTGCCTCTGAAAAACAGTCTGAAGCCATGTTTCTTGTCTTTAGCCCAGGATTCCAAATCAACGTTCAGTAATCTTGCAAAACACTTCCCTTCCATGTCCAGCAGCACAATGAGTAACATTCTGAGAAGAAGCAACTAAGAATGGGCTTCCAAAGATCTGTATTATGTTTTAGAAGGGCCACTGGTAGACCATTTGGACATGGGAGACCTGCTCCCCTCATCCTTGTTAGAGCCTTTGGGTCATATTTTGTCACTTGGGGGATATCTGTTTTTTATTTATTACTGCCATTTCTGCTCCAACCTATGGACAAGAAGTTTGTGACTGGTTTTGTTGCTTTGCATTAATCTTAGAAGTTGACTGTGATGTACTGCTGCTTGTTCCCCAATCTTGTTTGGCTCCCCACTTACTGGAGCTTGTGATGTTCCCTTCTGTGTCACCTTGTACAATTGCTTTATGTATACAGGCCACTTTTTTGAGGAGATGTTACAAGCCCTGGGTTTTTTGGTTTGCACTAGCGTATTTAATAAGTCCCAAAATTTCCTGCAATATTTTAGTTTGAGTGATCCTTGTGCTTTTCTTAAGAATTTGAATTTTTTCTTACATGCTCTTTGAATCAAAATGTTTATTCCTGAGACAGTGCAGAGCTTTAGTCAGTTCTTTTCTTAACTTCCAGGCTTTCTGATCCTACTGAGATGAGTGCTCCACTTACTGATTATCTGTAACTTGTCCTTTTTTAGGGTGCTCTGTCGAATGACTTTGAATTGATTCTACTAACTCAATCCAGCACTTCTTTACTCCATCATTCCTCTTAAGTTTGTGTAAGAAATGGGGTTTCTACTTGACTAGGGTATGCACCTAAGCCAGTCAGAACCCACCCACTCTAGTCAGGGCGAGGGAGTTACACACCAAAGATAACCCCTGCTCATCCCTTTGGTAGCTTGGCACGAGCAGTCAGGCATTTCCCAGAGCCAATGTGTAAAGCGATTGCACACCACACACAACACATGTGATGCACTATTCCCACCACAAAGGAAACACAACACCAAGTTATATAAAAATAAACTGTATAGTACCCAACATCATAAGACCAAACACGACATGCCAGTAATACCCTGCTACCCAAGCAGTTGTCAGAACTTTACACAGTACTATTACTCTGCAAAAGCTAGCAGTAGTCACATCAAACACATAGGTCACTGGTTATTCTGCAACAAAAGCAGTAGTCAGGAAAACATTATTATCACCACCAGGTACATGTCATAGTAAAACACATATCCTAAAAGCCCTGACATCATCACTAAAATGATGCATAGCACGGAACATTCCCATATCGAAGATCATCATTATCTTGCCCATATCATAATCAGCATATTTCTAGAAATGCTCACGACATGCACCTGCGCCTATGTTACATGCAGGGCGGTAAGCCCCAGCCTCACACATGAAGCCCAGGAGCTCTGGGAATCCTATTACAATCTATATGATACTTTTGTGGTACCCAGGGTAACGACCTCGCTTCCCTTATGGGGGGCAGCTACCACAAGAAATACCATGCTGTGACTGTGAAGTAGGGGGTGGAGGCTCTTGTGGGCCCTGTCTCTCCAAGCCAAGGGAGAAAAGAAATCGCCCAGCAGCCGCATGCGTGCACGCGGCATGGCTGCCATCTGCCCCCAAGCGCTACCTCTCTGGGGTAGCCCGCCCAGAGCCTTCCATGGCCAGCCTAGCTGCTGCTCCTCTCCTTGGGGTTGCAAGGCCCAGAACGGTCACTTAAGATATGCCACCAAAGGGTATTGGGAGAAGGGCACACAGATCTCCTACGTCGGCGGGACAACCTCAAAGGTTCCCCACTTGGCGGTAATGACACACCCCGCCTGTCCTGCCATATCGGCAGGCGAACGTGCTTTCTCCCCGGGTCGCAGCAGTGATCCTTTTGCTGAGCAGTTACTGCTAGTGCCCAGGGGGCACTATCCCATGTGCTCCTGTGCCCGGGGGGCACCAATCCAAAAGCGCACTTCCTTGCGCCAACTTTCTTTGATCTGGCCAGGCCACGGCGTTGACTCCCCATGGATTTCCCTCTAACAAGGAAAAACAGGCAGCCAGAGTGGCACGTTCGTTCTGCACTCCCAAATACTGTAGCCTGAAGCGCTTTTCACACGCCGACAGGCACAACAATAAAGCACTCTCCTTGTTCTGAAGGTGCAGCCGTAACATCGCTCTGCCTGCGCCACGGCGATCCTCAGTTGCAGTGCTCGCCAGCGCTGGGGGGCAAGAAAAGCTGCAGGGGAACAGGGTCCTCCTCATCCTGCCCCTGGAGACAGTGACATGGGGATCCAGGGCTGTAGGGCCCCAGCAAACAGGCCAGCACAAAGGGTTGCAGTCAGTGACAGTTCCTCTAGTGACCCAGCAGGTCACGCATCAGGACAACAGCAGCAGTCCAAGGCGGTTTCTGGCGAGTCCCTCCAGCACCATCCTGTGTCCAGTTCTGTAATCCATTAGTGTCTCTCTAACATGGGGAAAATCCCCTGTACTCATACTCAGTTTTGCACAACTCTTACAAAGGTGGGTAAAAGAGGTTCCAACCAGTTGCAACTGGTTCTAGGAGTGTCTCCTCTCTCCTCCAGCACAGGCTCCAGACATCATTCAGGGGTAAACGAGCCCTTTGTGTGAGGCCAGGGCACAGCCTTTACTAATGCAGGTGTGTCCCGCCTGCCCTTCTCTCAGCCCAGGAAGACCATTCAATATGCAGATGCACCTCAGTGACACTGCTATCCTCTCTGTGTACAGGCTGTCTGAAAAGTATGCACAAAGCCCAGCTGTCACTCTGCCCCAGACGTGGATTGAAGTCAAGCTACAAAACACCACAGTCATAAGCCCAGAGAAATACTTTCTAGAAGTGGCATTTCTATAATGGTAATAAAAACTCCACCTACACCAGTAAGAAGCATTTCTTACTACCATTACAACCACACCAAACATGCCTACACTACCCCTCATAGATCAGACAATATCCCCTAGACATAAGGCAGGGCATCTCAAACGCAATCCTTATGAGCAAGGCAGCACTAACATCAGTGAGACACCAAATAGGCTGTTTGTCACTACCAAGACAGGCCACACAACCAGGCACATGTCCTGCCTTATACATACCTAGCACTCTGTCCATAGGGCTAGCTAGGGCCTACCTCAGGGGTGACGTATATGTAGTAATGGGGGAGTTCCAGGCCTAGGAAGTAAATTTAGATGCTAGGTCCCGGTGGCAGTAAACTGCTCATGCAGACCCTGCGTTAGCAGGTCTGAGGCAGGTTTGAAAGGCTACTTCTGTGGTTGACGCAAGCTGTGCTGCAGGCCCACTAGCAGTATTTAATTTACAGTCCCTGGGTATAGGGATACCACTGTACAAGGGACTTAGAGGTAAATTAAATGTGCCAATTAGGTGTAAGCCAATCATACCAACTTTAGAAGGGACAGCACCTGCACTTTTTCACTGATCGGCAGTGATAAAGTGCTCAGAGTGATAGAGCCAACAAGAGGTCAGAAAAAAAATAGGAGGAAGGAAGCAAAATGTTTGGGGATGACCCTGCAAAAAGGGCCAGGTCCAACAGTTCCTAACTCCATTTTATCAGACCCTGATCTTGTTTCAATTTGATTCTGTCTCTTCCATTCCAGCTTATTCGTTTGATCGGGTAGATCTCCCTGTTTTTTAACCAATGAACTTAATATTATGGAATGTTTCTATGATGAAGCTGATCTTGCAGGACATAACTGTTGGTGTTGTAGAGCTATCATCCTCCATATCTGATGAAATGTCTAGAGTTTTCATCAGATTTAACTTGTTGAACGGCTGCAGATGCTAAATCTCTAACACATATGGGAAGTATTTCAGTCTACAGAATATCTACGTTTTTTTGTTATTTTTTAATTTCTAAATAAACATGTTTTAATGTTAATTTGTTAGTCAAAATTAATCCGAACAAAAAATGCATAATGTTTAAAGTAGGAACTGCACCTCCCATAATGCATCTGAATGGTTATAGTAAGAATTGTTGTAGAGTGTTTTTTGATTAAGAAGTGAGTCAAAAGTTACAAAACCATAACTATTGCACACAAAGCACTGTACGTTTAAATAACATTTTCTTCTCCCTTTGATCTACTTGGAGTGGCTGAGGCATCAATGTCTGACAGACCAACAATGGTTTCAGTCTGAGGGCACTCCTTATCACTATCAAGCCTTCGATAGCTGCAGTAGGTTGCTGGGTGGGGCCTCTGCAAGTCTGATTGTGAACTTTTCAGTGAGGGGTAACTGCAGATTGTACCAGCACTTTCTAATTTCTTCAGTAGTGAAATATGTCTTCCTAATAATGCTAATTTTGACCTACATATTTTTCCATATTTATCTTTTCTGAGTGTCAGGCTCTTAAAAAGAACTTTTTACAAACAGCTTATCATGATGGGAAACACATTCTTCTGTTAGCACCTCAAGCTCCTTTTTACTGAAATGTGGCTTCCATTTGCACCCTCCTGCATCCTTCTCGTTCGCATCTCAGGGCATGCTGACCAAAAAACACGGAAGATGCCTTAAAGCATTGAGAAAGTTAGCTAAATCACCCAGCCTGTCCTTTTCTGTGAATCGTGGAACTCAGTTGAGAATGTGTGACCTCTTTTCATCATCGTGAGGTCATTATGCTGCATCCGAAAGCGACATTCACTAGTGATTACCAAAAAGTAATTGCTATTTGGTCATCGCAAATTCAGTAATTATGACTATGATACATTGAGAATAGTGATTTTTGAATTGAGATTGCTACTTCCTTGTACATTTTACCCTGAGTCCTTTCTTTTTGTTCATTGCCCAGGGAAAGTATGTAATTGTTACGTGATGGCTGCCTCCTTGACCTGTGCAAACGTTTTCAGCTCAAACGCATCATGGCTTGCAGCCAATAGAATGAAGGAGTTTTCTGGCATCATACATGAGTGTCTGCATCGGTTACTACAGGTACTGGCGTGTAAGTGCTTTAATTTCCAATTACAATATCACAATAAATGAATAGTTTTCTAACCGTCCAGATACATTAAAGTTTTTTAAATGCCAATAACTTTTCCCCCAAATTTATATTTATACATTGTATAATTCATTTCCAATGCACATATGTACTGGAGAAGGCTCAGAAAATAAAGGCCCTCATTCTGACCTTGGCGGGCGGCGGAGGCCGCCCGCCAAAGTCCCGCCGTCAGGTTACCGTTCCGCGGTCGAAAGACCGCGGCGGTAATTCTGACTTTCCCGCTGGGCTGGCGGGCGGTCGCCTTCAGACCGCCAGCCAGCCCAGCGGGAAAGAGGCTTCCACGATGAAGCCGGCTCGGAATCGAGCCGGCGGAGTGGAAGCTGTGCGACGGGTGCAGTTGCACCCGTCGCGTATTTCACTGTCTGCGCAGCAGACAGTGAAATACATGTAGGGGCCCTCTTACGGGGGCCCCTGCAATGCCCATGCCAGTGGCATGGGCACTGCAGGGGCCCCCAGGGGCCCCGCGACCCCCCCTACCGCCATCCGGATCCCCGGCGGTCCGACCGCCGGGATCTGGATGGCGGTAGGGGGGGTCGGAATCCCCGCGGTGGTGCAGCAAGCTGCGCCGCCGCGGAGGATTCAATGGGGCGGCGGTACACTGGCGGGACCCCGCCAGTGGTGCCGGTCCGACCGCGGCTTTACCGCCGCGGTCGGAATCCCCATTGGAGCACTGCCGGCCTGTCGGCGGTGCTCCCGCGGTCCTCCGCCCTGGCGGTCAAAGACCGCCAGGGTCAGAATGACCACCAAAATGTATTTCTATTGTTAAAACCTACACATATTTACATGTGATGTGATGTGAATCGATGCTCCCTCTAATGTACTGACCACAGATGTAACTGTAGTAAAACCATTCTGGTGAAATAGTGATTCCAAATGTCATGCCTGAGATTTACTTACTCCTGAAGATTCAACGTAAAGCATGCTTGGACTGACCCATTTGGGAACCTGGCCTTTCCCTGGGACTTTGAGACGGTGGTATTGGTTTAGGTGCTATGGGCTGAGCCAGAGCGTTTCTCACCTGGCACGTTTCACCACTTTAAAAGCAAATCATGTAAAGCCAATAGTTTTAAAAGAATGCCAGTCAGACCACGCTCACTTTAAACGCATTTTTTTTGTATATGGTTGGTCCTGCTGCTTCGGTTTAGATTCCATGAGCATGGTACATGCACATCAAGATGACATCCCTTCTATCTTAACAAGGAAACCGAAATTAAACCTAGACTCCGCACATTAGCTCAGTGATTGCAATTACAACTACTAGAATAACAAATGATCTGGACGATACAACAGAGATGCATGCCTTTACATTCACATCAGGGAAGTGCATAGCTCAGCTGCAGACAGGCTCATGTGAAACTCATGCCCTGCAGGCTTTATACATTTTCTATTATCCCAGGGGTAGAGGGGGCCAGTTCAGATCATCAAGGCTTCTTTTAATGCTGTGAAATTGCTTCTGGGGAATAAACTCTCACAGCATTCCACTGCTCTTCAACATATTCCCATCTGCAAAAAGCTTCACTGGCAGCATGTCTGCTGCAGGACGGATTGGGGTGGAAGCCTTGGACACTAAGGCCCATATTTAAACTTTTTGACGCAAAACTGCACTGACGCAGTATTGCGTCAAAAATATTACCACCGGCTAACGCCATTTCTTTTTGCTGTGCGGGTGTCAAATGTATACTTTGACACACGGTGGTGCAAACCACAGGTGTAAGTCATTTTCTCTGACGCACACCACAGCGTCACGTCGTAAAGGAAAACGACGTTAACGTGGTGGAAATGACTGTTGTAGGAAAGTCCTTTTTTTTTGCCTGATCACCCCCACTCTTTCTGGATAGGTACTGGTGGTTACTGACTCTTGGCTGTGCACTGGGTACTGCTTACCAGTCCCAGGGCCAGTGCTCTGTGTAAAATGGATATGCAAATTAGGCTAATTATAATTGACTAAGTTAACCTACCTATAAGTCCCTAGTATATGGTAGGGCATGTAGGTTTAGGGACCACAGCATAGGTGTGCACACCTAGGTGCACTGCTGAGGTGCCCAGTGTCATTTTAAAAGCAAGCCTGCCTTGCTGGCTGCTTTTAAATTAAAGTTATATGCAAATTCGACTTTGGAATTAAAGGTACTTCCAAAGTCTTAAACTACCTCATTTTTACATATAAGTCACCCCTAAGGTGTGCCCTATGTGCCCCTAGGGCTGGGTGCCATGTAACTATAAGCAGGGACTTTATAAAAATAGATTTATAAGCCCTGGTGAGGTAAAAACAGCCAAATTCGTTTTTCCCTCATTGAAGTAAATGGCCTTCATAGGCTAGAATGGGCAGACTTTATTTTAAATTTTAAAGTCTCCTTAAATGTTACATACCAAGAATTTGGTATCAAATTGATTGTTGTAATAAATCCCACAACTTCCAGTTGTTGGATTTAATATAACTTGTCCAGGTAAAAAGTTTAGACTTTACCTAAAAAGTTGCCAATTTCAGCTCTGCATTGTTTTTGCTGCTGTGCTCTGATTGGCCAGCCTGCAGCAGCTTCTGCCAGGCTGCCTTGATTAGGTGTGAAGTGGCCAGGCTTCACACAAAGGAATGTGCTTGGGGGAGAGAATCTCCCCTCAGCAGATGGTGAGGCAGGAAGGGGGAGGGCTGCCAAACTGGTCTTCAAAGGCAGAGAAGGACATTTGCAGCACCCAGCAACACCCCCACATCCTGCAACCCCAGACAATTAGGTGCCCCCTTGATTAGATTAGGAGAGGGGTGTGTTTATGATTTTTAGCCACACCAGTGGGTGGGCTCAGCCAGATGTAACCTCCAAAAATCAGATTCATCCATGTTGGATTTTTAGAGACTGTTGCCTTCTGGGATGGATTTTTGCCACACTTCCCAGGAAGTGGTCATCACAGGGGGACGACCCTGTCCCTGATTGGAGAACCAGGGCCCCCCTGCTTTTCACCCAGGAGCAAGGATAAAACTGGCAGACCTGCCCCCACACCTCAGATCCCCTCCAGAATTCTACTCCCTCCAGTTTGCTACAGGTGAAAAATTGCTATCCAGAGTCCCCTGCACCAACTCCTGAAAAAGTGACCAGCTGACCACTGTCCAGTGGCCAAAAAGGAGTTTGCGCCAGGTGCATTCTGGGAGTTGAAGTCCGCACTTCCCAAGGACCATCACAGAACTTCTGGACCCTTGGGGTGAGCTGTGGACCCCAAAAGAACCTTAAAAGAACATCTGGGTGAAGCCCCAGAAGTTTGGAAAAGATTGGAGAATTTTTGAAAAAAAGCTCCATAAAGTGACCGACCCGACGCGGAAATTCTAGCCGGCTTGCCTCAACCGCGACCCGGCCTGACTTCGTGGTTCGTCCCGGTAAAGAAAAACATCCAAAAAAGAGACTAAGTCCGAAGGTAAAAAGTTGACCGGGACCTCCCAGCCATCGTATCCGAGAAAGGCTCCACGGACGTCGGATCAAGATCCAGGTTTACCCCGGTCGAAGGATTTTCATCTCGAAAAAACGACTAAGTCCGAAGGTAAAAATCACCACCGAGGAAACCGACTTCGCGTATCCGGACAAGGGCTCCAGGAGGTCGGATTCAACTGGCAGGTTCGTCCCGGGGAAGAAAAACATCAAAAAAGAGACTAAGTCAGAAGGTAACTTTTTAACCGAGGCCTCCCGCGACTTGTAGCCGAGCAGGGCTCCATCGCGGTCGGCCTGAAAGTTTGACTTTGCCCCGGTCCTGGTGCAACCAGATGACCCGATTGGCGCTTTTTGTTTCTAAGCGCTAGAAAATAATAATACTTTAAAAATTCATATCTCCGGTTCCCCTGAACCGATTTTAATCGTTTTTGTGTCATTTTAAAGATAAAAATATAAGCTATTTTTATAAATTGGTTTTGGATTTTTAAACTGTTTCCTGTGTTTTATTTAATTACTGTTTTGTGATATTTGAATGCTTTACACTTTGTCTCCTAAGTTAAGCCTTGACGCTCGTTGCCAAGCTACCAAGGGTTGAGCTGGGATTAATTTACTGAGACCTAACTGTACCTATGTGGAGGTTAGTGGCTTGTTGCTAGGTGTAGGTACCTACCTGCCCTACCAATAACCCATTTTCCAACATAATTGGAAGCAGCGACGGGATCCTGTACTTGTGTTCAATATCACGTTACAGTTTTAGGTAAAACAAATTAAAAATCCTTTAAATTGTCCTAGTGCAAAAATTGTTTTTAATTTAAAATTTTTTTTTTTTTTATTAATTTGGATTTATTTCAATTATTGAATTTTTGTAATTTTTCTAAATTCTTGGTTCCAATTTTTGCAAAAAGTTTTTGTTGACACAAAACTAGGGAACCATGGAGCTTGATCTGGCTAGCCTACCCACACTGACAGTAGTCCAGCTTAGGGGGTTGTGTATTGAAAGAGGGTTGCCTGCAACCACTAATCTCAGGAAGGAAATCCTGATTAAATCCCTGACAGCATGGGCTGAGGCCCAAGAGGTAGAGACAGAGGAAGCTCCAGAGGAGGAAGAAAAAGGGGAAGATGCTAGCTCTAACCTTTCAGGGGAGGGAAGGCATCAGACCCCAAGTGAGGAAGAGGAGGAACGGTCCTCAGTGGATACAGTCACTAGGGGCAGACCCAAAGCTAGTGGTAGGAAGGGGGTCCTTTCAGGAGGAGAGAACCCATCCATCAGAGAAAGAGAGCTGGAAGCCCAGCTAGCCTACATAGCTTTGGAAGCAGATAAGCTTGCCCTAGAAAAGAAAAAGTGGGCAAGCAAAGAAAAAAAAGATGGAGGCAGCGAGAAAGAAACTGAGGTGTCCCTGGGTGGGGGTTTTGCCCCCAGATTACCCAAAGGGGTGGTTCCTGCCTATGTAGAGGGGGATGACATAGATAAGTGGCTGGGGGCCTTTGAGAGGGCCCTCCAGATGAGGAAAGTCAAGCCTCAGTACTGGGGTTCACTCCTTTGGGAGTTAGTTCCCAACTCTGGGAGGGATAGGCTCCTAACCATGAGTGGGGAGGATGCAGACTCATACCCCAGTATGAAGAGTTGCTTGACTAAAAAGTTTGGTCTAACCCCAGAGCAGTATAGGCTCAAGTTTAGGGACACCCAAAAGACAAGCACCCAGTCCTGGGTGGACTTTGTGGACATTTCAGTAAAGGCACTGTAGGGCTGGATACAGGGCAACCGGGTAAGTACCTTTGAGGGGCTGTACAATTTGATTATGAGGGAGCACCTTCTAACTAATTGTGTCCAAGAGAGGCTCCGCCAGTATCTAGTAGACTCTAGGTTGACCAACCCCAGAGAGCTGGGGGAGGCAGCAGATGACTGGTTAAGAACTAGGGTTAACCAGAAACCCCCAGGGGGTGATCAGAAAAAGGGAGGACATGGTTCTTCTCAGGGGAAGAACCAGGGGAAAGATGACAAAAAACCCAAAGAGTCCTCACGAGAGTCCCCAAAAACTTCTCAGGGAGGGGGAGACCCGAGCCAATTCACTTTTAAAGGGAAAGGGTATCAGGGAAAGAATAATGATCCTGCTAAAGCAGGAAAGTTTCAGGAGCTTGCTAAGGCCGGCAAGTGTTTTGACTGTCATCAGCCAGGACATAAAAGAGGAGATGCTATCTGCTCCAAGAAGCCCCCCACTGGTGGGCAATCCCAGGGGATTGCTAGTGTAGGGTTGGGGGTGGAAGTTGGCCCAGGGGTGGAATCTGGGTACACTGAGGTCACCTTAGTATCCGTGGGTGGGGTGGACATTGCAACTATGGCCACCTTACCTCCCATCATGGAGAGGTATAGGCAGAGGCCTAAAGTCAATGGGACTGAAGTGGAAGCTCTGAGAGATACAGGAGCCAGTGTGACAATGGTCGCAGAAAAGCTGGTTTCTCCAGAGCAGGTCTTACCTGGTGTCTTCCACCAGGTGACTTATGCAGATACCAGAACCAAACTCCATCCCATGGCTATGGTGAGTCTGGAATGGGGAGGTGTGACTGGCCCTAAAAAAGTAGCTGTAGCTCCTGCCCTCCCAGTAGAGTGTCTACTGGGGAAGAATCTTGAAGCATCTGAGTGGTCAGAAGTGGAAAGAAGGGTCCATGCACAGATGCTGGACCTCCCTGAATGGGTGTGTGCTGTGACCAGGTCACAGGCGGCACAACAGGGGAATGCTGGACACTTGGACCCTGGAACAATGGGCCAAGCCTCCAAGAAAAAGAGAAAAGGCACTGGGTCTGGCTTGCCAGCCCCAACAAGTACAGAGGGTCAGGAAGAATCCAACCCTGAGGAGGAGGATCTGAACTCTGAGGGAGGGACACCTTCCCTGCAAACTCTGCCTGACTTGGCAGAACTGCAAGGGGCAGGTGGGCCCACCAGAGAAGATTTGTGCCAGGGACAAAGAGAGTGTCCCACTCTTGAGGGCCTGAGGCAGACTGCTGCCAGGCAAGAACAAGGGGATACCAGTGGTACCCACAAGGTTTACTGGGAGGATGGAGTTCTCTACACTGAGGCAAGGGCCCTTAAAGAAGGGGCTACTAGGAGAGTAGTGGTCCCCCAAAAGTATAGAGAATTCCTCCTTACCTTAAGCCATGATATCCCCTTAGCTGGTCATTTGGGACAGACCAAGACCTGGAGCAGGCTGGTCAACCATTTTTATTGGCCCGAAATGTCAGAAAAAGTCAGGGAGTTTTGCAGCTCCTGTGTCACCTGTCAAGCCAGTGGCAAGACAGGGGGCAAGCCAAAGGCTCCCTTGATTCCACTGCCAGTGGTTGGGACTCCCTTTGAGAGGGTGGGGATTGACATTGTTGGTCCCCTAGACCCACCAACTGCTTCAGGTAACAGGTACATTGTGGTGGTAGTGGACCATGCCACCAGGTACCCTGAGGCAATACCCCTCCGGACAGTCACTGCTCCCACAGTGGCTAGGGCCCTACTTGGTGTGTTCACCAGAGTGGGATTCCCAAAGGAGGTGGTGTCAGATAGGGGCACAAACTTTATGTCAGCCTATCTGAAAGCCATGTGGGAGGAGTGTGGTGTTACTTATAAGTTCAGCACACCCTACCATCCACAGACCAATGGTCTGGTGGAAAGATTCAATAAGACCCTGAAGGGCATGATCATGGGTTTGTCTGACAAACTCAGGAGGAGATGGGATGTCCTCCTCCCATGCCTGCTGTTTGCCTACAGGGAGGTGCCACAGAAGGGGGTTGGATTCAGCCCCTTTGAGTTACTGTTTGGGCACCCTGTAAGAGGCCCATTGTGCTTGGTGAGAGAGTCTTGGGAAAAGCCTCTCAAGGAATCCAAGGAGAATGTGCTGGATTATGTACTAGGCCTGCGGTCTCGCATGGCTGAGTATATGAAGAAGGCAAGCAGAAACCTGGAGGCCAGTCAGGAGCTCATGAAGCTCTGGCATGATCAAAAGGCTACCATGCCTGAGTATCACCCAGGACAGCTGGTGTGGGTTTTGGAGCCCATGGCTCCTAGGGCACTACAGGCCAAATGGACTGGGCCCTATCCAATCCTAGAGAAAAAAGGTGAGGTCACCTACTTGGTGGACCTTGGCACCCCCAGGAATCCTCACAGGATCCTACATGTAAACAGGATGAAACCCCACCAGGACAGGGCAGACATGACCATGCTGATGGTCACTGATGAAGGGAAGGAGGAGGAGGGTGAACCTCTGCCAGACCTCCTGTCCTCAAAGGCAAAAGATGGGTCAGTGGAGGGAGTGGTACTTTCTCCCAAATTGACAGATCAGCAACAACAAGACTGTAAGCAAGTCTTGGGACAGTTTGCTAGTCTGTTCTCCCTGACCCCTGGACTCACCAATTGGTGTGTCCATGATGTTGACACTGGTGACAGCTTGCCTGTCAAGAACAAGCTGTACAGGCTGTCTGACCAGGTCAAGGCCAACATCAAAGCTGAAGTGGCTAAGATGTTGGACCTGAAGGTAATTGAGCCCTCTGATAGTCCTTGGTCCAGTCCAGTGGTACTGGTGCCCAAAGCTAATCCCCAAGGTGGGAAGAAAGAATTAAGATTCTGTGTGGACTACAGAGGTCTAAATGCAGTCACTAGGACTGATGCTCACCCCATACCTAGAGCTGATGAGCTCATTGACAGGTTGGGGGCTGCCAAATTCCTGAGCACATTTGATCTGACCTCAGGATATTGGCAGATTGCCTTAAATCCAAGAGCTAAGGAGAGGTCAGCATTTTCCACACCAGAGGGCCACTTTCAGTTCAAGGTGATGCCCTTCGGGATGAAAAATGCTCCTGCCACCTTCCAACGGTTGGTGAATAGAGTCCTATCTGGGTTGGAATCTTTTAGTGCAGCTTATCTGGATGATATAGCTGTATTTAGTTCCACCTGGAGGGACCACCTGGTCCACCTGAAGGAAGTGCTTCAGGCCCTGCTTCAAGCAGGCCTGACTATCAAGGCAAGCAAGTGCCAGATAGGGCAAAGTTCTGTTGTGTACCTGGGCCACCTTGTTGGTGGAGGCCATGTACAACCTCTCCAGCCCAAGATCCAGACTATCCTGGATTTGGAGGCTCCAAAAACCCAGACTCAGGTCAGGGCCTTTCTTGGCCTGACTGGGTATTACAGGAGGTTTGTTCAAAATTTTGGGACCATAGTGGCCCCTCTAACTGAGCTTACCTCCAAGAAACAGCCCAAGAAGGTCATTTGGACCCCAGAGTGTCAAAAAGCTTTTGACACCCTAAAACAGGCTATGTGTTCAGCACCAGTGTTACTGGCCCCTGACTATAGCAAGGAATTTGTAGTGCAAACAGATGCTTCAGAGGAAGGGATTGGGGCAGTGTTAGCACAAGTTAATGAAGAGGGCCATGATCACCCAGTTGCCTTCATCAGCAGGCGACTACTCCCCAGAGAGAAAAAATGGAGTGCCATTGAGAGGGAGGCCTTTGCTGTGGTTTGGTCCCTGAAGAAGTTGAGGCCTTACTTGTTTGGCACTCACTTCCGTGTACAAACTGACCACAGACCTCTCAGATGGTTGATGCAGATGAGGGGGGAGAACCCAAAACTGTTAAGGTGGTCCATTTCCCTACAGGGGATGGACTTCACAGTGGAGCACAGACCTGGGACTGCTCATGCCAATGCAGATGGCCTTTCCAGGTTTTTCCACTTAGCTGATGAGGACTACCAGGGTGTAGGTTAGTACCCATCACCTTTCATCTGGGGGGGGGCAGTGTAGGAAAGTCCTTTTTTTTTTGCCTGATCACCCCCACTCTTTCTGGATAGGTACTGGTGGTTACTGACTCTTGGCTGTGCCCTGGGTACTGCTTACCAGTCCCAGGGCCAGTGCTCTGTGTAAAATGGATATGCAAATTAGGCTAATTATAATTGACTAAGTTAACCTACCTATAAGTCCCTAGTATATGGTAGGGCATGTAGGTTTAGGGACCACAGCATAGGTGTGCACACCTAGGTGCACTGCTGAGGTGCCCAGTGTCATTTTAAAAGCAAGCCTGCCTTGCTGGCTGCTTTTAAATTAAAGTTATATGCAAATTCGACTTTGGAATTAAAGGTACTTCCAAAGTCTTAAACTACCTCATTTTTACATATAAGTCACCCCTAAGGTGTGCCCTATGTGCCCCTAGGGCTGGGTGCCATGTAACTATAAGCAGGGACTTTATAAAAATAGATTTATAAGCCCTGGTGAGGTAAAAACAGCCAAATTCGTTTTTCCCTCATTGAAGTAAATGGCCTTCATAGGCTAGAATGGGCAGGCTTTATTTTAAATTTTAAAGTCTCCTTAAATGTTACATACCAAGAATTTGGTATCAGATTGATTGTTGTAATAAATCCCACAACTTCCAGTTGTTGGATTTAATATAACTTGTCCAGGTAAAAAGTTTAGACTTTACCTAAAAAGTTGCCAATTTCAGCTCTGCATTGATTTTGCTGCTGTGCTCTGATTGGCCAGCCTGCAGCAGCTTCTGCCAGGCTGCCTTGATTAGGTGTGAAGTGGCCAGGCTTCACACAAAGGAATGTGCTTGGGGGAGAGAATCTCCCCTCAGCAGATGGTGAGGCAGGAAGGGGGAGGGCTGCCAAACTGGTCTTCAAAGGCAGAGAAGGACATTTGCAGCACCCAGCAACACCCCCACATCCTGCAACCCCAGACAATTAGGTGCCCCCTTGATTAGATTAGGAGAGGGCAGGAGAGGGGTGTGTTTATGATTTTTAGCCACACCAGTGGGTGGGCTCAGCCAGATGTAACCTCCAAAAATCAGATTCATCCATGTTAGATTTTTAGAGACTGTTGCCTTCTGGGATGGATTTTTGCCACACTTCCCAGGAAGTGGTCATCACAGGGGGACGACCCTGTCCCTGATTGGAGAACCAGGGCCCCCCTGCTTTTCACCCAGGAGCAAGGATAAAACTGGCAGACCTGCCCCCACACCTCAGATCCCCTCCAGAATTCAACAAGAAAGGAACTAAAGAAGAAGAAGGACTGCCCTGCTGGACCCCTGGCCTGCACCTGGACCCTGCACTCAGAAAGACTGCACCAGCTGCACACTTGGGCTTCACCACAAGAAGGACTTTGCCTGGCTTCAACTGGTTCAAGGAGGGACTCCCTGTTTGCTACAGGTGAAAAATTGCTACCCAGAGTCCCCTGCACCAACTCCTGAAAAAGTGACCAGCTGACCACTGTCCAGTGGCCAAAAAGGAGTTTGCGCCAGGTGCATTCTGGGAGTTGAAGTCCGCACTTCCCAAGGACCATCACAGAACTTCTGGACCCTTGGGGTGAGCTGTGGACCCCAAAAGAACCTTAAAAGTACATCTGGGTGAAGCCCCAGAAGTTTGGAAAAGATTGGAGAATTTTTTTTAAAAAGCTCCATAAAGTGACCGACCCGACGCGGAAATTCTAGCCGGCTTGCCTCAACCGCGACCCGGCCTGACTTCGTGGTTCGTCCCGGTAAAGAAAAACATCCAAAAAAGAGACTAAGTCCGAAGGTAAAAAGTTGACCGGGACCTCCCAGCCATCGTATCCGAGAAAGGCTCCACGGACGTCGGATCAAGATCCAGGTTTACCCCGGTCGAAGGATTTTCATCTCGAAAAAACGACTAAGTCCGAAGGTAAAAATCACCACCGAGGAAACCGACTTCGCGTATCCGGACAAGGGCTCCAGGAGGTCGGATTCAACTGGCAGGTTCGTCCCGGGGAAGAAAAACATCAAAAAAGAGACTAAGTCAGAAGGTAACTTTTTAACCGAGGCCTCCCGCGACTTGTAGCCGAGCAGGGCTCCATCGCGGTCGGCCTGAAAATTTGACTTTGCCCCGGTCCTGGTTCAACCAGATGACCCGATTGGCGCTTTTTGTTTCTAAGCGCTAGAAAATAATAATACTTTAAAAATTCATATCTCCGGTTCCCCTGAACCGATTTTAATTGTTTTTGTGTCAATTTAAAGATAAAAATATAAGCTATTTTTATAAATTGGTTTTGGATTTTTAAACTGTTTCCTGTGTTTTATTTAATTACTGTTTTGTGATATTTGAATGCTTTACACTTTGTCTCCTAAGTTAAGCCTTGACGCTCGTTGCCAAGCTACCAAGGGTTGAGCTGGGATTAATTTACTGAGACCTAACTGTACCTATGTGGAGGTTAGTGGCTTGTTGCTAGGTGTAGGTACCTACCTGCCCTACCAATAACCCATTTTCCAACAACTGTGAGCCGTTTTACGACACAGCAAACTGGATATGCAGAGTTTTTTTACACAATTGCATCAAAAAGCGCCACAAACACTGCAAAATGTGCATAGGAGAGCCAAAATGGATCCCAGATGCCTGCACAGACCCTAGGAAGATGACAACAGACCAGGAACCAGCCAGGAGAACCCACACAAGACACAGGACAGGGAGAAGAAGAAAATAATTTGTCGCTTCAGTGCAGAGGATCAGGAAATTCTGGTGAAAGAGGTGACGGAACACCAGCACCAACTGTTTG
The DNA here is from genome assembly GCF_031143425.1 of Pleurodeles waltl. NCBI lineage: Eukaryota > Metazoa > Chordata > Amphibia > Caudata > Salamandridae > Pleurodeles > Pleurodeles waltl. The sequence goes on along the minus strand of NC_090445.1, from coordinate 1,618,361,064 downwards.
TCACCTCAAAGTTGCCAATTAGTAGGAGAGAGGCAATATGGCAACAAATTGTTGACAAGATTAACAGTGTGGCAGAAGTAGGCAGAACAGTCATCGAGTGCAAGAAACGCTGGCATGACTGCAAGCGCAGGACCAAGGAAAAGATGGACTGCAGACTGGAGTGGGAGTCCAGCACACCAGAAGGGCCCTGGATCACATGGAGGAGATGGTGACAGCCGTCATCCCTGAGGAGATCGTCACAGGGATTCAAGGACAGGGCAGAGCAGACTACCAGGAGACAACACACATGCAAGGTAAGTCGCATGGGGAATTAAAATGCACTAATGTTAACTGCCAACGGGGGGAATACCTACTACACAATGCATGTAAGTCATGATATTCAGGGAGTGGCATGGGTAAAGGGGCACGGCACAGGGGGCATTGCCCATTCAGAGGAAACCTTGGGCACACCACTACACAACACCAACAACCTTTGCATGGGGGTATGCTGCCATGCCAAGGATGTTGCAAAGGTAAAGCCAGGCTAGGAGGGAAGGGCACAACGTTAAACTGGCATCCCGTCACACATCAGCCACTATACTCCCTACATTAACTAGGGCCCAATTAACAACCTCTGGCCATACCTACAAGTGGAATGTAACATTGACAACAGTTGCCACTACCACCTCTGCTGTGTGTGCTGGCCAAGTAGCTAATGGCAGTAACATCCCCATGGATCTAAAACACCCAAATTAGAGGGTTCAGGATGACAACGTTAACAATCCCCTGAAACAAGACAAATGTTCCAATCCTGCCAAATGTGAATGTCCATAGTTGCCGCAAACATCAGCCAATGTCATCCACATTAGGAGGTACACAGCACTAATGTCATCCGCATGCTGCATATATCAGGGTCTACCCTGTGCCTGGGTCACAATGCAACATCCCAAATGTCATACTGCTCAGACAACAGCATTGAGGTGGAGGACACATGTAACTGGTCACAGAAATACACCTGCACAGTCAGAGGAAGAAATAGGACACTGCTACGACTATCAGGGCAATCCAATGTACCACACATTCCCCAACATCAGCAGTACACATTACCAATGCTGACATCCATATTGTGCCATAACAATGCTATACATAGTATGTGCTACATTTCAAATACATATAGGTTGATGTGAAAGATCAGAGACTGGGGCAGGTCCAGATTGTTAAGTGTGACGCTAGTGCCATCAGAGCACCCACAGCCAGTGAAAGACCTCACCATGAGAATGTAAGCAGACGGAGGGTTGAGTATGACAAGAAGGTGGCAATTCACTGTTTGGCCATTACCAACACCTAGAGGATATGAGGCCACAAACTGACCACAATACATGTGACATGCAGGTGGGGCATAGGCCTGGGAGAATGCCAATCTGAAAGACAGGAACAATGAACAGGAACCAAGATCACAATGTGAAAATAATCACAATGCAGGCATGTCACCTTACAAATGTCACAACACAGACACACTAATTGTACCATATTTCATTGCAGAGGACGATGGATCTCCTGCGGATATGCCTGTCCAGGACTACCCTGATGACATGGATGACGAGCAGACAAACATCAGCCAGCAGACCTTCCAAGAGGTCCTTGAAACACTCCAGACCCCACCTTCAGTCACAACGAGGAGCACAGAAATAGCAGCCATCACAGAGGACCCACCCACAACCCCTATTGTACGACCTGCCAGCTCCAACGCAGCTGAGGACTCTGACGACACTGGCACCAGCTTTGAGAGAACTGTAGTCGGAGTACAGCGGGAGCTGGCCAAGGAGGTGTGGGTGGGGATGCAAACTATGGCAGCCAGCCTAGAAGGGGTGCGTTTGTGCATGATGTCAACTGAAGAACAGGCAGCAGGTATGCAAGGGCGAACAACTATCTTGCAGGAAGTAGAAAAAAGGCTGAAGGAAATCAGCACGGCCGTAATACAGTTGACCCAACACCTACAACAGCAATCCTGTCAACGCGTGCACGAATGCAACATTGAACCCCTCAGGGCCTACCTGGCTGCCTACCACCGTGATGTGGCTGCTATTCTTAAGAACCAGCAGATCCTCCTTGCTGCAGTACTTCCCTTAAGACCCCCCCAGTAAGCAGCTACCGGGATGTCTGACTCCACGTCTACACACACTCAGGTGTGTGTTGCCCCTTCCCAACCACCACCACCAAGGGCAGAGGAGGCAGCACACACATCAGAAGATGAAGACCAGGAACAGATCACCTTCACCCGTAAGAGTACCCGGTAGCACTAGTCCCTGCCACATGGCTACCTATTACCAAGGTCCTGTGCTTTGTAACATGCCAGTCTTGCAACAACTGTACTCAAGCACTGTTCTGCAACTCACTATTTATCTTGTCAACCTGCCCTGAGATTGTCTCTCACTAACTCATTGGCAAATCCTGTCCCTCTGCACTGTCTGACACTTCACCCCAGCATGTCCATTGACATGTCCTTTTGCACTTGTGTAGGATCACAATGGAAGATGTCATTATAATGGACTCACAATCATGGACAATGTACATATATCACTACAGCACTTTTCAATAAATAGCACTTACACAACCACTTTGTCTCTCTGTAATGTAACACATCAACTGTGCGGTAGATCACTGAGGTTTGCCTGCTGTCAATGACTATAGATTGTCAATACAACTGTCCTGAAATAATGTGGGCTGATAACTATGCACAGTGGCCTGGATTGTACCATACTCTGCCCTTCCTGAGGGTTATCTCTGAGGAAAATAGAAACTATACACCATAATGCTGTGTTGGACAGAATAACGCTTCCTCAAGGGATGTCAAAGCAAGAAAATAGTGCCTTCAAATTGTTGCTTCAATGCAAAACTAACGTATGTGACATTTTCCACAAATTTAAGATAACACACACCAAACTGCATGAATGGAGGTGTATGAGTTTACATCCAAATAAGTAAAATGCTGAACAGTGTAACAAATGATCAATGTACACTATACTACAAGAGAGCATACTACCACTCACCTATTAAGGATTTCCTTGGACATCAGACTGCAGTCAGACTTAACACAGTGTCCCCAATACTAAGGGGGTCATTTTGACCCTGGCGGTCCGAGACGGCCAGGGCTAAAATGACAGAAGCACCGCCAACAGGCTGACGGTGCTTCCTGGCCTATTACGACCGCGGAGGTATTCCGCCACTTTTGCCCCGGCGGTGATAATCCGCCTGGGCAGCGCTGCTTGCAGCGCTGCCTAGGGGATTACAAGTCCCCGACCGCCAGCCTTTTTCTGGCGGTGTGAGCCGCCAGGAAAAGGCTGGCGGTACAGGGAGTCGTGGGGCCCCCTGACAAGGCCCCATGCGCCTTTTCACTGTCTGCTATGCAGACAGTAAAAAGCGCGATTGGTGCAACTGCACCCGTCGCACGGCCGCAACACCACAGGCTCCATTTGGAGCCGGCTCCCATGTTGTGGCCCACATCCCCGCTGGCCCAGCGGGGATGTCCAAAGGGGCACTGCGGGAATGTGACTGCACTGGCGGCCGCCAGGCGGTTACAGCTTATAATGACCCCTAAATCTGGAAGCACAGTATGTGACATTGAAAACATACATCATGAAATAACCACACTTTGGGATCCATAGTAACCATGATTGTTGGTTGCAATGAATGACGAATCTTAGCTAAGTAGCTTTGGGGTAGCTGCCAATGTAACAGCTCAGTTGGGATATGGTTGCAGCATAGGACAAAAATTCTAATACAAAAGAGACACTGTTCACTCAGACCAGGGCCCTGATCTACAAGCATTTGACACATAATGTAAAGGGTTACCTAGATATTTACTAAACAGTAAAAACTGAAGTGAAAACAACGGGAAAGACCTTACCTAACCTAATCTACTCTTACTACTCATTACCCACAACTGTCCCTAACTAACCTAAGCTAAACTTACTTATCACATTTAGCGAAATGATCTAAACATCAACTCCCCACCCCCTTTATAAGACGGGACACATGGAGGACAACAGATACTAACCTAAACACATACTATCCTATACTAAACAAATATATTTTTTTGTAATTTTATTATTTTGTAATTTTTTTTTTTTTTTTTTTTAAAACACAACAACCCCAACATTGTCGTACACCCACCCCCCCACACACATAATAATAAACAGTAGAAATATTCAGAAACCCCCACCCACTACCACTAACTAAACTAACAGTCTATACTAACCTAACACTAAGCCCCCTAAACCCACAAAGTGTAAGAACCAGGAAAGAGGAGGGAGGGGAGGGAATCATGTCCGTCTAGATGTCTACAGGTTGGCCTTCCTCAGGGTCTTCTTTATGAAACGCACCCTCCGGTTGACCTGTGCCACCTCCTGCTGCAGTCTGGTCATCTTACGTAGGACACAGTCCAAGTTCCATTGCATCTGAGCAAAACCAGCAGGGCCAATGGCTGCAGCAGGGGTGGTCTGGGTGCCAGCCGAGGAAGTATGGGACCGTGTTGCTGCGACTGGTCCTGGAGCAGTTGCAGTTGATGGTCCCACCAAGGTCCCAGCTGTTGTTGGTGCCACCTGGGTGGTAGTGGGGGTGCTGCTGGTGGTGGCTGTGGTAGACACAGAAGGGTCCCCTTGTGCAAATGCCCTCCAAGCTCCGGAGGCTCGTTCATGGCGATATCTTCGGGCCATGTTGCAGTACCCAGACTCAACATCATGTATGTGGCGGTATCACATTGCCCACCGTTGAAACTCCCTAACCTGGATGGGAGTCATATTTGCAGCTACTAAGACAAATAGAAAATCAAACATTAGGTACTACATTGTGTGAAATGGCACAAGAAGTAAATCAGACAATACATCTAATGTACTTGTAACAGCACATATCATCATACAGATCATTGATTGTCCCTGAGGAAGTACATGGAAAGCCAGCCTACAAAGGTCCTATCACACAAAGCACATCCAAACCCTACAAGATGGGTAACAACTGGCATGATTTTGGCATCATAGTTCTGCCAGTTGTCAGTTAAAAATCATGCTGCATATCCTCCACCATTGCCAGGGCAACACATGTCATTGTACTGGATGGTAATCTAGGGCCACAAGATCTGCAAGTTGTAAATGGACTTGCCAGTATAGAAAGCATGTGCTAATCATGAGTGGGTATACTAGGTTCAGACAAGTGATCTACTGATTTACATGTCTGTGTACCAAACTTGTATAATCAGTCCTAGGTACACTATTCACAACCCTACGCCTGTTTCTGAGGGGGGAGGGGTGGAAAATCAACTAATAATATCTAACAACAAGGACACCCAGGAAGCTTAGGAAAGCTGGACATGGGTTTGGCCCAGCACACACACCACAGGTAAGGAGGATCTCCAAATAGGAGGCAGCTAACCCTTGGACAATCCCATCAACACTTATGTTTGGAAATGCAGACGTTTGTCCACATCATTTACTACAGTAAGCCATGACTTACAACTAACAGAGAGATGCAAGAACACCTCTGGCCATGAGTTGCATGCACACCTAGGCCATTGTTCTCAAATGCCACATACTCGTAGCACTACATGTGGAGCTACATGCTGCTAGGAAGTTTAACATACAGTTCAACATGTTCATTAGTGAATAGGGAAGCAGAAGTCTGTGGGTAAGACTTTGGCATCCCTATTCTGGGAGAATTCGGGGCTGACTGGCTGACTAATTCAATAATATGGTCCACTGCTACTTTTTCTGAATCAAGTTTTATCCACATGACTCATCCCTTTTCACACTGCCATGCCTACAGGACTGACTTAGAATACCAAAATATGACCATTCGATAAGGATTGGCCAACTCAAATATGGTGATAAAATGATATTCCACTCATGGAACAAAACAAATGATTGGCCAGCGCATCACACCTTGCTGTGTCCAACACACAGGCATCCATCACACATTACCAGCAAACACAACACATAACAGAAATATCAACACTTACTGGAGATGTCTGGGTCCTCAAATCGAGCCACCTCGCCAACAGTGTAGGTTGCCGGTCCACCTATAAGGTATGGAAGGGAGAAATGTGCTCAATGTCTGTGCACTGTACAACAATTCAAAAGACAAATACTATGTGTAAGATTAAATCAGAAAGTCAAGCCTCTCAAACATGATGATACTGCATCCTACATACCATGGCAAACATGTACTGACCCTGGGACTCATGTGAGTGATACACACATATCTGCACACATGCAGTGGCCCTAACTATCATGTGGTGGCAAACATGCTCCTTCATTAGTGAGCAGACAAAATCATGGAGTGCATTCGTCTCATCATGTGTGTCTATGAGAGACATCCAAAGCCACTTTCCGTGAGGACTGCATTACCAGTCAACCAGCCATTGTGACTATAACCAATTTATGACACACAGGTACAATTTACAGAGGGCCAGGGACAGTTGTTAACCCTCAATTTGTATCAGTTTCTTCATTTGATGTGGCACAGCTATGATGAGTTGCACCAACCACAGAGATATGAACCCATGTGCATGCCTTTTGCCTGCAATCCCTCATTTAAATGTGGCATTACAAACTTCAAATATCAGTCTAAGATGTTAGCTGAGCACAGCTAGAACTTGTTACCTATATGTCCAAATCCAGATCAAACATGTATCCGAAAAGAATGGAGGGGCACAATAATTCTAAATATTTTCGTGATTTCCATGATCGGTTTCCTGACACACAATCACCGAACACACATGAAACATATGTTAGCGTCACATTGCTATCATCATTGACGTGAAGCCAGCCCTCATTTTCAGGCTCCTGTTGTGTTTAGAATGTTAGTCTAGCTTTTGCGTCAACAAATGACGGTAATGTGTCGGAAATTTCTATACCTCACAGGCAACTGTGGCCTATATCTACACATATTTTGCACCTGATTTGTGTTGCTGTTTGACAAAAAGGCGGCATAAACTTACTAAATACAAATGTATTCAGTAAGTTTGTGGAGCTCTTGCTTCCAAATAGCTCGCAACTGCGGTCCTAACAAAATAGAAATATGGCCCTCTATGTTTCACTAGCATTCCACATGCTCAACAACATTGCCGGCAGATATTGTAAAAATCAGCTTTTGTCACTATAGCATTTAAACGTGCACATTAACATGATTTGTACCCCCCAACAGGACCACCAATCACAATCCCCAGGTGGTCCAGCAGATCTTGCTCCCTGGATACAAGGTCAGCCCAGCGGTGCTTCAGCTGTTGGACCTTTCGTGGTGTGTTGTATATCCTCTGCAGGTGATGCAACACCTTTGCCCACCGGAGCCTCCGTGCCTCAGTGTGATACCCTTGGATCACAAGACCACCTGCCTCAATCATCAGGGGTAGGAAATGGCACACCAGCCAACTGAAGCCACCCATCTCCTCCTCTCCCATCCTGCCAAGACGAGTCCTACCCAACATAATGGTACAAAAAAGAAAGATGGGATAAAGGGGAACAAAGTAGAATATGGGGAAGGTAAAACAGGAAAAATAAAAAAAACACTACAAACACAGCCCAACTATACCCAAACTACCACTACCCACAACAGACTCCCAACACAACAAAGACAATTGTTGACAACACAAATGACCACAAAAACACTCAGACAGGAAACCACAGACAGTTTTTAAACACAAAGAGACAATTAAAAGACCACACTGGAGACAAAATCACTAAATGCACAGAGACAAATCGAGACACAGCCATACAGTCAGGAAATATCACAGACTGCAAAGTGAAAGTACACCCACTGTACCTATTCTGTAAACAGGATATCCTATTACATCACTTCCTGCCTAAAATGCGGTGCGTTTTTTTTGTCATGCGTCAAAATATTATGATGCTTACAGTCTGTGCGTCATTTTTTCTATTGACACACAGGAGTAGATCTAACCCCGCTTCCATATGTTTCAAAATTGTTTCAAATGTAACCAATTTTAGGGGGTACAGTGTGGAAAATACCGCTCAGGGCCAATGGTTGTTTCATGGCATTATGCGTCATATTTCAGGCATCAGCGTAATTTTGAGACGCATGTGTGTCATTTTTTGACGCGTATGTGGCAACATTTCTGGCATTAACTGGGTTTGGGTCATTTTACCATTTTAATGGTACATTACAGTTGTGACAGTACTGAGATAGGATGATTGCACCCACTTTGGGCATGAAGATGTATGGCACATGTGACACATCATACTACTGCAGACCATGATCCGCTACTTCATGTACAGGATTTTCACTCTTGACTGATGCAATAGATGGCCAAACGTGTGGCCTACATATATGTATTACACAAATTGGGCATGTTTGGCGTCTGGAGAGGATAGCAAGGTAACACACAAAAGTACAATTACTCAATGCCTATGGGTCAATGTTTGTGCTTTGGCTACTAATATTGTAAAGACCCACTGTGTGACCATCACAAGATGCATTATAGCAAATATGCTTGTATGCATGTGGAGTCAATGTGTCCAACCCTCAGATGCAAGTCAGTGTGGAAATGAGAGAGGACATGTGTTAGTCATACATGTAGCAACAGCTACTGTGTGCACTTTCTAGTTTTTGGGTAACATAAACACCACAAATGACAAAGCATGCACTGGATAGATAGCAGACGGTTGTTCATGTCAATGGTCTAAATCTTGGCCATCACATGTCCTGGAATGTTGGATATTGTTTCCTAGGCACTTGTTGGTGAACCCTCCATGAGTCAGGCACATGTACATACTAAGTGGGTACCGTGTTTGTGACACGGAGATCCAAAGATAAACCACATTTGTAATGTCACACCACAGTTGAGGTCATATAACTAAGCCACAACTCTCCTGTGACAGTGGAGGACTGTAGGAAGTTGGCTCTGTATGTGCTATTTCAAAGTAAGGAATAGCATGCACAGAGTCCAAGGGTTCCCCTTAGAGGTAAGATAGTGGCAAAAAGAGATAATACTAATGCTCTATTTTGTGGTAGTGTGGTCGAGCAGTAGGCTTATCAAAGGAGTAGTGTTAAGCATTTGTTGTACATACACACAGGCAATAAATGAGGAACACACACTCAGAGACAAATCCAGCCAATAGGTTTTGTTATAGAAAAATATCTTTTCTAAGTTTATTTTAAGAACCACAGGTTCAAATTCTACATGTAATATCTCATTTGAAAGGTATTGCAGGTAAGTACTTTAGGAACTTTGAATCATTACATTAGCATGTATACTTTTTACATAAAACACAATAAGCTGTTTTAAAAGTGGACACAGTGCAATTTTCACAGTTCCTGGGGGAGGTAAAGTAATGTTAGTTTTAACAGGTAAGTAAGTCGCTTACAGGTTTCAGTTTTTGGTCCAAGGTAGCCCACCGTTGGGGGTTCAGAGCAACCCCAAAGTTATCACACCAGCAGCTCAGGGCCGGTCAGGTGCAAAGGTCAAAGAGGTGCCCAAAACACATAGGCTATAATGGAGAGAAGGGGGTGCCCCGGTTCCAGTCTGCCAGCAGGTAAGTACCCGCGTCTTCGGAGGGCAGACCAGGGGGGTTTTGTAGGGCACCAGGGGGGACACAAGTCAGCACAAAAAGTACACCCTCAGCAGCGCGGGGGCGGCCGGGTGCAGTGTGCAAACACGCATCGGGTTTTCAATGGTTTCCTATGAGAGATCAAGGGATCTCTTCAGCGTTGCAGGCAGGCAAGGGGGGGGGGCTCCTCGGGGTAGCCACCACCTGGGCAAGGGAGAGGGCCTCCTGGGGGTCACTCCTGCACAGGAGTTCCGTTCCTTTAGGTGCTGGGGGCTGCGGGTGCAGGGTCTTTTCCAGCCGTCGGGAAGTGGAGTTCAGGCAGTCGCGGTCAGGGGGAGCCTCGGGATTCCCTCTGCAGGCGTCGCTGTGGGGTCTCAGGGGGGACAACTTTGGTTACTCACAGTCTTGGAGTCGCCAGAGGGTCCTCCCTGAGGTGTTGGTTCTCCACCAGTCGAGTCGGGGTCGCCGGGTGCAGTGTTGCAAGTCTCACGCTTCTTGCGGGGAGTTGCAGGGGTCTTTAAATCTGCTACTTGAAACAAAGTTGCAGTTCTTTTGAAGCAGGGCCGCTGTCCTCTGGAGTTTCTTGTCTTTCTCGAAGCAGGGCAGTCCTCAGAGGATTCAGAGGTCGCTGGTCCCTTGGAAAGCGTCGCTGGAGCAGGTTTCTTTGGAAGGCAGGAGACAGGCCGGTGAGTCTGGGGCCAAAGCAGTTGGTGTCTTCTGTTCTTCCTCTGCAGGGGTTTTTCAGCTCAGCAGTCCTCTTCTTCTTGTAGTTTCAGGAATCTAAATTCTTAGGTTCAGGGGAGCCCTTAAATACTAAATTTAAGGGCGTGTTTAGGTCTGGGGGGTTAGTAGCCAATGGCTACTAGCCCTGAGGGTGGGTACACCCTCTTTGTGCCTCCTCCCAAGGGGAAGGGGTCACATCCCTAATCCTATTGGGGAATCTTCCATCTGCAAGATGGAGGATTTCTAAAAGTTAGAGTCACTTCAGCTCAGGACACCTTAGGGGCTGTCCCGACTGGCCAGTGACTCCTCCTTGTTTTTCTCATTATCTCTCCTGGACTTGCCGCCAAAAGTGGGGGCTGGGTCCAGGGGGCGGGCATCTCCACTAGCTGGAGTGCCCTGGGGCATTGTAACACGAAGCTTGAGCCTTTGAGGCTCACCGCTAGGTGTTACAGTTCCTGCAGGGGGGAGGTGTGAAGCACCTCCACCCAGAGCAGGCTTTGTTTCTGTCCTCAGAGAGCACAAAGGCTCTCATTGCATGAGGTCAGACACTCGTCTCTCAGCAGCAGGCTGGCACAGACCAGTCAGTCCTGCACTGAACAATTGGGTAAAATACAGGGGGTATCTCTAAGATGCCCTCTGTGTGCATTTTTTAATAAATCCAACACTGGCATCAGTGTGGGTTTATTATTCTGAGAAGTTTGATACCAAACTTCCCAGTATTCAGTGTAGCCATTATGGAGCTGTGGAGTTTGTTTTTGACAGACTCCCAGACCATATCCTCTTATGGCTACCCTGCACTTACAATGTCTAAGGTTTTGCTTAGACACTGTAGGGGCATAGTGCTCATGCACTGGTGCCCTCACCTATGGTATAGTGCACCCTGCCTTAGGGCTGTAAGGCCTACTAGAGGGGTGACTTATCTATACTGATAGGCAGTGTGAGGTTGGCATGGCACCCTGAGGGGAGTGCCATGTCGACTTACTTGTTTTGTTCTCATCAGCACACACAAGCTGGCAAGCAGTGTGTCTGTGCTGAGTGAGGGGTCCCCAGGGTAGCATAAGATATGCTGCAGCCCTTAGAGACCTTCCCTGGCATCAGGGCCCTTGGTACCAGGGGTAACAGTTACAAGGGACTTACCTGGATGCCAGGGTGTGCCAATTGTGGAATCAAAAGTACATTTTAGGTGAAAGAACACTGGTGCTGGGGACTGGTTAGCAGGGTCCCAGCACACTTCTCAGTCAAGTCAGCATCAGTATCAGGCAAAAAGTGGGGGGTAACTGCAACAGGGAGCCATTTCTTTACAAGGACCAGCAGACCGAGCAGCACGTGGCCACATATTTCCAGTGATCAAAAGCAAAGAGGTGTCTGGTTCATGGGTGTGGGCCAATATTTAGCCTGTAAATCTTTAGGGGTCTATGTTGTCACAGTTACGTCCAGGTCTAGTCATGAGTCTGTGGCGGCTATTCCTGTATCTACTAAGTATCCTTCGGAGATCAATGGAAGTAAAGCCAATGAGGATTTGAGAACCCACATGGGGATGGTCCTACCCTGTCACTGCAGACGTGTTATGAGACTGTCAACAGGGCGACCTTGGTGTGCTGAGTAAGATAATATCTCAGGATTCTTGTACCGGCAGGTGTCATCACAACATTTGTACACAGGTTGGCCTCTAAAATTCCCACTGCATCTGGAAACATCATAGCCTCTGTGCTGATTATTCTCGCAGATATTCACCACGCACGCCCATCAATATGCTTTGAGCAATGTGAATCAGCGTGTGGACTGTCAGGGTCCTAACATGTGTGGACATTTCATGCACATTATCTGACGTTGCTGGTTCTGCTGGAGGCACCATACTCAAACCCTGGATACGGCCATGGTACTCTGTCACAATTTGTCACTCATGCATACATGAGACCCAGACAAGGGATAGGCCATGATTTGGGTATTTGGAGACGAGTTCCCAACAATGGTACGATAAAAAAACAGATTATGCTATACACTGTATTTGAGTATGCATTGTAGACCCACCTGACAAAATACCCCAGGAGGAATGTGAGTGTTGGGAAAGCAACTATGATACAAATCTAACCACAAGGAACCTTTAGGGTAAAGCACAGACAGGAGCCAGTCAGGCTAACAGAATGCAGGGTCAATCAGGATCCAGACATTTCACAAGGTAAATACTCAGTGGTCTGACTGAGACTGGTCAGAGGAGGAACAATACAGTTGAAATGGAAAACTGTGTTTGTCCTGTGTTTTGGAAGGTGACACATTAACCCAAGGGCTGTGTTACACAGCTGAGTTACACAGCAATGCATAACAGTGTTATTGATAAAATGGCAGCTTCTATGTTGTTCCAAGCATCTGCAAGGGCAGTGCATGTTCAAATGGCTGGTCTGCATGGAGGTGCTCACAGGTGTGTGCTGCATCAGTCTCTCACAAGTCCTGTAGGTGAGATTCAACTTCAAATGGCCAACAGTACCTTTCACATGGGAAGCAATCTACAGGTAATAACAGGGCTTAAAGACTACAAGCCAGAGCATTATTTAACCTGACGTCCATGCAGACAGAAGTACAATGACTATGGCATACCATACTAAAGGGTGAAGCACACTGGATTAACATTGTGAGTCTGTGTGTGTGTAGAGGAGGGATTATCTGGGTACACATATTACCATTCCAGGGACCTCTTAAGATGGGTGGGGTGAGACCGGGAACATGGGTGTGTCAGGACTTAGGACATGGGCTGACATGTACATGGAATGTCATGTGCGCAATGCTTGTCATAGCTATGGCACTTGTGCTATTTATTTTCTGCTTATATGGAATTCTAGTCACACATAGTCCTTGCAAAGATAGGTGATGTAACAGTTACTGCTGTCAAGGGTCTGGTCATACATTCCTGTTACTAATGCAATACCACATCAACTGCCTCATGTATGATGCTTTTTGTTCCATTATTGACTGATGGCGTCTTAGTTGTGTGCCATATGCTGCACTGAACCATGTTGCCAACATGTATGTGCGAAATAGGTGTGGTCCTCTGCTATTGCCCTTCAACTGTGAAATGTACAGGATATATGTCATTTACAGTGTTTGTGAATGTGACTGCTGATTCAAATGCATCACAATTGCTTTGGAAATGTATGTGTCCTGATCGGTATATCAGCAGTGCTCCATGAGGCTACACTCTTATTATGATAGTTAGAGATAATGTTATGCAAAAATGATTACCCAGACCAGGATATAGTGATTATTATATGTGTTTATTTACATATGTTAAAGCAGTGGTGATGGTGAGTTGAGTCAAAAGAAATTGTTGACAATATGTTTGCGCCTACACAATCCTGCAGCTGTGTTTGGTTGGTCCCCCTCATGTTGATTGCCAGCATCCTCCTCTTCCTCCTCTTCAGCCATTTGTGGCTCTGGTTCTATTAGGGGAATGTTCCTTTGTACACAAATGTTGTGCAGGATGGCACAGGTCAAAATGATCTTGCAGACCATTTCTGGTGAGTATAGGAGGCTGCCTCCAGTGATATTGAGGCACCTGAATCTTGACTTAAAGATGCCAAAGGTCCTCTCGACTATGCTGCGTGTCCTCCTATGTGCCTCGTTATAGGTACGCTCTGCTGCAGTGCTTGGGTTGGCAAATGGGGTCATTATCCATGGCTGGATCCCATACCCCTGATCAGCTGAAAGAGAAAATGATTAAGATCATGTTGATGTAGCTTGCCCCATTAAAAGGCACCTTGCATGGCAGTAGTTCTCTTGTGTTGTCTGTGACTCATTTGTGTTTATGTTATGGTGTCGATTCCTAGGCTTCTAGGATGTACCATCAGCATTGGGTTGTTTCCTTAGCTGAACAAGTGTTTGGCTGCTGACCGGATGTCAGCAGTATATTTTGAGAGTTGCAGTACAGTGTGTACTCCCTTGCATTGTGACTTGTGATACAGGTGTCCCTGTGTCTTCACTGGGGTTGAGATGATAGTTCCATACACAGAATCAAATCAACAGTGGTGGTAACACGTTTGCATCTATGTACCCTGGACATCCCATACGTTTTGACATATGCAATAGATTAATTTAACGATCAGTGAGATGCTTAGATTTTGCAAGGTGACAATTAGCCTAACTTCTCCATACGTTGTGATCACTGACGTGTTAACATTTGACTGTACACTAATTTCACATGTGTGACAAGTTCACTGCAGACCTATTTCTCTGCCCTTGCCAAGTTGACTCAGGTTGTAACGTCTACTTACACTACTGCACATGGTCTAGTTCAGCTGGCTAACTTGGTTGTGAGGTTGTCATTTTAAGTTTCAGAAGGTCCGTATGGCAGTACATCTGTTGTGTGTGTGTTAATTTGTCACAATGCGTATGTGTACGAATGTGCACTTTCGATATTGTCCCATCAAGATGTGTTCTTTGCACAGTCCACTTGCCTCTTGGTACTGGGCAATGTGAGAGCAGGAGTGATGTGAGATATTGGAACCGCCTCAATGATTGCACGTGACCTTTATTGTAGTCATCATAATGCTATGTGTGTCATGGTGTTTGACCTGCAGCAAAAAACATTCCACACCCCTTACACAGTACATATTGATTTGAAGGGTGTTTGATTCAGTGTTATTGATGTGTTATTGAAGTTTAATATTCGCAGATGTAATGCCAGTTGGTGCCATGTGTTTGTCATTGTGTTGTTTTACATTTTCCCCTTGTGTCTGTGGAGTCGCATCGGTTGTTATTTGGAACGGTAATTTGTCCGTTGGTGTGTCTCCCATTGGGTGAGGATATCAGACATGCCTAGCGGTGTTACAACCTCAGTGTGTTCCTGTCCACATGTCAATGTCGTGGTGTATGTGTTGTGTGTCCTAGAGGATTGCTGTGCAGTGTGTACATAAGTAGGTTTCTGTACTTACCAACAAGTAGTCCATTTCCATATCATCCATCCTGGAAGTGTTGATTGATGGTGCAGTGACGGAAGATGAATGAATCATGTAACCTCCCAGGATACTTTGCCACGATGTTGGTGATCAACCCCTGGTGATCCACAATGGCCTGCACATTGATGGAGTGTGTTCTTCCTGTTGCGGTATAGATGTTCAGTTGAAGCAGGTGGCACAATGCGTACATGTGTACAGTCAATGGCACCAAGGACATGTGGGAATCCATTAATGAGGTAAAACCCCTGTTTTGTCTCCTGCTGCTTCTGCTGTGTGTTGGGGAAGCAGATGTGGCGGGGTATGAGTGAGATGATGGCATCCAGTACCTTGGGCAGGAAGGCAGAGAATGATGGCTGTGAGATCCCAGCAACCAGAGCGCCAGTGGTTTGAAAGGAGCCACTTGCCAACATGTGTAGTACAGCTAGCAGCTTGGTTTCTGGTGGGATGGTATGGGGTCTGTAATCTGGGTGCCAACTGTGGCTCAATGTTGAGCAGCAGTTGCTGAATGGCTTGCCAATTCACCCTGTACCTCTGGATGATGTCATGTTCCCTGAGGCCATGAAGGGTTGTTCTGGTGCGGAATATCCTCTCCTGCCTTCTGCATTGCCTTTGGGGTCCCTGCTGGTGTTGTCGAAGCTGCTGTTGCTGGTCCTGTGGTCTGCGTCTGCGTGCACGCTGGATAAGAAGCACCTCCATATCTTCCTTTTGGAACTCTGCTGTTGCTTCTGTGTGTTTTCATTAAATACAGGTGTGTTTGCCCCATTTTAGCGCCTGCCCTGATCCAGGCGTTAATTTTTTACGCAAATCGTGATGTGCGTCATTTTCCGACTCCGCCTCCCGGCCGTGCGGGATTTTTGCGCGGTAGCATAAATAAAGCGCACGTGTTTGAGTAATTTTTTAGCCATGACATTTTTTTTTTTTTTTGTTAATTTGCTTTTGAACCCGGATATATCAAATCCGAAGAAATAATGTAACTCAGGCAATAACTCTCAGTCAGATACAGGGTAATTATGTATGTTAGAAAACAGGAGAGAATCTCCCTCACCTCCCAACACCCCCCAGCATTTTTCATGACACAATCCTTCAATAAGCACTCCTTCCTATAACGCATTCCCTTTTTCCTCCGATAAGATTCTATCTGGGAGCCCCTTAGTTGTGATGATCGTTCTATGTCTATCCTGACGGTCCTATGGTCCATGGACACTTTCTGACTATATACCAAGTGAGTAGTATGTTATCCAGTCCCCCCATATCTTTTGAAATTTATGCGGGCATCCCCTATTTGTGTATGTAGTTTTTTCTCCCATCATGAATCCGTCCATCCCTTTTCTCCAGGTATTCAGAGTCGGCCGGGTCTGGGATCCCCACAGTCGAGCTATATCTCTTTCGCAACCATCAGTCCAAGTCCGCATAGCAGAAGCTTTCTCCTGGGTAAATCTATGTCATTGGGGATGCCCGGGAGTATGTATTTCGGATCCGGGGGAATCCTCTCATTCAGTACCCCTGAGAGTTCCCCCAATACCCCATCCCAGAACTCCCTTATCACCGGGCAGTCCCATATGACGTGTAGAAAGGAACCGGTCTCGCAACAGCCCCTAACACAATTTGGGTGTCTGGTCCTCCCCATTTTGTATAGTCTATGTGGGTCATAATACACTCTGTGTAGTATTTTGAATTGGATCAAGCGAATTCTGGATCTTAATGCCACCTCCCTTGGGAACATCAATGCAGCCTCCCAGTCTATTTCTTCCATTTGTCCTATGTCCTTCTCCCATTTGGTACGTAAGGTTATGTGGGTGTTTGGCATGTTGCTATTAATGGTTTTGTATACCGCGATGAACGAGAACGCCTACCTTGCATATCATTAACGCAAGGCGGTTTCCCGCATCCAGAAAATGACGCACATGGTGGGTTTTTGAGGTCCGCGGGCTCGGGTGTCAAAGTTTAAATATGGTGCACGGTTTGAGACGAATGTGCATCAACATTTGTGACGCACATTCGGCGCAAACAGAGTATAAATATGCCCCTAAGGCTTCATGCCGGCAGACACATTTTTTTGGGTAAAGACTCAAAAGGGCCACAAGCTAGGCCAGATTCAGGTGTCTGGCTCAAGCTAAGCTCAAGACTTTAGTATCTCTGCCACCTCGTCTGGCTAACCAGGACCGGCTTTAGGGCAGTGCAACTGGTGCGACCGCACCGGGTGCTGACCTGGATGCGGGATTCTGATCTCAGTGGGGTGCTGTGTTTAACAATAACTTGCGAAACTTGCGATTTTAAGCACCTGCTGAAAAGTTCTTTGTGCGTCCAGCCTTCAGGAAGCAATTCAAATGTCCAGAAAACTCTTGTGATTAACGTTCTAGCTAGAGAGAGAGATTGGTTTTGTCCAGTGGCAGTTTTGACTTGCCATAAAGTAGTGCAGAGGGTCAATATGCCTGCTGCAAAGTACAGAGCTATATTTTATGTGGATAGCCGAGTGGATTGTTAAAGCCAACCTTTGCAAGCACTTTAAAACAAATGAAATGTATGTGAGAGGGGCTATTGAGAGATGAGGGGCACTTTTGCCGGGTGGTAGTGAGGGAATCTGAGGAGTTGGTCATGTGATGGAGTGCGGCAAAAAAGATTGCTGCACCGGTCGCCACCAGTACCAAAGCCGGCCCTGTGGCTGAGCATACAGAGGCCTATCTTGGGAGGGACAAGTCACTCACACAAACCCTCTCCTCCCCCATTCCCCATGTAGGCCTGTTTGCTCCTGCAAGAATGGGCAAGTGGGCAGGGGTCAGGCAAGTTCCTGTCTGGGGTGATTGAGATAACCTATGGACTCTCACTTCCATCAAGAGCACCATCCTCTAAGCTCAGGTCTATATCTTCAGAGATCTGCAGCAATGGACAGGAGCAGGAGAGGACAACATATTTAGGAGAAGAAAAGATAGAATTTATGCTTAGCAAGGTATGCTCAATGAGTACGTTTATTCCAACTTCTGGTGTGAGTGGGATTTCCATAGGGAGTACTCGTGCATCCTCAAAGTATTTTCTGTAAATAGTCTGGGCTATGTATGTTTCACAAGGTTCTACTGTTTGGGGAGGATGATGTTTTCATATAGAATATAAAATGAAAATCAGACCAGAGACCCTTGGTCAGAGCACTGAGCCTTTTTGCTCTGTGTTTCTTAATGTCCGTATTCGTTGTCATCCATTTTGAATTAATTCATGCACTCACCCCTCGCCCATCCAACTATCCATTCATTCATGGTCTATACAGCCATGTCTCCAATTTCGCATCTAATAATTAGACAAGATTCTACAATGAAAGCTTTGTTGTTAAATGCATCATGTCTGCATTTTAAAAAGAATTATCACAGAGTAAACCACACCTCTCAAAACCTATTTGCAAGAGGTCAGGCTTGCTCACTACTCTCGCTACATGCATTAAGATAGCTAAGTTGACAATTGTTACAGGGCTGCCTTTGGTCGCGAGTCCAGCCATGGACTATAATGTTTATGTGCTAGTTGTGAGCTCATAGGGCACAATTAGACATAGTTGTGGCTGCTGCAAAAGTCAAGGGGGTGGTGGGGTGGGGATAGGGGGACAATGGGGACAGAGGAAACAAATAATAATAAAAAAAATATATATTTACCCTTCCCACCGCAGTCGTCTCTGGCCGCCTTGATTCTCTGCAGTCACTGGGACACCAGCAAAGGCTTTCCAGCAATCCTGGCTCTGCTCTGAAGCTAAACCTAGCATGAGAGCAGCATCAGGATTGGGCTGAGCCGCTTGGACTGCCCCTCAGACACAGCCGGGTTGGAGAAACCTAACTACGCATGTGTGTTTGTCCATCTTATGACGACAGGACAAACACACATGGGCACTTGTGGGCAGATTTAAGAGCCCCTAGCGCCTCCTTGCACTACATTAGCATCATGTTTTTTTAACGCTAATGTGGCCCAATGAGGCCAAAATCATGCATACATTGCGCCACTTTGTAACACTTTGCGTCACATTATGACTGCACCAGGCATAATGTATGCAAAGTGTGCGTTCCCCTGTTAGGGTGGCTGAAAAAATGGCACAAAGAAATCTAAAAGATTTTTTTGCGTAATTGTTTTTGGCACTTTTAACGTGTGCTCAGAGCAGGTGTGAAAAGGAGGCACACTATTGTTTACAATGGGCCTTAATGGGCTTGGCAGGATGAGCATCAACATTTTTTATGCTTATCCTGCAAAGCGCTAAACTAGCATCATGATGATGCTAGTTCCCTAACTACCGCCATGGTGTGCCGTATTTTAAATACTGCGCACACATGATGGTATTAGGGAGGAGGCAAAAGGGCGCTAGAAAAGTGGCACTGTACTAGGTGCTGCACCACTTTTCATAAATCTGCTCCTTAGTGCACTCCATTCCTCCTGCCCTCTCCAATGGCCCAGCCCACCTCTCTCTTCACATACATAACGAAGTATCATTTTATTTTTCTGCTGCTGGCTCTTATCCAGGGGGCAACGCTATTTCGTCATTGCAGAGGAACCGCTCCTTATTAGAGATAGACCCATATTTAACTGAAAATGACGGAGCATGACGCTGCGCCAAAATTGGCAGCGCCATGCTCAGTCATTTTCACAACACAGGGACTGTGTTTAATTGAATACGGCGCACCCCTGGGTTGTTCCCTGCGCTGGCGTTAAATTGAGCTGCCAGCGCAAGCATCCTTGCACCATTGTGCAAGGATGTCTGTGTTTAGGGGTTTGATTGTTTATGTGTGCGAAGGTGTCCCTTCCTGCACATAAACAATAAACAGTGGCGATTTCACACGTCTGTGTGTGCTGCAGGATGCCAAAGTGTCATTTTGAAATGATTCATATTTGCAGGAAGGGACACCTTCCCACACATTAACAATCATGTCTGGCATTTTGCTCTTTCTAAGCGTGCTGCAGAATGCAGCACAGATAGAAAAAGCAAAAAAAACGAGGAAGAATAAAAGTATTGCTCCTCACTGTGCCTTGATAATCTGGGGTGGCGTTAGATTTTGTCGCTGCTTCAGGTTTATGAAAAATCTGTGGCATGCCCACAGCAACACACATTGCACGCCCCTTCCACGCAAAGGGCTGCGCCTGAAGGGGCAGTATTTGCAAGGTGGGGTTAAGCCACAAAAAGTAGCCTAACGTCACCTTGTAAATAAGGCGCAGTGCTTAGCACCCACAGAGCGTCATAGAAAGTGACGCTCTGGTGGCACTAGAGGCTCATAAATATGCCCCTTATTCTTCTAAAGGGGAGAATCTGCTTGGTCCTCAACAGCTAGAAAATCTTCTAGTAAGATTGTTTGTGATTCCAGTTTTAACCCCTTCTGTGCCCAGGACGTAATGGTTACGTCCTGAGGCACAGTGCTGCTGTGCCCAGGACGTAACCATTACGTCCTGTGCACAGAGCCCAGAGGGAGCGCTCTCGCTCCCTCTGTGGGGTTCCCCCCACCCCCCCAAGTCAGGGATGGAAGGGGAAGCCCTTCCCCTCCCACCCCGACCCCCCCAACCCCCCCTGTGACGTCAGCGCGTGAGCGCGCGCTGATTAGTCACAGGGTGTCCCCCATCGCGCTGGAAGCAGAGCTTCCAGCGCGATTGAAAAAGAAATGCTTTTGCATTTCTTTTTCAATCCCATGGGGGAGGCCCCGAGAGGCTTCAAAGGGAAGGAAATGTATTTCCTTCCCTTTGAAGTCTCTCACAGGTTTCAAAAGCTGGATTGCTTGCAATCCGGCTTTTGAAACCCAACTAGACACCAGTTTTTTTTTTTTTTCAGTGAAATTGGCAAAAGGGAGCGACCCCTTGGGCAAGGGTCGCTCCCGGGGGGGCATTTTTTTAGGAAGGCCTTTTCTGCCCCTCCTGGGGGCAGATTGGCCTATTATTAGGCCGATCTGCCCCCGGGGGGGGGCAGAAACCTCTAGGCACCAGGGAACTTTTTTTTTTTTTTTTTTTTGTGATGATTTCTTTTTTTTTTAGGTGGGGAGCGATCCCTTAGGCAAGGGTCGCTCCCCTACGGGGCAATATATATTTAGGCCATTTCTGCCCCCCTTGGGGGCAGATTGGCCTATTTTGATGAGGCCAATCTGCCCCCAAGGGGGGCAGAAACCATTAGACACCAGGGAGTTTGTTTTTGCGCGCGAATTTCGCTCCCAGGGGGGGCTGGCAAGGGTCGCTCCCAGGGGGGGCATTTTTTTGGGAAGGCCTTTTCTGCCCCCCCTGGGGACAGATCGGCCTATTATTAGACCGATCTGCCCCCAGGGGGGGCAGAAACCTCTAGGCACCAGGGATCTTTTTTTTTTTTTTTCTTTTTGTTATGTTTTCTCTTTTTTTTAGGTGGGGAGTGACCCCTTAGGCAAGGGTCGCTCCCCTAGGGGGCAAATTATATTTAGGCCATTTCTGCCCCCCTTGGGGGCAGATTGGCCTATTTTGATGAGGCCAATCTGCCCCCAAGGGGGGCAGAAACCATTAGACACCAGGGAGTTTTTTTTTTGCGTGAATTTCACGCAAGGGGAGCGACCCCTTAGGCAAGGGTCGCTCCCTGGGGGGGGGGGATTATTTTAGGCCATTTCTGCCCCCCTGGGGGGGGTAGATCAGCCTATTTTGATTCGGCTGATCTGCCCCCAAGGGGGGCAGAAACCACTAGGCACCAGGGATTTTTTTGTTTTTCTGTTTTACAGATGGGGAGCGACCCCCTTGGACAAGGGTCGCTCCCCTGGAGGGGCAAAATGTATTTAGGCCATTTCTGCCCGCTTTGGGGGCAGATCGGCTCTCATTGCATGAGGTCAGACACTCGTCTCTCAGCAGCAGGCTGGCACAGACCAGTCAGTCCTGCACTGAACAATTGGGTAAAATACAGGGGGTATCTCTAAGATGCCCTCTGTGTGCATTTTTTAATAAATCCAACACTGGCATCAGTGTGGGTTTATTATTCTGAGAAGTTTGATACCAAACTTCCCAGTATTCAGTGTAGCCATTATGGAGCTGTGGAGTTTGTTTTTGACAGACTCCCAGACCATATACTCTTATGGCTACCCTGCACTTACAATGTCTAAGGTTTTGCTTAGACACTGTAGGGGCATAGTGCTCATGCACTGGTGCCCTCACCTATGGTATAGTGCACCCTGCCTTAGGGCTGTAAGGCCTACTAGAGGGGTGACTTATCTATACTGATAGGCAGTGTGAGGTTGGCATGGCACCCTGAGGGGAGTGCCATGTCGACTTACTCGTTTTGTTCTCATCAGCACACACAAGCTGGCAGCAGTGTGTCTGTGCTGAGTGTGGGGTCCCCAGGGTAGCATAAGATATGCTGCAGCCCTTAGAGACCTTCCCTGGCATCAGGGCCCTTGGTACCAGGGGTAACAGTTACAAGGGACTTACCTGGATGCCAGGGTGTGCCAATTGTGGAATCAAAAGTACATTTTAGGTGAAAGAACACTGGTGCTGGGGCCTGGTTAGCAGGGTCCCAGCACACTTCTCAGTCAAGTCAGCATCAGTATCAGGCAAAAAGTGGGGGGTAACTGCAACAGGGAGCCATTTCTTTACAAGGACCAGCAGACCGAGCAGCACGTGGCCACATATTTCCAGTGATCAAAAGCAAAGAGGTGTCTGGTTCATGGGTGTGGGCCAATATTTAGCCTGTACATTTTTAGGGGTCTATGTTGTCACAGTTACGTCCAGGTCTAGTCATGAGTCTGTGGCGGCTATTCCTGTATCTACTAAGTATCCTTCGGAGATCAATGGAAGTAAAGCCAATGAGGATTTGAGAACCCACATGGGGATGGTCCTACCCTGTCACTGCAGACGTGTTATGAGACTGTCAACAGGGCGACCTTGGTGTGCTGAGTAAGATAATATCTCAGGATTCTTGTACCGGCAGGTGTCATCACAACATTTGTACACAGGTTGGCCTCTAAAATTCCCACTGCATCTGGAAACATCATAGCCTCTGTGCTGATTATTCTCGCAGATATTCACCACGCACGCCCATCAATATGCTTTGAGCAATGTGAATCAGCGTGTGGACTGTCAGGGTCCTAACATGTGTGGACATTTCATGCACATTATCTGACGTTGCTGGTTCTGCTGGAGGCACCATACTCAAACCCTGGATAAGGCCATGGTACTCTGTCACAATTTGTCACTCATGCATACATGAGACCCAGACAAGGGATAGGCCATGATTTGGGTATTTGGAGACGAGTTCCCAACAATGGTACGATAAAAAAACAGATTATGCTATACACTGTATTTGAGTATGCATTGTAGACCCACCTGACAAAATACCCCAGGAGGAATGTGAGTGTTGGGAAAGCAACTATGATACAAATCTAACCACAAGGAACCTTTAGGGTAAAGCACAGACAGGAGCCAGTCAGGCTAACAGAATGCAGGGTCAATCAGGATCCAGACATTTCACAAGGTAAATACTCAGTGGTCTGACTGAGACTGGTCAGAGGAGGAACAATACAGTTAAAATGGAAAACTGTGTTTGTCCTGTGTTTTGGAAGGTGACACATTAACCCAAGGGCTGTGTTACACAGCTGAGTTACACAGCAATGCATAACAGTGTTATTGATAAAATGGCAGCTTCTATGTTGTTCCAAGCATCTGCAAGGGCAGTGCATGTTCAAATGGCTGGTCTGCATGGAGGTGCTCACAGGTGTGTGCTGCATCAGTCTCTCACAAGTCCTGTAGGTGAGATTCAACTTCAAATGGCCAACAGTACCTTTCACATGGGAAGCAATCTACAGGTAATAACAGGGCTTAAAGACTACAAGCCAGTGCATTATTTAACCTGACGTCCATGCAGACAGAAGTACAATGACTATGGCATACCATACTAAAGGGTGAAGCACACTGGATTAACATTGTGAGTCTGTGTGTGTAGAGGAGGGATTATCTGGGTACACATATTACCATTCCAGGGACCTCTTAAGATGGGTGGGGTGAGACCGGGAACATGGGTGTGTCAGGACTTAGGACATGGGCTGACATGTACATGGAATGTCATGTGCGCAATGCTTGTCATAGCTATGGCACTTGTGCTATTTATTTTCTGCTTATATGGAATTCTAGTCACACATAGTCCTTGCAAAGATAGGTGATGTAACAGTTACTGCTGTCAAGGGTCTGGTCATACATTCCTGTTACTAATGCAATACCACATCCACTGCCTCATGTATGATGCTTTTTGTTCCATTATTGACTGATGGCATCTTAGTTGTGTGCCATATGCTGCACTGAACCATGTTGCCAACATGTATGTGCGAAATAGGTGTGGTCCTCTGCTATTGCCCTTCAACTGTGAAATGTACAGGATATATGTCATTTACAGTGTTTGTGAATGTGACCGCTGATTCAAATGCATCACAATTGCTTTGGAAATGTATGTGTCCTGATCGGTATATGAGCAGTGCTCCATGAGGCTACACTCTTATTATGATAGTTAGAGATAATGTTATGCAAAAATGATTACCCAGACCAGGATATAGTGATTATTATATGTGTTTATTTACATATGTTAAAGCAGTGGTGATGGTGAGTTGAGTCAAAAGAAATTGTTGACAATATGTTTGCGCCTACACAATCCTGCAGCTGTGTTTGGTTGGTCCCCCTCATGTTGATTGCCAGCATCCTCCTCTTCCTCCTCTTCAGCCATTTGTGGCTCTGGTTCTATTAGGGGAATGTTCCTTTGTACACAAATGTTGTGCAGGATGGCACAGGTCAAAATGATCTTGCAGACCATTTCTGGTGAGTATAGGAGGCTGCCTCCAGTGATATTGAGGCACCTGAATCTTGACTTAAAGATGCCAAAGGTCCTCTCGACTATGCTGCGTGTCCTCCTATGTGCCTCGTTATAGGTACGCTCTGCTGCAGTGCTTGGGTTGGCAAATGGGGTCATTATCCATGGCTGGATCCCATACCCCTGATCAGCTGAAAGAGAAAATGATTAAGATCATGTTGATGTAGCTTGCCCCATTAAAAGGCACCTTGCATGGCAGTAGTTCTCTTGTGTTGTCTGTGACTCATTTGTGTTTGTGTTATGGTGTCGATTCCTAGGCTTCTAGGATGTACCATCAGCATTGGGTTGTTTCCTTAGCTGAACAAGTGTTTGGCTGCTGACCGGATGTCAGCAGTATATTTTGAGAGTTGCAGTACAGTGTGTACTCCCTTGCATTGTGACTTGTGATACAGGTGTCCCTGTGTCTTCACTGGGGTTGAGATGATAGTTCCATACACAGAATCAAATCAACAGTGGTGGTAACACGTTTGCATCTATGTACCCTGGACATCCCATACGTTTTGACATATGCAATAGATTAATTTAACGATCAGTGAGATGCTTAGATTTTGCAAGGTGACAATTAGCCTAACTTCTCCATACGTTGTGATCACTGACGTGTTAACATTTGACTGTACACTAATTTCACATGTGTGACAAGTTCACTGCAGACCTATTTCTCTGCCCTTGCCAAGTTGACTCAGGTTGTAACGTCTACTTACACTACTGCACATGGTCTAGTTCAGCTGGCTAACTTGGTTGTGAGGTTGTCATTTTGAGTTTCAGAAGGTCCGTATGGCAGTACATCTGTTGTGTGTGTGTTAATTTGTCACAATGCGTATGTGTACGAATGTGCACTTTCGATATTGTCCCATCAAGATGTGTTCTTTGCACAGTCCACTTGCCTCTTGGTACTGGGCAATGTGAGAGCAGGAGTGATGTGAGATATTGGAACCGCCTCAATGATTGCACATGACCTTTATTGTAGTCATCATAATGCTATGTGTGTCATGGTGTTTGACCTGCAGCAAAAAACATTTCACACCCCTTACACAATACATATTGATTTGAAGGGTGTTTGATTCAGTGTTATTGATGTGTTATTGAAGTTTAATATTCGCAGATGTAATGCCAGTTGGTGCCATGTGTTTGTCATTGTGTTGTTTTACATTTTCCCCTTGTGTCTGTGGAGTCGCATCAGTTGTTATTTGGAACGGTAATTTGTCCCTTGGTGTGTCTCCCATTGGGTGAGGATATCAGACATGCCTAGCGGTGTTACAACCTCAGTGTGTTCCTGTCCACATGTCAATGTCGTGGTGTATGTGTTGTGTGTCCTAGAGGATTGCTGTGCAGTGTGTACATAAGTAGGTTTCTGTACTTACCAACAAGTAGTCCATTTCCATATCATCCATCCTGGAAGTGTTGATTGATGGTGCAGTGACGGAAGATGAATGAATCATGTAACCTCCCAGGATACTTTGCCACGATGTTGGTGATCAACCCCTGGTGATCCACAATGGCCTGCACATTGATGGAGTGTGTTCTTCCTGTTGCGGTATAGATGTTCAGTTGAAGCAGGTGGCACAATGCGTACATGTGTACAGTCAATGGCACCAAGGACATGTGGGAATCCATTAATGAGGTAAAACCCCTGTTTTGTCTCCTGCTGCTTCTGCTGTGTGTTGGGGAAGCAGATGTGGTGGGGTATGAGTGAGATGATGGCATCCAGTACCTTGGGCAGGAAGGCAGAGAATGATGGCTGTGAGATCCCAGCAACCAGAGCGCCAGTGGTTTGAAAGAGCCACTTGCCAACATGTGTAGTACAGCTAGCAGCTTGGTTTCTGGTGGGATGGTATGGGGTCTGTAATCTGGGTGCCAACTGTGGCTCAATGTTGAGCAGCAGTTGCTGAATGGCTTGCCAATTCACCCTGTACCTCTGGATGATGTCATGTTCCCTGAGGCCATGAAGGGTTGTTCTGGTGCGGAATATCCTCTCCTGCCTTCTGCATTGCCTTTGGGGTCCCTGCTGGTGTTGTCGAAGCTGCTGTTTCTGGTCCTGTGGTCTGCGTCTGCGTGCACGCTGGATAAGAAGCACCTCCATATCTTCCTTTTGGAACTCTGCTGTTGCTTCTGTGTGTTTTCATTAAATACAGGTGTGTTTGCCCCATTTTAGCGCCTGCCCTGATCCAGGCGTTAATTTTTTACGCAAATCGTGATGTGCGTCATTTTCTGACTCCGCCTCCCGGCCCTGCGGGATTTTTGCGCGGTAGCATAAATAAAGCGCACGTGTTTGAGTAATTTTTTAGCCATGACATTTTTTTTTTTTTTGTTAATTTGCTTTTGAACCCGGATATATCAAATCCGAAGAAATAATGTAACTCAGGCAATAACTCTCAGTCAGATACAGGGTAATTATGTATGTTAGAAAACAGGAGAGAATCTCCCTCACCTCCCAACACCCCCCAGCATTTTTCATGACACAATCCTTCAATAAGCACTCCTTCCTATAACGCATTCCCTTTTTCCTCCGATCAGATTCTATCTGGGAGCCCCTTAGTTGTGATGATCGTTCTATGTCTATCCTGACGGTCCTATGGTCCATGGACACTTTCTGACTATATACCAAGTGAGTAGTATGTTATCCAGTCCCCCCATATCTTTTGAAATTTATGCGGGCATCCCCTATTTGTGTATGTAGTTTTTTCTCCCATCATGAATCCGTCCATCCCTTTTCTCCAGGTATTCAGAGTCGGCCGGGTCTGGGATCCCCACAGTCGAGCTATATCTCTTTCGCAACCATCAGTCCAAGTCCGCATAGCAGAAGCTTTCTCCTGGGTAAATCTATGTCATTGGGGATGCCCAGGAGTATGTGTTTGGGATCCGGGGGAATCCTCTCATTCAGTACCCCTGAGAGTTCCCCCAATACCCCATCCCAGAACTCCCTTATCACTGGGCAGTCCCATATGACGTGTAGAAAGGAACCGGTCTCGCAACAGCCTCTAACACAATTTGGGTGTCTGGTCCTCCCTATTTTGTATAGTCTATGTGGGTCGTCATACACTCAGTGTAGTATGTTGAATTGGATCAAGCGAAGTCTGGAAGGGTTGTCCTGGTGCGGAATATCCTCTCCTGCCTTCTGCGTTGCCTTTGGGGTCCCTGCTGGTGTTGTCGAAGCTGCTGTTGCTGGTCCTGTTGTCTGCGTCTGCGTGCACGATGGATGAGAAGCACCTCCATGTCTTCCTTTTGGAGCTCTGCTGTTGTTTCTGTGTATTTTCATTAAATACAGGTGTGTTTGCCCCATTTTAACCCCTGCCCTTACCCAATCGTTAATTTTTGACGCAAATCGGGATGTGCGTCATTTTCCACCTCCGCCTCCCGGCCGTGTGGGAAATTTGCGCGGTAGCATAAATAAGGCGCACATGTGTTTGAGTCATTTTTTTGCCATGACATTTTTTTTTTAATTATTTTTTTTATTTGCTTTTGAACCCGGACATAACAAATCCGAAGAAATAATGTAACTCAGACAATAACTCTCAATCAGATACAGGATAATTATGTATGCTAGAAAACAGGAGAGAATCTCCCTCACCTCCCAACACCCCCCAGCATTTTTCATGACACAGTCCTTCAATAAGCACTCCTTCCTATAATGCATTCCCTCTTTCCTCCGATCGGATTCTATCTGGGAGCCCCTTAGGTTTGATGATCATTCTATGTCTATCCTGACGGTCCTATGGTCCATGGACTCTTTCTTACTATATCTCAAATGAGTAGTATGTTATCCAGTTGTAGGAGGCTGGACTGGCTTGTAGTGAGTACCAAGGGGTACTTGCACCTTGCACCAGGCCCAGTTATCCCTTATTAGTGATTAGGGTGTCTAGCAGCTTAGGCTGATAGATAATGGTAGCTTAGCAGAGCAGCTTAGGCTGAACTAGGAGACGTGTGAAGCTACTACAGTACCACTTAGTGTCAAATGCACAATATCATAAGAAAACACAATACACAGTTATACTAAAAATAAAGGTACTTTATTTTTATGACAATATGCCAAAGTATCTTAGAGTGTACCCTCAGTGAGAGGATAGGAAATATACACAAGATATATATACACAATAGCAAAAATATGCAGTATAGTCTTAGAAAACAGTGCAAACAATGTATAGTTACAATAGGATGCAATGGAGAAACATAGGGATAGGGGCAACACAAACCATATACTCCAGAAGTGGAATGCGAACCACGAATGGACCCCAAACCTATGTGACCTTGTAGAGGGTCGCTGGGACTATTAGAAAATAGTGAGAGTTAGCAAAATAACCCTCCCCAAGACCCTGAAAAGTGAGTGCAAAGTGCACTAAAGTTCCCCTAAGGACAAAAGAGTCGTGTTAGAGGAATAATGCAGGAAAGACACAAACCAGCAATGCAACAACTGTGGATTTCCAATCTGGGGTACCTGTGGAACAAGGCGACCAAGTCCAAAAGTCACAAGCAAGTCGGAGATGGGCAGATGCCCAGGAAATGCCAGCTGCGGGTGCAAAGAAGCTTCGACTGGACAGAAGAAGCTGAGGTTTCTGCAGGAACGAAAAGGGCTAGAGACTTCCCCTTTGGAGGATGGATCCCCCACGCCTTGGAAAGTCGTGCAGAAGTGTTTTCCTGCCGGAAGGACGCCAACAAGCCTTGCTACACGCAAATCGTGCGTTTGGCGTTTTTGGACGCTGCTGGGGCCCAGGAGGGACCAGGAGGTCGCAAATTGGACCTGCAGAGAGAGGGGACGTCGAGCAAGACAAAGAGCCCTCACTGAAGCAGGTAGCACCCGGAGAAGTGCCAGAAACAGGCACTACGAGGATGCGTGAAACGGTGCTCGCCGAAGTTGCACAAAGGAGTCCCACGTCGCCGGAGACCAACTTAGAAAGTCGTGCAATGCAGGTTAGAGTGCCGTGGACCCAGGCTTGGCTGTGCACGAAGGATTTCCGCCGGAAGTGCACAGGGGCCGGAGTAGCTGCAAAGTCGCGGTTCCCAGCAATGCAGCCCAGCGAGGTGAGGCAAGGACTTACCTCCACCAAACTTGGGCTGAAGAGTCACTGGACTGTGGGGGTCACTTGGACAGAGTCGCTGGATTCGAGGGACCTCGCTCGTCGTGCTGAGAGGAGACCCAAGGGACCGGTAATGCAGCTTTTTGGTGCCTGCGGTTGCAGGGGGAAGATTCCGTCGACCCACGGGAGATTTATTCGGAGCTTCTGGTGCAGAGAGGAGGCAGGCTACCCCCACAGCATGCACAAGCAGGAAAACAGTCGAGAAGGCGGCAGGATCAGCGTTACAGAGTTGCAGTAGTCGTCTTTGCTACTATGTTGCAGGTTTGCAGGCTTCCAGCGCGGTCAGCGGTCGTTTCCTTATCAGAAGGTGAAGAGAGAGATGCAGAGGAACTCGGCTGAGCTCATGCATTCGTTATCTAAAGTTTCCCCAGAGACAGAGACCCTAAATAGCCAAAAAAGAGGGTTTGGCTACCTAGGAGAGAGGAAAGGCTACTAACACCTGAAGGAGCCTATCAGCAGGAGTCTCTGACGTCACCTGGTGGCACTGGCCACTCAGAGCAGTCCAGTGTGCCAGCAGCACCTCTGTTTCCAAGATGGCAGAGGTCTGGAGCACACTGGAGGAGCTCTGGACACCTCCCAGGGGAGGTGCAGGTCAGGGGAGTGGTCACTCCCCTTTCCTTTGTCCAGTTTCGCGCCAGAGCAGGGGCAAAGGGGTCCCTGAACCGGTGTAGACTGGCTTATGCAGAATTGGGCACATCTGTGCCCAACAAAGCATTTCCAGAGGCTGGGGGAGGCTACTCCTCCCCTGCCTTCACACCATTTTCCAAAGGGAGAGGGTGTCACACCCTCTCTCAGAGGAAGTTCTTTGTTCTGCCATCCTGGGCCAGGCCTGGCTGGACCCCAGGAGGGCAGCTGCCTGTCTGAGGGGTTGGCAGCAGCAGCAGCTGCAGTGAAACCCCAGGAAGGGCAGTCTGGCAGTACCAGGGTCTGTGCTACAGACCACTGGGATCATGGAATTGTACCAACAATGCCAGGATGGCATAGAGGGGGCAATTCCATGATCATAGACATGTTACATGGCCATATTCGGAGTTACCATGGTGAAGCTACATATAGGTAGTGACCTATATGTAGTGCACGCGTGTAATGGTGTCCCCGCACTCACAAAGTTCAGTGAATTGGCTCTGAACAATGTGGGGGCACCTTGGCTAGTGCCAGGGTGCCCACACACTAAGTAACTTTGCACCTAACCTTTACCAGGTAAAGGTTAGACATATAGGTGACTTATAAGTTACTTAAGTGCAGTGTAAAATGGCTGTGAAATAACGTGGACGTTATTTCACTCAGGCTGCAGTGGCAGGCCTGTGTAAGAATTGTCAGAGCTCCCTATGGGTGGCAAAAGAAATGCTGCAGCCCATAGGGATCTCCTGGAACCCCAATACCCTGGGTACCTCAGTACCATATACTAGGGAATTATAAGGGTGTTCCAGTAAGCCAATGTAAATTGGTAAAATTGGTCACTAGCCTGTTAGTGACAATTTAAAAGTAATGAGAGAGCATAACCACTGAGGTTCTAGTTAGCAGAGCCTCAGTGAGACAGTTAGGCACCACACAGGGAACATATACATGCACACCTATGAGCAGTGGGGCCCTGTGTGACAGGGTCCCAGTGACACATACATATAGGCCACAAACCTATGAGCACTGGGGTCCTGACCAGCAGGATCCCAGTGACACATAACAACCATACTGAAAACATGGTGTTTTCACTATGAGCACTGAGGCCTGGCTATCAGGATCCCAGTGAGACAGTGAAAACAGTGACAAACACCCTGACATACACTCACAAACAGGCCAAAAGTGGGGGTAACAAGGCTAGAAAGAGGCTACCTTCTCACACCAGTCCCCCCATATCTTTTTAAATTTATACGGGCATCCCCTATTTGTGTATGTAGTTTTTTCTCCCATCATGAATCCGTCCATCCCTTTTCTCAAAGGTATTCAGAGTTGGCCGGGTCTGAGATCCCCACAGTCGAGCTATATCTCTTTTCGCAACCATCAGTCCAAGTCCGCATAGCAGAAGCTTTCTCCTGGGTAAATCTATGTCATTGGGGATGCCCGGGAGTATGTATTTCGGATCCGGGGGAATCCTCTCATTCAGTACCCCTGAGAGTTCCCCCAATACCCCATCCCAGAACTCCCTTATCACCGGGCAGTCCCATATGACGTGTAGAAAGGAACCGGTCTCGCAACAGCCCCTAACACAATTTGGGTGTCTGGTCCTCCCCATTTTGTATAGTCTATGTGGGTCATAATACACTCTGTGTAGTATTTTGAATTGGATCAAGGGAATTCTGGATCTTAATGCCACCTCCCTTGGGAACATCAATGCAGCCTCCCAGTCTATTTCTTCCATTTGTCCTATGTCCTTCTCCCATTTGGTACGTAAGGTTATGTGGGTGTTTGGCATGTTGCTATTAATGGTTTTGTATACCGCGATGAACGAGAACGCCTACCTTGCATATCATTAACGCAAGGCGGTTTCCCGCATCCAGAAAATGACGCACATGGTGGGTTTTTGAGGTCCGCGGGCTCGGGTGTCAAAGTTTAAATATGGTGCACGGTTTGCGACGAATGTGCATCAACATTTGTGACGCACATTCGGCGCAAACAGAGTATAAATATGCCCCTAAGGCTTCATGGCGGCAGACACATTTTTTTGGGTAAAGACTCAAAAGGGCCACAAGCTAGGCCAGATTCAGGTATCTGGCTCAAGCTAAGCTCAAGACTTTAGTGTCTCTGCCACCTCGTCTGGCTAACCAGGACCGGCTTTAGGGCAGTGCAACTGGTGCGACCGCACCGGGTGCTGACCTGGATGCGGGATTCTGATCTCAGTGGGGTGCTGTGTTTAACAATAACTTGCGAAACTTGCGATTTTAAGCACCTGCTGAAAAGTTCTTTGTGCGTCCAGCCTTCAGGAAGCAATTCAAATGTCCAGAAAACTCTTGTGATTAACGTTCTAGCTAGAGAGAGAGATTGGTTTTGTCCAGTGGCAGTTTTGACTTGCCATAAAGTAGTGCAGAGGGTCAATATGCCTGCTGCAAAGTACAGAGCTATATTTTATGTGGATAGCTGAGTGGATTGTTAAAGCCAACCTTTGCAAGCACTTTAAAACAAATGAAATGTATGTGAGAGGGGCTATTGAGAGATGAGGGGCACTTTTGCCGGGTGGTAGTGAGGGAATCTGAGAGTTGGTCATGTGATGGAGTGCGGCAAAAAAGATTGCTGCACCGGTCGCCACCAGTACCAAAGCCGGCCCTGTGGCTGAGCATACAGAGGCCTATCTTGGGAGGGACAAGTCACTCACACAAACCCTCTCCTCCCCCATTCCCCATGTAGGCCTGTTTGCTCCTGCAAGAATGGGCAAGTGGGCAGGGGTCAGGCAAGTTCCTGTCTGGGGTGATTGAGATAACCTATGGACTCTCACTTCCATCAAGAGCACCATCCTCTAAGCTCAGGTCTATATCTTCAGAGATCTGCAGCAATGGACAGGAGCAGGAGAGGACAACATATTTAGGAGAAGAAAAGATAGAATTTATGCTTAGCAAGGTATGCTCAATGAGTACGTTTATTCCAACTTCTGGTGTGAGTGGGATTTCCATAGGGAGTACTCGTGCATCCTCAAAGTATTTTCTGTAAATACTCTGGGCTATGTATGTTTCACAAGGTTCTACTGTTTGGGGAGGATGATGTTTTCATATAGAATATAAAATGAAAATCAGACCAGAGACCCTTGGTCAGAGCACTGAGCCTTTTTGCTCTGTGTTTCTTAATGTCCGTATTCGTTGTCATCCATTTTGAATTAATTCATGCACTCACCCCTCGCCCATCCAACTATCCATTCATTCATGGTCTATACAGCCATGTCTCCAATTTCGCATCTAATAATTAGACAAGATTCTACAATGAAAGCTTTGTTGTTAAATGCACCATGTCTGCATTTTAAAAATAATTATCACAGAGTAAACCACACCTCTCAAAACCTATTTGCAAGAGGTCAGGCTTGCTCACTACTCTCGCTACATGCATTAAGATAGCTAAGTTGACAATTGTTACAGGGCTGCCTTTGGTCGCAAGTCCAGCCATGGAATATAATGTTTATGTGATAGTTGTGAGCTCATAGGGCACAATTAGACATAGTTGTGGCTGCTGCAAATGTCAAGGGGGTGGTGGGGTGGGGATAGGGGGACAATGGGGACGGAGGAAACAAATAATAATAAAAAAAAAAAAATATTTACCCTTCCCACCGCAGTCGTCTCTGGCCGCCTTGATCCTCTGCAGTCACTGGGACACCAGCAAAGGCTTTCCAGCAATCCTGGCTCTGCTCTGAAGCTAAACCTAGCATGAGAGCAGCATCAGGATTGGGCAGAGCCGCTTGGACTGCCCCTCAGACACAGCCGGGTTGGAGAAACCTAACTACGCATTTGTGTTTGTCCATCTTATGACGACAGGACAAACACACATGGGCACTTGTGGGCAGATTTAAGAGCCCCTAGCGCCTCCTTGCACTACATTAGCATCATGTTTTTTTAACGCTAATGTGGCCCAATGAGGCCAAAATCATGCATGCATTGCGCCACTTTGTAACACTTTGCGTCACATTATGACTGCACCAGGCATAATGTATGCAAAGTGTGCGTTCCCCTGTTAGGGTGGCTGAAAAAATGGCACAAAGAAATCTAAAAGATTTTTTTGCGTAATTGTTTTTGGCACTTTTAACGTGTGCTCAGAGCAGGTGTGAAAAGGAGGCACACTATTGTTTACAATGGGCCTTAATGGGCTTGGCAGGATGAGCATCAACATTTTTTATGCTTATCCTGCAAAGCGCTAAACTAGCATCATGATGATGCTAGTTCCCTAACTACCGCCATGGTGCGCCGTATTTTAAATACTGCGCACACATGATGGTATTAGGGAGGAGGCAAAAGGGCGCTAGAAAAGTGGCACTGTACTAGGTGCTGCACCACTTTTCATAAATCTGCTCCTTAGTGCACTCCATTCCTCCTGCCCTCTCCAATGGCCCAGCCCACCTCTCTCTTCACATACATAACGAAGTATCATTTTATTTTTCTGCTGCTGGCTCTTATCCAGGGGGCGACGCTATTTCGTCATTGCAGAGGAACCGCTCCTTATTAGAGATAGACCCATATTTAACTGAAAATGACGGAGCATAACGCTGCGCCAAAATTGGCAGCTCCATGCTCAGTCATTTTCACAACACAGGGACTGTGTTTAATTGAATACGGCGCACCCCTGGGTTGTTCCCTGCGCTGGCGTTAAATTGAGCTGCCAGCGCAAGCATCCTTGCACCATTGTGCAAGGATGTCTGTGTTTAGGGGTTTGATTGTTTATGTGTGCGAAGGTGTCCCTTCCTGCACATAAACAATAAACAGTGGCGATTTCACACGTCTGTGTGTGCTGCAGGATGCCAAAGTGTCATTTTGAAATGATTCATATTTGCAGGAAGGGACACCTTCCCACACATTAACAATCATGTCTGGCATTTTGCTCTTTCTAAGCGTGCTGCAGAATGCAGCACAGATAGAAAAAGCAAAAAAAACGAGGAAGAATAAAAGTATTGCTCCTCACTGTGCCTTGATAATCTGGGGTGGCGTTAGATTTTGTCGCTGCTTCAGGTTTATGAAAAATCTGTGGCATGCCCACAGCAACACACATTGCACGCCCCTTCCACGCAAAGGGCTGCGCCTGAAGGGGCAGTATTTACAAGGTGGGGTTAAGCCACAAAAAGTAGCCTAACGTCACCTTGTAAATAAGGCGCAGTGCTTAGCACCCACAGAGCGTCATAGAAAGTGACGCTCTGGTGGCACTAGAGGCTCATAAATATGCCCCTTATTCTTCTAAAGGGGAGAATCTGCTTGGTCCTCAACAGCTAGAAAATCTTCTAGTAAGATTGTTTGTGATTCCAGTTTTAACCCCTTCTGTGCCCAGGACGTAATGGTTACGTCCTGAGGCACAGTGCTGCTGTGCCCAGGACGTAACCATTACGTCCTGTGCACAGAGCCCAGAGGGAGCGCTCTCGCTCCCTCTGTGGGGTTCCCCCCACCCCCCCAAGTCAGGGATGGAAGGGGAAGCCCTTCCCCTCCCACCCCCGACCCCCCCAACCCCCCCTGTGACGTCAGCGCGTGAGCGCGCGCTGATTAGTCACAGGGTGTCCCCCATCGCGCTGGAAGCAGAGCTTCCAGCGCGATTGAAAAAGAAATGCTTTTGCATTTCTTTTTCAATCCCATGGGGGAGGCCCCGAGAGGCTTCAAAGGGAAGGAAATGTATTTCCTTCCCTTTGAAGTCTCTCACAGGTTTCAAAAGCCGGATTGCTTGCAATCCGGCTTTTGAAACCCAACTAGACACCAGGTTTTTTTTTTTTTTCAGTGAAATTGGCAAAAGGGAGCGACCCCTTGGGCAAGGGTCGCTCCCGGGGGGGCATATTTTTAGGAAGGCCTTTTCTGCCCCCCCTGGGGGCAGATTGGCCTATTATTATGCCGATCTGCCCCCGGGGGGGGGGGCAGAAACCTCTAGGCACCAGGGACCTTTTTTTTTTTTTTTTTTTTGATGATTTCTTTTTTTTTTAGGTGGGGAGCGATCCCTTAGGCAAGGGTCGCTCCCCTACGGGGCAATATATATTTAGGCCATTTCTGCCCCCGTTGGGGGCAGATTGGCCTATTTTGATGAGGCCAATCTGCCCCCAAGGGGGGCAGAAACCATTAGACACCAGGGAGTTTGTTTTTGCACGCGAATTTCACGCAACGGGAGGGACCCCTTTGGCAAGGGTCGCTCCCAGGGGGGGCATTTTTTTGGGAAGGCCTTTTCTGCCCCTCCTGGGGACAGATCGGCCTATTATTAGACCGATCTGCCCCCAGGGGGGGCAGAAACCTCTAGGCACCAGGGATCTTTTTTTTTTTTTTTCTTTTTGTTATGTTTTCTTTTTTTTTTAGGTGGGGAGTGACCCCTTAGGCAAGGGTCGCTCCCCTAGGGGGCAAATTATATTTAGGCCATTTCTGCCCCCCTTGGGGGCAGATTGGCCTATTTTGATGAGGCCAATCTGCCCCCAAGGGGGGCAGAAACCATTAGACACCAGGGAGTTTTTTTTTTGCGTGAATTTCACGCAAGGGGAGCGACCCCTTAGGCAAGGGTCGCTCCCTGGGGGGGGGATTATTTTAGGCCATTTCTGCCCCCCTGGGGGGGGTAGATCAGCCTATTTTGATTCGGCTGATCTGCCCCCAAGGGGGGCAGAAACCACTAGGCACCAGGGATTTTTTTGTTTTTCTGTTTTACAGATGGGGAGCGACCCCCTTGGACAAGGGTCGCTCCCCTGGAGGGGCAAAATGTATTTAGGCCATTTCTGCCCGCTTTGGGGGCAGATCGGCCGATTTTAGGTCAATCTGCCCCCAAGGGGGACAGAAACCACTAGGCACCAGGGATCTTTTTTTTGCGCCGTCACACAAGGGGAGCGACCTTGTAGTCAAGGCTCGCTCCCCGGGGGGGTGGGGGGGGCCAAATTATTTTAGGCCATCTCTGCCCCCCCTGGGGGCAGATCGCCCTATTGGTATTAGGCCGATCTACCCCCAGGGGGGGCAGAAACCTCTAGGCGCCAGGGCAATTTTTTTTTTTTTTTAGAGATGGGGAGCGACCCATCAGACAAGGGTCGCTCCCCTGGGGGGCAAACTGTGTTTAGACCATTTCTGCAGATTGGTCGATTTTAGGTCAATCTGCCCCAAGGGGGCAGAAACCACTAGGCACCGGGGATTTGTTTTTTGGCGCCAATGTCACGCAGGGGGAGCGACCCCGTAGGCAATGGTCGCTCTGGGGGGGGGGGTGGCTGTTCAGGGGGCAAATTTATTTTAGGCCATTTCTGCCCCCCCTGGGGGCAGAAACCTCTTGTTGCCAGGGCAAATTTTTTTTAGTGTTTTTTTTTTAGTTTGTTTGTTTTTTTAGAGATGGGGAGCGACCCATCAGACAAGGGTCGCTCCCCTGGGGGGCAAACTGTGTTTAGACCATTTCTGCCCCCCGTGGGGGCAGATTGGTCGATTTTAGGTCAATCTGCAACCACTAGGCACCGGGGATTCGTTTTTTGGCGCCAATGTCACGCAGGGGGAGCGACCCAGTAGGCAAGGGTCGCTCCGAGTTGGGGGGGTGGGGGGGGTTCGGGGGGGCAAATTTATTTTAGGCCATTTCTGCCCCCCCAGGGGGGTAGAAACCTGTTGTTGCCAGGGCAAATTTGTTTTTGTGTTTTTTTTTTTTTTTTTTTTTTTTTTTTAGAGATGGGGAGCGACCCATCAGACAAGGGTCGCTTCCCTGGGGGGCAAACTGTATTTAGAGCATTTCTGCCCCCTTTGGGGGCAGATTGGTCGATTTTAGGTCATCTGCCCCCAAGGGGGCAGAAATCACTAGGCACCGAGGATTTGTTTTTTGTCGCCAATGTCACGCAGGGGTAGCGACCCCGTAGGCAAGGGTCGCACCTGGGCAGGGGGGGTTTGGGGGGGTGGGGGGTCAAATTTATTTTAGGGCATTTCCCCCCCCCCCTGGGGCCGGCTGAGCTAGAGGCCAAAATCCACATGTAGGCACTTTGCAAAAAACACCTCTGTTTTCTGTGAAAAAATATGTTGTGTCCACGTTGTGTTTTGGGCCATTTCCTTTCGTGGGCGCTAGGCCTACCCACACAAGTGAGGTACCATTTTTATGGAGAGACTTAGGGGAACGCTGGGTGGAAGGAAATTTGTGGCTCCTCTCAGATTCCAGAACTTTCTGTCACCGAAATGAGAGGAAAAAGTGTTTTTTGGCCAGATTTTGATGTTTGCAAAGGATTCTGGGTAACAGAACCTGGTCAGAGCCCCGCAAATCACCCCATCTTGGATTCCCCTAGGTCTCTAGTTTTCAAAAATGTGCTGGTTTGCTAGGTTTCCCCAGGTGCCGGCTGAGCTAGAGGCCAAAATCCACACGTAGGCACTGTTTTCTATGAAAAAATGTGATGTGTCCACGTTGTGTTTTGGGCCATTTCCTGTCGCGAGCGCTAGGCCTACCCACACAAGTGAGGTATAATTTTTATCGGGAGACGTGGGGGAACGCTGGGTGGAAGGAAATTTGTGGCTCCTCTCAGATTCCAGAACTTTCTGCCACAGAAATATGAGGAACATGTGTTTTTTTAGCCAAATTTTGAGGTTTGCAAAGGATTCTGGGTAACAGAACCTGGTCCGAGCCACACAAATCACCCCATCTTGGATTCCCCTAGGTCTCTAGTTTTCAGAAATGCACAGGTTTGGTACGTTTCCCTAGGCGGCGGCTGAGCTAGAGGCCAAAATCTACAGGTAGGCACTTTGCTAAAAACAGGTCTATTTTCTGTGATGTGTCCACTTTGCGCTTTGGGGCGTTTCCTGTCGCGGGCGCTAGGCCTACCCACACAAGTGAGGTATAATTTTTATTGGGAGACATGGGGGAACGCTGGGTGGAAGGAAATTTGTGGCTCCTCTCAGATTGTAGAACTTTCTGCCACAGAAATGTGAGGAACATGTGTTTTTTTAGCCAAATTTTGAGGTTTGCAAAGGATTCTGGGTAACAGAACCTGGTCCCAGCCACACAAGTCACCCCATCTTGGATTCCCCCAGGTCTCTAGTTTTCAGAAATGCACAGGTTTGGTAGGTTTCCCTAGGTGGCGGCTGAGCTACAGGCCAAAATCTACAGGTAGGCACTTTGCAAAAAACACCTCTGTTTTCCTTCAAAAATTTGGTTGTGTCCACGTTGCGCTTTGGGGCGTTTCCTGTCGTGGGCGCTAGGCCTACCCACACAAGTGAGGTATCATTTTTATCGGGAGACGTGGGGGAACGCTGGGTGGAAGGAAATTTGTGGCTCCTCTCAAATTCCAGAACTTTCTGCCACAGAAATGTGAGGAACATGTGTTTTTTTAGCCAAATGTTGAGGTTTGCAAAGGATTCTGGGTAACAGAACCTGGTCCCACCCACACAAGTCACCCCATCCTGGATTCCCCTAGGTCTCTAGTTTTCAGAAATGCACAGGTTTGGTAGGTTTCCCTAGGTGGCGGCTGAGCTACAGGCCAAAATCCACATGTAGGCACTTTGCTAAAAACAGGTCTGTTTTCTGTGATGTGTCCACGTTGCGCTTTGGGGCGTTTCCTGTCGCGGGCGCTAGGCCTACCCACACAAGTGAGGTATCATTTTTATCGGGAGACGTGGGGGAACGCTGGGTGGAAGGAAATTTGTGGCTCCTCTCAGATTCCAGAACTTTCTGCCACAGAAATGTGAGGAACATGTGTTTTTTTAGCCACATTTTGAGGTTTGCAAAGGATTCTGGGTAACAGAACCTGGTCCCAGCCACACAAGTCACCCCATCTTGGATTCCCCCAGGTCTCTAGTTTTCAGAAATGCACAGGTTTGGTAGGTTTCCCTAGGTGGCGGCTGAGCTACAGGCCAAAATCCACAGGTAGGCACTTTGCTAAAAACAGGTCTGTTTTCCTTCAAAAATTTGGCTGTGTCCACGTTGCGCTTTGGGGCGTTTCCTGTCGCGGGCGCTAGGCTTACCCACACAAGTGAGGTATCATTTTTATCAGGAGACGTGGGGGAACGCTGGGTGGAAGGAAATTTGTGGCTCCTCTCAGATTCCAGAACTTTCTGCCACAGAAATGTGAGGAACATGTGTTTTTTTAGCCAAATTTTGAGGTTTGCAAAGGATTCTGGGTAACAGAACCTGGTCCCAGCCACACAAGTCACCCCATCTTGGATTCCCCCAGGTCTCTAGTTTTCAGAAATGCACAGGTTTGGTAGGTTTCCCTAGGTGGCAGCTGAGCTACAGGCCAAAATCTACAGGTAGGCACTTTGCAAAAAACACCTCTGTTTTCCTTCAAATATTTGGCTGTGTCCACGTTGCGCTTTGGGGCGTTTCCTGTCGCGGGCGCTAGGCCTACCCACACAAGTGAGGTATCATTTTTATCGGGAGATGTGGGGGAACGCTGGGTGGAAGGAAATTTGTGGCTCCTCTCAGATTCTAGAACTTTCTGCCACAGAAATGTGAGGAACATGTGTTTTTTTAGCCAAATTTTGAGGTTTGCAAAGGATTCTGGGTAACAGAACCTGGTCCGAGCCACACAAGTCACCCCATCTTGGATTCCCCTAGGTCTCTAGTTTTCAGAAATGCACAGGTTTGGTAGGTTTCCCTAGGTGGCGGCTGAGCTACAGGCCAAAATCCACAGGTAGGCACTTTGCTAAAAACAGGTCTGTTTTCCTTCAAAAATTTGGCTGTGTCCACGTTGCGCTTTGGGGCGTTTCCTGTCGCGGGCGCTAGGCTTACCCACACAAGTGAGGTATCATTTTTATCGGGAGACGTGGGGGAACGCTGGGTGGAAGGAAATGTGTGGCTCCTCTCAGATTCCAGAACTTTCTGCCACAGAAATGTGAGGAACATGTGTTTATTTAGCCAAATTTTGAGGTTTGCAAAGGATTCTGGGTAACAGAACCTGGTCCCAGCCACACAAGTCACCCCATCTTGGATTCCCCCAGGTCTCTAGTTTTCAGAAATGCACAGGTTTGGTAGGTTTCCCTAGGTGGCGGCTGAGCTACAGGCCAAAATCTACAGGTAGGCACTTTGCAAAAAACACCTCTGTTTTCCTTAAAAAATTTGGCTGTGTCCACGTTGCGCTTTGGGGCGTTTCCTGTCGCGGGCACTAGGCCTACCCACACAAGTGAGGTATCATTTTTATCGGGAGATGTGGGGGAACGCTGGGTGGAAGGAAATTTGTGGCTCCTCTCAGATTCTAGAACTTTCTGCCACAGAAATGTGAGGAACATGTGTTTTGATTAGCCAAATTTTGAGGTTTGCAAAGGATTCTGGGTAACAGAACCTGGTCCGAGCCACACAAGTCACCCCATCTTGGATTCCCCTAGGTCTCTGGTTTTCAGAAATGCACAGGTTTGGTAGGTTTCCCTAGGTGGCGGCTGAGCTACAGGCCAAAATCTACAGGTAGGCACTTTGCTAAAAACAGGTCTGTTTTCTGTGTTGTGTTTTGGGGCGTATCCTGTCGCGGGCGCTAGGCCTACCCACACAAGTGAGGTATCATTTTTATCGGGAGACTTGGGGGAACATAGAATAGCAAAACAAGTGTTATTGCCCCTTGTCTTTCTCTACATTTTTCCCTTCCAAATGTAAGACAGTGTGTAAAAAAGACATCTATTTGAGAAATGCCCTGTAATTCACATGCTAGTATGGGCACCCTGGAATTCAGAGATGTGCAAATAACCACTGCTTCTCAACACCTTATCTTGTGCCCATTTTGTAAATACAAAGGCCCATATTTATACTTTTTGACGCTAAACTGCGCTAACGCAGTTTAGCGTCAAAAAGTTTTGCGCCGTCTAACGCCATTCTGAAGCGCCATGCGGGCGCCGTATTTATGGAATGGCGTTAGACGGCGCAATCAGACCGGCGCTGCCTGGTTTGCGTGGGAAAAAACCACGTAGACCAGACAGCGCCGGCGTAGGGGGAAAATGGTGCATGGGCGTCTTAAAATGGGGCAAGTCAGGTTACGTCGAAAAAATCGTCTTAACCCGACTTGCGCCATTTTTTAACGACGCCCATCCCCCATCAACATGACTCCTATCATTGTAAAGATAGGAGTCATGCCCCCTTGCCCAATGGCCATGCCCAGGGGACTTCTGTCCCCTGGGCATGGTCATTGGGCATAGTGGCATGTAGGGGGGCACAAATCAGGCCCCCCTATGCCACAAAATATTATAAAAAAAAAAAAAAAAAAAACTTACCTGAACTTACCTGAATGTCCCTGGGGTGGGTCCCTCCAGCCTTGGGTGTCCTCCTGGGGTGGGCAAGGGTGGCAGGGGGGGTCCCTGGGGGCAGGGGAGGGCACTCTGGGCTCATTTTGAGCCCACTTGTCCCTTAACGCCATGCCTGACCCAGGCGTTAAAAAGCGGCGCAAATGCGCCGTTTTTAGCCACGCCAACTCCCGGGCGTCTCTTTTGCCCGGGAGTATAAATACCACGTAAAGGCCTGGGAGTCATTTTTTAGACGGGAACGCCTCCCTTGCATATCATTAACGCAAGGAAGGGGTTCACGCTAAAAAATGACGCACATTCCGGGAACTTTGGCGCTATTCGCCTCTAACGCCATAGTATAAATATGGCGTTAGTTGGCGTTAGTTTTGCGTCGAAATTGCGTCAAAAAAAACGACGCAATTTCGGCGCAAACGGAGTATAAATATGGCCCAAAGGTTTTCTTGATAGCTATTTTTTACTCTTTATATTTCAGCAAATGAATTGCTGTATACCCGGCATAGAATGAAAACCCACTGCAGGGTGCAGGTCATTTATTGGCTCTGGGTACCTAGAGTTCTTGATGAACCTACAAGCCCTATATATCCCCGCAACCAGAAGAGTCCAGCAGACGTAACGGTATATTGCTTTCAAAAATCTGACATTGCAGGAAAAAATTACAGAGTAAAACTTAGAGAAAAATTGATGTTTTTTTCACCTCAATTTCAATATTTTTCTTTTTCAGTTGTTATTTTCTGTAGGAAACCCTTGTAGGATCTACACAAATTACCCCTTGCTGAATTCAGAATTTTGTCTACTTTTCAGAAATGTTGCGGTGTCTGGGATCCAGCATTGGTTTCATGCCCATTTCTGTCACTGACTGGAAGGAGGCTGAAAGCACAAAAAATCGTAAAAATGGGGTTTGGCCCAGTAAAATGCCAAAATTGTGTTGAAAAATTGGGTTTTCTGATTCAAGTCTGCCTGTTCCTGAAAGCTAGGAAGCTGGTGATTTTATCACCGCAAACCCTTTGTTGATGCCCTTTTCAGGGAAAAAACCACAAGCCTTCTTCTGCAACCCATTTTTCCAATTTTTTTTTAAAAAAAACGAAATTTTCACAGTTTTTTGGCTAATTTCTTGGCCTCCTTCTGGGGAACCCACAAAGTCTGGGTACCTCTAGAATCCCTAGGATGTTGGAAAAAAAGGACGCAAATTTGGCGTGGGTAGCTTACGTGAACAAAAAGTTATGAGGGCCTAAGCGCGAACTGCTCCAAATAGCCAAAAAAAGGCTCGGCAAAGGAGGGGGAAAAGGCCTGGCAGCGAAGGGGTTAAAACTTTCATTTTAGGAGAGTGCATTGCATAAAGCTAACCACCAGATGGCAGTGTTGCACAAGTTATTGCTATCCGCTCTGTCTCCGCCATATCACCGCACAAAGTGCTCCAGAACCTAAAATATTTAGGCCGATGTTTGCATTGCTTTATAAACAATAGAAATCACAGCCTGAGACAGGCGGATCTAGGTTAGAGAAGGAACAAAATCAGGCGACGTAATCATAGATGACAAGGTTACTGCCTTAGGGGGTTCCTTGATTGGATTT
Organism: Pleurodeles waltl; assembly: GCF_031143425.1. Lineage (NCBI taxonomy): Eukaryota > Metazoa > Chordata > Amphibia > Caudata > Salamandridae > Pleurodeles > Pleurodeles waltl. The sequence continues at coordinate 1,618,316,595 of NC_090445.1, read as the reverse complement.
AATGGCGAAAAACGTATAGCCTATTACACACAAATTGTGTCTTTGATAGACATCAGTTTATAAACATAAACCTTAATTTGTCTACGTTCTACAAATATGCTTTTTGTGAGTTTTGACTACCAGTGTGCGATTTGCAAGTTTCTGTAGGTGAGTGTGTGTTGGTGCTCGAGTAAAAGGGTGGTGGTACCTATGTTTCATAGGAACACAAGCAAGCCAACAAAAATATAAAGGATAAATATACTTTTAGGAATGCAGAAATATTACAAGTAGTACACCTGGAAGTATGCAGTGGTGCAGGTTTCCTGGTGAACTATGGGAATGTGACATGGCATATTCCCTGTGCTCCCATTTCTCCAATGTCTATTTCTACATAGGGCAAACTGAGAAATTGTGGCCCATATTAATGGAAGCTTAGCGTCATTTAATTTGGCCCTAAAGTGACTGTAACTTAACTCCATATTTATATTTTTACGCTAGACCCGTGTAGCATCAAAATATTAGAGTTAGTGCTATTTTTAGGATGCGCCAACCCACCTTACATCAATGAGATGCAAGGGAGGCGTTCCGGTCCTAGCAATGACGCTAGCCCCTCAGCACTATATTTAACTCCTGGTGCAGAAATGACACGCGGGTGGGAGGTGAGCCTAAATAATGGTGCTATGCCCTCTTAGCACCATTATTTAACGCCTCTTCAGACCAGGCGTTAAAGTGCAGGTAGGCCTGTTTCCATGGGGAAACACATGAAATGGGCACAAAGATGCCCACCCTGAGCCCCAGCAACACCGCCACAGAGACACTACAGGAGGAGGGAGCCCATCCCAGGTAAGTTGCAGGAAAGTGTTTGTGTATGTGTGGTGTGCTATGGGGGGCCCCTTACGTGGGGCCCCCTGGCTGGCACTGGGTTTGTAGGGCTTGCCCAGGGGCCATTGGTCTCCTGTGGTGGGCATTGGAGTGGTGGTAATGAGTCCTGCCTGACAGGAGTAATTTTTTGGCTGCTTCTGCATCAAAAAATAACGCTAGGCTGATTAGTGGCAGAAATTTTGCCGCTAAACAGCCTAACGTCATTTCTGAGCCACTAGAGCCATTTCCACTAACACCATCCCCCACCGGCCAGCGTCTTTTTGTGTGACGCTAGCCATTCCTTAGTGCCACCGTGAGATATTTCATAAATATGGCGCATGGATGGCTTTAAGGAATGGCGTTAGACGGCATTTTAAAAAATTATGCACAACTGCGTTGGCATAGTTGTGCGCCATTTTTCATAAATATGGGCCTGTGTCCAATGTGCATATGCATTTTTTACCCCATGTTCAAAACAATATTCCCCTGGAGAAACAGCTTTTCCCTCCTCTCCTTCAAGTTTGGTGGTGATTCATTCACCTTTCCATCTTGGAAGGTTTGATACTCCAATCCATTGCTGCAGTAAATCCTTCACGATTTTCAGGTTGGGAAATGGTTGGATTGACGTTTATGAATGGATACAAATGTTTACTATTTTTTGGCATACACAAAACCACAAGACTGACAGCACCCTTTTCCACTCTTTAATATTCCATTCTTAAAAGTTAATACTGCAAATGAAGACAGCATAATCTCTGTAGTGCAGTTAACGTCCACCCACAATTTGGGGAGTACGCCGGTCCTTCTTCTAAAATTTTCATAGGACCAGCAATAATCTGAAAAGAGATTCTGAAGGTGACAACTTATTCCCAATGCTATTCTGTTTGTGGGGAGCTCTCTCTTTGTCTACCCCTAAGATAGTTCTATTCAGTTCTGCCTCTTGGTCTTTGGTTGGCTGTAAACTGTCTATGGGGACAAAGGGCAGGCATTCCCAATTATCAGCTGCATTTGCCAGTGACAGAGCAGGCAGGTTTAGAAGTCAGAAAAGGGGTTGGCACAGCCCGTAAGTTATCCTTTGAAGTTCAGGAAGGGATGAGTACAACTCTCCAGGTCACCATGCCAGGGGAACATCCTTCTCCACACCCAAAGACCTTTGTCACCTGGCTGTAAGGAATACACAGCACATCACAGAAGAGCCATTACAGCCAAGTGACCCTGGTCACTGGCAGAAAGGCACATTTGGTTTAGGTAGAAAAACTGTCAACTTTCTAAAGGTGGCTTGTTCAGAATAGTAAAGTAAAATCTGTCTTTACCATTAAACAGGATTTTAAATAACAATTCAAATGAAAGAAAAAAATATTTCTCTATCTGTTCGAAATGGGTTTTATGGTTGGCAGTCCGGTTACCCCCTGTTAAAGCAAGGACCCTCACTCTAGTCAGGGCAAATGAGAAAATGAGAAAAACACCCGGTTAGCCCCCACTCCCCCTCTTAGTAGCTTGGCACGAGCAGGCTTAACTCAGGAGCAATGTGAAAAGTATTTGTACCAACACACACAGTAATACAGTGAAAACACTACAAAATGGACACCACACCAGTTTAGATAAATAGGCAATATTTATCTAAATCAAGCAAGACCAAAATGACAAAAATCCAACATACACAAGTTAAAATATGAATTTTCAAAAGAATAAGGGGCATATTTATACTCTGTTTGCGCCAGATTTGCGTCAGGTTTTTGATGGAAATCCGGTGCAAACTTAACTCTATATTTATATTTTGATGCTAGACATGTGGAGCGCCAAAATATTGAAGTTAAAGTCATTTTTTGATTGTGGAAAACTGCCTTGCGTCAATGAGATACAAGGTAGGCGTTTCCGGGCAAAAATGTAAACAAAGACTCTAGCGCCTTATTTATCCTCCCATGCAAAAATCACGCACAGGAGGAGGAGGGCCTTACATAATAGTGCTAAGTCTGCTTAGCACCATTATTTAACGCCTGGGTCACGGCGTGCGTTACGGGTCCTGTGGGCCTTTTTCCATGGTCAAAGACCATGTAAATAGCCCACAGGTGCCCTTCCCTTCCCCCAGGACCACCCCCACCCACTCTCGCCCACACTTAAGGATGGGGGGAACCCATCCCAAGTAAGTCCAGGTACTTATTATTATTATTTTTTTGCAAAGTGCCATTGTGGGGCCTAACTTGTGCCCTCCTACATGGCACTGTGCTCAATGGCCATGCCCAGGGGACCTGAGTCCCCTGGGCATGGCCATTGGACTGGGGGCATGACTTCTGTCTTTACTTAGGAGTCATGTCCATGGTGGTTGTGCGTGGAAATAATGACGCTAACCAGGTTAGAGTAATTTTTTTCACTCTAACCAAACTAGGACCATTCTTCACGTGCAACCTCCAGTTTCCCCTACACCTCCCCCCCCCAGATTTTCAGCTCTTGTTCTGCCAACTTCACCTTTCAAGGTCCCAGGGACTGGATAGGGTACCACTTGGCAGGCCAGGAGTCTCAACAGAGAGTACAGGTGCTGGCAGAGAAAGTCTTTGATGGCCCTGAGACTTCAAAACAGGAGGCAAGCTCAGTTCAAGCCCTTGGAGATTCTTCACAAGCAGGAATATACCACGAAGTCCAGTCTTTGTTCCCTTTCACAGGCAGAAGCAGCAACTGCAGGATAGCCCAACAAAGAACAGTCACAGGGAGGGGCAGTACTTCTCCGCAGCTCTTCTCCTTGGGAGAGGCTCTTCTTGGTTCCAAAAGTGATCTAATTTTCAGGGTTTTTGGGTCCAATACTTATACCCCTCTCTGTCCTTGAAGTAGGTATACTTTTAAGGAAAGTCTCTGCTGTTAACAAGATCCTTCCTTGCTCAGGCCAGGACCCAGGCACACACGTGGGGGTTGGAGACTGCATTGTGAGAGGGCAGGCACAGCCCATTCAGGTATAAGTGACCACTCCTCCCTCCACTCAATCACAGATGGCTCATCAGAATATGCAGGTTACACCTCAGCTCTCTTTGTCTCACTGTCTAGAGGAAATTCACAAACAGCCCAATTGTCAAACTGACCCAGAAAGGGAATCCACAAACGGGCAAAGTCACTGAATGGTTTAAGAAAGAAAATGCTTACTTTTTAAAAGTGGCATTTTCAAACTAACAATCTAAAAAACAAATTCACTAAAAGATGTATTTTTAAATTGTGAGTTCAGAGACCCCAAACTCCTTATTTCTATCTTCTCTCAAAGGGAATCTGCACCTTAAAGTTATTGAAAGGAAACCCCCATGTTAACCTATGAGAGAGAAAGACCTTGCAACAGTCAAGACTGAATTTAGCAGTATTTCACTGTTAGGACATGCAACACACATCAGCACATGCCCCACCTTTAACAGACACTGCTCCCTTCCCATAGGGCTACCTAGGGCCTACCTTAGGGGCGCTTTACATGTATGAAAAGGGACGGTTTAGGCCTGGCAAGTGGGTACACTTACCAAGTCGAATTGGCAGTTCAAAACTGCACACACAGACACTGCAGTGGCAGGTCTGAGCCATGTTTACAGGGCTACTAATGTGCGTGGCACAACCAGTGCTGCAGGCCCACCAGTAGCATTTGATTTACAGGCCCTGGGCACCTCTAGTGCACTTTACTAGGACTTACTAGTAAATCAAAAATGCCAATCATGGTTAAGCCAATTACACATCCATTTTACATTTGCAGTAGTGGTAAAGTGCCAGGAGTATCAAAAACAGCAAATACAGAGTCCAGCACACATCAACAACCTGAGAAGCAGAGGTAAAAATTTAGGGGAGTCCACGCTAAGGATGCCTAGTCTAACACTATCTGTTTCCAAACTGAAGTTACCAGTTATTAAGTGTAATAAAGTACTAGTGTTATTCTGTAGGAGAGAGTGCCTTCTACAATTAAAAAATAATTTGGGAGTTTTCCGCTGTCAGGAGATGTAAAACGTATATACTATCAGAACATCTATCAGACGGCTACAAAGAAAGCAGGGGTTACTGGGCCCAACCGTTCGGGTGGAGCCTTTTGTTCATGATGTTCTGGGGCCTGACTTACTTTGGACTCTGTGCAACTCGGCCAAGTACCCTTTCTGCATATGACTCACAGGTAAGCATGTCATAAGCAGTCCAAGACTTCCATGGGGTGAGGTGTGGCTACAGTATTGCGAACACTGGCTCACAACTCAAAATGTGTGCAACAGTAGCAATATGTCATTGTTGAGCCAATTACTCACTTTTATGATTATGATTTATACCACTAGCCACACAAAGGTAAAATACAACATTTGCAAACAAATACATAGTCCTCCCCTGAAGTCGGCATATGGAGTCACCGACTGCTACCGCACAAGGTTATGGCTCTACCATGATGCATTCTTTTCTACGGGGCCCCTACTGGCATACAGGGTCTGCACCCACTACTGCACAAGACTGTGGCCGTTATTGCATGGCAGTCTTCTTCATGACCCTCCTGGCACACTGGGTCACCAACTCAGCACTACTCACATGCCTTGGTGCCATTGGTGCAGCACAGGACAGGCTTCAATTCACAGTGGCCCTCTTCTGAAACGTGGGGGTCTGACTTTGTCCTGCACAGGCAATGTCCTTATTGGTGTAGCAGCAGCCATTTACTCACACCTTGCACTGTCAGTTCACTGAACAAGGCTCCCCACTTGGCCTGGCTCCCTTCCATGCATAGAGCACATTGGTCTTGGCAAGCAGGCATGTGGTGGTGCTACAGGGCAGTTGATATTGGATTCCCTGGCTAATGTGTGCTCATTAAGCAGGGAGGCTGCAACAGCAAACATCTTGCAGATCTTCGACTCCTCACAAAGCTCATCTGGCTGCTTGTCAGATGACTATTTTTGAGTCTCAACCTCCTCTTGTTATAGTTCATTTCCAGATACCAAATGTGTCTTTGAAGTTTCTATGTTAGTGTTTTGCTTTTGAACTGTCAACTGAACTGTGCACTCTTCTACTCTCTCTTCCTCTTGGAAAGCAGTCTGTTAAAGCAGGAGTGCCTCCAAAGCTGATAGTCCCACAACACAAGCCATAGGAGTGACTAGAGTTCACACCTGGATCTCAACCACAGTGCATCAAAAGGTAAGTCCAGGACCCCTAAGCCTACTCTTTATGATTCTCTTAAGAACTTAATCTCCTTCGTAACGTGCCCAAGCCCCTTCCTTGTGACTTCTCACTGAATCAAAGAGCACTCTTTGAAGTGCACAGGAAAAGCCTGGCTCTTCCCTCCCAGTGTGTACCACTTAGCTTACAGGAATGCAAAAATACACAAATCTGTCTAGTTGGATTTCTCCACCTCCTCTCCATATTTCATTATGAAGGCTTGAGTCTCCCAAAATGGAACCCAGGGCCCTGGATGTATTGTACCATCCACAGAAAAACATACACTCAGGGAAACGTATACAGCACACAACACACTGTACAGTATGTGTATCCTCCATGTACTGTACCATTCAGAGGCACACACACATCCAGCATATGCACTTAACATGCACATTCTGCCCAGCATTGTATTGTTTATGTACTGTACCAATCATTGGCACACGTACATCCAGCACATGCACTTAACATGCATGCATTGCGCCCTTCATGTATTGTATCACTCACATGTACTCTTAAACCCAATCTGCATTTATCCTGCACACACTGCGCAGAACTACGTTCTTAAGGTACTGCACAACTCATAGGCACATATACGTCTAGCACATGCATTCACCATGCATGCACTGCTCAGTCCTGCATTATCCAATGTATTGCACCCCTCCAAGGCACGTATACTCCCACCGCAGATAAACCACTTCTGCGCTCTGCAGCACTTCACTATAAACCGATGTGGACTAAGGGTGACTTAAGCACATAGCAGCATAACTTTAAAAGTAGATAATGCCGGGTCGAAATGTCAGTTTAAACCTGCTCTATAGACTGCAGTGGCAGACCTGAGTCATGTTTTAAATGTCTACTTTAGTGGGGGCACAATAAGGTCTGCAGCCCACTAGTAACATTCAATTTACAGGCCCTGGGCCCAGGTTGTGCCATTTACTAGGGACTTATTAGTAAATTAAATGTGCCATTTAGGTGTATACCAATATTACCATGTTTAAGGCAGAAAGAGCACAAGCACTTTACGTCTGGTTAGCAGTGGTAAAGTGCACGGAGTCTAATGCCAACAAAAATGAGTACAAGAGAAGAGACAGGAAAGGCAGCCGTGGTTAGTGAAGTTCACAAAAGAGACCAAGAGGCAGTTAAAAAGAATGAGAAAAGGAAGTCAGAGAGCACTTGAGGTGTGAAACTCGAAAAAAGGGGGAATATGGTTGGGACTAAAAGAGGGCAAAAGACAACAAGGATTGTGTGAAAAAGGCAGAGAGAAACATTAAGGATTGAAAGACAAAAGCATAGAAAAGCAACAAAGATTAAATTAGAAAGAGCGATAGAGGCCCAGAAAAGTGGCAGAGAATGCCTGCAATATGCTCAATATTTTGCAAAGCATGATTGAGAACAAATGAGAAAAGCACAGAAAAGAGGCAGAATGTGAAATACACTCAAAAGCTGCAATCAGTGAATGAGAAAGAATAAGAAATCCACAGAAAATGCAGGGGAAAGGGTAAGGAATGCTCAAGAGAGCAGCAGAGAATAAAAAAGAATGGGCAAGGAAAATGCCCAGGAACTGAAGTGAGGCAAATAATAAATGAGAAAGAATGAGAACTACACAGAGAAGTGGCAAAGAAAGATTCAGACATGCACAAAGTATGCTGGGAGCTTTAGAAGTGACAAAGAGGGGTTACTTGAGAAAGTTGGAAAAAAGAGGACTTAGGCCACTTTTCAATTTACAAGACCCTCTGTGGGACCTTTCATCAAACATGCCTGATTTTGAGAGAACTTAATGGGATACAGCTTCCAGACTTGCTCTGCTAGAGGATTTCACCCTTTTAGAGGGTTTTGAGCTCCAAAAAGAGACTAAGGGCCTGATAAAAATCTTGGTGGTAAAGATACTCCGTCACAACAGAGTATGCTCACCGCCATGATGATGGCGTGCCTGACTTATATGAGGGGGCCCATAGGTGTAACCAAGGTGGAAACTGCTCTTCCTCGGCCATGATTACACCACTTCGACAGCATGACAGAGTAAAGGGTGTCACAGGGTGACCTCCATGTTATTACACTTAATTTAGATGGGCAGACATAGACGTCTGTTTTCACTGCCCAGCAGCACCAGGAAAACCCTGGCAGTAAGGGTCACTGAAAAGTGGCTAATGCCTACTACTTTGACAGCCGTCCCTGCTAGTGCTTTAGAAATTACTACTAGGGTGGCTGTCATTTCTAAATTTGGCAGATGGAGTAGTCTTGACCTGGCAGATATTAAATCCCTCCACCAGGCCAATGGAGACTACCCCTTCTGCCAAATATTGAAATAGGCTCTGAGTCCAAATATAGAAATCTTGTTCCAGCACAAGTTCATAAAGCAACCGAATGATGAGAGGACTTTGACTCCCAAAAAGTAGACTATACCTAAAGGTTACTTTTTATTTTTTATTAGGTCTTTGTACTAGGCTTCAGTGGTTGTGGCTGTCTCACAGTTGACCTCATGTGTGCCTAGAACTCTGTCTACCACAACTATAGACTCTGTATGACAGCTGAAATGTTCTCTCCCCTGTCCAAGGGAAAGTCCTGCAACTGCTTCCTTTCTTTGGTCAATTTCCTTTTCACTGTTCCCTTGACCTTTAAGGACTCCTATCCTGGGGGCCTACTGGGATTGGAGATGTCCCCTTGGATTGGCAAGTTAGTGCAATACAGTCATCAAATCCCTTTGGCTTGCTGTCCATTCTTTTTGGATAGCGCGTCAAGCTATCTGGATTTGAAGAGTTGTGATTATGCCACCAAGAGGGGCAAATTTAGGAAACTTCATAAGACAAATGCGAAATTCCTCAAATTCACCCACCAAAGAGGGCATGATTAAAACTTCACCCTGTTCTAGGTGTACTATCAGTTAATGTACAGAAAGTAGCAATCAAACTCAGTTTCTTATCATCATTTCATTAATGGAATTTGCAGTGTTTATTTTATTGATTATTCATTTTGCATTTAACAATATATCAGCACATGGAAGACAAAGAAATGTCTATGCATACATTACACAGGTTATTTATTTACAAATCTGTTCATTTACATCAGATGCACACATACTCACACACACACACACATTTTTCGCCAAACATCAGGCATTTGGTACATTAATTACATAGTACCTCATAACAGCAGTTATTTGTTATGACCATAAATTAGATCATGCTTTTAAAAAAAATAAAAAGAAGAATTTCCAAATAGTCAATATATACTTTTAAAAAAGCAGAAAAATGTGCATTCATACTTTAAAAATCATATATTACAATACATAAAAATCAAAAAATGTTAGAACACATTTTGTGTAGATGTCTAGAGAGCAAAATTTTTATACAGTTGCTTTTAGCCTAGAATGCCCTTATTATGGACCCCACAATATTCAGTTCAAGGAGATGAATCCACAGCATGATGACCCTGAAAGAGCTTTCTAGATATTAGAACATTCTTGAAAGATAGATAGTCCTTTGTAGCAGCCCTTCATGAAATGGAAAGCCGTATTGGGTCATTTCAGGTTCACACTACTGTTATGTAGAGTACAGCATGTGCAGAACTCTTCAGTAGGCACATTAACAAAACATACTGTCTTGCTCCACTAAACAAAATAAACATCAATGGATCCGAAACATTATCTCATCATGCTATACTTCACAACAGGGCAGTGCCACTTGAAAAACCATAGTCTGTTACAATAGGTGCATTCGCCTAACAAACTATCTGGCTCCTGTAAACAAAATAAACATCTTTGGAGCAGATACACTATCACACGAGGCTATATTTTACAGCAGGCCAGTGTCATCTGGAAGGCAATAGGTTGCAATAATGTCAGTCAAATAAAATGATACCTAACTTGTGAAGACTGTGGCTCAGCCCAATAGGCTTATCAAAGGACTATGCCATATTGGAATCTGGATATTTCCTGACCGGACATTGCTTCTGAAACACCTATAATGTTTGGGTAGTGGCAATAAGTATTTATCAAGAATAGGAAGGGTCATGAAAGTTGCTAGCTGAATAACAGCATGACTTAATGTCTCACACAGTTGTGTAATCACTTCACTCTGCAAACTCTTGATCGCAATACCTTAAGTGAAAGCTCAGAGAGGAGTACAGATAAAGCCAACTTAGCCTCTCAGCTGTCAGTGAAAATGTGTGCTGGTGCTATGTCATTAAAGGGTACAGTAGCACTTTTGAGAATTGCTATTAAAGACATAAGCCTCCTGAGAAAGTGTTACTGTCTTACTGAGAAGTATTCATTCTGTAACACTAAAACTGTAGCTGCCGGGCTTAGATGTATTGTACCAGCACAGCTTTGAAGCAGTAGTAATTTGCCCTTTGAACTTAATAGTAGCCCTGCTGAGAAGTACTCCCAGCTTTCTATCTTACGTATACAGAAACTTAAAGTGGGTACTTTGGGGGAGGGGGTACCACAACCATATAATCCTTCACTTCTATAACACTGCTACTGACACGGCAAATGTTATTTTATTTATTGAGCGCTTCATATGAGCCTGGTTCCAAGCACTCCATTGGCCCCTTTCTCTTTGCTGTTTGTGTATGTAAGTTAAACCTTTTCCCCTTTTTCTCACTCTTTTTCCCAACTCTATGTGGCCTTCCCTACATCCCCTCCCAGCAACCTGTTCGCTCCACCCACCTCCCTCTGGAACTCCTCCCCCCTCCTCTGACCTTCAAATGGAGGCTGCAGGACGACCAACCAATAGAAGGTGCTGCCTGGCCCTGGCTCTCCACCTGAACTTTTGTGCCTGGCTACTAAGTTCCCTGTCCTCCAACAAGGCTCAGGTCCTTTGAACTTACTACTTGGCCTCTATGGCTCCCTAGCCCATTGTCTTTAACCTCTTTTAGCTCCTTTGCTATTTTGCCCCTTTTCACTCTTTTGCCTCTTTGCCCTATTTCATTCTTTGCTCTTTTACCTCTTTAGCTCACTCTCCATCTTTTCACCCATTTGCTCTCTCTCTTAGAGTGCCTATCTCACTCGCATGCCTTGTGTCTCTCTTTCATGCTATCTCTGGCATGCTCCATTCTCTTTCACTCCCTCTAGTTTCACTCAGTTTTTTTGCATTGTTTTTTACTGTTTTGTGCTCTACTTTTGTTCTGCTTTTCTGCCCTGTTTTTCCATTCTCTGTTTCTTCACTTTCACCACCTTTGTGCTTTATGCCTCCTCCTTTGCCACATTATCTCTGTGCTTAATTTTACCTATCTTTTCCCCCTCTTTGCTGCCTTCCTTCCACACCTTCCCTGTGCTCTGCTAACCAGCCACCCTCTTTATCTCTTAAATCTTTCTCTGACCTTTAAATGGGAACCATAACACAGATGTGCTGCAGAAACACTCAGCGGGTGTGACTCTCACACGCCAAAGGCAAACCATTTGTGCCCATCCGCACCCGACCAAACCCAGTGCCAGAGCCCAGGGTCCTCCAACCACCCACTCCAGCATCAAAGGCAACTGGTTGGCTCACGTCACAAACTCCTATCCCTTAACCCAGGTTGCCTCCTTACTCTGCATCAGAGCCACCCCCACTTAGACATTTGGAGCCTTCTACTGCCTCACTTGCCATTTCTCCTGCCCATTATCTCCTCCCATGACACTCACTACTTGGCCCAATCTCCAGAGCCTGGCCACTCAACTGCCTCCTCCTCAGCACGCATGGGCGGCATGAAAACATCAACTGCACTGCCACCTCTGATGATACCAATAACTAGCTAGAAACCCTTACCTTCAAAATCAACATCCCCAATACCACTACTATAGACAGTGCCCTTCTCTATTTACCACCTAGACCCAGAACCAACTTAAGCACACCCTCACCGACCACATCAGCACATGCATGCTAGAATCCATCATCTTCATCCTGCTCAGCGACGTCAATTTTTGCCTTGAGGGCCAGATGGACACCCATTTCATCAACCTCCTAGGGTCCTGGGCCTCACCCAATGTATTAGCAGCACTACTCACTTGGCATATCACATCATCAACTCCATCGTTTTCAACTTCCCCAACATCAAAGTGGACACCCCCAGTCCTCTCACCTGACCCAACCACTATCTCTTCTAATTCAACATCTAACGAAATGGACTATTCTCAGGAAAAGAAATTGAGAGAGCAGTCTATACTGAACCGCTAATGCTACTAAACATTATGGTTTACTCTCAGACCAACAATCTGGTTTCAGATCAGGCAGAGGCACAGAGTCAACCACCATATCAATCTGGAATGATCTAAACCTCACAGTGGACAACAATGGAGTAGCTACTATCACTGCTGGACCTATCAGCTGCATGCAACACTGTCCACCACCACAAGCTGTAACAGAGAGTTCATGAAATTATACTCTGTGAAAATGCTTAAGAATGTGTTGCTTCTTATCTCACAGGCAGACAAACTGTAGTTACCTATCCCTTTTCACTTAACGTCCTCACACATAACACTGCGGCGTTCCTCAAGGATCCATTGTATTCCCTCTATTATTCAATATCTACCTACATCCCTTTTACAAATCAAATTAAATCATACAACCTCACCTGATACAACCATTACAAGATGCACAAATCATTTTAAAAATGGTTAACCCCAAAGACCTCTACAATTCACAACTCGATGATTACTTTCATGTCATAAACACAAGGATGATAAATAACCATCTAAAGCAAAAAAGCGCAAAGGCAGAGACTATGACTTGGGGACAAGGGAAAAAGAACAGGACTACCACTATGTGGCCTGAGGAACTTGATGCCCCTCCAACATCAAAAGAAGTTACAAACTTAGGAGTAACCATGGATTCAGACCTGTCCTTCACACCGCATGCTAACAATGTCACAAAAAGTGCCTTTATATGAAAACTCTATGTTGTATCTTTCTATACCTTGCACACCAGCATAAACTGCAAGCCATCCTCACACTCATAATCTCCAAGATTGACTTAGCCAACAGCCTATACCTTGGCACACATGCATTATATGCAAAATACAACTCATCCAAAATTCTGCTGGTCGGGTTCTTCTCTACCATTACTCAAGAGAACTCATGATTTCAGTCTTGCAATTCTTTCACTGACTACCTATAGCTAGCAGGGCAGTGTTCAAGACACTGCATTGTCCACAGAGCCTCCCAAGGAAAATAATCACTATACCTACAAGTTAAATTCAAGCAGTACAAACCAAACAGAATACTATGCTCCAGGTTTGCACCATCTATCTTGATACCAACTTACCATAAGAAATACACAGGAGACACAGCTGTCTCAGTACAAGCTGCCAAGCTCTGGAAGTCACTATTAGCCAGCCTTAGAAGCACCCAGGAGCATATACATTTCCGACGGCAATTAAAACAATGGCTGTTTCCTAGCTACCTGCACCACCGCATTCAGGCAACAAAGCCCAGAAAAAAGTAGCACCCTCAAACACAATCCTCAACTTACAAACCATGAATTGCAAACAAATCAATCAGCAAACTGATTTATATATGCGTTAAGCTAAGAAGGGCTGACCCTGGGTTCTCTGTCACATTGCATAGGTGTGTACCTGCACATATAACAGTTATGGCCCACGATAAAACGAAAACTATCATACACAGCAGTCAGCAACAAATTGTAATTTATACCTCTTAAAATTACCCCCTCTGCTGCCGGACCCTGTATTACATCACTTTCTACACCCCCTCTAAAAGTGTGCATGGGGCAGTGTTTGGGAGCCACTTTCTACCTCAGGGGCAGTTCAAGTTCAATATGTTCCTCAAGGACTTTCTTGAAATGTTATGGAGCATGACCAAGAAAACGGAATCCCTTAATTGCATTGGGCCTTGCCACTGGTGAAACCATTTCTGTCTTTTTAGAGGAGCAGCTAAAATATCTCCCTCTGACTGTTAGAGAAGGGTCGCCACATACAGCTGCAGCTCTTGCTGTAATTCTAAATTGTTCTGTTACTACTGGACAGGATCCAATTACCATTGCTTTCGGCTACTTGCCTTTGTTTGACAATCATATCCAGCAATACTCATCGGAATGGCATTAACCAGGAGACATGTCATGTAACAACCAGGGATAGAGACTGTAATGGAAATCCAGTAGAGATGTTATGTCCTTTTCAAAGTTAAGGTAACAAAATGTGACTTGGAAAATAATTTTAAGTACAATGGGCCATATTTATACTCCGTTTGCGCCGAAATTGCGTCGTTTTTTTTTACGCAATTTCGACGCAAAACTAACGCCAACTAACGCCATATTTATACTATGGCGTTAGAGGCGAATAGCGCCAAAGTTCCCGGAATGTGCGTCATTTTTTAGCGTGAACCCCTTCCTTGCGTTAATGATATGCAAGGGAGGCGTTCCCGTCTAAAAAATGACTCCCAGGCCTTTACGTGGTATTTATACTCCCGGGCAAAAGCGACGCCCGGGAGTGGGCGTGGCTAAAAACGGCGCATTTGCGCCGCTTTTTAACGCCTGGGTCAGGCATGGCGTTAAGGGACAAGTGGGCTCAAAATGAGCCCAGAGTGCCCTCCCCTGCCCCCAGGGACCCCCCCTGCCACCCTTGCCCACCCCAGGAGGACACCCAAGGCTGGAGGGACCCACCCCAGGGACATTCAGGTAAGTTCAGGTAAGTTTTTTTTTTTTTTTTTTTAATAATATTTTGTGGCATAGGGGGGCCTGATTTGTGCCCCCCTACATGCCACTATGCCCAATGACCATGCCCAGGGGACAGAAGTCCCCTGGGCATGGCCATTGGGCAAGGGGGCATGACTCCTATCTTTACAATGATAGGAGTCATGTTGATGGGGGATGGGCGTCGTTAAAAAATGGCGCAAGTCGGGTTAAGACGATTTTTTCGACGTAACCTGACTTGCCCCATTTTAAGACGCCCATGCGCCATTTTCCCCGTACGCCGGCGCTGTCTGGTCTACGTGGTTTTTTCCCACGCAAACCAGGCAGCGCCGGTCTGATTGCGCCGTCTAACGCCATTCCATAAATACGGCGCCCGCATGGCGCTTCAGAATGGCGTTAGACGGCGCAAAACTTTTTGACGCTAAACTGCGTTAGCGCAGTTTAGCGTCAAAAAGTATAAATATGGGCCAATGTATCTAGGTCATGGTGTTCTTTCCATCATAAAGTTATGACCTGCATCCCTTCTTTGTCGAATGACCGGGATGCCACGTGCCAATTTCAATTTTTTTCCATGATGCAAAAAGATTCCAAGGGTTTCACAATATTGAAAATCATCTCAGGCGTATGCTACTGGCTTCGCTATGCAATTGACTTGGCTGCTCCACAAATCGATCTAATCATCGAGATTAAATTATTACAAATTTGAGAAATATTGTGACTTTCTTTCAGTACTAGTCCTGCTTTCTATCAAATTTATGAATATTCCAATGAACATTCATAGCCCAACACTTTTGACGGGCCTGGGTGCACAAACCAGCACTTCTCAAAGACCACAATTATCCATCAAGAGAACACGGAGGGTTTGCAATGATAAGATAGAGGTCTGTGTTCTCATATTTTTACACCCAACGAAACCTTTGCAATACATCGTTGTATTGGACATGAGGTACACTTGTCACCCAGAGCCAGTGCAATCATACTGCTTCTGAAATGTACAACCGGTGTTATACAAAGTAGGACAGAAAATATTCTAACAATGCCACCATCGAAAACATCAGGTGGCAAATTATCATGGTGAACAGGATGCATTATTTTCCAGAATTGCTGCCACTTACACTCCATACTCCTTACCTACTCACAATGTATGAAATCCCACTGAGCTCACTCAATGTCCCTTTTTATGTTCAAAGGATTAGGTCTTTATGAAGCCTAACGTAGAAAGAAATAGGGTATGTGGAAGTAACACTGCAGAGAGGCAGCTGGGCATTCCTCCTGTGAGCTCCTGGTTCTGCATGACTTAAAGCTGGTAAAAACACTCAATATAGCCTTAGAACCCGCCGTAGCGGGCTCTACCGGCTATTAAAGGCTCGCTCCGGCGAGGGCATTTAACAAGGGAGAGGGACTTTAATAGCCGGTAGAGCCCGCTACGGCGGGTTCTAAGGCTATTAGAACATTCTGCCACACAGGGCAGAATGTTCTATCAAAAAAAAAAAATGTTCACGGAGCCCAAGGGGATTTAAATCCCCTCGGGCTCCGTGAGGCTTTGTTCACAGCTGTTGCTGTGAACAAAGCGAACATTGGAATGTTGGCGCTGCAGGCTTTTACCGGCCTGTAAAAGCCCGCAGCAGTCCATTGTCTTCAATGGACATGCCAACATTCCAATGTACTAATATCTAGTAGATGCTAGAATAAACAATTCAGTGCCGATTTGGACCTAATGCAGGGGTCATGCTGTGTGTTTTATCCAGATATGGGTAGTGGTCAACGAGATCTCAGTCAAGAGGTATGATCTTGCAGAGAAGAGAAATAACGGTGCCTGAAATATAACTTTTGAGAATGAGTGATGAGGTGGGTGCTGTTGCTTAAACACCTGATGGGAGGAGGTTGATGTGGATCAGAATTGCCTGGAGGACAAATGGATGACTTAACGGCCCCAGGATCCCTTATTCTGAGGTACGGGCCAGCACACGCAAGTGCGGCTCCTCTGACTTGTACAGAGGTGCTGAAAATAATGCAGCTGTGTGTGGAAATGCAGGATCTGTCTGGTTGCTCTCAAAAGAACCTCAACCACGCAACGACCAAGCTGCCTCAACTAGTAGACATGCACTTCGGGCACCCCTTAAAAAGTAGTATGCAGATGAAAGACACACACAAGAGTTGCTACATCTCTAGCCATTGTCTCCACCACAGTTTGTGACTGGTTGATGACAGAAGAATGCTGCCGTCAGCAAGTTACAGGAAGATGGGATCATTGATTCAAAATACCATATTGCACCTGCCAAGAAATAACCAGAGACAACCATTTGTAAAACAGTCTGGGTCCTGCTTAAGGCATCATTATGTGAAACTGAACATGTCAGCTCGTGCTATACAACAGCTAGGCCCACTTTGTCAGTGCAGTTGACACAATGGAATCACCAGCGCCAAGGGATAGTGGTGCTAACCTTAATCATTCTCATTTCATCTAATGGCTGTTGGTATAATATTATACATCCATAGGCAAGTAGACACTAACAGGGCTGTATAAAAGTGACATAATGAGTCTACATGGTGAGTTCTAAGACAAAACCATCTATCCAAGACTCAATTATGCCCAAGGCTCTTACCACAGGAACAGCTTAATCAGGTGCCATTGTGCACAGTACTGATATTTAATGAGAGATGTGTGCCCAATGAAGGACAAAATGCTATGTTACTATGTTCAGGTACTATTTTCAGCACAAAATCAGGAGTATTTGCCACCTTGACTCAGGCTTCCATGAAACAAGACCTCATTTCTATGACGGCTACTAGAAAAGATCCTGAGAACCAAAGCACAACCACCAAATAAGATCTGGGAAAAAATAATGAAAGAGATGAGGGGTCTCAAAATCCATATGCCCAAATCAATGACTGACATCAACAGGTTTAGTAATTGATAACTTGATGGCGTTTGATCTAGAAACATTTTTCTAGACATATAGGCACATAAAAACAAAGAAAGGCGGACCAAGAACCTGAAAACGGAACAGCAACATAAATGTGTCTTCACTAACTACTTCCAGAGCTTGGGCGTTCTATGACTAGGTGGATTGGAATGTCCACATCACAACATACATCCAACAAACATTGAAAGAGTATGCAATTGAAGTTTGTAGCGTGTTTTTGAATTGAATTGAAGGAAATTTGTACAGGACAACGGGGACCGCAACACACTACTCCAGCACTTAGGAGAAAGCTTAGTTGTAATAAGAGCCATGTCTTAAGCATCCTTTGCAAACATTGATGATCAGTGATAGTTCTAATGTGTAATGGGAGGTTGTGCCAAGAGTTTGTGTTAAAAAAGAAGAGGGTCCTACCTCCTGCCCTGAATCTTATAAAGGAGAGCATCTTCAGAAGATTGGAGAAGTAAATCTCAGCTGCCACATAGGTTGATATCTTGTGAAACACGAGTGCATGAACTAGGGACCCGAGTTGCCGATGGCCTTATGACAGACGCATAGTGCTGTAACAATGGCGACCCAATGAAAGGAGGCAAAATGACCTGAGATATAAGCTTACCACAGCAGGGCCAGCACCCGTTGTGCTGCTATTTTCTGAAGTGGTTGCATACAATTCAGAAAAGTGCTAGGATAGCCAATATAGACTGCTGATCCAACACCAGAAAAACTGTAGAATAGATGTGTGACAAGAAATTGGGAACACAAAGAATCTTAGACGGAGCTTCTTATGTCATATGGCAAGAGGATTAAAGCTTATTGATTTGCTGAATGTAGTGCTTAATTTTTAACATAATATGTGCCAGGGCCCTCGTCAAAAAAACACTCTGGCTTGTACTACCCACTGCCCCTGCCAGCCCTGCATTTGACAGTACCAACACAACTACTATACATCACACTCTTCCAAGTGTGACTGTTCAAACTATCCCAGGCCCCTCAAGCTAAAAGAATGGCTTGGGCTGTGGGTATTAATAATTTGTAATGTATATTCAATCATTAACAACTGTTGTTGTGCATATCTCCAAATTTAACAGACAGTGCCCCCATATGGCAGACTGTCATAAGTGCAGGTATTGACAATTAAGTGCTGGTGCCGAGCACCAGAAACCAACAGCTCAAATTAAACACTGACTGAGTGAAAAAATATAATGCCATGACTTCATGCTTGATTTACTGGAGCGGTTATGCATAACCTTTGGGGGCCACCAAGAGTCAGATGAAATGGATTGTTAGTTGCCTATTATCATGATCTCTGTCTTAGAGTTTAGCTTGGGGTGATTGTAGGATGTGCAAGATCTCAACGCATCAGTAAAGTTTAGGTTTCCAAATTTGAAGCTATGAGTTATCAGCACTGCTACAAGAAACTCATTTTTTAAAATCCATTGTCAACAGATTAGGGTCCAAGAGCTAATCCCCAAAGTTTCATTTAATTTACATAACAAAAGCACGAGGTGGGTTGCAATGTTACTATAACATTGGTTAACCTCCATCTAAAGAGTTCACTTTGCAATTCAGAAGGTGGGCTTACTTTTATTTGTGGCAACTGCAGTTTCAGGTGTTGACCATAATACCAGTCAGTACTCCTCATGTGATTTTAGTGGGAGTTCGTACAAGGGTCAGGATGTACTCTTTAGAAATCTATCTCTGGAGAGTCAGAGTTGATGGGGGAAAGGCGACCCTTGGAGGACGTTTCACGTCATTAATTAAACGTATCTCAGACAGGCTATATTCTCATACGTCAGTGCCACATAGATCATCAAGCACCTTGATGGAATACAAGATTTAGCCTTGGATTGCAGATTATGATCAGCATGATCGGTGAGTTTACATGCAATGCACAGGACATCAGGAGTTAGTCAGGGTGATGGTTCCTGATGCTGGGCACTAGTATTTCAAGCACAATAAGAGCTATCTTTAAGAACTCTGCATTAGCCCTCATTACTGCATTGCTACAACCCCATATAGTAAATTGTAATAGGACATGGTAAATCAACTCCTCCTTTTTAATTAACCTTTTGTCAGATATAACATAGTGACACTTGCACATAAATACTTTCTGTGGTGGAGGAGGGTACAGCGGCATCAATCTGGGAATGTTTTAAAGATTGGCAAGCAAGCAGGAATAGAACTTGAGTAATAGCCCACATGATTACAATTGAATTACAAACAAAATTAATGAAATCTTTGCTGTTCCTGCATCATCTGAGTGCCAAGACCTTCTTCCTTGTGAAACAAAGGGAAGAATTCTATACTTTTCTACAGCAAGAAATACGTCGCAATAAATAACATAATTCGAATCCTAATACATTTGATACATTTGTTGTACACCGAACAAAACAAATATTTTATCAGATCTTAAAAAGAACTTATGAGGCAATTACACATTTCAGAATGTGAGAACGTTTACAGGTGAAACGGTTTTCACATGGTTTACTAATCAGGATCAAGCCGGGTGTGGACCGGATCAGTTGGTCCTATTACAGATAAATACGCTTTCCCCATCGCAGATGTGAACTCGCACTTCACCTGTGGCAGCAAAGTAGTGGAAGGAAGACGAGCTGGTTCAAGCCTTTCGAAGGGGGGGTAAAGGAGATAGATAATGGCCCAGATTTAAGAAGCTCTAGATCTTTTTGATGCTAATGTGGCGTTAGGCTTCAAAAATCACTGTGCCATATTTACAAAGTGGCGCAATGCATGCATTGCGCCACTTTGTAACCCCTTGTGCCACATTATGCCTGCACCAGGCATAATGTATGCAAGAAGGGCGTTCCCCATGGGGGGGTGTCGAAAAAATAGCACAAAGAAATCTAAAATATTTATTTGCGCCTTTTTTTGTGACATTTTTTAACGCCTGCTCTGAGCAGGCCTTAAAAGGAGTCACACCATTTATTAAAATTGGCCTCTATGTACTTTTTATGGCTAGCGCCAACATTTTCAGCGCCAGTCCTACATAGTACATCAACTGTGTAAAAATTGTTGACGCTACTACTCCTAATATGCACCACAGTGCTCCACATATTAAATATGGCGCACACATGGTGGTGGTAGGATGGGGCGCTATGGAGCGCTTGAAAAGTGGTGCTGCATTGGATGCTGCGCCACTTTTCTTAAATATGCTCCAATGTGCTTCCTTATTGCCAAGTGGCCACCCCTCCCCCCCATGAAAATGAGGAAACACCCCTTTGGGATCTCTCCTGTGCAACCTGTGTACTGGGGCAATCAGTGTTACTGAAGGGCTGTGCTCTTACTATTACACCAAGGTGCCAGGGGTTGATGGGGGGGGGGTTGGTGGGGAGGATTGCAAGAACTGGGAGCACACTCCTGTTGTTACAAAATGTGGCCCCTAGTAATCACATTGTAGTAGTCAAATTGCATTGGAATTGATAGATGTAGAAGGTCACCCTGCAAATATCTACGACCAACAGAACAATCGTAATTTTGTTATATAAGAGAAGGGATTGCTCCATTGAACCATAGCAAAAACAACAAATGGGAGTTTACTAAAGGCGTATACCTTAGGCTCGAACCCAGTTGTGAGGGCTGCAAGAGACCACAAATGTCACCTTCCATGTCAATCTGTGTGTTGTTAATTTTATGTATTATGTTTTGAAACTGAGGGAAATTATACACTGAGTAAAATCTAAATAACAAATAAACTATTTCAACAACTAAGTTACTATAAAAACTATCCTGAGTAGGCTGCAGGGGTATATATACCCTGTATGAATTACATCAAAGTTTTGAGCAGTAGTGGTTACCTATCCAAGCCCTCTTCCAGCTGAAAGCCACGTGGTTCTTAGGGAATTTTTGGACTAACAAAAACATACCTAAGCAAAATTGTTTCTAAAGTTTGGCCATTGAAGAAATAACTACCTGATTCTCTTATTGATGGGAAGATATATTGCTGTCTCTTCATAATATTAAGCCTGAATGTTTGATTCAGTGGCTTAGCAAGTGTGTTATGGGCCCAACTGCAAGCATGGCAAATGGGCCCTGTTAGCCTCCTTTTAGGCACAAAGGGCCTGATTCTGACCCTGGCGGCTGGTGACCGCCAGGGTCACCGGCCACAGGAGCACCGCCGACAGACCGGCGGTGCTCCGAAGGGCATTCTGACCGTGGCGGTTCAGCCGCGGTCAGAAAGGGTAAACCGGCGGTCACCCGCCGGTTTACCGCTGCCCTTCTGAATCCTCCGCGCTCCGCCGCCATGGGGATTCAGACACCCCCTACCGCCATCCTGTTCATGGCGGGAAACCCGCCATGAACAGGATGGCGGTAGGGGGTGCCGCGGGGCCCCTGGGGGCCCCTGCAGTGCCCATGCCAATGGCATTGGCACTGCAGGGGCCCCCGTAAGAGGGCCCCGCAAAGTATTTCAGTGTCTGCTATGCAGACACTGAAATACGCGACGGGTGCCACTGCACCCGTCGCACCTTCCCACTACGCCGGCTCAATTCTGAGCCGGCGTCCTCGTGGGAAGGTTGATTTGCCCTGGGCTGGCGGGTGGCCTTTTGGCGGCCGCCCGCCAGCCCAGGGCAAATCTCAGAATCACCGCAGCGGTCTTTCGACCGCGGTGCGGTGTTCTGACGGGGTTACTTTGGCGGGCGGCCTCCGCCGCCCGCCAAAGTAAGAATGACCCCCAAAGATCTTAGGGTTGCAGACGGCCAGCCAAATCACTGGACTCCAGTGCCACTGCACCTGCTTCACCATTCCAAACTTTGCCACTGATTTGACTTCAAAGCAAGACTGAATCAGCTGCATTCTGTCTGAACGAAAATAAAAGTTCTAAAAGCCTAATGCTACGCTCTGGTGCGATGGATACGGTTGAGGAATGCCTGTGTGTCTTTCAGGATGGTTCCAGGTATTTTAGACTATGGGTTTAGCTGTTACTTCCTACAATGAACAGGAAAGGAAGAAGGAGCTTCAAAACACACACATGTCAACATCAGGGCAGTGTGCGCTCTACTGGTGACTAGAATGCAAAAACACAGCACTTTCAAGATAACGCAATTTATGCATTGTGCTGATATGCTGTTGTTTAACCTTTTGCATTGCAGAGTTTAATCCTGAAGACTTATGTTCAAGGTGTGATTGCTGCAGACTTTCAGAGTGTGTCAGGGTGTGGTCCCTTTCCAGGGCCTTCTAGAAGCTCTCCCTGCAGCATGCCTGGGTGTGGTTTGTGGGCTGGGCCAAGACTCTATATAAGGGAGCCAGCCCAGCTCCACGTGCTCACTATTCAGAGGTCCCAGTGCAGAGCAGCAGCACCTTCCTGAGCTCCTGTTCCGGAGGTCTACTTTGATCTTCCAGGCCTTGCCCTTTCACTTTGTTGGTGATTCTTGATCAGGGCGGTAAGACGGAGGTCGGGTAGGCCCCCGATCCCGTTCTCTAAGGCTTTCGAGTTCTTGGGCCTAATTTGCATGATAAAACAATTTTGCTCTTGTACATGTGAATGTGCGCTTGGTGTCTCATGGCATTTACATGCTGACACTTGAATCAGCAAGACGTGCGATTCTTTGCTGGTGTACAACTTTTGATATTCATTGTGCGCTACCATTTTATGGCATTTACAAGGTAGCATTCGAATCGGCAAGACGCGCGATTCATTTCTTGTGCTTAATCCGTGTTACTCATTGTTTGCTACCTTTTCATGGCATTTATAAGGTAGCATTCGAATCGGCAAGACGCGCGATTCATTTCTTGTGCTTAATTCATGTTATTCATGGTGAGCTACCATTTCATGGCATTCACATGGTGGCATTCGAATCGGCAAGACGCGCTATTCATTCCTTGTGCTTAATTCTTGAATATTCAGTGTGCGCTACCATTGCATAGCATTCGCAAGGTAGCATTCGAATCGGCAAAACGCGCGATTCATTTCTTGTGCTTAATTCATGATATTCATTGTGTGTTACCATTTCATAGTATTTACGTGGTGACATTCGAATCGGCCACACACGCAATTCATTTCTTGTGCTGAACTCATGTTACTCATTGTGCGTTACCATCTCGTGGCATTCACATGGTGGTATTCGAATCGGCAAGACGCGCAATTCATTTCTTGTGCTTAACTCATGATGTTCATTGTGCGCTACCATTTCATGGCATTTACTTGGTGGCCTTCGAATCGGCAAGGCGCGTGATTCATTTCTTGTGCCTAACTCATGTTATTCATTGTGCGCGACCATTTCATGGCATTTACAAAAACTCTTGTGAAAATCCGCAATGTGCGCAATTCATGTTTCTGCATTCTAAGAAACCAAAGTGCTAGAATTCTAGATGTTATATTGTACGTGCATAATAAGTCCCTTAAGTACAATTCCTATGGTGTTACAGAAAACATTCAGATGATTTCCTTGTCCTCATGCAAAAGACTATGGTGGTCATTACAGCCCTGGCGGACGGTGTTAAACCGGTGGTAAGACCGCCAACAGGCCGGCGGTAAGAAAATTGCAATTACGACCGTGGCGGAAACCGCCAACAAAGCCAGCCACTTTAACAGTCAGACCGCCACGGCGGTACAAACAAACAGTGCGGCGGTCACCGCCAACAGACAGGCGCAAGACAATGTACCGCCCACAATATCACAACCTACCAATCCGACACCATTTCCGGGGCGGATTCACCGCGGATAAAAACACGGCAGAAACAGGAATTTCGAAGGTAAAACGCTCACCTCTACACACTCCATGAGGAACGAGGACACCATGGAACCGGAACTCCAAATTCTCCCTGCGATAGTCTTCCTGCTCCTCTACCAGGAGCACGAACGCCGGCGGCGAACACCACGGTGAGTACAGCACCTACGACACAGGGGAGGGGGCAGGCAAAAAACAGGGCCACACACACGCAACACCCCCACCCTCACCCACCACAACACACACACTAATGCATATCAATACATCACAGTTACAACCCCCAAACCCTCCCGGAAGAATGCACAGACCAAAGAAAATTAGTGTAACCATCGGAATATATTAAAAACAAGAAGGCAGAAATATATATACACAATGTACAAAATAAATACCAGGCATAGTAGTCCAGGTACTGCACAAAGAAAGTCAGTGGAACACTGGGACCACACGGTATGGGCGAGGCCCACACAAGATCCCCGACTATGACGGAGAGAACACTGCAGGGGCATCAGAGAGCAAGAAAAAAGGCACTTCAGGGGGAGGGAAAGGGGGGGCACCTCAGCCGGTTGAGTGCACGACGCCAAATCCACGAGGGGGCCACATGCCCACTGTTCAATCCTTGGGAGTACACAGCCACAGTCTCTCAAGTCTCTACAGTGGGTGGGTTGCCCACTGTTCAGTCCTGGGGAGTGCAAAGCCACAGTCTCTCAAGTCTCTACAGTGGGTAGGTTGCCCACTGCTGCATCCTGGGGAGTGCAAAGCCACAGTCTCTCAAGTCTCAACAGTGGGTGGGTTGCCCACTGTTCAATCCTGGGGAGTGCAAAGACACAGTCTCTCAAGTGGATGACAGTCTCCACTGGTTCTGGAGGGAGACTGGTGCCCAGAGTGCTTCTTCCTGTTAAGGCCAGAGGTAGTGGATGGATCTCTCCAATGGTTCTGGAGGGGGACTGGTGCCCAGAGTGCTTCATCCTGTAAAGGACAGAGGTAGTGGATGGATCTCTCCACTGGTTCTCGAGGGGGACTGGTGCCCAGAGTGCTTCATCCTGTTAAGGACAGAGGTAGTGGATGGATCTCTCCACTGGTTCTGGAGGGGGACTGGTGCCCATAGTGCATCATTCACCCTGTGACGGACCCAGTTGCGTCAGTGCCCCTGCCGCTCATGGGCTAGCGGTGTTTGAGATGGCGGTGCCCTGTGCAGCGGTGCTTCAGATGGTGGTGCCCTGTTCAGCGGTGCTTCAGATGGCGGTGCCAGCGGTGCTTCAGATGGCGGTGCCCTGTTCAGCGGTGCTTCAGATGGCGGTCTACATTGCAGGGTCTCAGCTGCTGGCGGTCCTTCATGGCCCAACGGCCTTTTGCTGGCGGTCCTTCATGGCCCAGCTGGGCTGGTGCTGGCGGTGGCCTTCTGGGCAGCTGGGCTGGTGCTGGCGGTGGCCTCCTGGGCAGCTGGGCTGGGGCTGGCGGTGGCCTCCTGGGCAGCTGGGCTGGGGCTGGCGGTGGCCTCCTGGGCAGCTGGGCTGGGGCTGGCGGTGGCCTCCTGGGCAGCTGGGCTGGGGCTGGCGGTGGCCTCCTGAGCAGCTGGGCTGGGGCTGGCGGTGGCCTCCTGGGCAGCGGGATGATGGCGGTCTTCTCCGCCGTGCTGCTCTTCCCAGACTTGCCGGGTTTCATGTGGCCCTTCCCCACCTTGGGAGGTGTCACAGCTGACTCCACTCTCCCAACAGGACCCCTGGGAGCGGCTTTGATGGCTGGAGTCTTCCCCCTCTCCCGCCGGGCACTGGCCAACTTCTGATGCTTCACAGGTGGGGGACTGTCTGTGCTGTGGCTCCGTGCCACACTGGCTGTCCTGGTGGATGGTAGACTCCACATTCCGGTGACTACAGGCATCACTGGTCCCGGAGATGTTGTGGCTGAATTGCTACTTCGGGACCTATGAGATGGACGGGCTGCGGAGGTGTGGGAAAGAGGTCAATGGTGGACAGGAAAAGTTTTTTGGACACACTGGGACGGGTACCTGGAGGGGGTTTGGGAATGGAGGAAGAGGTGGTGGCTGTAGGAGGTGTACGTTTGGTGACTTTGGGTGAAGGTGCATGCGCTGGAGGCTGTTGTGAGGTGGATGGCTGTTGGGTGGGTGTGTGCCTGTGTTTGTGTATCTTGGGAGGGGGCGTCACAGACACACTGGGAGAGGACACAGGGGACGTGTGAATGGTAGTGGGGGTGGTGACTGCACTTAAGCGGGTGTGGTGGTGGGTGTGCTGGAGAGGGACGTAGTCGCTGTAGAGGTAGTGCATGCAGGTGTGAGTGTAGACGAGACTGGGAGGGAGGAGGGAGACGAGGAGGAGGGGGACACAGTGGAGGCAGTGGATATTGGTGTTTCTGCATGTGTGTGTTGCTTGCGTGAGTGCCTGTGGGATGTGTGGTGCTTATGTTTGCCTGAGCTTCCCTTGTGTGTTGACGTGTGAGCAGGCTGGTCTGATGGTGTGCTTGGGATAGGCAGAGGTACAGGGGATTGGGTCGGGGTGGAGGAAGTTGGAGGGGGGAGGCTAGAGACGGGGACAATGGCTGCCATCAGTGCTGAGGCCAGAGTCTGAAAACCTCGGTGAATGGCCGCCTGACCAGAATGAATGCCCTCCAGGAATGCATTGGTTTGTTGCAACTACCTCTCTACACCCTGGATAGAATTCAAAATGGTAGACTGCCCAACAGTGAGGGACCTGAGGAGGTCAATGGCCTCCTCACTGAGGGCAGCAGGGGTGACTGGGGCAGGGCCTGAGGTGCCTGGGGCGAAGGTGATGCCCACCCTCCTGGGTGAGCGGGCACGAGGCAAAGGCTGAGGGGCTGCTGGGAGGGCACAAGGGAGCTCCCATCAGAGGACGAGTCTGTGTCGCTGGTCTCAGCTCCTGTCCCCGCCGTGGAGCTCCCCTCGCCCTCCGTCCCACTGGTGAATTCAGACGTAGTGTCGCTCTCCTGGGCCATGTGGGATGCAGCTCCCTCGTGCTCCGGTGCCACTGCTCCTCCGCCTGATGATGCTAATGCACACAAGAACAGGGAGACCACAAAAAGGGGGGGGAAACAGAAGAAAGACATGTTGAGTGCATGCATTACCGCTACCGTTGGCGGACACGACAGACACAGA
Organism: Pleurodeles waltl; assembly: GCF_031143425.1. Classification (NCBI taxonomy): domain Eukaryota; kingdom Metazoa; phylum Chordata; class Amphibia; order Caudata; family Salamandridae; genus Pleurodeles; species Pleurodeles waltl. The sequence goes on along the minus strand of NC_090445.1, from coordinate 1,618,289,252 downwards.
AGCCCCCTGCACTACGCTGCGCTCTTGGGCTCCACTGTTCATTTCCTGGGAAATGGCCTACAAGGCTATGGACGACATCTGGACACATAGATGGCACAGGGGCATGAATAGCTGTACTGGCCACTCTACAGAGGTGGGGTGGGGTGCCACATGGCCTTCCTTACGGAGGGGCCTTGCCTACGGAACTCACCCTGGCCTAGGGAAACCCACAGCTCACATCCCCCACCCAGACACCTCATAATGCGCACAAAGTCTGCTGAATGAGAGTGTACTCACCCCCTTGTGTCTGCTGTGATGCCCTCAAGCGGGTAGGCCACCGCCAGGATCCTAAACATCAGGGGGGTCATGGTGCGACGGGCACCCCTCCCACGTTGGGTGTCCATCCCCAGCTGAGCCTCCACCATCTTCTTGCTCCAGCGGCGAATGTCCTCCCATCTTTTACGGCAGTGGGTGCTCCGTCTGTGGTAGACCCCCAGGGTCCGGACGTCCTTGGCGATGGCACGCCAAATATCTTTCTTATGGTGGGCGCTGACCTACATGAAATGTACAGGGGAAAAAGAGAAGTCATTACCAACAGCACGTCAAAGTGATTGGTCCCCATCCCTACCCTTGCGATGTGGCACATGCATTCACCGTCTTTCATGCACGCAGCACTCTGCCCCCTTCCTTCTTACATCCAGCCCTCTCCACACAGGCATAGCCCATACAACATGCTCCCTGTGTACTTACACTTTTGTCTGGAGGACCGTAGAGTAGCTTGTACTGGGGAGGACCCCATCAACGAGTTTCTCCAACTCCTCCAATGTGAAGGTAGGGGCCCTTTCCCCAGACACTCAAGCCATTGTCTCTTCCAGACCGATGTCACAGAAGCACTTGCAGTGTAGGTCCTCTCCTGTCGAAGATCAGGTATCGAGTGATTGAAGTGATAGAAAATGGCGGTCACGTCACCGCCGGCGTACATCGTCATTGGCTCCTGGGACCAATAGGGTCCAATGTTAACCAATGCAGCATTCCGCCGCGGTCTTCAACCGCCTACCGCGACGGTGCACAACGCCAGCACAGTTACCTCACATCCCATTGTCCCACTTTAGAGGTCAGACAGCCGCCATTTCAGGGGCCCACATGGCTTCATTTTCAACTGCGTCACACAGACCTAGGCCTAGACTCAACACACATACAGGCCACCTTTTGTGTATGAATGGTGTTCTGTGTAAACTGTGGGTACGTACCTCTGAGTTGGTTGACTCTGTGCTCGAAGTTGTCCTTCATAGGCACCGTCTGCTGGGAAATGTGAGGATATGGCGGCATCCTCCGGTGTACCGACCGTTGGTGGACCTGTCGACAATGGAGGAGCGACATTTGATTAACACCTACAGGCTTGACCGTGCCACAATCCAGGAACTGTGTACCCAGTTGGAGCCAGACCTGATGTCAGCAATCCGCCATCCCACTGGAATCGCTCCTCAAGTGCAGGTGCTGTCAGTGCTCCATTTCCTTGCAAGTGGCTCATTTCAAACAACTGTGGCCATGGCATCAGGGATGTCCCAGCCTATGTTTTCCAACGTATTGTCCAGAGTGTTGTTTGCCCTTCTGAAACACATGCAGAGCTACATCGTTTTCCCTCAGGTGGAGGATTTGCCTACAGTGAAAGGTGACTTCTATGCCCTGGGACATATCCCCAACATCATAGGTGCCAGTGATGGGACACATGTGGCTTCGGTCCCCCCCCACAGGAGTGAACAGGTGTACAGAAACCGGAAGAGTTATCATTCGATGAATGTACAGATGGTATGTTTGGCAGACCAGTACATCTCCCATGTGAATGCCATGTTCCCTGGCTCAGTGCAGACACCTACATCCTGCGGAATAGCAGCATCCCTTATGGGATGGGTCAACTCCAGAGGCACCGTGTGTGGCTATTAGGTGAGCACCTGGAAGCAAGTCATTGGGAATGGTTGTCTGGGTCTGGGGTTATCCCTACAGGTTAGTGTGTGTCTAACTGTTGTCCCTCACCATTTGCAGGTGACTCTGGTTACCCCAACCTGTCATGGCTACTGACCCCAGTGAGGAATCCCAGGACAAGGGCAGAGGAACGCTACAATGAGGCCCATGGGCGAACTAGGAGGGTGATCGAGCGGACCTTCGGGATCCTGAAGGCCAGGTTCAGGTGCCTCCATATGACAGGTGGATCCCTATTCTACTCACCAAAGAAGGTGTGCCAGATCATCGTGGCCTGCTGTATGCTTCACAACTTGGCTTTGCGACGACAGGTGCCTTTTCTGCAGGAGGATGGTCCAGATGGCGGTGTTGTGGCAGCTGTAGAGCCTGTGGACAGTGAAGAGGAGGAAGTTTGAATGTCTATTCAAGCCTATGTTTGAATTTGAAAATGTAATTCTAGAAGGTTCTTATGTTTCTTTAATCCATGTGTAACATTTCATTGAGAGGTTCATTGGAAAGTTGTATTAATCCTTCTTGATTCCTTCACAGGTAATCAGACATTTTGAGGCTAGTTATTTAGTCCATGTTTAAGTTATCCATGTTTCCAGTATGACAATGCTTAGAATCATAGTCTAGTAATGATTACTATGATATAATCTTGATATTGTGTGTTTTAACCTTTTTGCTTCATAAAGGTCTCCTTCCCAGCTGTTCCCTACCTAATCCCCTTTTCCCCACTTGGACTCTCTTAGACTCTGTGACATTCTAATCAGAGTATTGGAGCTGTCTTGTGGTGGACGTGTTGGGAATGTGCGCAGACCCCGAGGATCTGGTGACTCTGACACACACCAGTGGTGTAACTCAAACTAAAACAAAGTTTATCATTCATTTCTTTTAAAGGTTTTGCAGCTGCTGCTGGTAGTGGGGGGTAGGGGGGACACCTCTCCACCCTAATGGAGGAGCCACCCCTGATTGTACTGCATGTACTTGTAATGTATCTGCTGTGTGTAAGAGAATCGTGCACTATCAATGCTTTTCCTCTGGGCAAGCATCCATTCCATATTTCTGTAACATGTGAGTGATACTTGCACTTTAAATGCATGTACCGCTGTTGTTGTCTGTGTGAAGCTGGCTTCTCAACTTACTGTTTGTAAGGCGAGCGTGTACCATAGGTGGTTGAAACTGCTCTGTATGTGAAAGAAGCTTGAGCTAAGGACATTTGCATTTAATTCACTGCGTGAGAGAAGCTAAACATGTATGGTGACCTAGTGTACCAGCTGTTTGGCTTCCTATCCACCACAGGGCTGATGGATCACTGTGACTTCTGCCACTATGAAGTGAAACACAGATATGTCTCCCATGTGGAGGGAGAAAACTGCTTACATAGTAGGGATATTTTAGGAAAATACAGCAATATGTTTATGAAAGTGACCTCTACCCACAACTGAAATTTCATTTGTGAATTTACATTCAGGACCAAGCAACACAGGGATAATTATTCAAATGCAAAGCGTTAAAGCTTTTGAAAAGAACAAAATCAATACATTGAGTTAGCTGTGACTGATCAATATTAGGCACAAAATCGTCTTGAAACTCATCTTGTGAATACAATGAATCTTCTTATTGCAGCCCTTGTAAATATTGAGGTCCTGGCCTCGCCTGGCAATACACTTTCCTATGGGGACAAGTTAGATCGCCATATTAGACCCAGGCTCTCTTCGTTATTTTCACTTTGTACAGTATCAATCTTGGATGTGTCCAGTAAACGTGCTGAACACGTATATCTTTCAGTGATTGAATGTGAAACATTGCTACAAAAGCAAGGGTTCTCCGGGCTTGGTTTGTCAAGCTAAAGGTGACGTATACAACATCACAATAGTTCAGAAACAAAAACAAGCATTGGCAACGCCAATAGCTCTAACCTTTACAAGAGCTATTGGCTGTGGCAATGTGTTTTGCCATGTTGTACACCAGTGTGGCTGCTGTTCAGCATGATTACAAGTTAGTGGCACGGGTGCCAGAGTGGAGTGTGAGAGTAGTGTGTCAAAGAGTGAATTTGTTGGAATGTCGTAAATTGGAGTAGGAGGAATAGAGTGTCATAGAGTGCAGTAGAGGGGAGTAGAGTTTAGTGGTTCAGTGCCAGATAGTGTCATAGAGCGGAGTGGAGTGGGGTGAATAGGGTGGATTGGATTGAGGTAGTGGGGTGGATTGGATTGGAGTAGAGTGGGTTGGATTGGATTGGGGTTTTGGGGTGGAATGAGTGGGGTGGATTGAGTGGAGTGGGGTGGATTGATGTACGGTGGATAGGGCTGGAGTGGGGTGGGTTGAAAAGGGATGGGGTGGATTCGATGGGATGGATTGAAATGGTTTGCAGTTGTGGTTGGTAGCACATTAAATTGGAGGGGCGGAAAACACACACACAAGGAAACTACACACAAAACATACACACATAACATGGACACAAACATAAATAAAATACTTACCTCACTGGATGTTCTGCAGCATGTCCCCGTTCCTCTGCAGCATGTCCTCTGAGAGCAAACCCCACAGCCAACTCAGTCATCCGATTTAAGGTGCTGTTGTCAACCTGTTACGCAGCATGAAAAAAGCGTATAGATTGGCTGGAGCGGGTAACTCTGTGCTCCAAAAGGCACTGTATGCCTCTGCCTGCTTTCCAACCCAAATGTCCAGGACAGCTGGCTTGGAGAGGTTTGAATTGCACATGTCGGTTTGGCCGTAGCAAGGTAGCCGGGCAAATCTGCATGTGCACTTTAAACTGAAGTGGCCAATCGTCACTGCTGCCAGTCATTGGCAGCAGTGATGCACTGGCCTCGCTCTGCCCTCACTCTCAGGTTGCTGGCAGAAAGCGTCAATAATAAAATTGTAAAAAAAATATTTTATTACCATTTTATTTTTGATGTTTTCTGCTCAGCAGTGAGGGGTGGGAGATGCTCCTCCCCTCCAATGGAGGAACCACCACTGGTGGTTTAGATTGGAGTGATATGGCTGGGGTAGATTGGATTGGGGTGGGGTGGATAGGATTGGAGTGGAGTGGATTTGATTCACTGGATTGGAATCGGGTGAACTGGACTAGAGTTGGAGTGGATAGGATTGGGGTGGATTGGATTGGAGCGGGTGGATTGGAGTAGGTGGGCTGGATGGATTGAACTGAGGTGGGCTGGATGGATTGGAGTGAGGTGGATTGAATTGGGCTAGAATGGGTGGATTGGAGTAGAGTGGGATAGATTGGAATGGAGTTGATTGGACTGGAGTGCATTGGATTGGCGTCTGGTGGAATGAAATGGGGTTGGGTGTGTTGGATTGGATTGGGGTGGATTGGAGTGGTTTGGAGTGAGGTGGATTGTACTGAGGTGGGGTGGAATGGAATGTGCTGAGTGGAGGGACTGGATTGGAGTGGGGTAACTGAACTGGGGTGGGGTGTATTGGATTGGGGTGGGGTGAATTGGAGTGCAGTGGACTGGAGTGGAGTGGTTTGGATTTGATTGGAGTGGGGTGGATTAGAGTGGAATAGGCTGGCTGGATTGGAGTGTAGTGGACTGAACTGCGATGGGTGGGCTAGATTAGGGTAGAGTGGGGTGGATTAGAGTGGAGTGGGGTGGATTGGATTGTAATGGGCGGGGCAGGAGGGGGCGCAGGGGCGGACTGGAATGAGGTGGGTGGATTGGATTTGGATGGGGTGGGGTGTATGGGGTGGGGTGGATTGGAGTAGGGTAGACTAGAGAGAGGTGGAGTGGATTGGGGTGGATCAGATTTGGGTGTATCTGATTGGGGTGGAGTGGAGTGGATTGGAATGGGGTAGATTAAATAGAGCAGGGTAGATTGGATTGAAAGTGGGGTTAAATAGGGAGGGGTGGGAAGGACTGGATTGAGTGTGTTGGATTGGTCAGGGTGAATTGGATAGGGGAGGGTTTGAATTGGGATGGGATGGATTGGATTTGTGTGGGGTGCACTGGAGTGGGTGGGGTGGATTGGAGTGGAGTGGACTGTGGTGGATAAGACTGGAGTAGGATAGACTGGAATGGAGTATGTTGGATTGGATTGGAGTAGGTGCATTGGATTGGATTTGATTGTTGTGGGGTGGATTGGATTGTGTAGTGTGAATTGATTGGAGAGGGGTGGAGTGGATTGAAGTTGGGTAGATTAAGGTGGTTTGGAGTGGGGTGGATTGGACTGGAGTAGGGTGCATTGATGAGGACTGTACTGGAGGGGGATGGACTGGGGTGGTGTGGGTGGATTGGATTGGAGTGGGGTGGGTTTGATTGAAGCGGAGTGGGATGGGGTGCATTGGATTGGAGTGGGTTGGATTGGAGTAGGATGGGTTGGATTGGGGTGGGCTGAATTGGATTTGGTTGGATTGGGGTGGAATGGACTGGAGTGGGACGGATTGGACTAGAGTGGAATGGATTGGACTTGAGTAGGGTGGATTGGACTGGAGTAGGTTGGATTGGACTTGAGTGGATTGCAATGGATTGGATTGTTGTGTGGTGAATTGTAGTGCGCTGAGGTGTATCAGATTGGAATGGGGTAAATTAGACTAGGCTGGATTGGGATGGATTGGATTGGAGTGGGTTGAACTGGATTGATGCACGGGCCAAAACTGTGACCATACCTGAGGCTGGCATAACAAGGAAAAATATCTTTGCTACTCCTCATTACTTCCTCTTTGCATGTGTGCTGCCTTTTTCAGCACACATATGCAAAGAGGAATAAACCTCTAAGAATATTTTTTATGCAGAAAGATATCTCTTCCTACATGAAACTGACTACAATGCCAGCATCCTTGCATCATGGAGCAAGGGTGCTTGCTTTTGCTAGGCAGCCAGGAGTGCACCAACTCAACAAGAGAGAAGACCTGCACCATATCTTAGTAGTAGCTCTCCCTTTGGTGCAACACAACACCCTTGCTGCAAACCTTCAAACCTTCGACCTCTAACTCTGCATTATCTTTGCCTCTTGTTGCAAAGATTTCAATTTAGTGTAGTGGATTGTGGTGGATTAGATTGGGGTGAATTGAGTTTGAGTTGGGTGGATTGGATTGGGGTGAGCTGAGGTGGATTAGATAGAAGTGGAACAGATTTCTCTTAGAATTGGGTGGGTTGTTTGGGATTGGAGTGGGGCATGCTGGAGTGGTGCAGGTTGAAGTGGGGCAGGTTGTTTTGAATTAAAGTGGGCCAGGTTAGAGTGGGGAAAATTTAAATGGATTGGAGTGGGGCAATTTGTTTTGGATTGAAGTGGGGCAGACTGTTTTGGACTGGAGTGGGGCAGATTGTTTTGGATTGGAGTGGGGTAGATTGTCTTGGGTTGGAGTGGGGCAGATTTGAGTGGGGCAGATTGGAATGGTAGAGATTGCTATGAATTAGAGTGAAGCGGATTGGAGTGCGGCATATTGTTTTTGGGGTGGAGTGGAGTAGGAAAGACAGGAGTGGGGTGAATTTGGGCGGGGCAGATTGTTTTGGATTGGAATAGGGCAGATGGCAGTGGGGCAGACTAGGGTGGGGCTGATTGTTTTGGATTACATTGGGGCAGATTGGAGTGAGGTGGACTACAGTGGGGCAGAATGTTTTGGACTGGAGTGGGGCAGATTGTTTTGGATTACAGTGGGGCTGATTGCTTTGGATTGGAATGGGGGTGATTTTGGTGGGACAGATTATTTTTGATTGCAATGGGGCAGATGGGATTGGGGCATATTGGAGTGGGCAGATACTCTTGGATTAAAGTGGTGCAAATGGGAGTCAGGTGGACTGGAGTGAGGCAAATTGCTTTGGATTGCACTGGGGCAGATTGGAGTGGGACGGATTGTTGTGGATTGAGTGCAACAGACTGCAGTGGGACAGATTGCTTTGGATTGCAGAAGACTGAAGTGGGGCAAATTGTTTTAGATTGGAGTAGGGTAGATTGCTTTGAACTAGAGTGGGGCGGATTGTCTTTAGTGCAGTGGGGCAGATTAGAGTGGACTAGATGAGAGTGGGGCATATTGTTTTGAATTGGACTGGGGCTTATTATTGTGGACATGAGCGGGGCAGATTATTTTCAATTGGAGTGGGGCATATTGTTATGGAGTGGTGCAGATTGTTCTGGATTAGAGTGGGATGCATTGGAGTGGGCAAGATAAGACTGAAGTGGGTTTGGAGGATTGGACTGGAGTGGGATGGAGAGGATTAGGTGAGTAGTTTGGATTGGAGTTGAATGGATTGGTGTAGTGTAAAGTGGAGTGGATTGAGGTGGATTGTAGTGGGGTGAATGGAGTGAGGTGGATTGGGGTGTACTGCACGATTATGTGTTAAAGCATCATTTCATAAATAACATTTAATAAAGAAACAACGCCACATTGCAATATTTTGAACAAGGTAATCGTTTGAGAACAGCGCCCACGAGCAAAAACAAAGTAAAACATAAGTGGAACCGCTGCCACAAATGTCAATGTGTTGTGGGGGAGGTGACAAAGACGGGGAAAACCAAAAAAAGAAAGAAAGATTTTTTTTAAAAGTGTACCTTTTTCGCCGTTCCCGCCACCTCCTTTCTCCACTTCTCGTCTTCCAGCATTCACCGGGACACCAGCGCTGGCTCCCCAGCAATCCTGGCACTGCTTTCATGCAAAAGCTAGCATGAAAGCCGCATCAGGGTTGGTCAGGGGGTAGTGACTGCTGTGCAGCCAGAGCCCTGGGGTCTGTGCAGTTTCTCCAGCCCGGCTGTTAAAAACAGCCGGGCTGGAGAAACCGAAGTATGCATATGTGTTTGGCCAGTCTGAGATGGCTGGCCAAACACACATGCGCACTTACGTGAACTCTTCCCTCCTCCCCCCTCCCACCTCCTGTGGCTCAGTCTCACCCCTCCCTGTACTGCTGGCTGTGCCACCAGATGTAAAATAAAACAATAATGGAGCTATCCTTTTATTTTCCATCTCCTGGCTCTTGGCCATGGGGGCGATGCTCCTCTGCCATTGCGGAGGAGCCACCCCAGGTGGAAAGTGAATAAATACGAATTGGCAAAATAAAAGAAAGTAAACTATAAAAAAGAAAACTTCTAAATTTTGTTTGTCCTGCAGGGCACATTTTTGCCAGTCATAAGCCTTATGTTTGTAGGGCACTAGAAGTTAAAAAGAACAAAATAGTACCTCGATTTCATCGGGATAAGAGGGCAGGAACTGATTAAGATAAATCAAACAGTGCTTGGTCCCTGCACCACAGAGAGGAACAGAAATTATGTCAGCCATGCAGTGACAAATGACTAGGCTGTAAAGAAGAGTGCCAGGCAAGTCAACAAATGGTGAGCGACAGAGGGACTCCAAGCCCTTTACTGTATTCAACAGAATCCCGCAAGCGATACTCATGCACTAGCACATGCACTCGGAGGCTCAACCCTAAAAAACTTTAATGGACAATTGCTGATTCAAGGTTTACGCAGCCATAGACTAACTTGATTGGATACATAAATCAAAACAATAAATGGATCATATTAAAAAAATTAAGAGCCAGATGTTCAAAGCTATTCTCTGATTGCAAAACCTGAGATCTGCAAAATCACAGGATTTCTGCAATTATTTTTTTCTATGTGCTTGTGAAAAGGGGTGCCCCTCGTTATTTCGAGACGCACTGGTATATATCAACTGTATGCAACAGCAACTATGGTCACGAAAGAGCAGTTACTGACACCTTAGCGGAAGTGGTATCTGATTAAAAAACAAGACTGTGTCTCAATGAGACTTTGTGAATCCTGCCAAGTGACCTCGTGGAGCAGGCAGTGATCCCTTCTTGCTACTTCCAATGATTTCGAAACCAGAAACTTTTTTTAAAGCAGCAAAAAAGATGCCAAAACCTTTGGTAAGTTTGCCTTTCTTAAGGTTTGCATAGCACATATCATTTAGAACTGATGTTTTTACAGCTGCAAAGAAGAGGCCTATAATAAAGAGTTTTATTTAACAATGTCTTCCTATGCACTTTTAACATTAATGTTCCTTCATAAGAAGAGCTCATTTATTTCACTCCTGCTAGGCAGGGGTAAGATTCTTGTGTTATCTATGGCTCCTCCCTAAAAACAGATATATCACAAGCGACTACATACACTCCTTGAGTGTGCTTAGCATAATTGTTAGACCTGACATCCTTGGCATGAAATTGCCCCAGACTTGTTTCCTGCACACCCTATTTAATACTGAACTTGTTATTTTGGTATTAGGACCCTGGCTACTTTACTCCTGCTAAGCAAGGGGTAAGGTTCTTGTGTTCTCTTTCTTAAACATGGCAAAAGTGTCCTACACCTAATTAGGACATTTAATTTACTTATACATCCCTAGTAAATAGTACTACATGTGTCAAAGTCCTGTACATTAAATGCTTCTAGTGGACTGCAACTTTAATTGTGGCACCCACTAAAGTAGCCATGTAAAACGTCTCAGGCCTGCCACTGCAGCCTGCTGTGCAGTTTTTACCTGCCATTTCCACCTGGAAGAATAATCCTTTTGCCCGGCATAAATATTATTTTTTTAATGCTTATAAGTCACCCATAAGGTAGACTCTAAAGGCTCATTGGGGAGGGATGATGGTATTTTTAAAGTACGACAGGTGTACTTAAGTTTTACATGTCCTGGCAGTGAAAAACTTCTAAAGTCATTTTTCACTATTGTACAGCTATCACTATAATCTATATCTGGGTTACCTTATTACACTTAATAAGGGAAAACTTAACATTGGGAACTGATAACAAAATGCTTCTTCCACTCTTTTAAATTGTAAAACCCTGTTTAATGGTTGGATTTTAAGTTACTATTCTGAAAATTCTACTTTCAAAACTTTTGCATTTTTCTGCGGAAAGTGGCTGTGCCTTTCTGCCAGTGTCCAGGGTCATATGACTGGGAATGGCTCTTCTGAGGTATGCAGCATTTGCCTTCCAGACATAGGGACAAAAGGGGACTGGATGTAAAATAATTGTGTCTTCCTGGCAGGATATCTGGGGGGAGGTTTTCCCTGCCCTGATTACAATTCAAAGGATCCTACCTGCAGCACAATAGATTCTTACACCAGGCTTGCCTTACCTTTGTCCCTCTAGACAGTTTGAAGACAAACCCGGGGGAAGGGAAAGAACTGAACAGAACTAGTTTACCAGCTTGGGAGTAGTCCGGGATTTTTCCCCACACAAAGGCTGGCACTCAGTATAAATGTAACACCTTCAGAACATCTCATCAAAACACTGCTAGACTCCGTGGCAGACTCAGAAGAAGGACTGTTCAGCTGTCTTAACAAGGAAGATTGAACCTGCTTGCCTTGAACCCTGTCTTCCCAGGCATGACTCAAAGGATTATTTGGCTGTCCTGTTTGAGCTAATGGGAAATAGCAAGCTTCCAGAGACCTACCTGCAACTGCTCAGCTGACCAGCACTAAATGGAACTGTCTGGACCTGCCTGAGCCCAACTGTTGGCCTCAGCTTAAGTGAGTTCTGATCCCCAAGAGGTGGCCCTCAGGCCATGGATCCTTGGATGTCATCAGAGTATTCTCTCCCTAAGCTCCAGGTGAAAATACAGACAGACTCCTTGTGACTGTGAGTGGATTCATCACGGTGAACAACGATCCTCCATGACACACACTGACATGAATCTCCAGCAACCTTTTCTTTTTGCGTTAGCAGAAACAGTTGCATTGACTACCATCACTAAGCTCCAGTGACACCCAGCTCTTTCTGCCACAACAGCGACCTTTCACAATATCCGACCTGCTCTTCTCTGACAACCCCCCTGTGGCCTCACTAACGTGAAACTCCACTTGCAACTCCTCGCTTGGACCTGGTCCTGAGAAGGTGAACTCTTTAGCAGGACAAACCTGGTCCTTGTGTCCAACCCCACTCCATTGCAGTCGGGCCGCACTTGTGACTTAACCCCGGTCCAGCGCGGCCAGATAATTCAAGGGAACTTTTAGCATTTATAACTCCAGTGCTATTTTTGTTGTTGTTTTGGTGTCAGTTTATATATTAAAATCAATTCTATGTGAGTGCTGAATAAATACTTTACTCATTTCTTTTAAGTTAAGCCTGACTATTTTATTGTCAAATAAACAGAGGATTAAGCACAGTTTCTTTTGTGATGTTTGTGGTTCCCCCGTCAAGGATTGTGTCAATTTTTGAGTGGGGCTTCAACCCTTCTCAGCTGATAGCCTTCTTGCTTACAATAATTTTTCATTAATTGTTAAAAAACCTTCATCCTATTAAGAGTGCACAAGGAAGCCAACTATACAGTATACTTAAACCATTGATTTGAGCTAAGAGGTACCCAAAGGTAAAGCATGCCACTGGAAGTAAGTGAGGATAACCATCCTAACTAAAAGAAATACCTTCAGAGGATGAAACCACATTTTTCCTGCTTACATCCACCTATTACTATAATGCCATCTGTCCACACCAATTTTCTGAATACCATGATACCTTTTAGTGTAACCTGAATTCTGGGAGGATGGATCAGACTATTCCTACTACAGTCCTCTGGCTATCACCCTTCCCCTAATAAAAGTAATTACAAGGCTCCAAGGAACAAAATAGTTTTATCCATAATCACCAGTCAGAGTTTAGACCAAGGATTGACAGCAAAGTCACTTCAACAGACATTAGAGAAGGACTCCAGACCATGCTGCATTATAATGACCATGCTTCACACTCATTGCTTGCCCTTTCCAAAACTCATAATAGCGTGAACATCAACTTTCTCTGCAAACAACTTAAATGATAGAACTGAGTGAATGTTATTGTTTTAAATTAGATTGACTATGTTGTAATTTTCATAGTTGACGTAAATTGTTAATAATGAATTAATTAGTATAGTTATTAAGCAATAATTTACTTGTCCCTTTCCCAGGTTATTAACCCAGAGTCATGGTTCGTTCCCTCTCCCCCTCACCCACCTTACCATTCGAGTCTCCGGGAGTCTGACTTAGAATGTTGACTGGAGAACTGTCATTGAGATCGTGTGTGGACTTAGAGTTGTCATGAGATGAATAAACTACTTCTATCTAGCATCAGTGTTATATTCATCCTAATTTCAACAAACTCCTATCTCAATAACCACAGGCAATAGGTCCAGATTGGTCCGCCATTTTCTTTCAGCCTATGATGATTTTTGCAATCTTCCTTCTCAAAGCCTTGGGTCAACATATTTGCACTGGCACAGCTATTGAAGCAGTATTATTTCCAATTTCCAATTATCATTTTCCAACTAGCAAACAATTTGGATAACCACTCCAACATACAACACTGCCTAATAGGACATATATCTGCTTCCTGTGTGGCAAGGTCGATATAAGTATCCTTACTAAATAAAGTAAAAATATTATGGTATGAAGGAGAACTCCATCTGTCGAAATAGGTAAAAGCTGAAATTGGAAAGCTGGGAATGATCACACCTACTTCTGTCCTTTGTGACTGACCTGCATCTTAAAACTCACATCTAAACCGCTTGGGGATTATCTGTAAATAGGGCCTGTCCTTCGCTCCCCATATGCACCTTACTTCAGAGAATCCTTTGACTTCTTTCACCACAATATAGGATCATACTAACAAGAGCATTGACTGCGGCAACCTTCATAACTGCAATAGTATCTACACTGGTCTTAGAAAGAAACCCATCCACAGGAATACTACAATATTGAAGTCGCGCCTCTAGCCCCCAGTGAAATTGAGCATTCAGCTCTACATTATTTGCACCTTGTACAAGAATGGCCTGGATGAAATTCCTGTTATTTCCACAAAGGACAAGCACAATAAAATGCACAAAATGACACTTCATTTAGTAAAATGGAAGTCCGACATTTTACACAATTTTTCCTTATTAAGTATTCAGCGCTACAAAATAGCGGTAATCAAGTATGATGCTGCTCATGTTTTGTTCATTCACATTGTTCCCTGTTTCTGCAATAGGATTTGTACCCAAACAAAATGTCATTTAGATGATGTAGTAAAATGGTGCATTCATGAGCATTTGGCATAACAAGCATAATGCAAAATAAAATAATTTATGGGAGGATTACACCAGCATAAACAAAATTTTGCATGGGACAAAACAATATACACCTGGGGTAAAGGCTAATTAACTAACCTAGCTCTACACTAGATCATGGTTCGAGCTATTTGTTCAACCATTGCTAACGTTAATAAACAACTTTCGAAACACAAACGCCCATATTTAAGGAAAGTTACTGCCAACTTTGAGCCATTTATTTTGACTCAAAAGCAGTGCTAACTTTGTGTCATATTTATATTTTGTAGCTACACCAGCCTAGCACCAAACTATTAGAGTTTGCGTCATTTTTTGGGAGCGCAACCCCACCTTGCGTCATTTATTGACAATGATATGGAAGGTAGGCATTTCCTTCCAAAAAATGACACTAGCCCTCCAGTGCCATATTTACTGCCTGATGCAAAAACAATGTTCATTAAGGAACCGGTCCCAAAAAAAGACGCCAAGTCCGATTAGTGTCAAATTTTAATGCCTGGTCAGACCAGGCATTAAAATGAGGCCCACACACTACTACATAAGGAAAACACACAGAAGGAGCATTGGCAACCCCCTGGACAACATGGAACTGTTAATGCACCAGCTTGGCACATGCCGCAGATGACAGCGACGAAAACAGGTAGTACCAGCACCACCGCAGCAACCCCAAACACCACCACAGCAGCCACAAAGGCAGCGCAGAAGGTGGGAGAGGATATTTTGACAGCGCACAACCATTCTTGCGCTCAGGGAACAAGATGTCATCAAACCTACCATCTGAAGTGGGTGATCATTGTATGCCTGCTGCACCACATTGTGCCAGACATCACTGCAACGGTGGAAACTCCAACAACTTTTCCACCCATGAACAAACTCCTGGCTGTCCTCCATATGCTGGCGTCAGGATCGTTCCAGAAAACTGGCACAAAAGTGGGTGGTATCTCCAAGCCATCCTTCTTGGCCTTCCTTCCAAAGGTTCTGGATGCAATCATCCACCTCACACCCCACTTCATCTACTTCCTCAACATCCAGCAACTGCAGCAGGAGATCTAGCAAGGTTTCTAACAAATTGCGTGGGACTGCACCCATGTCCAACTTTTGCCACCTGCTGCAACCTCTACAGGAACCGCAAACACCCCTATTCTCTAAATGTGCAGGCCACTGTGGGTCACCCTGGGCTCTTCATAAACATCCTATCCAAATATCCTGGCAGCGTCCATGATGCCTACCTATTCCGGCACTCCACCATCAATGAGCGGTTCCAGGATGGACAATATGGCAATGGCCTACTCGTAGGTAAGCCACCATACAATCATTACACAGACAACACACCAACCTTGTAGGACAAACAATACATACTCCGCACTAAACACAGATGGACAGGGAACATAGATGTACAGACAACAACACAAATGCCACATGCCACACTACACTGCATTCAATGCACATCAAACACATATTCTATCATTTGTACATAATACAGTCACAACCTGAGTGATACACCGCGTGAAGGACAGGTGGAGCTATGTCCCCTTTGCATACAAAAGCTGGACCCAACCCGCTACAAGTGTCCACTGGTTGACAACTAAATACAGATCTCACACACATACCACCTAACAAGGAATAGCTCAGCAATCTGAATGGCATTGGCCATGTCACTATAAAGAAAGTCACACATAGGCACAGCCCCACATTTGTCATGGTGTACATGCACCAATATCAAATGCCATCTGTTAGAAATGGGGTCTTTGGTTGGCAGTCAGGTTACCCCCTGTCCAAGCAAGGACCCTCTCTCTAGTCAGGGTAAAAGAGAATCACCCTCAGCTAACCCCTGCTTACCCCCTTGGTAGTTTGGCACGAGCAGTAGGCTTAACTTCAGAGTGCTAGGTGTAAAGAATTTGTACCAACACACACAGTAACTTAAAGAAAACACTACAAAATGTCACAACACAGGTTTAGAAAAATAGAGAATATTTATCTAAACAAAACAAGACCAAAACGACAAAAATCCACATTACGCAAGTCAAGTTATCGATACAAATGTAAAAAGAGTCTTCATGTAATTTTAAATACACACTAACACTGTTAGCATGATAATGTACCTTGGGTGTGTCAAAAATAACCCCACAAGGGTGAGTGTGCATCAAAAAGGGCTTCTGATGCGTCTATTTCACTCACGAGCGAGACCTGGCGTCGTTTCTCCTTTCGTCAGGTCGGGCGCGTCATTTCTTCTCTCCGCAGGAGAGCGATGCGTCGATCCGGTCAGCACTCTCGGGTCCGGGCAGGTCTTGCGTTGTTTTTACACACCCAGCGGTACTTGCATCGGAAATCCAGCCGCACGATGATCTGAAAACCATGCAGCGTGGGTTGTGATCTCACCAGCCTCCGTCAGCGATGCTGTGCGTAATTTCTTCAGCCTCAGGCATCAATTTTCAGCCGCGAAGCCGGCGGCGCGCCGATTTTTCAGCCGCAGATCAGGGTCACGTTGATCTTTTCCCCGCATGACGTTCTGTGCGTGGATTTCTCAGTCTTGGGCTGCCAGCTTCTCCTTTCAGAGTCCCAGGAACTGGATGGGCACCACTTGGCAGGGTAGGAGTCTCTCCAGAGACTCCAGGTACTAGCAGAGAGAAGTCTTTGCTGTCCCTGAGACTTCAAATAATAGGAGGCAAGCTCCAAATCAAGCCCTTGGAGATCTTCATAAGAAGGAAGGCAACACAAAGTCCAGTCTTTGTCCTCTAGCACAGGCAGAAGCAGCAACTGCAAGATAGCTCCACAAAGCACAGTCACAGGCAGGGCAGATCTTCTTCCTTAGCTCTTCAGCTCTTCTCCAGGCAGAGGTTCCTCTTGGTTTTCAGAAGTGTTCTAAAGTCTGTGGTTTTGGGTACCCTTCTTATACCCATTTTCTCCTTTGAAGTAGGTCTACTTCAAAGCAAAGTCTCTCTTGATTGTGAAATCCTGCCTTGCCTAGGCCAGGCCCCAGACACTCACCAGGGGGTTGGAGACTGCATTGTGTGAGGGCAGGAGCAGCCCTTTCAGGTGTGAGTGACCACTTCTCCCCTCCCTCCTAGCACACATGGCTCATCATGATATGCAGGCTACACCCCAGCTCCCTTTGTGTCACGGTCTAGTGAGAGGCGCAACCAGCACAACTGTCAAACTGACCCAGACAGGGAATCCACAAACAGGCAGAGTCACCGAAATGGTTTAAGTAAGAAAATGCTCACTTTCTAAAAGTGGGATTTTCAAACACACAATCTTAAAATCAACTTTTTTAAAGATGTATTTTTAAATTGTGAGCTCAGAGACCCCAAACTCCACATGTCTATCTGCTCCCAAAGGGAATCTACACTTTAATCATATTTAAAGCTATCCCCCATGTTAACCTATGAGACAGAGCACGCCCTTACAACAGTGAAAAACAAATTTAGCAATATTTCACTGACGGGACATATAAAACACATTTCTACATGTCCTACCTTAACCATACACTGCACCCTGTCCTTGGGGCTACCTAGGACCTACCTTAGGGGTGCCTTACACGTAAGAAAAGGGAAGGTTAAGGCCTGGTAAGTGGGCACACTTGCCAAGTCGAATTTACAGTTGAAAACTGCATACACAGACACTGCAGTGACAGGTCTGATACATGATTACAGGGCTACTCATGTGGGTGGCACAACCAGTGCTGCAGGCCCAATAGCAGCATTTGATTTACAGGCCCTGGGCACCTCTAGTGCACTTTACTAGGGACTTACTAGTAAATCAAATATGCCAATCATGGATAAGCCAGTTACATACACATTTGTATAGGAGCACTTGCACTTTAGCACTGGTTAGCAGTGGTAAAGTGCCCAGAGAAACAAAAACAGCAAAATCAGAGTCCAGCGCACATCAACAACCTGGGAAACAAAGGCAAAAGGTTAAGGGAGACCACGCCAAGGATGAAAAGTCTAACACGTGTCCCCCCAGCTGAAAGCGGGGAGCAACTACCCAACCTCATGGGAGTTCTCATCACTAAGGCGTAAGAACCTGGACAAACCATCAGCATCGGCGTGCTCTGTACCAAGACGGTGTTCCACCGTAAAGTCCATCCCCTGTAGGGAAATGGACCACCTCAACAGTTTTGGACTCTCACCCCTCGTCTGCATTAACTATCTCAGGGGTCTGTGGTCGTTCTGAACTCGGAAGTGAGTCCCAAACAGGTAGGGTCTTAGCTTCTTCAGTGCCCAGACCACAGCAAATGCTTCACTTTCTATGGCACTCCACCTACGTTCCCTGGGAAGTAACCTCCTGCTAATGAAGGCTACGGGTTGATCTAGGCCCCCTTCATTAAGCTGTGAGAGTACTGCTCCAATACCATGCTCTGAGGTGTCTGTTTGAACAACAAACTCCTTGGAGTAGTCAGGTACCTTCAGCACGGGTGCATGGCAGCCTTCAGGGCATCAAAAGCGGTCTGGCAAGCCCCTGTCCAGATCACCTTCCTGGGTTGCTTCTTAGAAGTCAACTCAGCCAAGGGGGTAACAATGGTTCCATAACCCTTGACAAACCTCCTGTAGTATCCTGTGAGACCTAAGAAGGCTCTCACTTCAGTCTGGGTCTTGGGAGGCTCCCAAACCAGAATGGTATCGATCTTAGGCTGTAGGGGTGCCACCTGGCCACTCCTCACCTAGTGTCCTAAGTACACCACCGAACCCTGCCCTACTTGGCACTTGCTCACCTTAATAGTGAGGCCTGCATTCTGCAGGACCTCTAACACTCTCCAGAGGTGTTGCAGATGTTCCTCCCATGTGGAACTAAACACAGCAATGTCATCCAGATAGGCGGCACTGAACTCATCCAGCCCAGCCAACACCTGGTTGACCAACCTATGAAAGGTGGCAGGGGCATTCTTCATCCCAAATGGCATGACTTTAAATTGAAGGTGTCCATCTGGGGGAGAGAATGCTGCCCTCTCCTTGGCCCCCTCAGTTAAGAAAATCTATCAGTACCCAGATATTAAGTCAAATGTACTGAGGTACTTGGCAGCTCCAAACCGGTCAATGAGCTCATCAGCTCGGGGGATGGGATGTGCGTCAGTCTTGCTGACCGCATTTAGTCCCCGGTAGTCCACACAGAACCTGAGTTCATAAAGTGACCTAGGTTGTGGAATGCAGATGTGAGTGCATGCCCATGTACACCAAAGGATGTGGAAGAACAGCTGAGAGACTCCCTCAGACACTTGGACATACAACATGGGAAGGTCACTTGGACACTACACAAGTGCTGTGGCTGGTGTACTGTCATGAGTGTAATCTAAAAAAGCCTGGAAATGGGAGGGTTATTATCACGTAGCCAGTAGAAGAAGGTGTGTACATCTTCAAATTACACAAGCCACGCATAGCATCCTGCCCATGTATGACTGGACAATGTTGCAGTAGATGTGTACAAAGGTTAAGCAGCCAAAAGAATTCAAGCAATATAAGAACCAAATCAATTCCAAACAAGATATGCAATTAATGTTGGAGAATGTACACACATAGACCAATACTGACAACAACGTTACTATGTGATCACCTGACATATATTCACAGAGGATGTCTAGGTCAGTACATAACCCATTCATGTTTGCATTCATGTAGTTGCCCATCACAAACTATTCTCACAGAAGATAGTAACAAATGACATACTCCGTCTCCTGGGGTGGAAAACATAAACAAGTTACAATACAGATACATGCCCTAACCAAGCTGCATATAGAAAATACAAACAATGTATAACCATTTGTGTCAGACCATGCAAAATGATGAGACATGTCCTACTCGAACAAGCAGCCAGTCCCCTCTACATGATAGGGCAAGCATGACATCAAGTACCCCAAAGGAAAAAAAAACATGCCAGGCCATGATACCACAATTGTGCAGGTGTCTGTCTGCAGAGGACTGCACATTGTGCTGCTGAAGAGCTATCATGAGGAGGGTAGAGCCCGCTCTACAACCCCTAACTCCCCTGCTGAGGCTACATTGACTCTTGACACAGTCAGGGGCCTGATGCTTGTAGACTGAGCTGAGTGGAGCACCATCAACCTGCGTCAATACATGCAACCATGGGTCTGTGTGTGCACACAAAGTGCCACAGGAGCAAAGATGACTAGGGTGCCATCATTGCTTTACAGCAACCCTACTATACACTTATATGCCATTGTATGTAACAGTCAAAGCAAACATGTTGTGGTCGATTGTATGAAGCAAGTTTGTGCCTTGCACACATATGTCTGAATTCTTAGCACACATGTACCACTTCAGTGGTACAGGAGTGGTATTGTGTATTGGAATATAAACAAAAGTCAGCTTTCCACTAATGAAAATGTATATGTATATGTAAATGTATATGTATCACATGACTATATTTAGACTTATATGACCTTCACAAATGTTTCCATATAGGGAAACATAGGTGGCAATGAAATGAATACACAGCCAAGAAACTAAGGCCAACATATGTCCATGCTGGAAGATAGATTTGTGAGGTTTCTTATTCCATTAACACACGGCTTTAGTATTCATTACACATGTTACACTACACATATCTTTACACACACACGTCACATACAACCTTCATTGACACATGTCAGTATACAATCTCCTGCTTCATAGATGCATGGGGAACCATATGTTACACGTGTAGCATAGCATCATGAACCCTGAACCATACAACACACAACAGTGTGGACAAACATGCACTCACATTGCCATCCTCTGAGTATGATTTGTCAAGGGTATCACATGCATGAACATGTATTGAACATAGCTCATCATATCTAAAGTGGTGTTGTCAAATGTACATTTGGAAATCAGACATTACAATGTGGTAGACCCACAGCTGTGTGTCACATCACATATGTACACTCTCAGTACACATGTGGTAACATTTAAGTGGAAAACGTCTACCAACACATGCACATATGCAAACAGTATCAGTCATTGAATGCATCACACACACATACAAACATATGGTAACACATTCCGATGTTACCGTTACATATATGAATGCACATGCACATACACACAGCCATACCAAACTGACTACATACATGCATAGCCCCTGTAACAAGGTATGTGAATCTGGGTGCACTGTCAGACTTTCCAACAAAATCCACGCATTCCCGTAATGCAGCAACATTTTTGCTGCAAATGGCAGAACTTCATGCTTCGCTAATCAAAAAATGACGCCTGGCCCCTACGCATCAATCGCAAGTCGAAAGGCCTTGTCAGCCTTAATAGGAAAACAAACACACATGGCTGTCATGCGTCACAAAAACCCGATGCATATCAGAAAACGTGACACACTCCCAGGAAGTGAGGAAACAAGACTTCCTTGCTGCAAACATAATACAGTCATTTCACTTTTACTTTATAGTGTTTTTGTCTGTGATTGTGAGAGGGTGTGGAGCTGGTGCTGGAAGAGGAATGGTGGTGTTTGAGAGATTTGTGCTGTGTCCTGTTGCTGTCCCATCAATTTTGTAATTTTGCTGAGTCTTATGTAGTGTTTGTGTCCTGTCATAGTAATTGTATTGTCGGTGGTAGTCTTGGGGTAGCGTAGTTTGTTGGGGTATTTAGGGGTTAGGTGGGGTAGCTATTTTGGGGGCTATTTTATTTGCAGTGGAGGGAAACTGCAATATGTCAGAGGAAGGGAGAGCACAAAGGATGAGTGGAGATGAACTGGGGGGGGGGGTCATCTGGCTGGTCAAACACTACCTCCCCATGATGTTGAGTATAGGTGGCCGGGTCATCCAGGGCTGCCCAACAGAGGCATGGAAGCATCAGTATGGCAAGGTGCACCACCACCTATGGCGGATCTTCGGTGTTTTGCGTATTGACCACCAAATCAAACACCGTTGGGCTGACCTCATTGCACAAGAGCTACTGGATCACCTGGCGTTTTGGATTGGTGGACCAGTTGGTAAGTACCCCTATTGCATTGCAACATCCTCATTTGCATGTGCATGACAGAGGGACAGCATGTTTTGTCAAGAGTCAGGACAGAATGTTGTGTGTTTCTTGAGCAAATAGGATTTAAGAGAGCTTAGCTATGCACTGGATGCAGACAAATTGCACATTCCTCTTTGTGTACATTGTGTATCACATATACCCCATAAAGAGTCAAATATCAGACACACATGTGCAATGCTGAAAGAGTACATGTTTCATAAGCACAAAAGTACATGTCCATCATGGTCTTTACAACTGTGTAAATGGGGTAATTACGTTTGAAGTGATGGAAAACATGATGTTGTCAGTTATGGGTGTGTGTGTGCTGAGAGTCATGTATGTGCAGAGTGACATAACAGTTACACAAATGTAAGCAGGGGTGATTGCTTCATGATGCTACATATGTGTCTAATTTTTTTATAGGTAATGTTTCCAAGGGAGGCAACTACTACCTAACCATATGTCAATAATTTGACAAGTGCAAGCACTGTTGCAGTGTGAAAGGCTGGTGCAGCATGACGGCTAAACCAGGCCTGAGGAATGGAAGCTGTGTATTCCTGCTGTAGGTGGCACCCAAAAAATATTCCCTCAACATCAATTTGGTTACACTGTTCCTTCATTGGAGTCAACTTACATATCTGCCTAAGGCTGGTTGATTACATGACTGTTCCCTTGTCATCAAGAAGCCAATTTCACACATTGCACATGTAGCATATTCATGTGTGGTGCCAAACATGCTGACTGCAACCATACTGAGAGGGTTCCCAACCATCAGTGTCCTGACTTACACCATGGGGTGCCATATGTTACATATAGCATGCACTTGATGGAGGTATGTGTTAGTGCTATGTGATTGAAAACAGGCAAGCATCTGAGTGGTTGGCTGCTTCTTTACATAGATCAACTACAAGAGTCAATGCTTTTAGCCAGTGACCAGAATCCTGTCCCCCTATATTGTTATATATATATATGTATCTGAAACATGAACATATGTCTGCCACCCAAATCTGTGCATGTTCTTGTGTGATAACTATAAGCCACGGAAGAGTGAAACAGGTGCAGCACAGTGCTGTGCCAACATCAGCAAAACTGCGCTGTGCTAAGTTTGAAACATAGGCCTTCCCCGTTTTACCGAGAGTATGGGGAAGGCCTGCATCTGTGCCTGCACTGGCACATTACTCAGCAGTCTGCGCCAAAGCAGGCTCACTTGGACCACAGTGCAAGTGTGTCTGTGTTGAGGAGGGTGTCTATGTGCAGATAGGTATCCCTTCCTGGACATAAACAGTCTAAAATGGCAATATGCTACTTCTATGTGTGCTGAAGAATGCAGCCCACATAGTAGCGCCATGACATCCATTATGTTATTTTGTAAATGTGCAGGAAGGGACACCTACGTGCACCTAAGCAAACATCCATTACATTTGACCTCTACTGTGTGTACCTTCAAATGGCGCACACATATAAGAAGCAAGAAACAAGGAGGTATCAATGCGTTCCTAAACTCTTTGCTATGTTTACACCACCAGTATTTTGGTGCTGGCAACAAGTAAGAGGTCTTGAACATCTGGGGCAGCGTGAAAAGCAATGGGTGTTACAGCGGGATGGCCACTGCAACAACTATAGCATGTCCCTCTGATGCAGAATACTTTGTTATTCTGCCCCATATGTACATGGAAGCATTATGCTACAAAAAGCTGCATAACAGATCCTTGCACATATGGTGCAGTGAAAAGCACCACAGGAGCATCAGGGAAAGTGACGCTCTGGTGGTGCCAGGGCCTCTATAACCTGGCCCTTTGTCTTACAGACAGAATTGTAATGTTTGGCAGTTGTTCAGTCCTAACACAAAGTTGACTTGCTTACTCAGCTTAGCAAGTTGAATGTGTAACAGTTGTCCACGCACATAAATGTTCAAAATCACTAAGCTATGTGTTCCTGTCATGTCTTGCGGGAACCTCCGCCTCCACTTTACACAATTGGAGAGGTGTCCCATGTGTCATTCCAGGGTTTTGTGTGAGAGGGTATGATGTGTGCAATGCAAAGTTGAAATGTCATGAGCGACCGATGAGATTACATCATCTGTGTTAGGGTATTAACTTCATGTCTGATGCAGTGTTGAGGATGTAGATTAAGTTGATTGTTGCACAAGTGCCAACCTGTGCTGCTATGGAATTGTGGGTGTTAGGAAATGGAAAAAATGCCCACATACACACTGATGTCAGTCAAGATATCTGTCAGAGGTGCTATTTATCTGATTAGCATGCCTGTTGTCAACATATTTGTCACAGCACTTTTTACAGCACTGTGTGCACGTTGCTTTAAGTTACTCAGGACATGGTACAAATGATATACATATGTTGAGGTCTCTAGGGGGCTTATGAAGGAGACATTTGCACCACCCACCGGTGTCTCACTAGTCTTCAGAAATTAAATGAGGCAACGACTGTGCAAGGATCCTTATTGTGCTGCGCAACAGTCAGTTGAGTACAAAATGGGAATACAGCTCTGCTCCAGATGGATGTGGGACATGTCTATGGATTGTAGCAAACTAGATGTGTGCAGATTAACTAACATGATAAACCCATCATGTTAATTTTGATTGAGCTTGGTCACATCACGTGTATATAGAATGTGGATGCAAAGTGTATACCTGATACATAGGAGATGTTAAACATGCATGTGCACAGGTAGTTCAATAGGAAGGAATACTGTTGCTGCACCTAGGGCAGTGCCACACTTCCTGTGCCCCTTAGGGCACCCATACAGCCACAATGTGTGTACTGCATTAGATGTTTTGCACACACACCATACCACAGGGAAGGGGGCAATAGGTACAAAATCTGTACACAATATCGATGATCTGTTCAGACATATGGACACTAACCCTGAACTGTACATAGGGACCCATTGTAAGCAATGGTGTGCCCACTTTTAATGCCTGCTCTGATCAGGTGTTAACCCAAGGACACATGAATGATGCATTGGCAGTCCTTCGAATTCCTGGTGCCATTTTTTCTGTTCCTCTATGGGGTGAACCCCACCTTGGATCCATGATGCCTGTCCAAAGCTTACTGTAGCACAAGGGGTGTCAAGCGATGGATTGCATGCATTGCACCACTTTGTGACAATGCCACAGGAATTTGGGACTTGTTGGGCCACTTGATCCTCACTAGTATGATGACACAAATGTTGCGCAAGTAAGGCACTAGTACACTTATCCCTGGGCACTAATGGTCAACAATGGATATCTGTTAACCCAGTGACATGTACGTGAAACTGTAGATGGCTGGTAGAAATTTTAGTCTTGAATTTGTAAGTGACATTGTTGTGGAATGTCTGGTGGCAGCATTTGTCATCTGAGGATGCTGTGTACATTGCATGTTTGTTCTACCTCACCCCAGTCCAGTATTTGATGCCAAGTTCTCCTCAGGTTTTAGCTGACACTATGACCACAGCACAGAAATGTGCTTTTGATAAGAGGGCAGGCGTTTCCACCACATCAGAGAGGTACAGGCAGGGTACCGGAAGCTGGCCAGGAGATATTGGTGGCCATCGGGGCTTGGCTTGCTTTTCCACATGGGGTACCTCCGAAACAGGCTACAACTGTGCATGGCAAATCGGGTACAACATCAGGGGTCAGGGGGGCCTCAGCTTGTCCAACGCCCTCCACATCAACAGCACCTATGCCTACTCAGCCACTGCAACAGCCACCTGCAGCAGCCACATCCTCAAACATTGAGGAGGACCTGAGGAGGGACATTGCAGCCATAATAGCGAGATTGGACAAACTTGAGCAGGACAATGCTCGCAATTTCAAGTTGCTGAAGTTTTTAAAAAAAAAAGCTGAAAAAGCTTTAATCATGTTAATACACAGCCTCCCAGTGTCTTCCCTTCTCCCGTTATATATTGTTACCAGTTTTAGTGTGTTTTAGGTGGGTAGTGTTAGGTTAGCCATATAGATTAAATTAGTTGTAGGATAGAGTAAGTATGGTTGGGGGGGTTTAATATTGTTTTTTGTTTTGGAGGGGCTGGGTGGGGGTTATGTATGGGGCTCTATGTTTATAAATTTTTTTTTTTAAAAATCCATTAAATTTTTTTCAAAAACATGTATATTTGTTTAGGATATAGGTTAAGTTAGTGTAGCTTTAGTTAATGTTGTCCTACTCGCATCTTGTCTCTTAAGTGGGGTGGGGGGACAATGTTTAGTGTGTAGTGTTAAATATTTAAGAGCAGTTTAGATTAGGATAGATAGCTGCAGGGGTAAGTTAAGATAAGTTAGTATAGGTTAGTTTAGTGTAGGATAGTGTCTAGGTTAAGTTTTAATAAGGTATTGTTTTAAAGTTTCAATAAATCCTGTTAGTTTTAGACAATTAGGTGTCCATGTTGATTGAGTGTCTGGGTGTTCTCATGTGTGCACTGGCCAAGTTAGAGGAATGCCTTAGGGTATGCTTTCTGTATTGATTTACATATATGACTGTATATCCCCTATGACAATGGAGATGTCAGATTAGCTGCAGTATTACAAAACAAAACAAAACATTTGTCATCCCCAGTTCCTGACATTCACATTGTGTATGTATACAGAATCTTTGACAGATAAGTATGGAACTTCAACTGTCATCGCTAGACTCTGTCAGAAATAATCTTTTAAAGAGTGGCACATATTACTTAAACTTATTTGGGGTATGTATCCTAGCACACTTACAGCCGCCCTTCACTGATCAAATTTGCCTCTTCTGTTCCATACATATTATTTGTATTGGTGCTCTCATCAGGGAAAATTCCAGACACTTGGTTCTGACCCATACATGCCATATGTCAACTTACATGGATATCTGTTCAATACATGCTTTTTAGGCTCTGTAATTTGGTTGTAGCCCACAACACCATCAGTCACCTTTTTCATGTTAGAGTTCTAGTGTGTGGCTTTGTATCTGACAGTAAGCCACACATGAAATTAGGTTCTGTTCTCATTGACACAGCTTCACACAATGCAGACAGTTAGATGAGTTGATGGATCACAATAAAAGTTGGCATGGTACATGTGAATATGGGGATTTATTTACATGTCCTAGTATATTTTCCAATGCAATACAATGTTCAATTCTCAGACCCCATGAGAGATCCTGAGCCATTTGTTGTACATTCAGAGTCCAAGGGTGAGGAACATGTCATGAGACATGGGTAGGAGAAGTGTACATTGAGGAGGAGGTGTCCAAATTGCTTGGAATTGAGATTATGAAAGTCTATAGCCGATAAGTCAATAGTGGTTGAGTGAAGAGGGCACATTGCCAGCTATCACAACACTGGCATGATCTTAAGCACCGAACTAAGAAGATACTGTCCATGTGGCACAGACTGGTGCTACCAGGTGGTTTTCCGTGTGAACGTTGTTCCTTCCACATCTTCATCCTCTGATGTGGTGGTGCATCCTGCTGCCATAGGTGGTGACGTTTTTGAAGTTGAGGGGCCACGCAACATCAGGGGATAGAGATATGGAATCAAAGGTCCTGGAAGCTGCCATTTGTGGGAACACACAAGGCATCACTGCAGCAAGGGGGAACTGCTGATTTCTCCACACTGCAGCTACATCACAGTGCTAGGCAGCCATGTTTTCCCTGAGGGAGGGCACTTCCCATTGTATGGACTCCAGGGTATTTTGTATAGCCTCCAGCCTGTTATGTATTATGCTGCTGCCACTTTGGGAGGGCAATTGTTGAAGCCTCTGCCTCATGACAGCAGCTATGTCAGCCAGTGACTGCCGGAGTCCACGTAGCAGGGAGTGGGTGCCTCTGATGGCAGCTGAGTTGTCCTTATTTGGACTGAGGCACCTTTGCACTCCCTCTAGGCTGCCTGCCCTGATCTCCATCCCCACCCACACCTGCTTGGCCAGCTCCCGCTGGACTTCTAGCACTTTCTCTGAAAGGTGATGTCTGGGTCCTCAGAGTCCAGGTCTGTGGCAGGATTGGTTGGTGCTGTGTGTTGGTAGTTAGGTGGTTCATGTGGAGACCACGCAACACTGTGTATCCTCCCTGTGACTGGAGGTGATGGCTGGAGGGAACCTAGGACATCCTGGAGAGTCTCTTCATTGACGTTTGGCAACTGGTCATCCATGTCATCTGTAAAATCAAGGACAGGCAGGCCGACAGGAAGTAAGGCACCATCCTCTGCAATGAGATAGTGAAATGTCAATCTTTCACTGTAGTGGCTGTTGACATGGCTCACCATTTACTTTCTTCTGGAGGCTCAGTGACATGTTACAGACCCCAGGTTGTAGTCATTAATTATGTGTTGTATTGTGCATCACACATGGGGCAACCTTGCAAGGTAATTTGTGCAATGATCCCACACCACCATATTCCTTGCAGGCCCCTGGCCCCTGCCACTGACACCATGGTAGCACATCATTTACCTTCCTATTCAACATGGTGCACATTCCCACAGTAGTGTAATGAGTGTTGTCACTCTTTTGGTGCTTTACTGCATTGGCACCATGAATGATGGCACTAGTGCAGCAAAGCACAGGGAGGTCCATTGCTTACAATGCTTATGTTACTTTGTCATCTGCCTTTACCAGGCCCCACACATATGCTAATTGGATGGCACAGTGCAACCATTATGGATTGTCAGCCCCATTAGTTCGTCCCTCCCTACATTAGGGATATTTCCTTGCATGCAGCATATCTGCTGCAGCTATATGTTGGTGTAAGGATGTACAATGTGGATCAATGCATGCATTTTGAGGCTTTGCTAATGTGGCATGAGGGGAATGGGCAGCTTTGATCCACATGGGTAACTATTTGTATGATGGCACAGTTGCATTATGGGCTAGTGACATTGTGCCCGTAGTGCAACATTGATACTACTTGTGCCTGTGTTGAGAGGATAGATTGTTTATATGCAGGAACGTGTCCCTTCCTGCACCTATGCAATTTATTATGACAAGATGGGATTTCTATGTGTGCTGCAGGATGCCACGAGGAGGGTGAAAGCATTTTGCCCTGTTTAGCCATCCTGACATCACCCCTTGGGTGGTGCTGACTTTAGTCACAGTCTCAAGTGAATCTGATGTCTTGGATCTGGGGAAACAACAATATGCAATGGGTGTTGTTGTGGCACAGTCACAGCCACACTGATTGCACATCCCTTCCAGGCACAGTGCTGCATGTGTAGGGGCCATACTTACAAGGTGGTGTTAAGCCACAGTAAAAGTGGCTTAAGAGTACATTGTGTAAATGTCAGAGTGCAGAGAGCCACCAAAGCGTCACTAAAAGTGAGGCTTGGGTGGCCATGGGGCCTTCTGATTTTTGCCCTATGTGTCCTGATGCAACCCTTTTGCATGCATTCAGTGTGTCCTATGTGCCTGCCCCTTCTGCCATTTGTGAGATTCCAGATAGCCCCCCCCTGCAACTTACCCTGCATTTGTGGTAGTTCTTGGTAGCCTGCGCTGTCCTGTGTTTCCAGTGACCAGCTCCTCTCGGATGACCGCTACCACCATCTTCTCCAGCTCATCCAGGTCCTCCTGGGGTGCAAGACTTCCACCTTCAGTTTGCAGTGCTGCCTTTCAGTTCCTGGACAGTTTCTCCTTAGTTCTTTGGTACCAATCGTGCCAGCGCTTCTTGCAATCAGTGACAGTCCTCTCCACCTTTACCTTCACCATGCTGTTGCCTTTATCTGCTATTGCCTGTCATATAGCCTCTCTCCTTCCTATTGCCAATTTGGAGGTGACAAAGAGCTGGTGTTGATGCTCCATCACCTCTCTGACCATTCTCCTCCTCACTAAATCAACACTTTTGTTTCCTCTTCTCCTTCTTCTGGGACTTTGCAGGGCCGTCCTGGCTGGTACTTGGTTGATTGGGATCTCCCTTGGGTTATTCGTGGCCTGGATTCTCCATCTTGTCTTCCCAATTGTTTTTTCTTGCTCACAAGATTTTGTTTTTTGATGGTAATGCTGTTAAATATGGTGATAACCTGTTTTGCATAAAAAAATGTTGCTGCAAAACGTTCTATTGCCACTTTTGCAGAATTAGCGTAATTTTTACTTACGGCATATCGCAGAGGTTAGCGTTTTTTTTTTTGTACGCTAACCATTCCTTAGCGCCATTGCGTAGCATTTTAGAAATATTGGGCACAGATGGTGCTAGGGAATGGCATTAGCTCACTGTAATTTTTTGATGCATAACTGCGCTAGCGCTGTTGTGCATAATTTTTCTTAACTATGGACCTAAAGCATCGAGGCAGGTCACATCAATTAAATGGCCACAGGTTATTGGGGCTGCCATTTGACTGATCATGTTGGCCAAAAAGACACTGACTTAAGTACACTGTAAGATGATGAAGTAGGATCATATAGTAATCAATCAATCAATAAATAAATACATATATAAATAAGTCTTGTTAGACAGAAAGAGATTATCTTTGTTCTAAATGTGAAAACCTGTAACCGTTCACATATATCTTGAATTTCTTTTGAATTGCTCTGTGCGGATTCATACACAATTATTGTGGTAGTGGTTTCTTCTGTTCCCTTCGGTAATTTGAGCTGGTACTGTGGCTCTATCATCGTGCTTTCTTTATAAAAACTAAACATTTCTCCGTTTAGTGTGTTGAGATTAATATAAAGATACAAAAATGAGGTTTGCAAAATGACCTCAGACTCCCTAGCAGGAGGCATCAATTCCCATGGGACTGAAAAATAGGGTTCTTCGATTAATGTACCAAATAATACCATGAGGTCAAACCTAAGAGAGTATAGCTACAATGAAAATTGCATATACTAGTGAGAAATTTGAATTAGACTTTAGTACTTTTCAGTCAAGAACGATACTGTTAGAAACAAAATGGATTAAAACATTGCTATTTCTGAAATATAATTGTAAATGTTGAAAAAGTTGATTTTGCAGAAGTAAAATCTTAGCAACTTTAGTGGGAGACTTTGCAAGAAAAACAGTATTTGGAAGAATGTTACGCTGCATAAAACCTGAAAGTCTCCCTCAATTGAGAGATGAAAAACCAGACTTAGAAAGAGCTTTACCTAATAAGGAGAAATAGTCACTTTGTACCCATATTATGGAGCAGAGTAGAGGTGACCACACAGAAGAGAATGGTCAGAATTGTTTACTGCAAGGTTCAGGGTAAACAACCTATGGTCAAATACAGTTTGTGAAGCACACGACTATTCGCCCCAGTGTTTCACTGCAAAAAGACAATATATAGATACATCACATCAGAGGCTGTTAATAATGAAATGCTTATGTTTCTAAAGACATCTGGTTCTGAGAATAGTTAACACAATTACATTGTTCACTGTTAACTCATGGATTTGTTGACTAGAGAAGAAAGTCTAGAGACTTCTGCTTCTGGGAGACTCATGTTCCAATCATCAACTGTGAATTAGTTCAAACATTAGGATGGTCTGACTTTCAATGGGGACGGAAACATACGGTTCAAATTACTAGCTTTGCATACTGCTGGGAATGCAAATAAATATTGACGTTGGCTATAAGTCAGATTTTGTTTAATTCAGGACATCTAAGGCTTCACAGGCGTGTGTGGTGATTTATGAATTGCATTTAGTTTCCTTTAACTTTCAGGATTTCCTATTCCCTCAACTAGTGGCTGACGTGGGTTTCATTAGCAGAGTCTAGTTTCCTTGGGATGTTCAAACATCGGTGGACATGGCACATGTTCGAAAGAGAAAATTTGAGTTTTAACTGTGTGGTCCTGTTAAAAAAACATTAGCCCTGCAGCTACTAATCACGTGTAAATTCAACTGTAACCCAGTAAAACCTACTACAGATTAATACAACAATAATAAAATATAATATAGCCAGTGTCGACAGTCAAAGTATTATACAACATAGAAAAACAAGTCCCAATCAAATAAAGGGGATATGTGCTCATCATGTATTAGTCTATGACTAAAAGCATCTGGTGGAACTTATCTTCAGTCAATAACCCTGTACATATGCAGGAACCATTCTCAACCTGACCCGGACACCCATGTTTAATGGTAGCATGTTTGGGACGATCCCCTCTTAACTATAGCAACCTTTGGAGTAAAAGCTCACTTTTTACAAGAGATAATAGAAATCGGATTTCTAGTTTCAAATTAATAATTGAAGTAGTAGATACCACTGAGTGAAATGAGGAGAGAAATAATCATTGTAATGGCCTTTTTTCAAGGCAGTTTCAAAACGAAAGTTTGCTCTCTCACTGGCCTTGACTAACCTCACTTGTCAACATCTGTTCGCCTTGCTTAGTTCTTTCACACACACATCAAGTAGTAATTACAGACTGAAACTACATACAGACTTAAGTTTTGATTTAGATGGTAACGGAAAATTCTTAAAATTCTAAATGAAATGCTGAATCAGAAGTAAAATTCAGCAGAGGGTCTTCGAATTAGCATGGCAAAGGGAATTCCACTGACCGAATCTTGCTATGATATGAGGCCAGTTCTTACCTGTGAACGCGAGGCTGGCATAGAGACATGTTGCTCCAAACTCCAGAGGCACTTCAATATTCTGTTGCAGAGACCTCTTGGTGTGATGCTTTGTAATTAGAATGCTTCCAGTACAATAAACTTGAAAGGAGAGCCAAACAAACTACATTTCCCAGAGTGCTATGGGCAAGTGGTGTCTCACAAGATTTGCCAAGAGTCGTGGCTATCTTAGTTCCACAGAGTATACATTTCTTGGGATGTCGAGTGCTCTTGTGATACTTAGGGGGTGATTCTCACCCTGGCGGGCGGCGGAGGCCGCCCGCCAGAGTTCCCCCCTCCAAAATACCGCTCCGCGGTCGAAAGACCGCTGAGGGTATTTTGGGTTTTGCACTGGGCTGGCGGGCGACCGCCAAAAGGCCGCCCGCCAGCCCAGTGCAAAACAGCCTTCCCACGAGGACGCCGGCTAAGAATTGAGCCGGCGGAGTGGGAAGGTGCGACGGGTGCAGTGGCACCCGTCGCGTATTTCAGTGTCTGCAAAGCAGACACTGAAATACAAAGTGGGGCCCTCTTACGGGGGCCCCTGCAGTGCCTATGCCATTGGCATGGGCACTGCAGGGGCCCCCAGGGGCCCCACGACACCCCATACCGCCATCCTGTTCCTGGCGGCAGAGCCGCCAGGAACAGGATGGCGGTATGGGGTGTCAGAATCCCCATGGCGGCGCAGCAAGCTTCGCCGCCATGGAGGATTCTACAGGGCAGCGGAAAACCGGCGGGAGACCGCCGGTTTTCCCTTTCTGGCCGCGGCTGAACCGCCGCGGTCAGAATACCCTGTGGAGCACCGCCAGCCTGTTGGCGGTGCTCCCTCCAACCCTGGCCCCGGGGGTCCATGACCGCCGGGGTCAGAATGACCCCCTTAGTTTCTTCAGCCAAAACCTTACTGTTAGAAAATTGGAACTCATTACATTTTGATTGGGAGCTGGCAAGTACTTATTGATTTCAGACAAGAATGCCGAATAACAGTATCATGCTGTTCGCGATTACAAAAAGGAATTTTTTTAAGTTAGAAACCAAAATTGCGATTTAGTAACATGTTACCGATCACAATTTGGGGTTGTCACTATCTAACAAATCACTATTTGGAAAAAGTGTGTTTAGGGCTTTCCTTCCAAATACCAAATCGGAATGGCATGTATTAATGTTTTTTGACCAAAATCCAGATGCAAAGCATAGATTTGTTGCCGACCTCTGAAAGGTAATGATAAGGCTTACACAAATTACAAGGTGTCCTCAAGGGAGTACTTCCGCTTTTTGTGACTGTTGAGCAAAACATTTTTTTATTTTTTTAAACACTTCCCATTTTCCTTTGAAGAAAATGGGCTGCATTTTAAATGAAAGTATTTTTTAATTTAAAAACAATCACAGACATGGAAGTCTCCTGACTTCAGCAGGCCATAATCCCTGTAATGGCAGCGATTTATAGTGGGTCGTAAATTTCAACCTACCTCATTACTATTCATGAAGAAGTTTGATTTGCAAACCCATTAGGAATCGCTATTTTATATAAACTTATTTGTACATTAGGAAATCACAATCCGTGGCCCCTGGCCCTTAGACTTTAATTTGCACATACTCTCCACCACTATCCAACAAATTCAGAGATTCCGAAGATATTTTGTGAAGTTTGTTAATAGTTGTGTTCTTTGAGTAACATATCTCACCTCATTTATCTGTGGTGCTGGTACCAGGACCCTACCCACCCCATACATTCAATGTTGCACTTCTGTTTGATGTGTACTATTTGATCATGTAACAAACACCCTGATGTGCAAAGCCATTTTGCGGTCACAAAGCCTCTGACTCACACTATCACAGGCTTTGCAACTGCAAAATGGCTTTTATCAATCTACTAAACTCAATTTGTGATTCAGTAGCATGTTCCAGAATTGCAAAATGGGTTACAAAGGCACACCAAATCTCTATTTGGAAAGGGTGTATTTAGGGACTGATGTCAAAAAAACATTTTGTTATGCAATGCATCAATGTTTTGCAACATAAATCCAGTTGCAAAACGTTTAAAAGTTACTGACTTTCTTTACCCATGTGAATGTTACAAAAAAGTTTTTAAAAAATTAAAAAAAGAAGGAATGTGGCCTGGAGTTTTTTTAAAACATACCATATTCAGGTACATGTTCAACCATTCCTGTAATGGCTTTCAATTGTAGCAAGTCACAATTTGCATCCTACCTCATGAATATTAATGATGTAGGTCGGATTGCTACCCGCTACATTTCAGAATTTTGTGAAGTGACCTATTACTATATAGGTCAGTTCGCAAATTTATTTTTCATTCGCAAAAAGTTGGTGTGCAATTTGTGAACACCTTTTGTGAATATACATTTCTACACCAGGCTCATAGAGAGTTTTGAGAGAAGCAGTAGCTCCACCAGTGATTTTCAGTTGCATCAGTGAATTAATTGATGTGCGCAGAGGCATGATTTACATCTTATACTTTTGAAAAGCTTGCCCATCTTAGTATGGGATTGAGAATTAAATTATAAGTGCGAGTGCCACTGTGATTAAGATTTAAATGCAGTAAACTTGAAACCTCATCCATTAGAGTGTGTGTGTTTGTGAGTGTGTGTTGTGTGTATATGTGTGTCTACACCTGGCCAGAAGCTAAACACTGTATTAATGTATAGGCGCTAACCCTGACCAACAAATTTAATGATTATATGTAACATTCCTCCTCACTCTGCAATGAAAATCCTTTATACCTGAAGAGGAGAGCCCCAGCAGAAGCCACTGTTTTCCATTGAGATTCCATGAAATAGTATCTCATTATTTATTTTATTGGGGGTGCTATTACATTGCTCCGGTAGCAGTGTTTGATTTAACAAGGGAATGGACAACAGATTGAAAGTTCATTGAAACAAAAGGGGCCTTGATTATGCAGAGTCATCCAAGATGCAACCTTACGGTTTGTACTTTTTTCTTTTTATGGTTACTGAAAAAAGAGAAGGGTTAATGGGAAATTACATAGATTTAACAGGATAAACATTTAGGTAGGAAGTCATCTAAGTTCTTATTGTTAAGCATTTATGAAAGAGGGGATTTAACAGATCCTCCTTTATGAGTGTAAATCAATTTAGTTAGGTTGAGTTTTAAATTCATGGCCAACATCCAGATTTGAACAATTTCTATGCAGAATCAGAGTTTATGTGTGTTTTTAGCCACCTCCCCTTTAAATTATAACTGGGCTCATCAGCATATTTTCAGATAGCAATGTTTTATTTGCTAAGAAATAGTCCCTGTAGTTCCATGCTAGATATCAACATCATGTGAGCATGAATAGAACCCTAGGGAATTTCACAAGTGATCGGAATTGATAGAAATTTTGCAGCATTTAATCTGCACCAGTTGTTTTCTGCAACAGAGTTTTGAGATGAACCAATTTTAATATAGTGTGGATTATGTCAGACATCAAGAGAGATTTCACCTGTGTCGATAAATCAAAGATCACGAATAGGTGAAGATGCACAAAGGTAAAAGGATAATGATTGTTAGTGACTGGCAGAAAGTCATCTACTATTAGGATGATGCCTAACTCTTTCCTGCTTTAGAGTTGAAACCCAGACTGGTTGGGTTAAAGGAGGTTGTGAAGTACAACATACTTTTAAAGTTAAATTGGTTAGAATGCTACTTGGCTTTCAAGACTTTTCAGGGTTAACATTGGGTTTTATTGACAGCAAAATAAGTTTACTATTTTCAGTGTGAGTGAGAATAAACTTGTGAGACAAGAGGTCCTGATGATTTCCAAGGTGATGGAAGGGACACATTTGACAAGGATTTAATGAGAGATTATAGAAATTAGGTCATCCTCATAGGAGATGATTTTTAGACAGTGTAGGAAGGAAGGCAAGTAATGTGTTGTTAAGGAAGGAGAGCCATGGAGGACTATGTCAATAACCTATAATAGTATTTATTGGAACTATCCATGTTGAATCTGAATGTGTCAATTTAGTTAAGAAAAGTTGTAATACGATATATGCCTTTCTTTCACTGTTAGCTTTGAGGTGGCTACAATGCTAGTCACCCTAAGTGATAGCAATGTTTTATTTGCAGGTGCTGCAAGCTGTTTGGAGGGTGGTAAGGTCAAAAAGGGATTTAAGTGTAAGGGGGCAAATTTATGGAGATTTGGCGCAGGGCAGCTCAGCAAGTTACCTTGCTGAGCTGCTCTGCATCAAAGTGGAAGGGCAGGATTGTGCTGTATTTATAGCATATGGTTTATTCCTGTCCTTTCCCCATGTGCTGCCGCACAATGGTGCAAGGGTGCCTGCTTTACATGCAGGGTTGCTTTTGTCCAGAAAAGCACACCTTCCTGCACAAAAACATTCCTGTGAGACATTTTCCTCTTTGTTTGTATGCTGCAAAATGCAGCACATATAGAAGAAGGAAAAACAAGGAGAAATGAAGATATTTCTTCTTGTTGCATCTCCCCTGGGGAGGTGGAAGGTTTTGGTGCATCCCCAGGTTTACAAGCGCTTGTAAATCTGGGGATGCATCAAAATCCATGGGGGTTGCATGGGAACACCCACCACAATGCTAATGGAATGCTTCCCTTGTGCAGAGTAAGGCAACCCAGCGATTAGCACTGCCTTGCCTTACTCCCTATCTATGAGGCCATTCAATGCCATGCAAAGTGACTTTAGGTGGCCTCATAGATGTGAGTTCATGACTTGCGCTGCTGTTGCATAACAAACAGTGATGCAACAGTGGTGCAAGGGACTCATTAGCCCCTAAGATTTTTCAGAAGTAAGGACATTTAATTTGTTGGATTCCACTTGCCAGGTATACTAAGAGAATTTAGGTTTGATCTTTTCCCCCCAGCACAAAGGTGTATGGATGTCTACCATGGTCTGTAGGACATTATTCACTTTAGAGAGAAGTGTGCCAGGGATCTCTCCTTACCACTGCTCATCCCCAATTCAAAAGGACCAGTAAGGCACCAGGAAGATGACTCCTGGTGCTTAGATTATTCCTTTTTTCTATGTAAACCCTGTCACAAGATACAGCATAGTAACAGGATTGAAGCATTTCAGTGTGTCCTGTATGCTGTATGTTCTCCTTTTTAGGGGAAAAGCAGAAAACTAACACTTGACCAAAATGTCACCTCTCCAGGGACTGACTCATGTATCTTATTTGAAGAACTATGTTATGGAAATGTTTAATCACTCGTAGGGACCTCATCTCCCACCAGGCCTACTTCAGAGGACTGCAACCTATTAGCTCCATGCTCACACTCATTCCGAAAGCCTCCACCTCTTCATCGACCTTCCCAGATGCTTAGAAACATGCAACTGTCCTCCCAGAGCTGAGGAAAACCACTGGGGACCCTTCAACACTTTCACCTACAGACCAATTTCCTTGCTACCACTCCCAGCAAAGGTCTTAGAGAAAATCCTTACAATACATCTTACTGAATACCTCAATGACCACCAACTTCTTGACACCACTAAGTCTGGTTTCAAACACCAACACAGCATGGCAACTGCCCTCATCTCTGCCACAGATAACATACTCATGATCCTGGAGACACCTCCTGGACGACTCTACAGTATTTGACACATTCTCCCATCTTATCCTTATCGTCATACAATGCCTACATGACATCGGAATCCAAGGACATGCACCCCGATGGATCTGCTCCTTTCTGACTGGAAGGACCCAGTCAGTCCCCTAGCACCGTACACCTTAGACTCCCACTTCACGTGCGGAGTTCCGCAAGAATCCTTCCTGAGCCTGGCCCTCTTCAATATATACATGATTCCTCTGTCCAGCATCATACACTCTCATGACATTAACTTCCTCTTCTACACCGATGACACACAACTCATTCTCTCCCTCATGGACATAACACCCAGTAGCCGGATCAAGTTCATGCCTACATGACTGAAATAGCCCACTGAATAAGGATCAGCTGTCTAAAGTTGAACATTGACAAGACTGAAATTGTGATCTTCTGGAAGAACACATAACTGTGGAACTCTGCCTGGTGGCTAATAGAGTTAGGCCTGACACCTAGCCCCACCACCCATGCCAACAACCTCAGGATCATCATCAACAACAAACTTGACATGACCACACAAGTCAGTGCTGTCACTTCTTAATGCTCCCCTGCCCTGAAGATGGTGTGGAAGATTTTCAAATGACTTCCAATCAGTACCTGGAAAAATGCCACGCACGCCCTGGACACACGCAAGCCGGGCAACAGAAACACCCTCTATGCCATGATCAAAGAAATCTCAGCAGAAGGCTGTGGATCATTCAGAACTTGATGGCCGGAATCACTCGCAACCACCTTTGCCCCACTCACATCACACTGTCCCTGAAGGAGCTCTACTGTACTGGCTCCCCATTTAGAAGCAAGCACAATTCAAACTGCTCACCCACACTTTCAAGGCACTACATAACACTGGACCT
Source organism: Pleurodeles waltl (assembly GCF_031143425.1). Lineage (NCBI taxonomy): Eukaryota > Metazoa > Chordata > Amphibia > Caudata > Salamandridae > Pleurodeles > Pleurodeles waltl. The sequence goes on along the minus strand of NC_090445.1, from coordinate 1,618,250,434 downwards.
CAATAATTTGCATCTGCTTTCACAAACCCTCCAGACACATTATCTCATCCAGACTCCTACTTGCACAGATTCCATACATATGGAAAACCAGGTCTGGTTGTGAACCCTTTTCTACATTGCTCCTAAAGCTTGGAATGACCTGTCCCTACACATAAAAGCCCCCCAATCACTTCTTCAATTCCAGAAGAAGCTGAAGACCTGTTTTTTTGTGTAGCTCCACTAGGCCTTAGGCGTGGCTAGATTCACACCTGCACCCTACCTGGATATCCCCCCAGGTGCTATTGCATTCTGCAAATCTGTATAACATTACATAACCAGACAATTATCTTTTTAAGACAACAAAAGCTACCTCAATAAAGGAAGAGATACTCTAATAATCTAACAATTCTGAGCAACTTCGCTATATGGTGTCTAATGGGATTTTTTTAAAATATGGAGGTGTCTGGTAAATATGATTTTAGTGGTCCGTTGGGTGGCGCCACACCTCATAAGGGTAGCAACACCAATAGGAATTGGTAAATCCCAAGAAAAGTGTAGAGGAAAGGGTCTTGGGAAATCAGACAAGACAGACATAACCACATCACAATATTTGCCTTTATGAATTGTTGGAACTGTTATTTATGATATAAGTTTAACAGTTGGAATGGTGAGAGAAAGGAATGCTTCATGCCTCTAGTATCACTTTGAGTGACCGAGATTGAACTGATAAAATCAGAGAAACCAGCAACACTTATTTATGATCTCCAAGTGGATGATATGTGAGATGAAATGTGGTAAGTGTCACTCTGGCAGAAAGTTGTCCAAAAGTGAAGAATGGAGTAAGAGACTCACAACCTTAGTGGAATTCTTATGGTCAGGCCACAGACATGTATATGTGTACATGACTGTTAGATAATTTTATAAGTGTTGGGAATGATTTCAACTGAACATGGGAGCTGATATGAGAGTGATAGAGGTCTCTGTGATGCAGATATTATCTGCAGTCAATAGGGATAGGAACAGTGAGATGGTCTACCTAATTTGTAGAGTAAACAGAAGACCCATTTGAGCAACAGCTGGACACTCCACAGAGATGGCACAAAGATGGGATGAATGGAGAGGAATGGCATCCAAGAAACCAACCACGAGGCTGCAGGGTATGATGGAAAATGGCCACCCCCTAGTCATAAAAGATTATCAAAGGTTGGACCCAGAAATCAGTTGAGACATCAAAGATGGAGTTGAAAGTTATTTCATGTTGCTCAATAGCACTGAATTGATTTCACAAAGAGCTGTCAGGTGAGTCCAGAGTCAATGGGCAGCTGGAAGCAGGGCAGGAAGTAGAAAAGAGATCCGGTGAGTCCTCTAGGCCACCCAGCAGATAGCAGGTAGCAGAGAAACAACAGGAGAGCAGTCCAGATGAGTTCTTTGTGCAGCTCTTCTGGCAGACGTTCAGCCCCAGTTAAAAAAATGCTAAAAATCAGAGTCAGTGCCCCTGTACTTATACTCCAAAATGTTTTTGTTCAGATGGTGCCTTCAAAGGAACCTTTTCAAGGGTAAATCAGCCCATTGTGTGAGGCAGGGACACAGCCTCTACCATCTAAGTGTGCACCTCTCCCTCTCTCCCAGCCCAGGAAGACTACCAGTAATCAGATGAATGCAGATGGCTCTCATGTCACACCTAGCCCCTCCTGTGTTGTGGCTATCTGGAAAGTATGCACCAAGTGTAGCTGTCACTCTGCCCTAGACTTGGATTTGAGTCAGGCTACAAAACACTAGTTATAAGCACAGAGATGTGCCTGCATTTCTAAAATAGTAATGTAAGATGCAACTACATTAGTAAACAGGATTCCCCTCTACTATTTCAATCATACCAAGCATGCTCACGCTACTCCTTTCTTATAAAAAATTACAAGGGAATTAACAGGTAAATTAAATATGCCAAACAGGTGTAAGCAAAGCATACCAAGTTTTAGAGGAGAGAGCACATGCACTTTAGCACATTTTAGCATTGATAAAGTGCCTAGAGTCCTAAAGCCAACAAAAAAAGTGTCTGCAAAATAGGAGGAGAAAGGAACAATGTTTGGGGATAACTTTACGGAAAGAGCAATTTCTAACAGGGCTCAAGAAGCTGATGGTAGAATGGTTCACTCCTTCTCACAAAAGAACATCTATAACACATCCCTGGAGCTATCAGGGTCAGTGGCAACCACTCAGATGGGGTTGGGATCATGTCTTTTTAAATGATGGAGGATCATCTTCAAACTCCTTATCCACGCTCACAAGGCTCTCCACAATGCCGGCCCTGCCTACCTCAACGAGCGTGTCAACTTCCACGTCCCGACACGCCAGCTCCTCTCTGCCAACCTCGCCCTCGCCACTGTCCCCGCATCCAACGTACCACAGCCGGTGGCAGATCCTTCTCCCACCTCGCTGCCAAGACCTGGAACTCCCTCCCCGTCAATCTACGTCTGACCCAGGACCTTCTGACCTTCAAGAAGTGTCTCAAGACCTGGCGTTTCGAGGAGTAGCACCCCCCAGCGCCTTGAGACCCTACCGGGTGAGTAGCGCGCTTCACAAATGATCGATTGGTTGATTGATTGACTTCATTGGTCCACAAGGAGATCAAAATGGCACTCATGTGATCTAACTACTCAATTGTGAGGATGCAGAGCAGATGGGAGTATGGCTGTCCAATGGGACCCCTTATGTGTACCCTCCTAATTCATCCATTAACTCTGCCCACAGATACTTGAAGCATCAGTAGTTTCTAGAGAGCATGGGTAGCGTTAATGGGAAGAGACTAGTAGGACCCTCTGGTTCTCTAAGAAATGAGTAATGAATAGGCATTGGAATTAGTAATTCTCCACCCAGTGCCCTTAATAATTCCTTATTTTCCCAACTTTTCTTGAGTATCTCACTTGCTTTTACCAGGTGAAATCTCAAGAAGTCAGTCTCCCAGTCCTTAGTTCATTGGCAGATCTTGCAATTCACAAAGCAGCCGATAACAAGAGTACCTATGTGTGTCACAAGTGGAGACGTGGTATATAACCAGTACCTGGTAGTGCTGCTTTGGTGGCATTCTTCTACAGGATGCAGTGATTGTAGCACAAAAGAGATATAACCAGTACCTGGTAGTGCTGCTTAGGTGGCATTCTTCGCCAGGATGCAGTGATTGTAGCACAAAAGAGATATAGCTGAACAGATTGGCTTGTAGACATATCATCCATCATGTTGCATTACCCCTGCAGTGCATTATCGATCTCAATATGGGCAAGGAAGTCACATGAGAATTAATGGAAGCCCAGGCATTCGATTGGGAGACATTACTGACTATACCTGTTTGATTGCTTGAGAAGGTCTGTCAAAATTGTGCCTATCAATGAGATAAGCCTCATTGTTTGAACTAATCCACATTAAGAGGTCATACCAGTTCTCTCCCTCCGTAATTTACTCAAAATGATCTGGGAATTCAGAATTCCCACAAAGGAAGCCTACTCTGCCTGCTTTTAGTGATGCCTGAATCAGTATCCTCATCACGGTGTTGTGCTTGGTAACCCAAGTACAGCACCAGAGATTATGGGCATGTGTATGTTTGCTGACTCTTTGCCACATTGAGGTTGCAAGCCCCAAGAGTAATCCTTGAAAGGAGGGAAAGAAAGTCAAATTGACCCAAACTAGACTTTGCCTTATGGGTGGATCTACCTGCAGAGGCCTCTCTGTTCCCCTTTGAATTGCAGGCCAGTTGCCACCTGCACAGTGAAATGCAGACCAGTAGCTTTAAACATCTGGTCCACCTTTCAATAATGGGCTGTCTCTATTGACGAGATGAGTTGAGGACCACACTGGGAAAAAGGATTCATGGTGATTGGGTACACTGGCCCAGTCTGAACCTGCCACACCCAATGAAAGATGTGCCGATGTATGGTCCAGGGCAGAACACCCTATCAGTAATGTGGGCCAAGGAGTTCTAGAGGTTTAAATATTGCCTGATGATGCTATGGAGGTAAGTAATTGGTCTCAGGATATCAATGTCCAGTGAAGGGGGCATAGACCGATGAAACCCAGTGGCACTCGTAACCATATACTGAGACGATAACTTTTGGACTTAAACTTTAGGCGTGTTAATTCCTTTCTTTTATTGTGGGAGGGTGCCCCAGTTCACAACCTGGTTTTCTCTTCTTGTACCCACGACCGCTGTAAGAACAGGACACTGCCCAGTTGTATATATTGTAGTATTATGCTGGTAATTAAAACTTCATAGATCAGGAACTGTACACACTGCCATAAGAAACTTATTGATTTACTTAGTTAATCTTTTAATTATATTGTTCCTTTAAAGTACTATACAAGCCATAGATATTGTGTTAGAAATGGGGTCTTTGGTTGGCAGTCATGTTACCCTCTGTCCAAGCAAGGACCCTCACTCTAGTCAGGGTAAGTCACACACAATCCAAATGATCCTGTGCCCACCCTCTGGTAGCTTGGCACTGAGCAGTCAGGCTTAACTTAGAAGGCAATGTGTAAAGTATTTGTGCAATGAATCATACAATAACACAATGTAGCACCACAAAAATACACCACACAGTGTTTAGAAAAATATATAATATTTATCTGGATATTTGCAGGTCAAAACGATAAAAGGTGCAATAAGAAAATGTAAAGATATCACTGGGAAGTGATATAAAGGGGGTCATTACAACATTGGCGGTAAAAGCTGCTTACCGCCGTGCAGAAGACCGCCAACACACCGCTGTGGCCGTGGAATTCCGCCACAGCTATTATGACCCACATCTCGAAATCCGACAAAATTCAGACACCCACACAAGTCCGCCACACCAAAGGTCAGTGATAAACTGGCGAAAACAAAACCGACACCGTCACGCCAAAAGAAATACGCCCACGTTATCACGACCCACGAATCCACGTGGCGGTCTTTCAACCACAGTATTCCATTGGCGGTACACACCGCCGCGCTCAAAATACACACACTACTACAAAACACCGCCACATTGGACAATTCCAAATACACACACCTGATACACATACACACACCACTCCCACACACCCAATACAATATAAAACACACACCCACATCACCCACAAACCCCTACTACCAAAAATTCAGAAAGAAGGCCAGAGAGAGACACCACCATCCACAAACTAGCAGCCACAGGCACTCAACACCATCACCCACACAACTTCCACGCAAAAAACACCACACACCACTACATATCACCACACTTATCACCACACACACCACCCCACACATCACCCACACCAACCCATGGCACGACAAAGACACCCCAGGTTCTCGGAGGAGGAGCTCAGGGTCATGGTGGAGGAAATCGTCTGGGTCGAGCCAGAGCTATTCGGATCACAGGTGCAGCACACCTCCATAGCTAGGAAGATGGAGCTATGGCGTAGAATAGTCGACAGGGTCAACGCAGTGGGACAGCACCCAAGAAATCGTGACGACATCAGGAAGAGGTGGAACGACCTACGGGGGAAGGTGCGTTCCGTGGTCTCAAGACACCACCTGGTGGTACAGCGGACTGGCGGCGGACCCCCACCTCCTCACCCACAACTAACAACATGGGAGGAGCAGGTCTTGGCGATTCTGCATCCTGAGGGCCTCGCAGGAGTCGGTGGAGGAATGGACTTTGGTAAGTCCAACCTTTAACTATCATATCCCCCACCCTACCTGCATGCTATCACAGACCCCCACCCTTGCCCCCTCCCCTATCACTCCAACTCCTCACAAATGTACTAATAACACAAACCATACATCCCAACACCAAGCCCTGCATGACACAACAAAGCATGGACACCCATCACTAAAGCATGCCCACTGCACATACCCATAACACCCCCCTCAACCATCATCACACAAGCCCCCATACAGGAATGCTAGCACTGGGGTACACGGTCACCCACCCATTGCACACCATGACACACACAGATGCAATAATCATGCTTTTACACCCCTGCAGGACCACTACCCAACGTCACCAGACAGGAGGGTCCAGACATCTCCACCCCACCCACAGAAGAGGCCCACAGTGATGACAGCAGCTATGTCCAACTGGATCCAGATGACCAGCCCGGACCATCGTGGGCCTCGGGACAGTCGGTTCCCCTCACACAGGCACAGCCCACCACAGACCTTCCACCCTCTGGTAACACCAGCACAGCACCCACCCAGCGGGCCCATACCTCCGTGCCCAGGACACGTCAATCAGCTGTGTGTCCACCACTACAGGGAACCCAGGATAACCCACCACCCCAACAACAGGGACCTGGGGGCAGTGGCAGTGGGCACACGGTCCAGGGGACGGAGGCACAGGAACACAGGGGAACTGGGAGGGCTGCCGTGCGACAGGGGAACCCACTCTCCATGAGGCCCTCTCCTCCATCATGGGAGCATACCACCACTCCCAGGAGACGATGGCAACGGTCCTGGCCAAGTTTCAGGAGACCCAGCGCATGCAGGAGGAACAGTATTTGGGCTTCAGGGAGGAACTCAGAACCATCAGCTCCGCCCTGGGCACCATCGTAGGGGTGCTGAAGGAAATACTTAACACCAGGAGGGACACTGTGGCACTACAAGGGGCCCCTGACACTAGCATGGACGATGAACTGCCCACCACCTCCGCCGGCACTAGTGGACAGGAGGCACCGCCACAGGACCACCACACCAGCACCCCACCCCCTGCAGACGGAGAACCACCCCACAAGGGGTCCCTGAGATCCAGGAACAAGACAGAGCACGATGCCAAGACCCCCGCCAAGAAATGAGACCAACCTGATTGTCAAACCACTGTCCCACTTTGTAACCCTGTCTATATTGGAACTGCCCCAGCTCCACTTCCTACGCCCATATGGGCAATGCACCTGTGAGACTAATAGACTGGACTTTGCTATGGACATTCCTCCACCATCCCCCCTCACCATTTTACAACCCCCTCCAATATTGAGCACTTCAATAAACACCCTTGAAACACAAAACAATCTGGAGTCAGTCTGTGATTTCGAAATTGTGTATTAGCAATGACAGTGACAAAATGCTTTTTCAAATGTAATGTCAACATACCTCTGTCACACATCTCAAGTCCATGAGGAATCTAAGCAGATGACACACGTTGGAAACCACACCTGTGAAACCGTAAGGGAAAATGACAACTCAGTGACCATACACTGGTTGAAATCGACAGACAAGATAGAGGTAGAAGTGTTAAAGTACTTGTAGTAGTCAGGAATGTTTTCTCACCTGTGTGTCACTGGAATATTGCTGGATTACTGAGTCCCTGTTGTCAATGTCTTCTTCCTCTGCTTCCTCCTCATCACTGTCCACAGGCTCCACAGCTGGCACAACACCGCCATGTGAACCATCCTCCTGCAGAAAAGGCACCTGTCTTCGCAAAGCCAAGTTGTGAAGCAGACAGCAGGCCATGATGATCTGGCACACCTTCTTTGGTGAGTAGAATATGGAACCACCTGTCATATGGAGGCACCTGAACCTGTCCTTCAGGAGGCCGAAGGTGCGTTCGATCACCCTCCTAGTTCGCCCATGGGCCTCATTGTGGCGTTCCTCTGCCCTGGTCCTGGGATTCCTCACTGGGGTCAGTAGTCATGACAGGTTGGGGTAACCAGAGTCCCCTAATAGCCACACACGGTGCCTCTGGAGTTGACCCATCACATAAGGGATGCTGCTATTCCGCAGGATGTAGGCGTCATACACAAAGCCAGGGAACATAGCATTTACCTGGGAGATGTACTGGTCTGCCAAACATACCATCTGTACATTCATGGAATGAGAACTCTTCCGGTTCCTGTACACCTGTTCACTCCTGTGGGGGGGACCAAAGCTACATGGGTCCCATCAATGGCACCTATGATGATGGGGATATGTCCCATGGCATAGAAGTCACCTTTCACTGTAGGCAAGTCCTCCACCTGAGGGAAAACAATATAGCTCCACATGTGTTTCAGAAGGGCAGACAACACTCTGGACAACACGTTGGAAAACAGGCTGGGACATCCCTGATGCCATGGCCATTGTTGTTTGAAATGACCCACTTGCAAGGAAATGGAGCACTGATAGCACCTGCACTTGAGGGGGGATTCCTGTGGGATGGCGGATTGCTGACATCAGGTCAGGCTCCAACTGGGTACACAGTTCCTGGATTGTGGCACGGTCAAACCTGTAGGTGATGATCAAACTTCTTTACTCCATTGTCGACAGGTCCACCAGCGGTCGGTACACCAGAGGATGCCGCCATCTCCTCACATGTCCCAGCGGACGGTGCCTATGAAGGACAACAGCGACCACAGAGTCAAACAACTCAGAGGTATGTACCCACAGTCCACACGGAACACCATTCATACACAAAATGTGGCCTGTATTTGTGTTGTGAGACAAGGCCTAGGTATGTGTGACACAGTTGGTAATTAGGCCATGTGGGCCCCTGAAATGGCGGCTGCCTGACCTCTAAACTGGGACAATGGGATGTGAGGTAACTGCGCTGGCGTTGTACAACGTTGCGGTAGGCGGTTGAAGACCGCGGCGCAATGCTGCATTGGTTAACATTGGACCCTATGGATCCAAGGTGCCAATGACGATGTACGCCGGCGGTGATGGTACGCACCGCCGCGGAAGTGACCGCCATTTTCTATCTGTTGAATCACTCGATACCTGATCTTCGACAGGAGAGGACCTACACTGCAAGTGCTGCTGTGACCTCGGTCTGGAAGAGACAATGGCTCGTGCGGCTGGGGAAAGGGCCCCTGCCTTCACTGCAGAGGAGTTGGAGAAGCTCGTCGACGGGGTCCTCCCCCAGTACACGCTACTATACGGTCCTCCAGACCAACAGGTAAGTACACAGGGAGCATGTTGTATGGGCTATGCCTGTGTGGAGAGGGCTGGTTGTAAGAAGGAAGGGGGCAGAGTTCTGCGTGCATGAAGGACTGTGAATGCATGTGCCACATGGCAAGGGTAGGGATGTGGGCCACTCACTTTGACGGTGCAGTTGGTAATGACTTCTCTTCTTCCCCTGTACATGTCATGTAGGTCAGCGCCCACCAGAAGAAGGATATTTGGCGTGCCATCGCCAAGGACGTCTGGACCCTGGGGGTCCACCACAGACGGAGCACCCACTGCAGTAAAAGATGGGAGGACATTCGCTGCTGGAGCAAGAAGATGGCGGAGGCTCAGCTGGGGATGGCCTCCCAACGTGGGAGGGGTGCCCGTCGAACCATGACCCCCCTGATGTTCAGGATCTTGGCGGTGGCCTACCCTGAGTTGGATGGGCGCTTGAGGGCATCACAGCAGACACAAGGGGGTGAGTACACTATCATTCAGCGGACTTTGCGCGCAGTGAAGGTGTCTGGGTGGGGGAGGAGGGCTGTGGGTTTCCCTAGGCCAGGGCGAGTTCCGTAGGCAAGGCCCCTCCGTAAGGCAGGCCATGTGGCACCCCACCCCACCTCTGTAGAGTGCCAAGTACAGGTATTCATGCCCCTGTGTCATCTATGTGTGCAGATGTTGTCCATAGCATTGTAGGCCATTTCCCAGGAATTCCATCTGTAGAGCCCAACAGCGCGACGTAGTGCAGGGGGCTGCTGTGTCTGTATTGTCCGCCAACGGTAGCGGTAAGCCATGCACTCAACCTGTCTTTCTTCTGTCGTCCCCCCACTTTTTGTGGTCTCCCTGTTCTTGTGTGCATTAGCATCATCAGGCGGAGGTACAGTGGCACCGGAGCATGAGGGAGCTGCATCCCACATGGCCATGGAGGGCCACACTACGGACTCAGAATACACCAGTGGGACGGAGGGCTAGGGGAGCACCACGGCGGTCACAGGATCTCCAACCAGCGACACGGACTCATCCTCCGATGGGAGCTCCCTTGTGGTGGCAGCAACATCTGTGCCCCCCACTTCAACGGGTGCAGCCTCCACCCCCCCTACCAGCACCGCCCTCCCAGCCGCCCCTCAGCCTTCGCCCCGTGCCCGCTCACCCAGGAGGGTGGGCATCACCTTCGCCCCAGGCACCTCAGCCCCTGCCCCTGTCACCTCTGCTGCCCTCAGTGAGGAGGCCATTGACCTCCTCAGGTCCCTCACTGTTGGGCAGTCTACCATTTTGAATGCCATCCAGGGTGTAGAAAGGGAGTTGCAACACACAAATGCATTCCTGGAGGGCATTCATTCTGGTCAGGCTGCCCTTCATCGAACCGTTCAGACTCTGGCCTCAGCACTGATGGCAGCCATTGTCCCTGTGTCTAACCTCCCCCCTCCAACTTCCTCAACCCAGACCCAATCCCCTGTACCTCTGCCTATCCCAAGCACACCATCAGAGCAGCCTGCACACACCTCAACACCCAAGGGAAGCTCAGGCAAAAATAAGCACCACACATCCCACAGGCACTCATGCAAGCATCACACACATACAGACACACCAACATCCACTGCCTCCACTGTGTCCCCCTCCTCCTCGTCTCCCTCCTCCCTCCCAGTCTCGTCTACACTCACACCTGCATGCACTACCACTACAGCCACTACGTCCCACACCAGCACACCCACCACCACACCCCGCTCACGTGCACTCACCACCCCCACTACCATTTCCACGTCCCCTGTGTCCTCTCCCAGTGTGTCTCTGATGCCCCCTCCGAAGATACGCAAACACAGGCACACACCAACCCAACAGCCATCCACCTCACGACAGCCTCCAGCCCATGCACCTGCACCCAAATCCACAAAAGTTACACCTCCTACAACCACCACCTCTTCCTCCACTCCCAAACCCCCTCCAGCTACCCGTCCCAGTGTCTCAAAAAAACTTTTCCTGTCCACCCTTAACCTATTTCCCACCACCCCTCCCCGTCCAACTCATAGGTCCCGTACTAGCACCTCAGCCAAAAAATCTCTGGGACCAGTGGTGCCTGTTGTTACAGGTATGTGGAGTGCACCGGCCACAAGGCCAGCCAGTGTGGCACGGAGCCACAGCACAGCCAGTCCCCCCGTGAAGCACCAGAAGTTGGACAGTGCCCGGTGGGAGAAGGGAAATCTCTAGCCAGCCAAGCCGCTCACAGGGGTCCCGGGGGGAGTGTCGACTCAGCTGTGACTCCTCCCAAGGTGGGGAAGGGGCAGAAGAAATCTCCAAAGTCTGGGAGGAGCAGCACGGCGGAGAAGACCGCCATCATCCCCGCTGCCCAGGAGGACTCCGCCTGCCCCATCGTCACTGCCCAGGAGGCCACCGCCAGCCCCATCGTCACTGCCCAGGAGGCCAGCCCCATCGTCACTGCCCAGGAGGCCACCGCCAGCCCCATCGTCACTGCCCAGGAGGCCCGCCCCATCGTCACTGCCCAGGATGCCACCGCCAGCCCCATCGTCACTGCCCAGGAGGCCACCGCCAGAGTCACTGCCCAGGAGGCCACCGCCAGAGTCACTGCGCAGGAGGCCACCGCCAGCCCCATCGTCACTGCCCAGGAGGCTACCGCAAGACTCACTGCCCAGGAGGACACCGCCAGAGTCACTGCCCAGGAGGCCACCGCCAGCCCCATCGCCACTGCCCAGGAGGCCACCGCCAGAGTCACTGCCCAGGAGGCCACCACCAGCCCCATCGTCACCAGGAGGCCACCGCCAGCCACAGCCCAGCTGGCCAGGAGGGCCCCGCAAGCCACAGCCCAGCTGACCCATGAAGGACCGCCAGCCACAGCCCTGCTGGGCAATGAAGGACCACCTTGGCAAGGACCGCTGAACAGGGCAAAGACTGCCATGGAAAGAACCGCTGAACAGGTCTGACACTGGCAACTCAAGCACCGCTGAACAGGCCAAGGACCGCTGAACAGGGCAAAGACCGCCATGGAAACCGCTGAACAGGTCTGACACTGGCAACTCAAGTACCGCTGAACAGGCCAAGGACCGCTGAAAAGGGCAAGGATCGCCATGGCAAGGACCACTGAATAGGGCAATGACCGCCATGGAAAGCACCGCTGAACTGGTCTGACACTGGCAACTCAAGCACCGCTGAACAGGCCAAGGATTGCTGAACAGGGCAAAGACCGCCATGGAAAGCACCGCTGAACAGGTCTGACACTGGCAACTCAAGCACCGCTGAACAGGCCAAGGACCGCTGAACAGGGCAAAGACCGCCATGGAAAGCACCGCTAGCCCATTTGCGGCAGGGGCAGTGACGCAACTGTGACTGTCACAGGGTGAGGAATGCACTCTGGGCACCAGTCTCCCTCCAGAACAAGTGGAGACATGCATCCACTCCGTCTGCCTTGCACAGGATGAAGCACTCTGGGCACCAGTCTCCCTACCAGAACCAGTGGAGACATGCATCCACTCCATCTGTCCTGCACATGATGAAGCACTCTGGGCACCAGTCCCCCTCCAGAACCAGTGGAGACATGCATCCACTCCTTCTGTCCTTGGCAGGATGAAGCACTCTGGGCACCAGTCCCCCTCCAGAACCAGTGGAGACATGCATCCACTCTGTCTGTCCTGCACAGGATGAAGCACTCTGGGCACCAGTCCCCCTCCAGAACCAGTGGAGACATGCATCCACTCCGTCTGTCCTACACAGGATGAAGCACTCTGGGCACCAGTCCCCCTCCAGAACCAGTGGAGACATGCATCCACTCCGTCTGTCCTGCACAGGATGAAGCACTCTGGGCACCAGTCCCCCTCCAGAACCAGTGGAGACATGCATCCACTCCGTCTGTCCTTGGCAGGATGAAGCACTCTGGGCACCAGTCCCCCTCCAGAACCAGTGGAGACATGCATCCACTCCGTCTGTCCTGCACAGGATGAAGCACTCTGGGCACCAGTCCCCCTCCAGAACCAGTGGAGACATGCATCCACTTGAGAGACTGTGGCTTTGCACTCCCCAGGATGGTACAGTGGGCAACCCACCCACTGTAGAGACTTGAGAGACGGTGGCTTTGCACTCCCCAGGATTTAAAAGTGGGCAACCCACCCACTGTAGAGACTTGAGAGACTGTGGCTTTGCACTCCCCAGGATTGAACAGTGGGCAACCCACCCATTTTAGAGACTTGAGAGGCTGTGGCTTTGCACTCCCCAGGATACATCAATGGGCATGGAGCCCCCTCGTGGATCTGGCGTGGTGCACTCATCCGGCTGACGTGCCCCCCTTCCCTTCCCCCTGAGGTGCCTGTTGTATTTCTATCTGATGCCCCTGCAGTGTTCTCTCCGTTTGGATCGGGTATCTTGTGTGGGCCTCGCCCATGCATTTTGGGCCCAGTGGTCCACGGACTATGAATGGTGCAATACCTGCACTACTAATCGTGGTGTATATTTTGTTTATTGTGTATATATATATGTATATATTTGCTTACTGTATTTTGATATATTACAATGGTTCCACTCATTTCCATTTGTCTTTGCATTCTTCCGGGTGGGTTGGGGGGTGTTACTGTAATGTATAGATAAGCATTGGTGTGTGTGTTGTAGTGGGTGAGGGTCGGGGTGGGGGTTGGGGTGTTGAGTGTGTGTGTCCCTGTGTTTTTGCCTCACCCCTCCTGTTAGAAATGGGGTTTTTGGGTTGGCAGTTAGGTTGCCCTCTGTCCAAGCAAGAACCCTCACTCTAGTCAGGGTAAGTCACACACAATCCAAAATCAGCCTGTGCTCACCCTCCGGTAGCTTGGCACGAGCAGTCAGGCTTAACTTAGAAGGCAATGTGTAAAGCATTTGTGCAATAAATCATACAACACCATAGTATAACACCACAAAAATACACCACACAGTGTTTAGAAAAATATAGAATATTTATCTGGGTACTTGTAGGTCAAAACGATCAAAGTTGCAATACGAATTTGTAAAGATATCACTGAAAAGTGATATTAAGAGTCTTTAAGTCTTTAAAAAGCAATAAAGTGTCTTTCAAGCACAGAGTACCTGGTTTCTGGTGGGAAATCTCCTCAGAGGGCCACAGGGGAAGAGATGCGTGGAAAAAGGGGTGTGTGCGTCGTTTTCCGCTCAGCACACACAGACTTGCGTCGTTCTTTTCCACGCGGGGAAGTCGGGCGTCGTTTTCCGGCGCGCAGACAGTCTCTTTTTGTGGATCGCGGGGATTACCAGATGTCCCGGGTCTGTGCGTGGATTCTCCTGCTTATTTTCCGGCTGCGCGTCGTTCTGCGGGGCTGCGCGTCGAAGTTTCGATCTCACGGTAGGCGTCGCGTCGATTTCTCCTTGGAAGTCGGGCGTCGTTTTCCTTGCGAGGCCGTGCGTCGAAATTTTGGTCTCCCGGCAGGCGTCGCGTCGATTTCTCCTTGGAAGTCGGGCGGCGTTGTCCTTGCGAGGCCGTGCGTCAAAGTTTCGCACTCACGGTAGGCGTCGCGTCGATTTCTCCTTGGAAGTCGGGCGGCTTTATCCTTGCGAGGTTGTGCGTCGAAGTCTCGATCGTCCCGAGGGTGTCGCGTTGATCAGCGTCGGTGTGCGGCGTTTTTCTCGCCGCGAAACAAGCTGTGCGTCGAAATTTTCGGCGCACGGAGCGTCCACGTGAAAGGAAGAAGTCTTTTTGGTCCTGAGACTTCAAGGAACAGGAGGCAAGCTCTATCCAAGCCCTTGGAGAGCACTTTCACAGCCAGACAAGAGTTCAGCAAGGCAGCAGGGCAACAGCAAGACAGCAGTCCTTTGGAGAAAGCAGACAGGTGAGTCCTTTGAGCAGCCAGGCAGTTCTTCTTGGCAGGATGTAGTTTCTGGTTCAGGTTTCTTCTCCAGCAAGTGTCTGATGAGGTAGGGCAGAGGCCCTGTTTTATACTAAGTTGTGCCTTTGAAGTGGGGGTGATTTCAAAGAGTCTCTAAGAAATGCACCAAGTTCCCTTTCAGCTCTATCCTGTCTGCCAGAGTCCCAGTAGGGGGTGTGGCAGTCCTTTGTGTGAGGGCAGGCCCTCCACCCTCCCAGCCCAGGAAGACCCATTCAAAATGCAGATGTATGCAAGTGAGGCTGAGTACCCTGTGTTTGGGGTGTGTCTGAGTGAATGCACAAGGAGCTGTCAACTAAACCTAGCCAGACGTGGATTGAAGGGCACAACAAGTTTTTAGTGCAAAGAAATGCTCACTTTCTAAAAGTGGCATTTCTAGAATAGTAATATTAAATCCGACTTCACCAGTCAGCAGGACTTTATATTACCATTCTGGCCATACTAAATATGACCTTCCTGCTCCTTTCAGATCAGCAGCTGCCACTTCAACAGTGTATGAGGGCAGCCCCAATGTTAGCCTATGAAGGGAGCAGGCCTCACAGTAGTGTAAAAACGAATTTAGGAGTTTTACACTACTAGGACATATAACTACACAGGTACATGTCCTGCCTTTTACCTACACAGCATCCTGCTCTAGGGGTTACCTAGGGCACACATTAGGGATGACTTATATGTAGAAAAAGGGGAGTTCTAGGCTTGGCAAGTACTTTTAAATGCCAAGTCGAAGTGGCAGTGAAACTGCACACACAGGCCTTGCAATGGCAGGCCTGAGACAAGGTTAAGGGGCTACTGAGGTGGGTGGCACAACCAGTGCTGCAGGCCCACTAGTAGCATTTAATCTACAGGCCCTAGGCACATGGAGTGCACTCTAATAGGGACTTACAGGTAGATTAAATAGTCAATCATGGATAAACCAATCAATAGTACAATTTACACAGAGAGCATATGCACTTTAGCACTGGTTAGCAGTGGTAAAGTGCTCAGAGGTCAAAAGCCAACAACAACAGGTCAGAAAAAATAGGAGGAAGGAGGCAAAAAGTTTGGGGATGTCCCTGTCAAAAAGCCAGGTCCAACATGACCCCCCACCAGCCTAAAGCCAGGGGAGAACAATCACTATCCTGATGTACTTCCCTGTTTGAGGCGACAGAACAAGGACCCAGGCCCACAACAGCAGGGGCATGCTCCAGTTCTTCGCCTTCCTGACTCCAATTGGATCCCTCTGTCCATACTCTCAGGGCCCACTAAGCCCATCCATGGGGGACCTTTCTCCTTTCCTGCGGATCCCATCTGTGCAGCACCTAACCTTACTTTGCTCACAGATGTATCCCAGGGGCAGGATAGTACCCCCATGACCAACACAGTGGTGTTGCCCATTCTATCCCCGGGGTGGGACACTTGTCCTCTCCCCAGGGATAACTCTGTCCACCCGGACAGCAAGCCACAGTGATTACTGACAGCTGCCAGGGATGAGAGCCAGGCCCCAGGCCTCTCAAAGCTCTCCAACCACTGTGGCTGTGGAGAGTGGGGGGCGGTAGCCCCAGGTGCTGGGCACCCTTTAACCACTCTCCCTTCCACCAGGTCAGGGATGACAGCCTGAACCTGGTCCTCCCCTCTGGGGCTTTGTACCCTCCCTCCTGGAGCGGTACCCCCAGAGTCCAACATGGCCAGGGGGCTTACAGAAGTCGCCCTGTACCATTCCTCCACCAGTGCAGGGCTGTTAACCTGCCACTGGCCCTCCAACCTGGGGTCTGTACCTTCAGGTTGGACTAGGGCCCGGGGTGAGGCTTCCCTCCCCCTGCCCTCCCTTCTGGGGTCCAGCACCCTCCAACTAGGAGTGGCCTCCTCAGAAGACAACATGGTAGGGGCACTGTTATCAGTAGCCCCTCCCTCCAGGTCCGGGGGGACACCCTGAACCTGGTCTTCCAGCCCAGGGTCTGTACCCTCAGACTGGATCACCGCCTGGCAAACCAGGACTTCCTGGGAGGCACACCTACCCCCCACCAGGTCAGAGTTTAACCTCTGCACCTGCTCATTCAACTCAGAGTCACCACCCTGAAGTTGAACAATTGCCTGGCACGCCAGGACTTCCTGGAGGGCACACTGACCCTCCACCAGGTCAGAGTTTAACCTCTGCACCTGACCATTCAACTCAGAGTCACCACCCTGAAGTTGAACAATTGCCTGGCACACCAGGACTTCCTGGAGGGCACACTGACCCTCCACCAGGTCAGAGTTTAACCCCTGCACCTGACCATTCAACTCAGAGTCACCACCCTGAAGTTGAACCGTTGCCTGGCGCACCAGGACTTTCTGGGAGGCACACCTACCTCCCACCAGGTCAGAGTTTAACCTCTGAGCCTGGTTCCCCAACCCAGGGTCACCACCCTGAGGTTGGGCAATTGCCTGGCACGCCAGGACTTTCTGGGGGGCACACCTACCCCCCACCAGGTCAGAGTTTAACCTCTGAACCTGGTCATCCAACCCAGAGTCAACACCCTGAGGTTGGACAATTGCCTGGCACAGCAGGGCTTCTTGGGAGGCACACCTACCTCCCACCAGGTCAGAGTCTAACCTCTGAACCTGGGTATCCAACCCAGAGTCAGCACTCTGAGGTTGAACAATTGCCTGGCACGCCAGGACTTTCTGGAGGGCACACTGACCCTCCACCAGGTCAGAGTTTAACCTCTGAACTGGGCCATTCAACTCAGAGTTACCACCCTGAAGTAGAACAATCGCCTGGCACGCCAGGACTTCCTGGAGGGCACACTGACCCTCCACCAGGTCAGAGTTTAACCTCTGAACCTGGTTTTCCAACCTAGGGTCACCATCCTGAGGTTGGACAACTGCCTGGTACACCAGGGCTTTCTGGGGGGCACACCTACCCCCCACCAGGTCAGAGGTTAACCTCTGAACCTGGATATCCAACCCAGAGTCACCACCCTGAGGTTGAACCATTGCCTGGCAGGCCAGGACTTTCAGGGAGGCACACCTACCTCCCGCCAGGTCAGAGTTTAACCTCTGAGCCTGGTTCTCCAACCCAGGGTCACCACCCTGAGGTTGAACCATTGCCTGGTATACCAGGACTTTCTGGGGGGCACACCTACCCCCCACCAGGTCAGAGTTTGACCTCTGAACCGGGTTAGCTAACCCAGAGTCACCACCCTGAGGTTGGGCAATTGCCTGGCACCCCAGGACTTTCTGGGAGGCACACCTACCTCCCACCAGGTCAGAGTTTGACCTCTGAACCTGGCCATCCAACCCAGAGTCGACACCCTGAGGTTGGACAACTGCCTGGCACGCCAGGACTTTCTGGGGGGCACACCTACCCCCCACCAGGTCAGAGTTTGACCTCTTCACCTGGTAAGCCAACCCAGAGTCACCACCCTGAGGTTGAGCCGTTGCCTGGCATTCCAGGACTTTCTGGGGGGCACACCTACCCCCCACCAGGTCAGAGTTTAACCTCTGAGCCCGGTTATCCAACCCAGAGTCACCACCCTGAGGTTGAATCTTTGCCTGGCATGCCAGGACTTCCTGGGGGGCACTCTCACCCCCCACAAGGGACACGCCGTCCCCAAGGGCCACACAAGAGTCTGGTTGGCGCAGGTCTCCCGACCTCTGCCCATCCGACAGAGTCTGGGTTTCCCCCAAACCAGAAACGGTCTCACCTGGGTCATTCCTGGGGGGCTCTGCTCTCAGAGCTGACCCCTGACTTTCAAGATCCTCCACTGGGGTCTGCCACCCCCTCTCAACCCTATGTCTGGACTTCTGCACCCCCTCGCTAGGAGTGGTACTGCCAGACACCAGAACTGTTGGGATGCTGTCTACAGTCATCCCCCCAAGTTCTTCTGACACTGCGGGGCTTCCCTCAAAAGGTGGCCCTACGGTACAGGTTAGGCTCTGAGACCTACCTGGGACACTACAATCCTCTCCCACCTCACTTGGTCGGGAACCACCTAGACCACTCCCTTCAGGAGCACCCCCAAATGCCTCTTCAGACTCTCTGGTACTCACCCAAAAGTCTGCCTCCACTGTAAGTTCCCTGGGGTCAGAGAACTCACACTCCACCTGGTGTTGGCGTAGCTCTGGAAAATAAGGACCAGACATATGCTCTCCAGCAATTACATCACTCTGCCCTTCACATGTATTAACCACAGTACCCTTCACCCAACCACCTAGTAACTCAGCCTTGGAAAAGCACTCTACATCACCCTCTTGAGACTGGTGAGACAGTTTCTGTCTGTCCCTGATACTCAACCCAAACTCTTCTGGGATGTCTCTACACTCTATATCCAGGACGTCCACCAGGGGGGAACCCTTTTCTCTGTCACTCTCTGCTAGAGTCAGTAAAGTGTCCCTCCCCCCAGTAGGAATATGACTCCCTGTGCCAGTTCCCCAATCCTTCTCAGGGACCCTGTGCATAACGGGAACTACCTCATACCCTTGAACCGCCTGGGGTGTGTCAACTCTCTTCTTCAAGTTGGGTACCACATCTCTGGGCTTGTGCCCTTCTTCAGCAGTACTAGATGCAAGATTTTTGCTGCCACCATCTGAACTGGACTCAGCCCTTCCGGCCTCCAGTTTCAGCTTTTTACAGCTCAGCTCTTGAGCTGCAATCTTTTCTTTTTCCAGGGCTAAAAGTCTTTTTGCCTCAACCCCTGCAAGATACTCCTCTAATTGTTGCTCCTGTCGCCTTTGACTTCGGAGCCATTCATCTATTTCTGGGTCACTGTCCAACTCTGAGTAGCCCTCCTCCTCATCTGAGTAGTCTTCCTCCTCATCTGAGGGGTACTTAGTCATTTGGTTTCTTGCTGCCTCTCTCTCTGCCCATCTTTCCTCCCCCCAGACTATGTAGTGATGGAGCATCTCCGCTTTAGTAGATCTCCTTGCTACAGGAAGGCCCCATTGTCTGCAAAGCTTCCTTAGGTCAGCCTTAGTGAGGTGGTCAGTACGAACAAAGCATGAGTTGGTAAGCAATCCCATTCTGATAAGATCTTATCCGCAAAAACCAAAATCCAAAGTCCAAAATATCACTAGTATATCCAGGAGGACATCAGAGAACACAAAGCCAAAAAAGATGAAACATCAAGTTGACCTTCAACTGTGGGTAGGTAGTGAAATACTTAGCTACTGTATGTCACTGCACAAACACAAGTCCTATCCTCACCGCTGATCATCAATGTTAGAAATGGGGTTTTTGGGTTGGCAGTTAGGTTGCCCTCTGTCCAAGCAAGAACCCTCACTCTAGTCAGGGTAAGTCACACACAATCCAAAATCAGCCTGTGCTCACCCTCCGGTAGCTTGGCACGAGCAGTCAGGCTTAACTTAGAAGGCAATGTGTAAAGCATTTGTGCAATAAATCATACAACACCATAGTATAACACCACAAAAATACACCACACAGTGTTTAGAAAAATATAGAATATTTATCTGGGTACTTGTAGGTCAAAACGATCAAAGTTGCAATACGAATTTGTAAAGATATCACTGAAAAGTGATATTAAGAGTCTTTAAGTCTTTAAAAAGCAATAAAGTGTCTTTCAAGCACAGAGTACCTGGTTTCTGGTGGGAAATCTCCTCAGAGGGCCACAGGGGAAGAGATGCGTGGAAAAAGGGGTGTGTGCGTCGTTTTCCGCTCAGCACACACAGACTTGCGTCGTTCTTTTCCACGCGGGGAAGTCGGGCGTCGTTTTCCGGCGCGCAGACAGTCTCTTTTTGTGGATCGCGGGGATTACCAGATGTCCCGGGTCTGTGCGTGGATTCTCCTGCTTATTTTCCGGCTGCGCGTCGTTCTGCGGGGCTGCGCGTCGAAGTTTCGATCTCACGGTAGGCGTCGCGTCGATTTCTCCTTGGAAGTCGGGCGTCGTTTTCCTTGCGAGGCCGTGCGTCGAAATTTTTGTCTCCCGGCAGGCGTCGCGTCGATTTCTCCTTGGAAGTCGGGCGGCGTTGTCCTTGCGAGGCCGTGCGTCAAAGTTTCGCACTCACGGTAGGCGTCGCGTCGATTTCTCCTTGGAAGTCGGGCGGCTTTATCCTTGCGAGGTTGTGCGTCGAAGTCTCGATCGTCCCGAGGGTGTCGCGTTGATCAGCGTCGGTGTGCGGCGTTTTTCTCGCCGCGAAACAAGCTGTGCGTCGAAATTTTCGGCGCACGGAGCGTCCACGTGAAAGGAAGAAGTCTTTTTGGTCCTGAGACTTCAAGGAACAGGAGGCAAGCTCTATCCAAGCCCTTGGAGAGCACTTTCACAGCCAGACAAGAGTTCAGCAAGGCAGCAGGGCAACAGCAAGACAGCAGTCCTTTGGAGAAAGCAGACAGGTGAGTCCTTTGAGCAGCCAGGCAGTTCTTCTTGGCAGGATGTAGTTTCTGGTTCAGGTTTCTTCTCCAGCAAGTGTCTGATGAGGTAGGGCAGAGGCCCTGTTTTATACTAAGTTGTGCCTTTGAAGTGGGGGTGATTTCAAAGAGTCTCTAAGAAATGCACCAAGTTCCCTTTCAGCTCTATCCTGTCTGCCAGAGTCCCAGTAGGGGGTGTGGCAGTCCTTTGTGTGAGGGCAGGCCCTCCACCCTCCCAGCCCAGGAAGACCCATTCAAAATGCAGATGTATGCAAGTGAGGCTGAGTACCCTGTGTTTGGGGTGTGTCTGAGTGAATGCACAAGGAGCTGTCAACTAAACCTAGCCAGACGTGGATTGAAGGGCACAACAAGTTTTTAGTGCAAAGAAATGCTCACTTTCTAAAAGTGGCATTTCTAGAATAGTAATATTAAATCCGACTTCACCAGTCAGCAGGACTTTATATTACCATTCTGGCCATACTAAATATGACCTTCCTGCTCCTTTCAGATCAGCAGCTGCCACTTCAACAGTGTATGAGGGCAGCCCCAATGTTAGCCTATGAAGGGAGCAGGCCTCACAGTAGTGTAAAAACGAATTTAGGAGTTTTACACTACTAGGACATATAACTACACAGGTACATGTCCTGCCTTTTACCTACACAGCATCCTGCTCTAGGGGTTACCTAGGGCACACATTAGGGATGACTTATATGTAGAAAAAGGGGAGTTCTAGGCTTGGCAAGTACTTTTAAATGCCAAGTCGAAGTGGCAGTGAAACTGCACACACAGGCCTTGCAATGGCAGGCCTGAGACAAGGTTAAGGGGCTACTGAGGTGGGTGGCACAACCAGTGCTGCAGGCCCACTAGTAGCATTTAATCTACAGGCCCTAGGCACATGGAGTGCACTCTAATAGGGACTTACAGGTAGATTAAATAGTCAATCATGGATAAACCAATCAATAGTACAATTTACACAGAGAGCATATGCACTTTAGCACTGGTTAGCAGTGGTAAAGTGCTCAGAGGTCAAAAGCCAACAACAACAGGTCAGAAAAAATAGGAGGAAGGAGGCAAAAAGTTTGGGGATGTCCCTGTCAAAAAGCCAGGTCCAACACCTCCCCTATGTCGTAGGTGCAGTACTCACCGTGGTCTTCACTGCCGGCGTTGAGGATCCTCATAGAGGAGCAGGAAGACTAGCGCTGGCAGAATATGAAGTTCCGGCTCCATGGTGCCCTCCTTCCTCGTGAAGTGTGAAGAGGTGAGCGTTTTCCCTTTGAAATGGCTGTTTCCGCCATGTTTTTATCTGCAGTGAATCCGCCCCGGAAAAGGTGGCGGATTGGTAGGTTGTGATACTGTGGGCGGTACATTGTCTTCCGCCTCTCTGTTGGCGGTGACCGCTGCGCTGTTTGTTTATACCGCCGTGGCAGTCGGAGTGTTAAAGTGGCTGTCTTTGTTGGCGGTTTCCGCCACGGTCATAATTGCAAATTTGTTACCGCCGGCCTGTTGGCGCTCTTACCGCCGCTTTAACACCGTCCGCCAGGGTTGTAAGGACCACCAAAGTGTCTTAAGTCTTTAAAAAGCAAACAAAGTCTCTTTCAAACACAAAGTACCTGGTTGAAGTGAAAAATCTCTGCAAAGGGCCGCAGAGGAGGAGATACGTGGAAAATGGTGGGTGCGTCGGTTTCGCCCCTTCACACATTGACTTGCGTCGTTATTTTCCACGCGGGGAAGACGTTGCGTCGATTTCGGGTTTGCGGACGGCTCTCCTCTTCGGGTCGTGGGGTTTTCAGACGCCCCGGGGTCTGTGCGTGGAATCCTGGGCTTGTTGACCAGCTCTGCGTCGTTCCAGTGGGCGATGCTGGGAAATTTCTCCCTCACGGCTGGCGCTGCGTCGATTTCCCCTCTGGAAGTGGGCGGCGTTGTCCAGGTGGGCCGTGCGTCGAAGTTCCGGTCGCACCGCAGGTGCTGAGTTGATCTTTTCCTTGCGAAGTCGAGCAGCGTCGCTCCGGTTCGGCGAGCTATGAATTTTTCAGCGCGGCACAGGCTGTGCGTCGAACTTTTCGCAGCACAAGGAGTCCAGTTGCAAGAGAGAAGTCTCTTTGGTCCTGAGACTTCAGGGAACAGGAAGCAAGCTCTATCCAAGCCCTTGGAGAGCACTTCTGCAGCAAAGCAAGAGAGCAGCAAGACAGCAGGGCAACAGCAATGCAGCAGTCTTCTGTAGAAAGCAGTCAGGTGATTTATTTAGGCAGCCAGGCAGTTCAACTTGTCAGGGTGCAGGTTCTGGTTCAGGTTTCTTCTCCAGGAAGTATCTGAGGTGGTATGGCAGAGGCCCTGTTTTATACCCAAATGTGCCTTTGAAGTGGGGGAGACTTCAAAGAGTGGCTTAGAAGTGCACCAGGTCCCCTTTCCATTCAACCTGTCTGCCAGGGTCCCAGTATGGGGTGTGGCAGTCCTAGGTGTGTGAGAGCAGGCCCTCCACCCTCCCAGCCCAGGAAGACCCATTCAAAATGCAGATGTATGCAAGTGAGGCTGCGTACCCTGTGTTTGGGGTGTGTCTGAGTGAATGCACAAGGAGCTGTCAACTAAACCCAGCCAGACGTGGATTGAAGGCACAGAAAGATTTAAGTGCAGAGAAATGCTTACTTTCTAAAAGTGGCATTTCTAAAATAGTAATATTAAATCCAACTTCACCAGTCAGCAGGATTTTGTATTACCATTCTGGCCATTCTAAATATGACCTTCCTACTCCTTTCAGATCAGCAGCTACCACTTCAACAATGTATGAGGGCGGCCCCAATGCTAGCCTATGAAGGGAGCAGGCCTCACAGTAGTGTAAAAACGAATTTAGGGGTTTTACACTGCCAGAACATGTAAACTACACAGGTACATGTCCTGCCTTTTACCCACACAGCACCCTGCTCTAGGGGTTACCTAGGGCACACATTAGGGGTGACTTATACGTAGAAGAAGGGGAGGTTTAGGCTTGGCAAGTACTTTTAAATGCCAAGTCGCAGTGACAGTGAAACTGTACACACAGGCCTTGCAATGGCAGGCCTGAGACAAGGTAAAGGGGCTACTAAAGTGGGTGGCACAACCAGTGCTGCAGGCCCACTAGTAGCATTTAATCTAAAGGCCCCGGGCACATATAGTGCACTCTACTAGGGACTTATAAGTAAATCAAATAGTCCAATTTGGTGTGATCCAAGGTTACCATATTTAAAGGGGGAGAGCATATGCACTTTAGCACTGATTGGCAGTAGTAAAGTGCGCAGAGTCTAAAAACCAGCAAAAACAGTGTCCAAAAAGTGGAGGGAGGCAGGCAAAAAGTTAGGGGTGACCACCCTAAGGCTGTCAGGTCTAACATATTGAATACAAATTCTGTTTTCACCCCTAAAGGTAATGGTTTCCTGACACAAAATATTGAACATTTCTAACGTGTTCTGCTTTAAAATCGGCATAAAATTCCAGAGAAACATTTCATTGCAACTAGTGGGGTTTTTTAACATCAGAAAGCTATCGTCTCTCCATCCATCTGGAATCACACCACACACTCCCATCCTTCAATATCTTGAAGAGTGTATTTATTTTAGTGTGTGTCAAAAAAGGGTTTCTGAAGACAGAAGAGAAATAACAATCCTTTCATAATAGAAAAACAATGTCCACAGGCCCAAAGTTTGTTTTAAACTTTGGTAATTAATGTATTACTATTCAGGCTCATTTCTTGGCCCCTTAAGGTTTAAGTATGTTGTTGTTTATGCAGTTATTGCCGTATATTCTGTAAATGTAAAAATACTGTGCATTTTAATTACTGTCATTCTGGTTCTGAGTTCCCAACCCCAGGTGTAACTCGATTGTCCAACTGACGTTCCTGAAGCCCTGGTACACCTGTGATAAAATAATATATCCACCGAGAATATTGGCCTAGGAACCCCTTTCTACTAACACTACAGAGGTATTTTTGACTGTGCTGATTTGACTCTTTTACCCACTCTTGTCCTCTTGTGAAAAGCTCTTTTATTAATGTTTCCCATTCTATCTTGTGATGTTCCTTCAAGTAGCAGCAATACGCTACCTAGATTTTCCCAAGATCTCTGTGCTTTTAGCACAAAGTTCAGGCAAAAAGGTGCAGACTTCCATCCTCCTTCAACTCCACAAACAATATCTACTGGTTTATATGTACTCTGGTGTTCTATGTGTTGTTGGTTCTTAAGCAGGAGAATAGGAAACCTGCTGAACTCTGTTCTAGACACTTGGAATACTTGATTCTCAGAACTGCCTCTGATCCTAAGGGTAGGTGAGCAATTGCTCAGACTATGGTTCTCACTAAGAAGATTACTATTTGTACAGTATATGGGCCAAATCCTGATGATCGAGGGATGTTTTGATTGGTTGAATTTAGAATTGTTGGAGTGGTCAGGGGACTTAGGCCCATATTTATACTTTTTTTGCGCTGCATTTGCGTAATTTTTGACACAATTCTATTTTATGTTTGCGTCGCTTTTGGGTCAAAAAATGACGCAAATGCAGAGCAAAAATAGTATAAATATGGAGCTGAGTACTTCCTGATTACTTTAATTGTATGTGAACTACGCAGTGGACACCACTAGTCATGCTGCCAATCCTCAGACGGGGAAAACTAGAGCTGCCATCTGAGATTTAGCTCAGGTTCATGCTTAGTTGATGCCTGGCTGTCCTTACTTCCTATGAGACCTCGCTATTCCTTTTTTATGCACCACATAGGCAATGTTCTAGAATCAACATGGTTTTTATTGTTCAGCGATTGATTCAGTCTGCAAGCATGGGGATGTGTCCTAAGATTACCTCAGATCACAATCCACTCCTGCTGACGTTGTAGTTACTTGATTCGAGCAAGGAAGAGTGTCATTTTACCTCTCCTCAATCACTCCTGTGTTTATATAACTCGTATGAGTGACTGATCCAGGGAATTTATTTCAATCAATACTGTTTCTGCTGCACCCCACGTTGTATGGAATGCAGGCGCAGCCCGTCCTTTAGGGTGGAGGGGCCACGCCCCCCCACCTTTTGCCCCTCATGAAGAGTGTCTGTCAGGCTGAACAAAGGTCAGCCTGACAGACACTCTTTATGTTCAGGTCAGGCAGCCAGGAGCAGACATGCGCGATTTTTGCAGACTCCTGGCTGCCTGAGCTGAAGTTTGCTGGGCTGAGGAGGTCACAGCTCCTATGGGCATGACCTCCTCGGCTCAGCAAAGGTGCCTCCAGGCCCTCCCCCGGGTGACGAGAAATGCGCTACCCATTGACTTTGACCTGGGCACTTCAGGTTGAAGCCCTGAAGCGCCCAGGGCGAGTGTCAATCAGAGACACTTCGTCACAGAGTTGGGTGGGGTCAGCAGTCTCACTGACCCCATCCCACTCTGTGACAAGGCTGGGACTGCTGCCTTCCCTCATTGGCTGACCTAAGGTCAGCCAATGAGGGAAGGCAGCAGTCCCAACCCTCCTGGGACCTCCGAGGCTGAAGGTAAGTGTGTGTGTGTGATCTTTTAAAATGAATGTTTGGTGCGTGCATGCATGTTTGAATGGTATGAATGTTGTTAGTGGATGTGCGTGCGTGTGAAAGAATGAGTGTGTGTGTGTGTGATCTTTTAAAATGAATGTTTGGTGCATGCATGTTTGAATGTTATGAGTGTTGTTAATGGATGTGCGTGTGTGAAAAAATGAGTGTGTGTGTTCTTCCCGCCCGCCCCCCTCACTCCTAAAGCTGCCGGCCGCCACTGATGGTATGCAATAAAGGTTTATATATGTGATACTACCCTCTAGTATATATTCTAAGTGTTAAACCCAGTTTCAAGAGGCATCGTACCAGCACACACAAGCAGTTAGAGATAGAAGCCAGGATGAGCACTCTGTTTTTTTTGGCACTGGTGAAGCTTCGTTGTATATTGGACCGAGGGGGAAAAAGTAGCAACTAAGTATCATAGTAAGAAGGCACTCCAATATGTGTATGGGGAAAATATTGGATTTGTGCTCACACATCAAATTGCAGAATAAAGATATAGGAACATAATTAAATGAATTAATGGTAAAGACAGCGCTCTTCACTATGGCACCCAAGCTATAGAGGAACAATATACAGATTTGTCCATGGACATCTATGGTCACTCATTTCCTATTAAACAACCAGAAATTGATGTATACATACAGCGTGCCTGCTGGCCTTGTCCTGACTCACAACAGATATTAGAGCTATAGAGGGTTATTACTATTCAGGAATTGATGGGGGAACTCAAATCACTACCATCAGGAAGGCAGCGGGGAAGGATACTATCCTGTTAGAATTTTATAAGAAATTTAGCAAAATGTTGCTTCCCCTATTCATGAATCTTGTGATAAGTATTGGTAAGGAAGGGAAAACTCCTGCCTCCTGGAACCTTACTAATATCATAGTGTTTAAAAAAAAAAGAGAAACCCCTAGATATCGGCCTATCTCTTTGATCAATTCAAACATGAAACATTTTACCAAAATTTTAGCTGCTCATTGGGCCCCTCTGGTTCAGTATTTAGTCTCAACCACATCAACATGACTTGGTCCCTGGTATGGATACTACAAGTCATACGAACTCTGCAGTTGCTATTTTTGATGTTGAAAGAACAATTGTCAGTATGCTTGGTATAATACTGCTGAATGCTGAGAAGGCCTTTAAATGGGATTTATGGCTATTTCTATGTTAAACCATAGTAGCCATTTATTGTCTCGCGTCAGATCTCTTTATAAAAACCAGATAGATAAGTTGGTGCTGGATGGACCTCTTCTCCGACATTTAGTATCTGTTGGGTTCACCTCCAGGGCTGCCTACTACCCCCTTTATTTTGTGCTCTGTGTATTACACCTTAAATGAGATTAATCATTGCAAATTACCAGATTTGCACAGTTGTTCTAAATGGGGTTGAACCTAAAATAAATGTATACACAGACAATGATGCAATTTATTCGACTGATGCTTTGTCAGCTATCGATCAAATAGCAATCAAGCTTGAAAGGTTCGGGACTGTCTCCAACTACAAGCTTAACTCAGCAAATACCCATACCATTTTGTATTTTGAAGAATGCAGTCTGGTTTGAGGGACAGTCATAGCTGCCACCTACCTGGGGTTAAGATCTGTGCTAACATTGATTTTATTGTTCAGTTAAATTATGAACCTCTTCTAAAGTCAGTTTTTGCCAAAATGTGATCATGGAATCGCCTTCCAATTAGCATTTTTGGATGCTACAATATTGTCAAAATAATTATCCTACCAAATTTTTTTAATCTCTTTCGGGGGATCCCTCGAGGAGTCTGTGATCCTTTTTAATAGGTAGCTTAATTTAGTGATAAAAGTGGGCTAGAAGGGCTATCCACTATTTAAAACAAAACTTTCCTTTAATCAAGGAGAAGAGCATCTCCCGGACTTTAAGTTGTATTTTTGGGCCTCTTTTGATTCTCTTATTAAATATATTCTCACTGATCAAGTCCCAGATTTTTTAGGTCCGGGGTACAAAATGGCCTAGAGACCAGAATTCAGGTTTTTTCTTTGTAGACTGTTTGATCCTAATTATTATAAATAGGTTCAAATTAAGATAATCAATGACGTCTCCCAGGTCTGGGGGGATATCTGTACTATATACTCTGTTCCACCTATACATTCATTTACACCACTGTGGGACAATCCTAATTTTCCATCCATCTTTCATGACTCAGTGGCCAAATTATGGCATAATCAGGGAATTAAGATTATTGGTCAGATTTTCATTTCTGATGGGTTCTTTACCTTCTATACTTTGAAAATACTTTAAGTCCTTCCACAACAGTTTTTCTTTAAATATCTGCAGATTAATTACTTTTTTAAACCAACCATTTACATACTGTTGGTGGTAAGGAAGCAGATATTTTGAACTATTTCATTTTTCTACAGCTGGCTAACTATCAACTAAAACTTTTTTTTAGGATTATATTGGTCGATACAGAGCATGATCAGTTCAGTTTGGCCGCTAAATGGATGCCAAGTGTGAGCAGACTAGTATAGTAGAAGATATTTTTGATGCTCTCGATATTATTAGCCAATCAGTCTGCTCAGTTAGCTTAAAACCTCAGCAATTTAGGGCTGTTTGTATGTTATATTATACCCCAGAAAGAATCTGCAAATGGTTCATAAGTAACTTTAATCAGAAGACCTATTGTCCAAAATGTAGCCTTTATCCCGTAGAAATCATTCATATGTTTGCAGGATGTTGTTCACTTAAAGCTTCCGGGTATGGCATGGTGCAGCTTCTACCCTTTCATCTGGGTCATGATATTCAGCTATCAGTCAAGGATATTATATTGGCATAAAAGTGATGTTAGCTCTAGATTATCCCCGGTTGTATCAATAGTGATTACTACCGCTCGACTTTGTATTGCTAGATCCTGGGTCTATGCCAACTCTGGTATTTGAGTGGTGGGCACTTTTCTCAAAGATCTTTGAACTGGAGCCAGCTATCCTTAAGGCTTAAGGTGTTAACACCCTCACACACCTTATTAATATTTGGGTCAATATATTTGATTGAGGCTTAGTAAGTTGTGTTCTTTTCCTAAATTTTAAATTGTGGTTTAAAGCATTCTTCCTATGTTGCGGCTAAGTATAACAAGGATTTATGTATGAGTTTATGTGTTCTAAATGTTTTCATTTGATCACACGCAACTCAATTTAAAAAAATGTATTTCTTGAGCAAAGTGTATGCTAACAATTATTTGCTGTTTGCTGTCAGATGTCATTTCATATGATTGAGCACATGCTTTTTCCAGTCCCTTTATGTTCTGTGTCATGGTTGATCTCTGTGTCAGTGGAGATGTCATGTGTAAGAAGTCTGGTAGTGTTCTTGTATGAGAAGATAGGACATACTGTGTGTCACCATCATCAACGTCAACACAGTCCAACTCCTCTGAAAAGGAAGGAGTGGGCCATACTCTTCTGAAAGTGACAGGTCACCCTGACCTGCAATGAGAACTGTGACTTTCACCTATTAAGTAATCCCCTGCTGTGTTTAAACAACTCTAGGATGTTAGCCAGACTCTTCAGCACTTGACCAGGCACTGTAAGTAGCTATCACATAAAGCAATGATGTACATTTCACATGTGCCAGGCTGATGCTTTGGCAGAATGCATTTCAGGTGGCTGCTTTGACATGCCTCCTTTTACAAAAAACACTTAAAGTTCTCTTTTTTCTTGCCTGTTGGCCTTGAGCTGTTTGTAGCCAAGAGACCTAACTTATGCAGTGTACATGTTAAAAAACACAATCAGTCAGGCAAACGAAAGGTCAGATCATTCCAGGTTTGAATGCTCCTGAGCAGGTTCCACTCTTTCATCTGGCTCGTCATTCTGGGTGTTTTTTCAAGGTAACTGGAGAAGTGTAGCAAAAATGGTTCAAGAAAAATCTGGCTTTGTAAGACCGTCGTGGCTTGCACAAATAGGCAAACCGAATATTGAGATCTTGTGCAGCCAATGTTTCCTTTCAGTTTGTAATTTATCCTGATATTCTGGAAAAGGCAAAGTTTTTCCATCAATGAAGAAATCTAACTTAAACACTTTAAGGCCTGCCAGTTACAGGCCAATACTCACTCTACCTGTGATCTGTCTTTATGTGGTGCATACAATCTTCTCTGGGGTATCATTGAGTTTTCACCTTATTAGATGTACTGTGCAACCTTAAAAGGACAGAGGCTGCAATAATGCAGAGAAGAAAATGTAAGATAATTTGATCCAGCCATCTTGCTCCCCTGCGCCTACTGGGACTGTCTGTGGCTTTCCGTCTAGTAGAACTACAAATCCTACATGAATGCTGTAACCACCTAACAGGGGTTGAACCATAACCAAATTTTCTCTCTCCTAATTTGGGAACACACATTTACCAGTGAGGTCCCGTTCATTTAAATGCTTATATGACCCCACCAGGTAGAGGTGTATGAGGTTTTTGTTTTGCAGTATAGGATGCATTCAGGCAGTATTTAGATTCTACCCAACCTTTATTCAGATATAAAAGATATTGAAATGGCCCGTGGACCAATGTTAATGAATATAAATCATTTATATCTCAAACTGATGTTTAACTGTGAATCCTTGTTGTCCATCCCCCTTATGTGGCCCAGAGTGTAAGTCTCTCCCTGCAGCCAGTGTCTACTGGCTTCATTGTGGTTAGACTTTTTAAAAATATTTATCTTCTGGTACTTTACTTCTGGAAGTGTTGAAATCATCTCATTTTCCTATTTTTCCTAGTTGTAACCTAGTTGGTAATAATCTTCCTGTGTATCGTTAGAAAATATGAATGTTGCAATAAGTTTTTGATGTACTCTGTGAAAAAAGTTTGTTTGTTTCACTTTATTAGTTTTTGTATCACTGGTTTGTGACAATGAAGCCACTTTCGTCCAAAAGTGATGATCATCGGAAAGAAAGAGGCGCCCTCCAGTGTGCTTTCATTGCAAGTTGCAGAGCAGAATACATTTAATCCATGGAACCCGATCCTCCATTGGGTGGGATGGGTGCGACTTGTGACTCAACAACATCTCTGAATTGGCTTGTTTTCAAATTTCATTTATAACATGGCTGATGTGGTTGGTTTGTCAGATGTGGTCTTAGCAATTTCCACTGTTGGGCAACTAGAATTCTAATAATGCATTCCTTATGTGGCTTTCTAGTAAATCTGGTTTAATCAATCGTATCTGATTTGCTTCACTTGAAGTTGACAATGCAATGAGACTATAATGCGGAGTTAAATGTTGCAGGTAATTTAGTCCCACCCAACCTTCTGAAAATCATGCAGCTCAAATTGGATATGATTGTCTACATCACTAAGAACAAATAGAGTTCCTTAAGGTCTGGGTTGAGGTGTCCCCACTTCTTCAGACTGAGGTATAGTCCTACTGTTTGATTTTGTATCCTCCAGAATTTGAGATCATACATCTTGTGCCTCAGAGTAAATTTTAATGGTTTATTCAAACCACTACAGTAACAGGTTTCTGGCAATTTCAGTTTGAAATAGGTTATTTCATTGTTTAATAGTAAATCGGACTTGCCTTATTAAATTAGTTGCCAAACTTCAAGTCACCCACAAAGGGCTACTTGCATCATTTTTGGTTGGAGATTGCCCAGCTAATGTGTCAGGTGATGGTGGCCCTCTGTCGACCAACAAATTCAAAGAAAAACTTAAAAGGCATATTTTTGAGCCCCTTGTGCCTTCTTGCGCCACATTAGCATCATTTGTTTTACACTAATGTGGCGATAGGTTGGCAAAAACACTGCGCCATATTTACAAAGTGGTGCAATGCAGGCGTTGAGCCACTTTGTAAACCCCTGCGCCAGGCATAATGTATGCAAGGGGGATGTTCCAGCGGTAGGAGGTCCAGAAAAACGATGCAGTGGAATGTATGAGATTCTGCACCATTTTTGGCGTCATTTTTAATGCCTGCGTAATGCAGGCATTAAAATGAGGCTCCCATCGTTTTCAATGTGCCTCCTTTCACTTTGCAGGATTAGCGTCAACATTTTTGGCGCTAATCCTGCAAAGCTCCAAACTAGTGTAAACATATTTAATGGTAGTTTTCTAACGTGCACCATGGTGCGCCATATAAGGGGGGCGCAATGGGGTGCAAGAAAAGTGGTGCATCATGACATGATGTGCCCCTTTTCATAAATATGGCCCTAAATATTTTCTCTGGAAGGAAATTCATAGGCTGGCAAGGTTTGACCATCCAAAGATGGTCACTCTGTTTGGTGGTGAATACTTGAAAGGAGCGAGTGGTAAACTCTGGAAGAAAAGGTAAGAGTTGTTTTTCACTAGATGCTCTTTAAAAGCTTGCTCCTGTCGAGGAGGTGATTTTTATTTTGAGGCATGCACTGCAACAATCCGTTCTACTTTAAACTAGGTTAGTTTGCCCATTGATAGCTGCCAATTATTGTTCTATTGTGATTTTATAACATTTACTGTGTTGGATTTATGGTAACTGTTGGATTTTACAGGTTTTATGTTTGACTGTTGTTCCTGTCTATTTCAGTTTTGTGGGTAGGGGTTGTGTGTTATTAGAATATTTTCTTTTCTTTTTATTAATTGGGTATGTGAAATGAGTTGTTGTCAGGCAGAGAATATTGTTCTTTTTTGTTAAACACCTTGAAGCTGATACAGGCATTGTTTTGCTGTTTGCACATAAAAATTACAAACTGTTTTCCCAAAGTTGTAGAGCATACAAAATGTTAACAGTTTATTGAAACTTGCTTTGTGTGATGAAACACTCTTAACAGCAGCCAAAAACTCTTCCTCCACAACTTAAACTCTTCCTTAAACTCAAGTACAAATGCCATTGGTGCAAAACATTATGGGGCAAATTTATACACTGTTTGCACCAGATTGGCGTAATTTTTTTTAACGCAAATTCGGCGCAAACTTAACCCGTTTAGCGCCAAATTTATGGAGCGAGAGTCATTTTTTTTACCGTGGAAACCTACCTTGAGTTAATGACATGCAAGGTAGGTGTTCCAGGGCAAGAAATGACTCAAAGGCATTTGTGCCTTATTTATACTCCCATGCACAAATGACGCACGGGAGGGGGAGGGCCTTAAAAAATTTCTCTAAACCGGTTTAGAGTCATTTTTTAATGCCTGGGTCAGGCGTTAAGGGACCTGTAAGCTCATTTCCATGGTCTCTGACCATGGAAGTAGTCCACAGGTGCCCTTCCCTACCTCCAGGTACACCCC
The DNA here is from genome assembly GCF_031143425.1 of Pleurodeles waltl. Lineage (NCBI taxonomy): Eukaryota > Metazoa > Chordata > Amphibia > Caudata > Salamandridae > Pleurodeles > Pleurodeles waltl. The sequence continues at coordinate 1,618,216,669 of NC_090445.1, read as the reverse complement.
TACCTTGTCAGCAGCACCCTGGCTAAAGGAAAGGGTCGCCTCTATCACGGCAATCCAGTTCTATCTGACAAGGGCAGTAAGAGAATGGCGGAAAGTGGCAAGGTTTAAAAGTAACACTGCTAGAACAAGGGCAGATGATGCACCCAATCTAGAGTAGCTGATCTGCGTCCACATCTAGAGGAGTTACCCTTGGGAAAGTCTGGTAATACTTCAAATAAAGAGAAGGGATCGGAGGATTTTATGGTCCAGTGTACACCCTCCAGTCAAACTGATAATATAATATAATACACTGTTCCAAAACTGGTGAGAAGGAAAAGGGAAGAAGTCCTGATAATCAGGAGCACAAGTCCTCACACACCACATTTGGTGTCATGCTTCATCATAGGACAGCTCCTCGTCAGGCCGGCACTGCAATGCCTGACGGGCACCCCCCGAAGGGGGGCTCTTTGCCGGAGATCTTTTAGTTAATGATGAAGCCGCGGAACCACATGTGGGTCCGAGAAAGAGGAAAGAAAAAAGACAGGAAGAGGATAAAATTGGCTCAAAACCCTCACTAAATAATTTATTTATTGTTCGCTGTTGGGAATTGGTCAAGATTAAAAAAGTAGCAAGGGAGTGAAACAAGAGGTAATGCTCAGACACTCGTACAAAAATCAAGATAAAGGAAGACGGTAATTATCCGAAGTCCCTCAGTATAAGGTCAATATACGGTCGACATGTTTCGCGTCTCTCATGGTCCAAAAGGATCCCTTGACGCTTCTTCAGGACCTAATTATTCATTGGACTTCTCCAATTGAAAACAAAGGAAAATTCATCAGCTCCTGCAACCTAACGCTCACAGTCAAGACGTCATTGGTCACTTACTAGAGATAAACCGGGCTGGCTTCCCTTTCCTATTAGTCACCCATCTCTATTTAGGCGTGCAATGAGACACATTCGGGAACGCAGCCGCGGGGGTAGGTGTCTCATTGCACGCCGGTAACCTCACAAATTCATTGTGAACCGGGCAACAGGCCTGCGTGATCCCATGAAACACTTCCTCTAAATAGAGATGGGTGACTAATAGGAAAGGGAAGCCAGCCCGGTTTATCTCTAGTAAGTGACCAATGACGTCTTGACTGTGAGCGTTAGGTTGCAGGAGCTGATGAATTTTCCTTTGTTTTCAATTGGAGAAGTCCAATGAATAATTAGGTCCTGAAGAAGCGTCAAGGGATCCTTTTGGACCATGAGAGACGCGAAACATGTCGACCGTATATTGACCTTATACTGAGGGACTTCGGATAATTACCGTCTTCCTTTATCTTGATTTTTGTACGAGTGTCTGAGCATTACCTCTTGTTTCACTCCCTTGCTACTTTTTTAATCTTGACCAATTCCCAACAGCGAACAATAAATAAATTATTTAGTGAGGGTTTTGAGCCAATTTTATCCTCTTCCTGTCTTTTTTCTTTCCTCTTTCTCGGACCCACATGTGGTTCCGCGGCTTCATCATTAACTAAAAGATCTCCGGCAAAGAGCCCCCCTTCGGGGGGTGCCCGTCAGGCATTGCAGTGCCGGCCTGACGAGGAGCTGTCCTATGATGAAGCATGACACCAAATGTGGTGTGTGAGGACTTGTGCTCCTGATTATCAGGACTTCTTCCCTTTTCCTTCTCACCAGTTTTGGAACAGTGTATTATATTATATTAAAAGTCTGGTAATAAACTGGCAGAAAATTTCCATCACAAGACAACTACAGTGTCCTGAACATCCTGGCCAACAAGCTCCTAGATTTGTGATACATGGGCACTGACAATGTTCTACAACAGCAGTGGTACATTTTCAGCACCCACATTTTGTGGGTGGAAGTTTTTGCAGCCAAGATGGGTATTAGTTTATTTAACATCACAGCTTTTTCCTTCTTTTGCCTTGTCTATTAGTATTTTCAGATGTGGTTTCGGCACATAGATGTCAGAAAATATTTTGACTAGATTTTTAAGCACAAAAGCGCAGACAGGTAAGTAAGTACATATTTTGTATACCTAAATATATATACAGTGGCGCTGGCCAGCAAGTGTAGTTAAGACCATATTTCCCATAGAAAAAGTGGTTCTTGACATGTTAATATCTTTGGCAATGTTTGACAAATCTTCCTGAAATTTTCACAAAAAAAGTGCGACCGGGATTCTTGTTGTGCACTCAAAGGGGTGATCCGTCAAACTGGGGCAGAGAAAAGGGGGGGGGTGAACAAAAAATGTGTGTTTCCCATATTAATTCTAATAGGAGTTTTGAACATGACTACAGCCTGAACCGATGGACAGATTACACTAAAGATTACACTTTTAGATATTTGGTGTAAATATGTCCAGTAGTTTAAGAGTAATTCAAGGAAAACCACATTTATATATCTAGGGCCGTGGTTCCCCCCCAATGACTTCACTAATGGTAAGAGCTGGTGCAGATATCTTCAGAGCTCTGATTGGCTGCCAACACTTCAGCCAGGAAGTCTTGGCAGCCATCTTGGGACTCAGCTTCAGCTGAGTCCCCAGAAAAGAGAGAGAAAAAAGAAAAGGGGCCAGGGTGGGGACATCCCGACCCCTTAGCACTTAGTTAAAAAACATTGGCGGCAAATTCACAACGACCTCATAAATTCACAGCGAAAATTTTAAAAAAACAAAAAAACAAGTGCATCTTCTGCACTTGTTTTAATATAGGACAAGGGAGGGCCAGTTACCGGGGCATATAACAAAAACATACAACAAAAATAATGAAGCGGGGTGCACATGAGCGCCTCCTAGACTTATTTATTTGTTATTAAACAAATGGCATGCGGGGGGCCACGTGGCCCCCACACCTCAGGGACCACCACCAACCCAGGGCAAGTTGCATTATTTATAGTAGGGGAGGCATGGGGACCCCCCTGTGCCCTGGGACTGCCATCAACCCAGAGCTTTAGTTCAAAAGAATGTGGGGGAGCCACAAGGCCCTGGGGGCCACCACCTCCCTTGGGCAATTGTTTTAAAATAATCTGGGTTCCTGGCCCCACGTAGCTCCGGGGAACGTTACCTCCCCAGGGCTGATGTGAAATAATGAAGGGGGTCCATCACAGACCCCCGGCACTGGGACCACAACCTTCCTGGGGCAAATTCAAATGTTGAAAGGGGACCACACAGCCTCCCTTGAGGTGTGCCTACCCCTGGGACATAGCTGTTTGCTGTGACTTGGTGGGAGCTTTGGAAGGTCCCACCAAGTCACAGCAAACACTCCGGATCCAGCAAGCGAGAGCTGTCTAACAGTTCTCGCTTGCTGGAATAGAGGTTTTTCTGTTTCCCTGCCAACAAACATTTGGGCAGGAAAACAGAGTAAACTATTGCTATCGCAGACAGGGAGCTGCATGTTTAGCAACTCCCTGTCTATGACAGCAATTCTCGCAGGAGGCGTGGAGTGGACTGGGACTGCAGGGGCCTTGAGGCTCCCCCAGCAGTCCAATTGAACACTGGGTGCCCTGAAAGGCACCAGTAGAGATGGCTGGGCCTTGGGGATGGGGTTCCTGGGGCTGAAATGGGCCAGGGGAGGGGGGGGCCGCGTGGCCGCCCTCCTCCATTCACTAAAGGCAGGGCCCCGGGGGATGGGGTCCCTGGGGTCAAGATTGGCCTGGGGATGTTGGTTGAAAAGCCCCCCTCCCTCCAAAAAATGTTACATGTTGAGGCTGGGCCCTGGGGATGTGGTCTTCAGGGCCGAAACTGGCCTGGGTAGGGGTGCTGCGCAGCCCCCTCAAAGAACAAAATATTTTATAAGCCTGGGCTCCAGGAGATGGGGTCCCCGGGCCAAAGTGGGAGGGGAATGGGGGCCCACATGGCTCCCTCCTCCATTAAATGAAGGCTGTGCCCCGGGGGATAGGGTCCTGGGGCTGAGATCGGCCGGGGGAGGGGCATGGCCACTCCGCATTAAATTGTAGTAGGCCTTGGGGTCCATGGAGCTGAAATCGGCCTGGGGAGGGGGGCCAAGTGGCTCCCCTCCCCCACACCAGCCATTCCCTCAATGAGGTAGCACTTACTAACTAACCATTAGAAAATACTTCAGTTGGATAGACATTTTATGCAAAGCTGTGAACTCCTGTAGGATTAACGAGCAGGTGAGATTCCGTTCTGGCCATGATGCTCATTTCACAGAAATTAAACCACAATAGGAAGCACTTACAAATATAAACGTGGCAGGATCCCCAGTTGAAGCTCCACTTCTGGAAGGGACAAATAATCCAAACTTTTGGGCTTGGAGAAGGCAAAGCAAGTGCGTTTAGTCAGCGATTCCATATTGAAAAACAATCTGAAATCCTTTGTGGAGGTGAATGCATCTTTCACCTAATGGAGCACAATCAGACACTCCACTCTAACATCCACATAGGCTCGGTCACACCCACTCTCATACCCAGACAGACACTCTCACAGCCACTCTTACACCCAGTGACACTCTCTCACACCTCACACCTCTTCTCACAAACAGAGAGACAGGCCCTGTGGCCAACTCCCGCTGGCATGGGCAAAGGCCATGAGCAGCAGGGGTTGGGTGGTTAGGGGGTTTGGCCACAGGAACTGGCCACAGGCCGGGTGCAGTGGTTGGATTAACATATAGTAATGAAAATTACTTTATGGTAAAGAAACCATAGGAATTCACTGACAAAACATCAGTTACAGGGACATTGTAGTTAGGAAATAGAATTTTAAAAACCTTAGAAATTCACTCAAAAAACCAAAGGTTACAGGGAGGATACAGTTAGGATCTGAACCTACTGGCACAAAACCAGAGAAAGTCAGCAGTTATAGTGAGATTTATATCAAGTAACTATAACTGACTGCCTAAGGTAACTATAACTCTCGCCCTCACCATGCACTGGTAATTACCCTAGATATTACCGCACTGATGACAACTTTTATAACATCAATAAAAATATTAATGAAACATCAGAAGTCAAATTATTGAAGAAAAAAACTGTGCACACTGGGGGCGCGAGTTATAGTTACCTTGGGCTGCGAGTTATAGTTACCTGAAATAACTAACTATAACTGCTGAATTTCTCTGGTTGCGTGCGAGTAAATTCAGAACCTAACTTAAATGTACATATATATATATATATATATATATATATATATGTATAAGAAGAGGATTAGTGCAGTGCTATCCACGCCGAGGTAGAAAATCACAAAAATAATTGCCATTTATACAGCAAAGTCTTTAAGCAAATCGTGAGTGTCACTGCTGTTGTAGAGTGTTGTATACTGGAACTGATCTCCACCTAAATTTGGGAACTATCCCCAGTTCTTTCTTCTCTTTTGCATAATTTATGCATCACTCTAACTTAGAAAGGGTTTTGTTTTGACTTATGCTGCAGGCTCACTCGTGTCTAGACAAATCTAGAGTGTTGCTGGTGTTTTACAGTGTTCTGTACTGGAACTGATTTCCACCTAATTTGGGGACTACCCCCAGTTCTCTCTTCTTTTTTGTATAAATTATGCATCACTCTAACTCTGAAGGGGTTTGTTTTGACTTATACTGAGGGCTCCCTTGTGTCTGCACAAAGCTAAACCTCTCTGAAGAACTATAATAATAGTGAAACATGTGGCAGGGGTTGTTTTTGCTCATTCCAAGTTGGTTTGAATGGTATTTTACCAATTCAAAGCTGTAATACTGTTTTTGGAGTAGTGAAAGTCTTTTGTCATTTACAGCTCGGCAAGGATAGCACTGTGCCAATCCTATGCTTAAAGACTTTGCTGTTTTGTGGCTCAATGTGGATAGCACTGCGCTAATCCTATGATTAAAATGTTTGCTAGAAAAACAAAAATTTGAGGTGAGCAAATCTAGAGTGATGCTTATGTTGTAGAGAGTTTTACACTAAAACTGCTCTCAACCTAAATTTGGGAACTACCCAGAGTTCTCTCTTCTTTTTTGCATAATTTATGCATCACTCTAACTCTGAAGGGGTTTTGTTTTCACTTATATTGGGTGCTCCCTTGTGTCTGGACAAAGCTAAACCTTTCTGAAGAGCTGTAATGATAGTGAAACACTTGTCAGTCATTGTTTTTGCTCATTCCAGGTTGGCTTAGATGGTATTTTACCATTTCAAACCTGTCATACTGTGCTTGGAGTGGTGAAAGGCTTTCGTCAATTACAGCTCAGCAAGGAGAACACTGTGTTAATTCTATGCTTAAAGACTTTGGGCCTGATTACAACTTTGGAGGAGGTGTTAATCCGTCCCAAATGTGACGGATATACCACCAGCCGTATTACGAGTTCCATAGGATATAATGGACTCATAATACAGCTGGTGGTATATCCGTCACATTTGGGACGGATTAACACCTTCCTCTAAAGTTGTAATCAGGCCCTTTGTCATTTTCTTGCTCAGCGTAGATAGCACTGTTGCCAATCTTATACTTAAAAACTTTGCTAGAAAAACATTTGAGGTGAAGAAAAACTAGAGTGTCACTGGTGTTGTGAGTGTTCAATGCTGGAACTGCTCTCCATCTAAATTTGGGAACTACCCAGAGCTCTCTGCTCTCTCATCTTTTTTGTGTATATATATATATATATATATATATATAGACATATATATATGTATGCATATCCATTTTTTTCCAAGATATTTCAGTCGTTGATATTCTGGTCATGATATTATGTGACCTTGATATTCTCTCCACTTTTTTACACACTACAATTTAGGTTCAGACACTTAGCTGAGAACTTTTCGCCGAACTTGCCATTGAAGGAAAATGTCCCACTATGGTAGCTAGCTACTCTAATTCAGTCCTAGACTCACCAAAAACAATCTTTGAAGTCGTCAAATACGGTGAGCACCATTTCAACTTGGTCACACTTACTTTGTTGGAAAGCCTTGGAGATGCTCTTATCAGAGTGGACATTCTAAATGATCATCTAGATCAAAATATGTATATGGAATGGTATGGCATGATAAATAAGAAAAATCCAAAACAGCATACATTAAAAAACGTTTTAATGTCAAGCAGGAGAATGTAAAGAGAATATCTTCAAACAAAATCTGAAAGAATTTCTGAGATCTAACTGATGGGAGTTAATTACTTGAGAACCTAGAATTCTAGGTCCGTTCAGAGAAGATTTTGACATGCTGTGTCAAATGAGTCACAATCATGATTCATCAAGCCTTGCCATGTAGGCAACAGGCACTTCAATTGTGGTAGGATTTTGGTTTGGCAACATGACATGAACCTACAAATGGGGATTGAATTAGTTGATCAAGTAATGTGCAGTTATTTTCCTTTTGAAATGTTTCTTTACATGGTAATTCACATTTCTAGTGTATTTTCTTTCGGAGCACAGGAGCTATATCATATTTTGTTGTAAAATATTTCTCTTTAAAATATATTTGTAATCATTCAAATATTTTGGGAGAGAGAGGAGCATGTATACTAACGAAGTTTGGATCTGCAGTCTGCAGGCTTTGCAATGCAAAATCATCAAATTGTGCATGTGTTTCTGAAATGCATTATCAACATGAAGAATCATTGCATATTACAAGGTCCATGGAGGGACAAAAATGTGTACCTACATCATTTGACTAATAAATCAATAAAAAATTGTATTTACAGATTGACATCTGTTAGTTACAGAATGGTTCAATGTGAAGTGGGGACGGGATCATGGAAACTACTGAGCACAATCTTCTGTGGCCGACAGATATGCCAGAAGAGACTTTCTCCACAACCCATTGACCCTTGAGTTTTTAGTGACATTGCAAGTTAGACTTTTCATCCTTTAACTTTTTGTCTCTGTTTCCCAGGTTGTTGGTGTGTGCTGGACTCTGATGTTGCTGTTTTTGGTACTCTGGGCACTTTACCACTGCTAACCAGTGCTAAAGTGCAAGTGCTCCTATACAAAATGTGTATGTAATTGGTTCATCCATGATTGGCATATTTGATTTACTAGTAAGTCCCTAGTACAGTGCACTAGAGGTGCCCAGGGCCTGTAAATCAAATGCTACTAGTGGCCTCCAGCACTGGTTGTGCCACCCACATAAGTAGCTCTGTAATCATGTCTGAGACCTGCCACTGCAGTGTCTATGTGTGCAGTTTTAACTGTAAATCGACTTGGTAAGTGTACCCACTTGCCAGGCTTAAACCTTCCCTTTTCTTACACGTAAGGCGCCCCTATGATAGGCCCTAGGTAGCCCCAAGGGCAGGGTGCAGTGTATGGTTAAGGTAGGACATATAGGCCCTCATTACGACTTCGGCTGCCTTGTTAAAAGACCGCCGAAGCCGCGGGAGCCAACATACCGCCAGTGCTGGCGGTATGCTTGGCCTCCTATTATGACATTTCCACTGGGCCAGCGGACGTAAACAGAGTTTCTGTCCGCTGGCCCAGCGGAAAAGTCACATCAACATTGAAGCTGGCTCGTAATCAAGCCGGCGTCAATGTTGATGTGCAGCGGGTGCAGCAGCACAGTCACGCATTTCACTGCCCGTAATTTGGGAAGTGAAATGTGCGATGGGGCTGTGTCTGGGGGACCCTGCATTGTCCATGCCAAGTGCATGGGCAGTGCAGGGGCCCCCAGGGGCACCCGAGTCCTCCTTACTGCCAGCCTTTCCATGGTGGTTGGGGACTCATAATCCCCAGGGCAGAGCTGCTTGCAGCACTGCCGTGGTGGATTATGACCACCTGGCTGAAGCCTGGCAGTATCCTGGTGGGACCGGCAGTGTGACCGTGGTGAATGTGCCACGGTCATAATACGCTGGTGGAACACTGACCGCCGGGGTCATAATGACCCCCATAGTAATGTGTTTTATATGTCTTGACAGTGAAATATTGCTAAATTCGTTTTTCACTGTTACAAGGCCTGTCCCTCTCATAGGTTAACATAGGGGCTACCTTTAAATATGATTAAAGTGTGGATTCCCTTTGGGAGTGGATAGACATGTGGGGTTTGGGGTCTCTGGGCTCACAATTTAAAACTACATCTTTTAGTAAAGTTGATTTTTAGATTGTGTGTTTGAAAATGCCACTTTTAGAAAGTGAGCATTTTCTTGCTTATACCATTTCTATGACTCTGCCTGTTTGTGGATTCCCTGTCTGGGTCAGTTTGACAGTTGGGCTGGTTGCACCTCTCACTAGCCAGTGACACAAAGGGATCTGGGGTGTAGTCTCCATTTCTTGATGAGCCATCTGTGCTAGGAGGGAGGGGAGGAGTGATCACTCACACCTGAAAGGGCTGTGCCTGCTCTCACACACTGCAGTCTCAAAACCCCTGGTGTGTGTCTCGGGCTAGGCTTGGGCAAGGCAGGATTTCACAATCAAGAAAGACTTTGCTTTGAAGTAGGCCTACTTCAAAGGAGAAAATGGGTATAAGAAGGGCACCCAAAACCACAGAATTTAGAACACTTCGGGAAACCAAGAGGAACCTCTTCCTGGAGAAGAGCTGAGGAAGAAAAGCTGCCCTGCCTGTGACTGTGACTGTGCTTTGTGGAGCTATTGTGCAGTTCCTGCCTCTGCCTGTGCTAGAGTACAAAGACTGGACTTTGTGTTGCCTTCCTTCTTGTGAAGAACTCTCCAGAGGCTTGACTTAGAGCTCCTGTTGTTTGAAGTCTCAGGGACAGCAAAGACTTCTCTCTGCCAGCACCTGGAGTCTCTAGAGCGACTCCTACTCTGCCAAGTGGTGCCCATCCAGTTCCTGGGACCCTGAAAGGAGAAGCTGGCAGCCCAAGAGTAAGAAATCCAAGTACAGACCACCGTGCGGAGAAAAGATTGATGCGACTCTGATCTGCGTCTGAAAAATCGACGCGCCTTTGGCTTCATGGCTGAAAATCGATGCTCGCCTGCAACGCGACACAAAGATCAATGCCCAGGGCTGGAGAAACGATGCACAGCATCGCTGACAGATGTTGGTGAGATCGCAGCCTGCGCTGTGTGGCTTTCGGATCATCGTGCAGCTGGGTTTCCGACGCAAACACCGCTGGGTGTGTAAAAACGATGCAAGGCCTGCCCGGACCTGAGAGTGCTGACCGGATCAACGCATTGCTCTCCTGCAGAGAGAAGAAATGACGCACGCCGACCCGACTAAAGGAGGAACGACTCAAGGTCTTGCTCGTGAGTGAAATCGACGCATCGCAAGCCCTTTTTGATGCACACTCGCCAGTACAGGGTTATTTTTGACGCACCCAAGGTACATTTTCAAGCTAACAGCGTTAGCGTGTGTTTAAAATTACATGAAGACTCTTTCTGCATTTTTAGTGATAACTTGACTTGTGTATTATGAATTTTTTTTGTTTTGGTCTTGATTTGTTTAGATAAGTATTTTCTATTTTTCTAAACCTGTGTTGTTTCATCTTGTAGTGTTTTCATTACATCACTGTGTGTGTTGGTACAAATACTTTACACCTAGCACTCTGAAGTTAAGCCTACTGCTCGTGCCAAGCTACCAAGGGGGTAAGCAGGGGTTAGCTGAGGGTAATTCTTCTTTACCCTGACTAGAGTGAGTGTCCTTGCTTGGACAGGAGGTAACCTGACTGCCAACCAAAGACCTAATTTCTAACAATGCAAGAATGACCACATATTTTCCTCTTATGAAGGAACAGGATGACCCTTAAATGACCTTCATGTAATAGCATCTCTTTTTCTATTGAGCAAATGTTGAGCAGCATTAATTCAGCACCTTCCGATGTTGCTTCAGGTGACTCAGACAATGCACCTAACAGATTTCCTCCTCTCTTCTGTATGCCACCAGAAGGTTTATCAACCATATGTCACCTTCACTAGTGGAAGTATTCCTGTGGTTGGTTCTAAGTTGTTATTATGACCACCGTACTTATGAGGGGGAGTCTCAGATCTGCTGTGGCCTCAAGCCACAAATGAATGTGAGTAGTATTTGCATATTTTCTATCTCATCATTTCTGGCACATCAGGTCACTTTCTGCTCTTGCATCTTCACCACATCCCCATTCATAGAGTTTAGGGTTTTGGTTCTCCCTCTTTGCCGCATTTCCCCCCAGTGGTTGCCTTGTTTTTTTCAAACATTGCTGTTTCATTTGCAAACATAGACCCCATTCTTGATCCTGCACAGGAGTACCAGTAGGGTGCTCTCAGAGAAGCAAAACCTATCCACAGGGACTTCCTAAGGCCATGTACTGTTCTCAATTGATACATGTACTCAAGTCCCTGACCTCCAGCACTTCTCCATCACAGGAACATCAGTTTCCCAAATTTCGTGTTGATCCTATCATCTTCCTCCTCTTCTCAAAAAACCCTTCTGACAGATCAAAACCTCCCTTTTAAATTTTAAGCAGCCACCTCCATGTAGGTTTTGTAATCCACAAGGCAGGGTGAATGGTATATAAAACTATGACATAAAGAAATGTAATGTTAACATGTCCTTACAGTGGCTAACCAAAAAAAAAAAAAAAAAACTTTTTTGCTGTGGGAGGTCTATCAGTCCTATGTAGAGAACCAGAATACGGATTACAATTCTAATACTGTATCTTGTAAAAGGGCATAGCTAGAAAACTAATTTAAAAAATGTAATAGTTATTATAAATCCAATTAAATGGAAAAGTCAGAGTTTGAATGCATATTAAGTCAAAAAAGCTTATAGAAAGTTACTTTTCCCTTGCCTGAAGTTCCTAGATGCTAAACTTACATTTGCTCTTCCACTTCTGCTAGTCACTGATTAGCATTGGAATAGGTATGAAAAGAAAGTTGTGAAATGTTTCCCAGTAACAAATAATAGGCCGACTTGAATGTGCAGAGATGAGTCCTTTGAACCTCACCAAACACATTATTTTTGATATTGTAGTGTCAAATCCTTCCTGACTGTCAAAGCCTGCTTGACAGGTCTGCTGTGTCTAAATATAACATTTTGGGGTGCAAATGAAAGGCAGACCACAGGATGCTAACATTATGCTTGGGTATCCACTGTCTGATTGCTGAAGGACCTACTTTGTCCCACCAGACATCTATCTCATACATTACTGGGGGGCACACTTAAAAGGACAGGAACAGGATGCCATAAGACTTGTTGCTAGAAAACTATGTTCTATTTTGTCAGACTTCTGTCTCTGTATTTCTTGGAAGTAAAGGGACTGCTTCACTCTGGATTTTGCTATTAGATGTGGGAGGATACTAGGATTACCATAATACTCCCCCCAAATACTCCCCAGCCCTCAAAGGCCAAGTTTAGTGGGGCTGTAGACTTTTGTCATCTTGAAAATGCCCAAAGTGGGTGGAGCTGGCCCCTGGAATGTATGCCCCATTGGTTAGAGCATGCCCAAGTGTCATTCCCACCCACTAACTCATGCCAGGCATAAATGAGGCATCTCCAGGCACACACTTCAGAACTATCTTATGATTGAAAAACATGGAATGAGGACTGGACCTGAAAAGAGCCCTGGCGGACTGGACCTGCTCTTGTACACAGGACAAGGAAGTGGGCTTCAAGGGTAAAAAAAGGCTGACCTCCTTTTTAACAGGGTCAACACTGATTTTCATATGGCTGGGTCCAAACTGGGGTGGTATGGTGATACAAAGAACAATGGATTAAACCCAGATTTGTGATGGGGTGAGTGTATGAAAAGTTTCAGCACTCCACCCATCATCCTTTTGTGTTGCTAAAGTCACCCTAAGTGGCCAGGGTATGTTCAGATATGGGTCCCTTGTTCACTGTGCTACTGAATTAAAGCTAACCTGTCTGAGACGGGGTGATAACCCCAAACCAGTCCAAGGATGCTTGTTTCTTTTCCAGGGATGGCCTGCCCTGGCAGTTTGGGCTGGACTGTTCCCATGAGGACTGATTTGCATATGGCTGCGTCCAAACTGGGTTGGCATGGTGAGCGAAACAATGATGGATTAAACCCAGCTCTGGGACCAGGGTTGAGTGTTTGAAAAGTTTCAGCACCCCGTCCATCATCCTTTTGTGTTGCTAGATTTTCTTATCTAGTCTTTCCCTCACAGCTGTAAGGTGACCATCATAGCTCTGAAGGCCTTTTGCCAGTGTGCACAGTGGACAGCAAAGAAAGAGCTGCTGATTGAGCCTCAAAAGCAATATCCCATGTTCAATCAATCTTCTAAATTCAAATAAAGTTACATTCTCTAATGCCGGTTTGGATACTCGGATGAGATGACTGCTCCGTACCACAGTTGTCAGAGCATAATTTATTCAGTGGAGTTCTCTGAGAGTCCATCTGCCTATGTTGGCTGCAAGTAATGCACCCTCAGTTGAGAACTTTATGCATCAAAACACAAAGTCACATGCAGTGCAGCACACATATAACTTGCTGGTGTACATTTTCTGACTGATGTTCAATGTATGCACTGTCCTTGATAATGACTCTTTTTAGGGGGCTTTGCAGTCTCTTTATTTTTGGATGTCCTCTCATTATTAATCTATTCTTTGTAGCTCTCATATCCTCTATTTATGAAGAAGACTGCCTCACAATAGAACCCAAAGAGGATTATGAAAAGGTGGTTTCCATCAACCTCTCTGTGTCATGTTATAAGCAAATATGCTAAAATGCAAGGAGTGAAGATATAGGAGGCTGTATGCCTCATGGGAAGGAATATCCAATAGCCATTTAAGGATCGAGTTGGAGGTAGTGTTCAGATATATTTCTTGGCATTGGATAGGGTACTTCTGTCATTTGCATGGATTGTTTTGCTGTGTATTTATTCCAATGTAGTATAGAATAGGAAGATCCCAATCAGTGTAGTGTAGCCATGACTATCTGTCTTCTCCTAATCCATGTCTATCAGTTTCACAGCCTGTCTTCTCTTCCAAGTGAATGTGTTTCTTCGCCAGTCCTACTTCTTTTGTGTCCCTCTCCTTGTCCCTCTTCTCCAATGAGACTTCCCCTTTGCGAGAAATAGATGGACAGGGAAAATGTGATTCTTTTCATATATTATTTTTAAAATTTCTGAGGAGTATTACTGGGACAATAACAAAGGGGGAGCTTGTTCAATGCTGAATGGACAGTTTGAGTGTCAGAATGGCCAGGCCTTTTATAGAGGCATGTTGCTTTCCAATGTTTCTTAAGTCTATCTTGTGTTTCATCAGGTTATTTCTTTGGATTTTTGTTTCATTTTCTCGACATTTTTGCTCTGGGAAATAACAGATTTTTCGGTATCAATCTAAATATAAATATTCTCCATATTAAAGTACCATGATTCCTTAGGTTTCGTAATATTTATAAAATCCCCCAAAGTATGACATTTGTTGATGATGAAAATGGAATTTATAGCATAATAAAATTCACAAATTCGGGAGATTAGTGGTAGGGCTATCAAATGCAGAATGAAAAAGAGTGATATTGGGGAAACATTTGCAGAAGTATGACACGTATCACTCACCCACACTATGGTGGCACATCTCTACTTTTTATAGAAAATATAAGTTTATTTACTTTTATAATGCCAAGTGGCAATGTTATATGCATAATCAAGCCTTAATGTTTCTAGCTATTTGGTGTACTATATAAAATATCACTATGTCTTGGACATTTAAAAAGTACTGGCATAAATAATATTGAGTTTTATGGTAGAGAGTACTTAGTGCTACGCTCATTCCAAACAGTGTTTTGCAATGTTTTAAAACACTAGCACTCAATTCTTACTACGAGTACGGTTCCTGGACCCAATTTCTCACTTTGAGTAGGGTAGTGTTTCTCCATATGCAAAATGACACAATTCCAAACAACATGCAACTTTCACACAAATGAAATAAAATGGTGTAACTTTTAATGGAAAATAATAAACACTATTGGATAGTTTCCCCAAATTACTACTCTACCGCCTCCAGGAGTTTGATCTTCAACCACATCACTAGCAGACAGCCATCAAATGAGCTGCCCCTGTTCCACATTTAAAGGAATCTCCAACAGTAGACATGACCACAGTGAGTCTACTCAAGGTGTTTAATGATATTAGCTTATATTAAATAGGACGCAGTATACGATGCTCAAAAGGGTGTATCCTCAAAGCTTGCCTTCAGTTATAGGCAACAGTAGCTGTTGATCCACATAGGAGCTCTATGATGAGTCACAGATAATGGCAGTTGTTTATAATTCAGGAACACATTGCTCACTTTATCTGTATCCCTGGAGGTGGGATAGGCTACCAGCTACTCCATATAAAAAGTTGATGCTGTTATACGGTTCCCACTCAAAGGTAGGCATTGTATTAGGATGACAGAACTTCAGGATGTGAAGACTGAGTCAGTTTATACTATCAGATACTGTCAACCCAATTTCTATCTATCTCACAGTGCCTCATCTGGATGCCCAACCTTCCCAGGGTAACATATGATTTTGGTAACCTCAAACATAACACTGACTCGCAGGAAGTTGTAGAAACAGACCTTACCCTTTCAATGTTTTACTCATGCATGCCTAGGGTAAACACAAGAAAGATACAAATAAAGGTTTTCAAACATTTTTAAAATAATCATATTCTTGCATGGACAGAATGAGCTTTTGAATAATAGGCAGATGAAACAAAGCATCGTAACCAGCGATAACAACATGGTGAAAAGAATAAGCAGTCCAACCATGGCATTCTTAGATCAGTATCATCCTACATGGCAGGTGTACCCTCTGCCAGATCCAGGAGGATAGCCTCTGACCCCCATACCTAGGAAGCTGTGCCAGGAACCAGGTTGAGAGTAAAGTTGGGAATCCTTCTCTTCAAGATGGAAGATTAGCATCAGAACAACTGCATGTTGAACACAGGATTTTTCCCAGGATAGTCGTGGCTGGAGTGCTCATCTGCTCTCTGTAAGGCAGTGTACCATTTATAGACCCAAAAACACAGTGTTAGAGGCACAGCTCTGATGCAGTGATATATATAGATGCTAAAAGCTGTCTCTGAATGGGCAATGCAAGCACTACAATGGGCCTCATTACAACATTGGCGGGGGGCTACCGCCGCTCGCCAAGCTGTAACCGCCGGGCGGCCGCCAATGCAGCTGCACTCCCGCGGTGCCCATTTGGACATCCCCGCTGGGCAGGTGGGCGGAAACTAAGTTTCTGCCCGCCAGCCCAGCGGGGATGTGGGGCGCAACATGGAAGCCGGCTCCTAATGGAGCCGGCGGTGTTGCGGCCGTGCGACGGGTGCAGTTGCACCTGTCGTGCTTTTCCCTGTCTGCTGTGCAAACAGTGAAAAGCCACATGGGGCCCTGTCAAGGGGCCCCTGCACTGCCCATGCCAGTGTCATGGGCAGTGCAGGGGCCCCCAGGGGCCCCACGACTCCCCGTACCGCCAGCCTTTTCATGGCGGTTCAGACCGGCAGAAAAAGGCTGGCGGTCGGGGACTCGTAATCCCCTGGGCAGTGCTGCTAGCAGCGCTGCCCAGGCGGATTATCACCACCGGGGCAAATCTGGCGGTATACCGCTGGCCCCGGTGGTACGACCGCGGCGCTTCCGCTGCGGTCGAAATAGGCTAGGAAGCACCACCAGCCTGTTGGCGGTGTTTCCGTCATTTTAGCCCTGGCGATCTAGTACCGCCAGGGTCAAAATGACCACCAATATCTTGATCTGTGTTCCTAGGCTTGAACAGAGTGTAAAGATTACATATTGAGAAAGGGTTGCTGAAAACAATCAACATGTACAGAGTCTTCTCAGAATAATATTGTGCAAGCATGAAGTGTGTAAAATGTCATTTCTAGAAGCAATGTCAGCCTAAAATGTGTAAAATGTAACACTAAGCTATGAAATAGAACCAAAGTAGGTCCAAGAAGGCCTCATGGCAATTCCGCATCCAATAAATGATTGTCCCAACATTTTTCTTCTTAGTATGTGGTGTACAATATCTGCGATGTATGTGGAATTTATAGTAGTGCTCTGTAACTGTGAAAACATGCAATGTAAAGAGGCGCAATGGAAGTCATGGTGAGTGCTGAAACAATCACTGTGAGTACCAATGCAAATCTTATGCACATTTTATGAATGTGTCCCAAACTCTTGTATCTTAGAAAACTATACTTACAAATGATTTTAAGCAAAGCAGAAATAAGATATACACTAGAGGCTGTTAGATCATGTTTTAGAATCAAAGATAACAGTGCAATTATAAGACTAATGACTTTTTAGTCTACGTTTGCAAAGTGTTACTCTCTCGAGTTTGTTAGCCGTTTACTATAGATTTTAACTTATATATGTTAAGTACCTTTTAACTATTAACTTTATTTAATATTCATGGTGATTGTGATACACTGTTTTTATAATAATCTTTGGACTAATACAATAAATGTTTAAATTACAATTGTAGCCAGTCTTGGATTCATTTAAGGGTTTTTGTCTTACTTTTGTAAGAAAAGCACACAATTTAGAAAATATTCAATGAATGCAATGGATACACCATTAAGTGAAATGCATAATGAATCCACCACATACATCATATTTTCTAAATATTTTTATCAAATGATATGGTATATCTGCTATAACCTACCCAGTCAATTAATTATTATGAAATATACAAATTCCTGTTGGCAAACTCTTCTTAATTGCGCTGTTCATTCAGGTCCTGGAGGCGGATTATCATCTTTCCAGTTTGGGGTTACGAAAAAAATTGCTAAGATCATTGTTGTAAAAATACATGTATATTGGATTCTTCTCTCCTATTCAGCATGCCCCAACTTGGGAAGCTTTTAAATTCTGCTCCACTCGTCAGTTGATCTTCTGAATTATAACATTGAAAAAAGCCCAAAACCCTTCCATCTGTTGATATTCTCAAAACATATATAACCTTTCTGAGAACTCATACTTCAAGTACAATATTCGAGGAAATATTTACACTGTGTTTGTGCAATTCCGCTGGTTTGTAGTTAAGTGACAATGTGTAGTAACTGAGTGTTGTACAGTACTTAAGTAAAGCTGCATCTTCCTCGTGTTACCTACACTTGTGTCAAAGGATGCCATTGTTTCCATTCTGCCCAAGATATGTCATTTCATGCTTCGTTTTGTCACTAATTACATTTGCATAACCTCATCAGAGATATTTTTCCGGAATGTATACCATTGTTTAACTTTCATTTTACAACTTTGATATGGAAACAGTAATTCTACCATCTCCCATTATTGGTTTATGTTTCTATTAATAACGTTTTAAATGAATAGTATACGAGTAAGTAAGAAAAGCAATACCAATTATGATAGTAGGCGGTTACCTTCACATGAGAGGGTGATAAAACAATTTTAATTAGCCTTGTAAGAGGAAATCCTAATGACTGTTGTTCAATTAACAAAGGGGGCATTGCGCTATAACTGCTAGTGTGGATTTGGCATGCAAACTTGAAATTTTGAAAAGAGGGAAAACATCCCATTGTTTGGGCAGATTAACAATAATCAGAAATCTTGCTGATTTTGCAGTTCTCGGAATACGGAGTAGGAATGGAGGAACAATATTATTTTGAAGCTGCAGCATGGCAGACACATGCACATTCTCATAGTGGCTGCTTCAGTATTCATCATGAAGTGGGTGAAGTCTGGCAACACGGTCGGAAATTCAGTAGCACTAAACCTCCTTCCTGTTGTTGTGGACAATGCCAGTAACTACTTACCTGAGATTGTGATGCCCGACATGAAAATTACATCAGTATACTATCCAGTTCACAGACAAAGAAAAATAGCAGAGAAGTAACAAAAACAAATGTAAGACTATCTCATCTTAATTAAACCCTCCCTGTACATTATTGGGAGTGGGAGCATTGTCACCTCAGACACAATTTGAATAGTTAAAGCCACAAAGTAGAATAGTTAGTTTGATAATGATCTTAATAATTATCCAGGAATGTATTCTTAAATAATGTTTTGAGGCTTTCATGCAATGCTACTGTAAATTATCCAGAACTAATACAGACACCTTAACTAGCAACATCAGCGTTTTCGTTTGATATATTTTATAAACAGCTACCTCCGTGAATTGCTGGGCCAAATCACATCTTACTCACCAGAATGAGATACATTCCAAGCTGTTTTGAAAGGGAAAAGGAGTAAATGAATCATATTCGTGGGCAAATAGTTTGCAGAGCTGGCGCTTTGTAGACAATGTCTTCTTTGGAAAGTGCTAAAGTAGATAACAATAATTGCGTAAAACATGGAGTGGACTGGACAATCACCTTGTTCTGTTCCCTTGCCGCAGACAAAAGCTATAAATTGGTGACTCAGGGATTACTGCCAAATCCACTAGTTGTCGAACAATATATAACTGAACTATCAAATGCTATTGAAACTCAGCAAAATTAGCCTCTCAGTAGTTTATAGTTGACACAGTGATCGCTCGGTTTCTGATAATAGCTCTAAATGCACAGAGGACACATGTCGGGAGATTATGCTGCCAGGAGACAATTACACTAATTCGCTGCCAGTCTTCTCGTGACAGCACACTCCACTTTGTCACGCTGATACATCACTGAATTTCAGTCAAGAGACGGTCGTACATTTTCTTCCAATTTCTGCTGCCTTTTTCTACTCTGGCCTTACTAACGTAGGTGACATTGTTGTCAGTTTTTGTAAGGTTGTACGTCCAAATGTGTAAACTCACTGCCAAATATGGATTGGATCTTTGCCTGAGGATGATTGTGGAGACTAATTTGTGGCCATTGCAGGTTTGAGAGGAAAGGATTGCTCTGCAAGTCGGTCGCGGTTGAAAATGCCTTGGATCAGTGTTATTCAGTTCTAGTGTGAGAAGTAGGAAAAACTACCCGAGTGATTCTTCAGGCACCCTCCCTTATCCATTTTAGAAAGCAACTGGAGATACATCATCACAAGGACTACCTCTTCTGCAGCAGAGTACTTCAGCTGCATCAGCCTCATGATCACCGGGTGAAGAAGCCCCCCTCACAAACAACTAACCTGCATATATTAGCCCTATAACTTCAGTGTCCCACAGTCCTATCACTTCAATGTCCCACAGTCTTCCCCTCCAGTGTTGTGTCACTGTACAGCAGGTTCACACTTTGTACACAAACTTTGGACATGCATTGAAGGGACTACTATTCGATACTGTGCTGGCAACGGGTTGGCCTTGGATGTGTCCCCGTTGCTGTTGGCTCTGCTCGGCTAGAGGTGTATGTGGAACATCTCATTGACTATGACCCTGAGCTTATGACTGCTGCCTCGCATCCATTTGAACTATGCCCATGTTCCATATATTGTATTTTCCAATGTCATCCTGCAAATGGGGCAGGTGTTTATGAAGTGCAACTTTGTAGTGAGGAAACATAACTGCGGGACAAATGTATGGCCTTTGAAAGGCACTATCGTATTCCTGGGCCTGTAATTTGACTCAAAGTGATTTAGTATTGTCTACAAGACTCATAGCTGAAAATACCACCATCCATTTTAGCAGTACGTGAACCAAAGGGGTGGCATGGCTCATTACAGCATCTTTTCATACACATGCTAGGCTTTGTACAGGCATCATGGTCAACAATATTTTATTTATTTAAGGATTTCTTACAGAATAACTGCATTGAGTTGGGACAATTGTGCTTTATAGAAGAAAAAAAATGGTTGATTATAAATCTGAGGCAAAGTTAAATACAAATGTGACTTGAGAAATAATCAAATGGATGCAGAAAATATGAATAGGAGTTGCACAGGATTATTCTGATGCCTAAGCATGCCTGATTTTGTACTGGAGTGATTCAATCTTAAAAGCCTGAGATCAACTGACTCTTAATCCTGCGGCCTCAATGTTCACCACAAACAGTAAGCAGGGATGCCAAAAATGGTGGCCTATTTAGGTGGATAACTACATAGATAGGGTATCAGAGTTTACATTGGATCATGGTTTAAAGAAGCCATTGTACTACTCTCAGTATTGGAAAGATTTTCTCACATTTTGATGTAGAGGAGGCGAATACGGTTGTGAAATCGAGCGCAGCCTTTAGAAACGCATGTAGTTTTTATTTCCCCACAGTGCCCTCTACTAATAGCTATTTACGAAGAATTTCTTTGGATTCTTGACTGATTCATCTACCACAAACTATAATATGTCTCTTTAACTGAAGATCAAGGATTGTGGTAGTAGAAACATATGTGCTGTTGCTGCTTTGAACAAATAGTCTAATTCATGGAAACTTTTTCTTTTCACAAAAGAATAAGGAAGGAGATCATGACGCCAAATTCCTATTATAATATAAAGTGAATTAAAAGATGGTTTTGGTGGGGTATTGCATAACTTATGAACACAGTTTTACTACTGGCTTATTTTTGGCTCATGCAGCATTTGACTAGATGAATATCCAAAGACTTTAAAGGCCATACTCAAACTTCTATAAGAATATAGGCATGTGAGAGCAGAAATGTTGAGGTCTGGGAAATAACAGAATAGTGGCATCCTGCCCAGAGAAAAATATGTATGGAGACTTGAATTCAAAGGTAATCCCTTTAGTTTATTCATGAGTGCTTCAAAAGTTGTGATACAAATTAAGAAGCAGAGACTGAATGGGGAGGGTAACTTAGGCACAGAGCAAAGCTTGGTGTACTTAATGTTGATAGTAGGAGGCAGATAGAAAACACTTGAAGAAGAGGATCACTTTTTTTAATATTACTGCTGTTGCGACCATGATTTGATTTTTCATATGTTTGCCTTGGTGTGTTGCTTTTCATGAACATTTAAAATTACATATTCAGCAGAAATATTTTCACAATATTGTTGGCATTGCAAATTAAATTTTTCCACCATGGACTTCAGGAGAACGCTGCACACATCACTTTAAGCTTGGATTGGACTAGCTTGATATAGTGGGTGTACATTTGTGCTCTCAAGGGCCACACAACTAATCCCAGCATCAGCTAAAGCAAGCTGAGGCAGTGATACAGGACCTGCAGCTCACTGGATGATACCAATGTCAATGCAAAGGTTCTTCTCATGCATGAAGGACTTCTTAGGTTGAATATTTGCTCATATCAGGCTGCCTTTACTTCATCCAAAAATGCAGAGGCTGTGACTCCCACCTGTCCTACACTGGGTTTCTTAACCACTTTCTAGCAGCTTCACCTTTCCTAGGTGCACTATTTAGTTAAGCAAATAGTTTAGTCTGCAGCTTGGGTCTCAGGAAAATTAACACACTAAAAGGATAGCGCATAAACACAACTTTGTTTGGGCTTAGAAGTGAAAAAAGTATATGAAATCTTACAAACTTTATGAAGAGGGAAGTCACAAATTTTGCACACGTTTGTGAATGGGAAAATAATTCCTCCCACTGCTGCTCCTAAACATATGTGAATTTGCTAAAGTACGGTTATTTACACACGACCCATAGTGTTTTTATAAAATAATAAAGAGTGATCTAGGTGCAATGGGAACAGTGACTCAGCTTGGCTGTCGTCCACCCTATCCTCTGCTCTTAGAAACCAGTCCTGCCCCAAGGCATACAAATTCAGGCCAGTCTTCCAAAGAACAAAAACCTGGCCAAACCCACCAGAAGCATTTCCCTGACCAACATCTGAAACTTGCCTGCTTTGCCTGACTGCTTGACTTGCCTTGATTGTCTGCCAGTTCCCTCTGCACAGTTCCAGATATGCTCCCTTGCACGTACCACTGTTAATGGAAGGGTTCATGTCCACTGCAATGCCATTTCGTGATCCATGATTTCATGTCCAGGCATACCCTGGAGTCGGGAAAATCAATCAGGAAACTCTTGTTACTACTCATAGCTGAATTTTTTAGATTTTCTTTAACTGCATGAATTGTGTGTTGTTCGCTGAGCCCTAGTGTTGGATTCTTTCTCCACTTGGAAGAGTCGTTTCTTTTCAGTAGTTTCTATATTCCCTACCAGATTTCTCCCTGACCTCCTAATCTTGTCAAATAATTAGCATCTGAGTAGGGACAAGGCCTCCACTCCCTCTTCCCTCCAAAAAAGCAGCATTCCGAGGCTGGTGACCTCTGGAATTTAAACATTCCTATTGGACATCATCGATCCACATTCTCCAAAGATGAGCTGAAAACCCTTCTAAACCTATTCTGTGTAAAGGGTTCTTGCTCACCTGATGCTTACTGTGTAATGTGGGCTCATCATCAGGTGACAGTGTAAGGAAAGCTGACAGTGGGGCCATGTGATTTGGCAGGTGTGGTTCTGCAGATGAAGACTTGCAAGTTTTTCCATGTTTACAGCCTCACAGGTACGACTACTAAACTCAACTCAAATCAAAATAAGCTTTATTCAGTTTTTGGTCAAACCATAAAAGCAACCACATATGCCAAATCATATAATTAAATTAAAAACAATCAGAATGCTGGTCAAAATGTATAGAATTAAAGCATGCATAAAATGGATTAAGATCAAGCAACGACCACCAAGAGAATTAATGAAGATCCGACAAAAGAAAAAACAGGCACAAAAACATACCTCTTAACAAGGAATATCTGCCACAACACATGCAAAATTACTGGTCAAAGCTATTCTTGAGTCTCACCGCGTCTCTTACAAAGCTAAGAAGATCTCCCGGGAGCAGGTGAAGATACAGAAGGGCTGATGAAGTTGGACAAAGTTCACCCGTTTCACTATCGAAAAAATAAAAGCCTTTCTGGGAACCATGTAAAAAGGACAAAACATCACGAAGTGCAAAGTGTCCTGCGGAGAAAAATTGTCACAGCCGCAGGGGTGTAGAGTATGAGCCCTACACCTGCCCCAGGGAAAAGCTAGCGAATAGTGCAGGGGATTCATTCTGAACCCAGCCAGGAAAAAACAGGCATATGTGCTGGTAACAGTAGAAAGACAGGGTTCCATAGTTAGAGCACTATACTCAATGAAACAGCAGCCCCTGTGACGGCAGGAAATGACAATGCAGGATTTGTTAAATTGATTTATGATCTAGCTACCAATACAACATGCAGAAACCTAGAATATCACCACCCAATTCTTTTTATCATAACTAACTGTTCAACTCATCTATCTACTGTGACATTACTTTTCAGTCCACTATACTCCACATGGGTTGCTCTTGTCCTACCAGGCTCCTACTGTTTTCTCTTTGTGTCTCATCTTTTGCCTTACACTCTTCTCACTTGAAACGTCATCTTCATTGGCTATTTACAGATTGCCTTTCTATGAATATCTTTTTACATTATATCACGTCTCAAATCTGTGTTTCCATTCTTTGATGCCCTCCTGCTACCTTCTTGTCCTCTACAATAGTACTGAAATGCACTTCTGCCTTGAAAGCCCTTTATTGTTCCACTGTCCCTGACGTTCACCTCATATCTGCCTATGTGCCAAATACATACATCTTTATGGTGCTCAAATTTCTTTCCTGTGGTGCAAAATCACACATGCCTTATTTCTACGCTTGCCCCTGTCTGCCAAAAACACATTGGGCCAGATTTAACTGAAAATGACAGTGTGCATCGCTGCGCCAATTTTGGCAGCATCGTGCACCGTCATTTTCAAAGCACAGTGATGCGCCATATTTACTAGAATATGCTGCACCCCTGTGTTTCCTTCTGAGAGGCACTAAATTTGCTGCTGTGTGCCAACGCAGCCACCCTAGGTCCATAGTGCAAGGATGGCTGCGTCGAGGGGTAGATTGTTTTTCTGCAGGAAGGAACACCTTCCTGTACAAAAACAATCTTAAATGGCCATTTGCTCTTTCTATGTGTGCTACACATATGCAGCACACGTAGAAAGAGCAAAAAATGAGGAGAAATTAAAGCGTTTCTCCTCGTTGTGCCACTCTAATGCCACCCCTGGGGTGATGTAGACCTGGGCGCTGCCTCAGGTTTATGAAAACTCGTAAATCTGAGGCAGCGTCAAAATGCATTGGGTGTTGCTGTGGCACGCCCACAGCAACACCCATTGCACGCCCCGTCCATGCAATGTGCTGCATGTGAAGGTGCCGCATTTCCAAGATGGAGCTAAACCACAAAATGTAGCTTAAGGCTGCCTTGTAAATATGGCACAGGGCATTGTGCCACCGGAGCATCACAAAAAGTGACGCTCCGGTGGTGATAGCGCTTTTTTCATTTGGCCCATTGATTTTTATAATGCAAGACCCTGCGGAGTCTACTTCATATATGGCTTTTTTGGTGAACTTTAATAAAGTCCAGCTAATGTTATGCTATGATACTTTTGTTTAGCACAGCATCCACCCCATTGTTGAGGTTAAGGAGCAAAAACCTTGAATGTGCAGATACTCGTCTTTAAGGCCTTCTGAGTATTACAACTGCCAAAATGCTATAGATGTCTAGTTTTAATATTTTTTCAAAGCAGTGTCTGTTTCAATATTTTTTCCAATGCAGTGCCTGCCCTTGCAAGTAATAAAAAAATATTGTAAACGTTCCCTTTCTGATGTTTGTGAAGTATTGTATACATATCAAAATCTTGAAATTTGTAAATATATTTGCCATTAATGGGGATTTTGCCACGGTTTTGCTCTGAAAGATCTATCTGTGATATTTTTCTTGTGATTTTTAAAATAATTAAATCCTTCCCGAAGAGTGTGAACGTTGCAATTTTTATAAAGAATGTATGAGGTTTAGGGAGTAAAAAGATTAGTATCTTTACATATTTCTCGCATAATTTAAAACAAGTCTAAAACTCCTCGCTCTGATCTCCAGAGGGATTCACCAAATTGCGCATCGTAACAGGCATTCCACCTTTGCAAAATATATGATTCAGATCTGAAGGGAACTTGGTCCAGCTGTAGCAGAGTGGACGGACATGAAAGTCTTGAGAACTGTAAAAAAAAAAATAAGAAATCTGAGAACCTATCCTACGTGCTGTCTTAATGTTAGCACCACAAATGGATGATGGACGGAGTGCTGAAACATTGAAAACATTCCCCTCAGTCACAGATCTGGGTTTAATCCATCATTCTTTTGCTCACCATGCCACTCCAGTTTGGACCCAGCCATATGCAAATCAATCTTGACCCTGCTCCAGATGGGAACAGTCCAGCCCTAACTGCCAGGCCAGGTCCTCCCTGGACCGGAAATAAGCAGCCTGGGACCGATGTCGAGGTATGATCCCTCATCACCCAGGCTAGCTTTAATCCAGTGGCAAAGTGAGTAAGGGACCCACGTTTGGACGTACTAAGGCCACTTACGGCGATTTTAGCAACACAAAAGGATGATGGACGGAGTGCTGAAACTTTTCAAACACTCACCCCAAGTCACAGATCGGGTTTTAATCCATCATTCTTTTGTCCACCGTGCCACCCCAGTTTGGACCCAGCCATGTACAATTCAGTTGTGACCCTGCTCCCCATGGGAACAGTCCAGCCTGAACTACCAGGGCATGTCCTTCCTGGATTGGAAACAAGCATCCTGGGACTAGTTACAGGGTATGACTGCTCATTAGCCAGGCTAGCTTGAATCCAGTGGCACAGTGAGCATGGGACCCACGTCTGGGCGTACCTTTGCCACTTAGGGCACACGTAGCAAAACCAAAATGAAATGATGGGCGGATTGTGGAAACTTTGACACTGGAGTGTCTGTGTGTGCAGTTTTAAACTGCCAATTCGACCTGGCAAGTGTACCCACTTGCCAGGCCCAAACCTTCTCTTTTTATACATGTAAGACACTCCTAAGCTAGACCCCAGTTAGCCACTTGGGCAGGGTGCAGTTTATGTGAAAGGTAGGACATGTATTGATGTGTTAAACATGTCCTGACAGTGAAGTGCTGCCAAATTCAGTTTTCACTGTTGCAAGGCCTATCCTTCTCATAGATTAACATGGGGACTGCCTTTAAATATATTTTAAGTGCAGTTTCCCAGTGGGAGCAGATAGACATGAAGTTTGGGGTCTCTGAACTCGGAATTTAAAATACATCTTTTGGAAAAGTTGGTTTTTAGATTGCCAGTTTCAAAATGCCATTTTTAGAAAGTAGGCATTTGCTTGCTTAATATTCTGTGCCTCTGCCTGCTTCTGTATTTCATGTCTGAGAAAAAACGGACAGTTGGGCTGTAGTAAATTCCCTCTAGCATTGACACAAAGGGAGCTGGGGGGTAGCCTGCATATACTAATGAGTGTCCTGGGCTAGAGTAGGGAGGAAGGAGCAGACACTTACATCTGAAAGGGCTGTGCCTGCCCTCACACAATGCAGCCTCCAACCTGCTGGTATGTGTCTGGGGACAGGCTTGGGCAAAGCAGGATCTTGTGAACAACAGAGACTTTCCTTTGAAGTTTGCCTACTTCAAAGGCAGAAAGGGGTAAAAGTAGTGGACCCCCAAACCCCAGATTTTTAGATTACTTCTGGACTCAAGAGGAACCACTGCCAAGGAGAAGAGCTGAAGGGATGGAGGAGTACTGCCCCATAGCCTGTGCTTTGCTGGGTTGCCCTACAGTTGGGGCTTCTGCCTGAAAGAGGACAAAGAGTAGACTTTGTGGTATATTCCTGCTTGTGAAGTGTCTCCAAGGCTTGGACTGAGCTTGGCACCTGTTTTGAAGTCTCGGACCATCAAAGACTTCCTCTGCCAGCACCTGGACTCCCTGCTGAGACTCCTCCCTGCCAAATGGTGCCTACTCCAGTCCCTGGGCCCTTGAAAGGTAAAGCTGGTGGAACCAAGGTGGAAATCCATGCACAGGAACCGTGTAGGGAAACATTTGATGCACCACCTGCAATGTGGCTGTAAAAGCCATTCACCACCTTCACAGCAGCTAGGAAATCAATGCAAAACCTGCATCGCGGCTGCAGTGGCAGGTCTGAGTCATATTTACAGGGCTACTAATGTGGGTGGCACAATCAGTGCTGTAGGCCCACTAGTAGGTTTTGATTTATAGGCACTGGGCACCTCTAGTGCGCTTAACTAGGGACTTACTAGTAAATCAAATATGCCAATCATGCAAAAGCCACTTACACATACAATTTACACAGGGAGCACTTGCACTTTAGCACTGGTCAGCAGTGGTAAAGTGCCCAGAGTACCAAAATCAGCAAAAACAAAGTCCAGCACAGAGTCAAAACATGGGAAGCAGAGGCATAAAAGACAGGGTAAACCAAGCTAAGGATGCCAGGTCTAACAGTGAGCAGAGGAACAATGAATTAAACCCAGATCTGCGGCTGGGGGTGAGTGTTTGAAAAGTTTCAACACTCCGTCCATCATTTTATTTTGGTTATACTGTCTTAATGTTATTCATAGTTCGTTGGATTTTCAAGAAACGAAATATTTTAGATTTGGATAACCTAATCACCATGACAGTAATTTGACTGAAAGCTAGTAAAATGTGTTCCATGGGTTTATAAAGATAGGTGAAGAATAAACATAAGAAATACATTACAAACAGAAGGTAGGGTACTACTGGCCATTCACGTCACATACGAAAATAAAACACAGCCTTTTATGTTTACACACAATAAATGTGCAATAAGGCATTGAAAAAAATATACCGTTAGTTAATCTCTGTCACAAAGTGAAAAAAAGTGATAATAATAAAATCATATCTAACAGGAGCTACTGCATGATAGGTAATCCAAAATCTAAAAACACCATCAAGAGAATTTGAATTTCTGTTTATGGAAAAGGTGGTCATACACCCTATCACAGTGCTTTATCATCAATCGTGCCATGAGTTTAAGAGGAGTAGAGCAAGGACACTAGAATGGGAACATGGTTAACAGTGGTGCAGCAGGTGCGGTGGCACCATGGACCTACTATATACTGAATATTGTTGTATTTTGCCACTTAAAGAGATTTTAGGGAGTCCACTTTGCTTGCTTGTAGCAGGACCCATGGCACTCTTGCTATGCCACTGAACAGTCATCTCGAACTGAGCAAGATTATTGTCCCCAACAGTATGAGGTGCACCCTCAAAGACATAAGCTTGTCCAATAGAAAGACACCTTGTCAATCAAGAGACTGCATCTGTGCAACCAGGGCAAGATGCAGATTCCCAAGCCGCTAGTGTGCCAATATTTGAAAAGACTATGGGTCTGATTTATAACTCGGCGGAGGGATTACTCCATCACAACGGTGATGAATATCCTGCCCGCTGAAATCTAAATCCAATTTTATGTTATGGGATTTAGATTTTGGCAGACAGGATACACGCCACTGTTGTGACGGAGTAACCCGTTCACTGAGTTTTAAATCAGGCCCTATGTGCTCCTCTCTGGATATGAGTGTATGTAACCCATAGAAGAGATGGCTTCCTAAACTTACTTCAAGAATATTAACCCCACACTATGAAATGTACCCATGAGCAGCGCTAGTGTGACCAAGGCATTGGGCAACTTCCCAAACCTAATAAAACCATAGGATTCCAAGACTATGAGGTGCAGGCTGGTGCATGGTACTCCCCCAGACTTTTTTGCCTTCACTTACCTATTTTTGCTTAACTTGTTTTTGTTGGCATTAGGAGTCTCTGCACTTTACCACTGCTAACTAGAGGTAAAGTGATTGTGCTTTGTCTGCCTTAAGTATAGTAAAATTGACATACACCAAATTTACTTATAAGTAAATGATACTACATGTATTGTGGGCCTGAAAATTAAATGGTACTAACCCTGCTAATTAGTGGTCTGCAGCACCCACTGGCTACCTAATAAAGTAGCACTGTAAAGCATGTCTCAAGCCTAATACACCTGCCAATGCAGCCTGTTCTACAGTGCTACATCAAACTGGAAAAATAAACATTGTTTTGCCAGCACTAAGCCTTCCATGTTACTACATATAAGTCATCCTTAAGATGGTCCTAAGGGCTCATAGGGCAGGGTGCATGGTATTTAAACAGTAGGGCATGTGTGTTTTATTTATACATGTGCTGACAGTGAAAAACCTCACAGTAGCAAGGCTGTTTCTCCCACAGACTAACACTGGGTTACCTTATTACACTTAATAAGTGACACTTTCAGCTTGGGATCAAGTAAATAAATACTTATTCCACTCACTTCAATTGAAGATGTAATTGAAAATCCTCTTTAAGTGTAACATTGTATTTTAAGTTACTATTCTGAAAATGCTACTTGTAGAAATTTGGCATTTTTTTTCTTAAACCAAATGTGCCCTCTGCCAGTGTTCAGGATCACATGACTGTGAATAGCTCTCCTGTGTTACCAAGCTCTGGACCTTTGGCTCACATCAGAATGTATTTCTACTGCCTCAAAACTGCACTCCAGGTGAAAATCCAGAGGGCTGGGACTCATTGCAATTGCAAGCAGGCTCCTCATATCAGCACCGATCATTGCTTTGCATGCCAAAGCGAAGGTTCAACAGCAACCTGCTCTCTTCTAGTTCTTTATTTGTAGGTCTGTCTGGAGGAAAGACACAAGGTTTATCACTATATTCCCCCCTTGATGTTTTACCTGGTCATCTTCTTTCTGAGGAAAGGGCCTTCCCAAGGATGGAAAACACTTTTCCAGCATAGCTGGCCTCTCCCTTTAGTCTGGAGAATATACTGATTATGACTGCCAGTCTGCCAGGGTCCAGTGGACCCCAGAGTGCTTTGAAGCCCTCTCTACCCCATAAAAGCAATCAGAGTATGACTGTCCAAGAAAACTACTGCAAGTTGAAGTTAGCTGAGTGTGTACAATGGCCAAAAGCTGATGCAGGTGTCCAGCAAAGAGCTGATTTGCAAGATAACACTCTGTGAGAGTCCTCTGTGGCCTGAGGGAAGCCCTTTGTGCCTGATGCCTTAAAACCTAAGCCTACTTATCCTCCCTTTACTTAGAATGCAACAGCCCAACCCCTAGCACTCCCACTTTTACAGATCTTGGCCCCTACAAACATACACACCGAGGCAAAATCCTGACACCAACTAAAATGGATGTGTGTGACACAAATCATTGAGTCATTTCTGTCTCCTGATGCATAGCAGATGTTCACTTATAGTTTTTAATGAGCTCACCTCACTTACACCCAGCTTCTCACACCAAAACCTTTCCAGATATAGGGGGTCATTCTGACTTTGGCGGGCGGCGGATGCCGCCCGCCAAAGTAACCCCGTCGAAAGACCGCGGGGGTCATTTCGACTTACCGGCTGGGCCGGCGGGCGACCGCCAAAAGGGCGCCCGCCGGCCCAGCGGGAAAGACCCTGCAACAATGAAGCCGGCTCCGAATGGAGCCGGCGGAGTTGCAGGGGTGCGACGGGTGCAGTTGCACCCGTCGCGATTTTCACTGTCTGCAAAGCAGACAGTGAAAATCTTTATGGGGCCCTGTTAGGGGGCCCCTGCACTGCCCATGCCAGTGGCATGGGCAGTGCACGACACCCGTTCCCACCATCCGGTTTCTGGCGGTGTAAACCGCCAGAAACAGGCTGGCGGGAAGGGGGTCGGAATCCCCATGGCGGCGCTGCAAGCAGCGCCGCCATGAAGGATTCTCCGGGCCAGGGGAAATCCGGCGGGAAACCGCCGTATCCCCTTTTCTGACCGCGGCTTTACCGCCGCGGTCAGAATGGCCCTGGAAGCACCGCCAGCCTGTTGGCGATGCTTCCGTGTCCCTCCACCCTGGCTGTCCATGACCGCCAGGGTTGGAATGAGGGCCATAATCTGTTCATATTGCAAGGGTTTATTGATTAATTTTGATTCACAAATTCATAAGTTCAGTTTCCAAATGTCTTCATTTCTATG
The DNA here is from genome assembly GCF_031143425.1 of Pleurodeles waltl. Taxonomy (NCBI): domain Eukaryota; kingdom Metazoa; phylum Chordata; class Amphibia; order Caudata; family Salamandridae; genus Pleurodeles; species Pleurodeles waltl. The sequence goes on along the minus strand of NC_090445.1, from coordinate 1,618,185,176 downwards.
GTATTCTACACTTTCTGGAGTTTCCCAGAATGGGTCCAGACAACTATTTCACTTGTACTATCCCAGCTAGAGCAAGTCAATGGCATTTACCTAGAGCACCTGCCTTTGTCCTTTTTTGGCCTCACTGGGTTCTGTACATTGGAATAAAAAAACTCCAGCATGACAAACACTGCACCAACTCTCAGGCATCCGGTAAATCTCCTTCAAGACACTCTGCTTTGTGCAGACTGCCTAACATTCAAACTCCCACCCCATCCAAATGAGGAAAGTGCCTGATCATCTAATATTCTAGACAGCAATAGAATCTTAGTGTATTTTCTACCCTCACATGGATTTCTAAATGCTATTACGCACAGACCAGAAACACAAGTGCATGCCTCCATCTCACGGATACACAAAAAGCCCAAAGAGGTGTGAGAGGTGTGCATATATTCAATGCACCAGTCTATACTCCATAATCCTCTTTCATACAAAAGCATGAATATGTGCAGCATCATACCACAGGGGCACAATTTGAGCACTTCTCTGGTCCTCAGATAAGTCACCAAGCCCCAGCTACCCACTATTCTAGACTTGTGTTCAAAGGTACCTTTTCATCCTGTGGGCAAGTTATGTCAAAGCAATATACTACTTGAGAGGTAACTAGTGATGGGTGTTAGAAATGGGGTCTCTGGTTGGCAGTCAGTTTGCACTCGGTCCAAGCAGGGACCCTCACTCTAGTCAGGGCAATGGAGATACACACTTAAGATAACCCCTGCTCAACCCCTTGGTAGCTTGACACAAGCAGTCAGACTTATTTCTGAAGCAATATGTAAAGCATTTGTACCAACACACAGTAATACAGTGGAAATACTACAAAATGGACGCCACACCAGTTTAGAAAAATAGATAATATTTATCTAAATCAAACAAGTCCAAAAGGACAAAAAATCCAACACACACAAGTTAAGATATGAATTTTCAAAAGAATAGGAGTCTTACTCCACAGAGAATAATGGAAACGTTGTTGCTACACAAAGTACCTGGTTTGTGTAAAAAGAAAGTTGCACGGGCGAGCGTGCGTCAGAAAAGTCAGTGATCTGTCAATTTCTTACTCGCAAGTGAGGTCGTGCGTCATTCCTTCTCCATCAGGTAGGCGATATGTCATTGTTCTCCCTTGCAAGAGAGTGATGTGTAGATTTCCCGACAGGGCACCTCGGATTCGCACAGATTCACAGTGACTTTGACGCCCAGTGACTATGCTTGTGAAATCTGGTTGCACAGTGTTGAAAAACCGCACTGCGTGGGGTTTGCATCGTTATCAGCAGCCACAAGTGGGTGTGTTGTTGTTTCTCCAGGTGCTATGCGTCAATCTCCCAGCTGCGATGCTGGTGGAGCGTTGATTTCATCCGCTAAGTGGGTGGCGCGTCGTTTATCAGCCGCATTGCAGATGGTGCATTGAAAATTTCCCCACACAGTGTTCTGTACGTGGATTTCAATCCTTGTCCTGCCAACTTCACCTTTCAAGGGCCCAGAGACTCGATAGGGCACCACATCTGTTGAGTAGGGTGTATTTCATGATAGAATAAGTGAGTCCCTGATGATCCCCTAAGGATGTCACGGTGTCCCTCTACCTCAAAGTGCTTTCACAGACCAGGTCTTCAATGTGCTGCAGGGACTATGTTCATGTGGAGAGCTCACTCATACCCCTGAAACCACAGATAGATATCATCCTCCCTCTTATAATCCTTCACTAGGTCTTTAGGAATGTGCACTCTCCACTCAGGCGGCACTGTGGTACTGCTGCCACCATCTCTTCTAGACTGTCTTCTCTGACCTAGTTCCCTCAAACTAAGCTCATGAGCCAGGAGCATTATCTTCTCTTCCATGGCTCACCTCCTCTCCTCCATTTCCCTCTCAATTTTCCTCCTAAACTTCTCTAACTCCAACTGGTGAACCCTCTCTGCCTGTCTGTCCTGCAACTCTTCAGGAGTCAGACCTTTGGATGACACACTGCTATCTTCCATGGAGACCCTCCCCCCAAGCATAACAGGTACATCCACTACCACATTATGAATACTCTGCAGCTTCCCACCCTCTTTCTCCTCCTCTGTGTGTCCCCCAAACTCCCTGGGTGTCACGCAGGCCCTCAGTGCCTTCTGCAGCTTGTCCTTTCTGGTGGAGCTCTTAAAGGGACAGGCAAGTTCCTTACAGAACTGTTTCAGTTGGGCAACTGTGTAACTTTCCAGCTTCCCTAACTTAAAAACAGCTCAAGCTGGTGCATCTCCAGATTGAGCCATGATGGCAAGTTAAAAAGTGCAAAGTTCTAAGGCAGAACAAAAGAGTTCACAATGAGAAGTTCAAAAATCTGAAAAAAAGGAAGCAGATGAAGTCCAACAAAAGAGAAAAAGTAAAAACACAAGTGGTATGTGGTCACGTAATGGTCTGCACTAAAAATAGTAGGGTACACTTAATCACTGTATGTCAAATACCAATTCAAATCCTATCCTCACCACTGATCACCAGTGTTAGAAATGGGGTCTCGGGTTGGCAGTCAGTTTGCACTTGTCCAAGCAGGGACCCTCACTCTAGACAGGGCAAAGGAGATACACACTTAAGATAACCCCTGGTCACCCCCTTGGTATCTTGGCACAAGCAGTCAGGCTTATCTCAAAGCAATGCATAAAGTATTTGTACCAACACACACGGTAATACAGTGGAAACACTACAAAATGGACACCACACCAGTTTAGAAAAAAAGGTAATATTTATCTAAATCAAACAAGACCAAAACGACAAAAAATCCAACATACACAAGTTAAGATATGAATTTTCAAAAGAATATGGCCCTCATTACGACCCTGGCGGTCGGTGATAAAGTGGCGGTAATACCGCCAACAGGCCGGCAATAATAAATATGAAATTATGACCATGGCGGAAACCGCTCAGACAGACAGCCACTTTAACACACCAACCACTAGGGCGAAACCAACAGGCACCACAGCGGTAACCGCCTACAGCCAGGCGGAAGACAATGTTCCGCCCACTGTATTATGAGACACCAATCCGCCACCTTTTCTGGGGTGGTACCCACAACATCAAAAGCCTGGCAGAAACAGATTTCAGAAGTCAAAGGATTCACCTCTGGAGACTCAGGGAAGAACAACGCCGCCATGGAGCCTGAGTTGCATGTGTTCCCCATGATCTTCTACCTTCTGCTCCATTACGAACACCAATGCCGGCAAAGACGACCACGTCGAGTACTGCCGCCTAGCACAGAGGGGAGGGGGGAGGAAAAAGAGAGTGACACACACACACACACGACACACCCACTCCCAACACCATACACATAACCAGATGCAGCAACATTACATAAACAACCCGTACCCCTGAGGAATAATGCAAGGACAAAAGGAATTGATTAAAGTGAGTGGAATAAGATAAAATAGTATAAATACGTGCAGCAAAAAAAAAAAGTATATACATATTTACAAATGCAGGGACACTGCCCAGTCCTCAATGTCTGTGGGCCACAAGGCCACATCACATAGTCCAAGGCCCCACCTTCCTCCTGCAACAACACGGAGAGAACACTGCAGGGGCATCAGGTCAAAAATAGACAGGCACCTCAGGGGGACAGGGAATGGGGGGGCACCTCAGCCGTAAGATGGTACAATGCCACTGGTCCTGGAGGGGGCAACATGCCCTGTGCTCTGTCCTGGGGAGTGCAAGGCCACAGTCTCTCAAGTGGGTGACTTGTCCACTGGCTCTGGAGGGGGCAACATGCCCTGTGCTTGATCCTGGGTAGTTCAAGGCCACAGTCTTTCAAGTGGGTGACTTGCCCACTGCTTGGTCCTGGGGAGTGCAAGGCCACAGTCTTTCAAGTGGGTGATTTGCCAACTGCTTGGTCCTGGGGAGTGCAAGGCCACAATCTTTCAAGTGGGTGATTTGCCCACTGCTTGGTCCAAGGGAGTGGAAGCCCACAGTCTTTCAAGTGGGTGATTTGCCCACTGCTTGGTCCTGGGGAGTGCAAGGCCACAGTCTTTCAAGTGGGTGATTTGCCTACTGCTTGGTCCTGGGGAGTGCAAGGCATCAGTCTCTCAAGTGGGTGACTTCTTCCATTGGTTCTGGAGGAGGCATTGTGCCCAGTAAGCTTCATCCTGTGGAGGATGGGTTGAGTGGATGGCTTGTTCCACTGGTTCTGGAGGGGGCATTGTGGCCTGTGATGCAGATCTTGGGGAGTGCAAGGTCACAGTCTCTCACCTGGGTGTCAGACCCATAGGATTTACTGGGGCCAGGCCGCACAACAGCCCATGGATGCAGGACTACACACAGTCCGCCAGCTGTGATGGCTGCTCAGTGGTGGCAGTGGCGGTGCTACTGGTGGAGCTGGCAGTGGTGGGGGGAGGCTCCAGCCCATCTCTTGTAACCTCGGACGACTGCCCACTGGGGCTGCTGCTGCTGGAGGCAGTGCTGGCAGTGGTGGGGGAGGCTCCAGCCCATCCCTTGCAGCCTCGGACGGCTGCCCACTGGGGCTGCTGCTGCTGGTGGCAGTGCTGGTGGCATTGCTGGCAGTGGTGGGAGGAGGCTCCAGCCCTTCCCCTGCAGCCTCAGACGGCTGAACCACCATGGTTGGTGGTGGGGGCTCCAACCGAGTCCCAGCACCAGGCCTCTTGTCCTTTCTGACTGCTGGTTCAGGCCCCTTGCCCTTCCTTTCAGCAGCCAGGGATTGCTCCTTGTCCTTCCTTTTAGCAGCTTGGGGGTGCCTCCTTGCCCTTCCCTGCAGCAGCTGGGGGTGCCTCCTGCCCTTCCTTGCAGCACTTGGTGCAGGCACCCTTTCAGGGTGCCTGCCTGGTGGCCGGGATCCTCTCCGACCTGGAGTAGCTGTGGACACTACTTTGCCCGTGGACTGGGTGTCTGAGGTGCTTGCCTGGGTTTTCACCGCCCTGGCCTGATGTGAGGGACGGGGGGGTAGGGGTAGGGAAGAGGTCATTGATGGATAGAAAAAGCTTCTTAGGGACATTGGGGCAGGAAGAGGGAGGTGGTTTGGGAGTGGAGGAAGAGGGAGTGGTGGTAGGAGGTGTCTGTCTGCTGTGTTTGGGTGCCGCTGCATGGGCTGGATGCTGTTGTGAGGTGGATAGATGTTGGGTGTCTGAGTGCTTGCATTTGTGTACTTTGGGGTGAGGGGGCACAGACACAGTGGGAGAGGACACAGGGGATGTGTGCATTGAACTGGGGCTGGTGACTGCCAGTGAGGGGCGTGTGCTGTTAGGTGTGCTGGTGATGGGGGTAGTGGAGGAGGATGTGGTGAATGCAGGTGTGAGTGGAGACGAAACTGTGAGGGAGGTGGACGAGAAGGAGGAGGGTGCCACAGTGGAGGCAGTGGATGTTGGTTTGTCTGATTCTGGATGGTGTTTGTGTGAGTGCCTGTGGGATGAAGTGTGGCGCTTGTGTTTGCCATGTCCACTCTTGTGTGTTGTCCTGGGTGCATGTTCGTCTGACTGTGTGCTTGGCATAGGTTGGGGTTGAAGGGAATAGGATTGGGTAGAGGCAGTTGGAGGGGGGAGGCTAGAAACAGGGACAGAAGACAACCACGGTGAGTACTGCCACTGAGCACACAAGGGAGGGGGAGGAAAAAGAGAGTGACACACACACGCAACACCCCCACCCCCAACACCATACACACAAACAGATGCAATAACATCACATATCTACCCCGTACCCCTCAGGAATAATGCAAGGACAAAGGGAATTGATTAAAGTGAGTGCAATGAGATAAAATAGTAGACATTTGTGCTTCAAAATCAAAACAGTATATACATATATACAAATGGAGGGACACTGCTCAGTCCTCAATGTCCGTGGGACACAGGGCCACATCACATAGGCCAAGGCCCCACTTGACTCCTGCAACAACACAAAGAGAACACTGCAGGGGCATCAGGTCGAAAATACACAGGCACCTCAGGGGGACGGGAAATGGGGGGCACCTCAGCCGGAAGATGGTACAACACCACTGGTCCTGGAGGGGACAACATGCCCATCACTCTGTCCTAGGGAGTGCAAGGCCACAGTCTCTCAAGTGGGTGGTTTGCCCACTGCTTGGTCCTGGGGAGTGCAAAGCCACAGTCTCTCAAGTGGGTGGTTTGCCCACTGGTTTTGGATGGGGCCTTGTGCCCAGTGTGCTTCATCCTGGCAAGGAGGGAGTGATTGGATGGCTTCTTCCACTGGTTCTGGAGGGGGCTTTGTGCCCAGTGTGCTTCATCCTGTCAAGTAGGGAGTGAGTGGATGGCTTCTTCCACTGGTTCTGGAGGGGGCCTTGTGCCCAGTGTGCTTCATCTTGGCAAGGAGGGGGTGAGTGGATGGCTTCCAATGGTTCTGGAGGGGGCCTTGTGCCCTGTGATGCAGCCCTTGGGGAGTGCAAGGTCACAGACTCTCTCCTGGGCATCACACCTATAGGATTTGCAGGGTCCAGGACGCACTACAGCCAATGGACACAGGACTACACACTGCCCGCCAGTGGTGATGGCTCCTCAGCAGTGACAATGGAGGTGATGGTGTCGGGGATGCCAGTGGTGGGGGGAGGCTCCAGCCCTTCCCCTGCAGCCTCGGACGGCTGCCCACTGGGGCTGCTGCTGCTGGCAGTGGTTCTGGTGGCAGTGCTGGTGGCGGTGCTAGTGTCGGGGATGCCAGTGGGGGGAGGAGGCTCCAGCCCTTCCCCTGCAGCCTCGGACGACTGAACCACCATGGTTGGTGGTGGGGGCTCAGAATCAGTCCCCGCACCAGGCCTCCTGTCCTTCCTGCCTGCAGGCCCCTTACCCTTCCCTTTCGCAGCTGGCGGTGCCTCCTTGCCCTTCCCCCTGGCAGCTGGTGGTGCCTCCTTGCCCTTCCCCTTGGCAGCTGGTGGTGCCTCCTTGCCCTTCTCCTTGGCCACTGGTGGTGCCTCCTTGCCCTTCCCTTTGGCAGCTGGGCAGGCTCTCTGTCAGTGCTGATGGCTGGTTCCCTGGAGCCTCTCCCACCTGCAGTAGCTGCCGACACTACTGTGGCCGTGGACTGGGTGGCAGAGGTGCTCGTCTGGGTTCTGACCACCCTGGCCCGACATGAAGGACGAGGGAAGGGTAGGGAAGAGGTCAACGGCAGAGAGGAAAAGCTTCTTAGGGACACTTGGGTGGGAAGAGGGTGAAGGTTTGGGAGTGGAAGAAGATGGAGTGGTTGTAGGAGGTGTCTGTCTGCTGTGTTTGGGTGCAGGTGCATGGGATGGATGCTGCTGTGAGGTGAATGGCAGTTGGGTGTCTGAGTGCTTTCATTTGTGTACTTTGGGAGGAGGGGGCACAGACACAGTGGGAGAGTACGAATGGGACGTGTGCATGGATGTGGGGGTGGTGACTGCACATGAGAGGTGTGTAATGATAGGCGTGATGGTGATGGGGTAGTGGATGAGGATGTAGTGCATGCAGGTGTGAGTGGAGATACTACTGGGAGGAGGAGGACACAGTGGAGGCAGTGGATGTTGTTATGTCTGCATCTGGATGGTGTTTGTGTGAGTGCCTGTGGGATGATGTGTGGTGCTTGTGTTTGTCTGAGCCACTCCTGTGTGTTGACTTGGGTGTATGCTGGTCTGAATGTGCGGTTGAGATAGCTTGGGGTTGAGGGGAATGGGACTGAGTAGAGGAAGTTGGAGGGTAGAGGCGAGAGACAGGGACAATGGCTGCCATCAGGGAGGAGGCCAGAGCCTGGAATGATCTCTGTTGGGCCGCCATGCCAGAGTGGATGCCCTCCAGGAATGCATTTGTTTTTTGCAAATGGGCTGCAGCCCGTGGATGGCATTCACTACGGTTGACTGCCCACCATATGGATCGTAGGAGGCCAATAGCCTCCTCACTCACGGCAGCACGGCTAACTGGGGCAGGGCCTGAGGTGCCTGGGGCGAAGGAGATACCCACCCTCCTAGGTGAGCGGGCACAGGAAACGAATTGAGGGGCTGCTGGGAGGGCAGTGCTGGTACGGGGGTGGCAGCTGTACCTGTAATTGGGGTGGGCACAGAGGTATCCGCCACCACCAGGGAGCTTCCATCGGAGGAGGTATCACTGTGAGAACTGTCCCCACCTGTCTCCGCCGTGGTGCTCCCCTCGCCCTTCGTCCCACTGGTACCCTCACCGTCGGTGGATTCGGCCTCCTGGGCCCTGTGGGATGCAGCTCCTTCATCGCTGGTACCTCTGCTCCTCCACCAGATGATGCTAATGCACATAAGGACAGGGTGACAAAACAAAAAGGGGGGAGAGACAAAGGATACACTTGGTCAATGGCAGCAACAACACCACTGTTGGCATACACGACACACACACACAGGGAACAGCACTATGCACTAGGCAATGCACTAACAGTCACAGTGCTAGTCACCAGCCCATGGACAGGAATACCTAACACCAATAGCAGCATACCTGAGACCCACAGACCCCTGCCCAGTAGTGGATGCCTACTAGCTTGGCTGGAGGTATTTTACATCAGAACTCTGTCCAACATGGGACCTACCCTGCAATGTCCGGCCTGGCCTGGGGCACCCACAGGTCCACATGTCCACATACCCCACCCGGTGACCAACCCACCACGCGCAAGTAGTATATTGGGACACTGTACTCACCCCCTGGTAGCTGCTGTTATGCCCTCAAGCGCCCATCTAGCTCTAGTATGCAGTCATCAGGGGGGTCAGGGTTCAACGGGCACCCCTTCCTCATTGGGAGGCCATCCCCAGCTGGGCCTCCGCCGTCTTCCTTGCCTAGCGTCTCAGGTCCTCCCACCGTTTGCGACAGTGGGTGCTCTGCCTGCCGTAGACCCCCAGGGTCCACACGTCCTTGGCGATGTCAAGCCATATACCCTTTTTCTGATGGGTGCTGACCTGCAGAAAAAGAAAGATAGAAAAAGGTATCAGTCATACAGTCCGGCCTGTTACACTCATGGCCCACCATAGCCCTCACATCCCCTTACGCACAGACATTGCCCACCATGCATGCATCACACTGCCCAGAACCCTTCCACCAACCCCCCCTACACGTGGCCCTCACACACAGCACCACATGCATTCATGCCCCTTGCATCGTGCTCACAGTGTACTCACCTGTTGGTCTGGAGGCCCAAACAGCATTCGGCACTGGGGGTAGGACCCCATCCACCAGTCTCTCGAACTCCGCAGCGGTGAAGGCAGGGGCCCTTTCCCAGTGACACGAGACATGGTCAGTTCCAGACACAGGTCACAGCAGCACTTGCAGTGTAGGTCCTCCCCTGTTGAAGGTCAGGTAGTAAATGAGTGAAGAGATAGAAAATGGCGGTCACGTCCGCGGTGATGCGTACCGTCACCGCCGGCATACATCACCATTGGCCACTGTAACCCATAGGGCCCAATGACAACCAATGAGGAGTTGCAAAGCGGTACTAGACCGCCTCCTGCAACGGCGCACAACGTCAGAAGCATCACCTCATTTCCACATGTCCATCCACACAGGACAGGCAGACGCCATTTCAGGGACGGGGGCAGGCCATGGAACCTAACTGCGTCACAGTACAACACGTAAACACCATTTGGGCCTATCCAACAACATACTGTTACAGTCCCAGCATGCAATGCAGTGTAGTGTTTGGAAATGTGGAATACTGACCAGCTGCTCACCGTATTGCCCCCTAGATTACAACCGCTGCGGATGAATAGGAGATGCAGACATCCCCTGTGTACAAACCCCTGGTAGATTTGGCAACGATGGAGGACAGGAACATTATCCTCACCAATAGACTGGACAGGGCCACAACCACAGAGCTGTGTGCCCAATTGGAGCCTGACCTGATATCTGCTATCCGTCAGCCCACTGAGATCCCCCCTCTGCTGTAAGTCCTAGCAGTGCTCCATTTCTTGGCAAGTGGCTCCTTTCAAATGACAGTGGGCTTGGCAGCAGGAATGTCTCAGCCAATGTTCTCAATAGTGCTGACCAGAGTGTTGTCTGCCCTGATTAAACACATGCGCAGCTACATTGTTTTCCCCCAGGTGGAGGATTTAGCCACAGTGAAAGCTGACTTCTATGCAATGGGACATATCCCCAACATTATTAGGGCTATTGATAGTACACATATTGCATTTGTCCCCCCCCCCCCAGGAGAAATGAACAGGTCTTCAGAAATTGAAAGAGCTTTCACTCGATGAATGTGCATATAGTGTGCCTGGCGGACCAGTACATCTCCCATGTCAATGCAAAGTATCCTGGGTCTGTGCATGATGCCTATATACCGAGGAATAGCAGCATCCCATATATGATGGCTCAACTCCAGAGGCACCAGGTGTGGCTAATAGGTGAGCCCATTGTTCCCACCCAGTATATGTTGTTGTATGGGTATGGTGTTGGCCATAAGGGTTAGTGTTTGGCTAACAGGTATCCCTCGATGGTTGCAGGTGACTCTGGTTACCCCAACCTCTCATGGCTGCTGACCCCAGTGAGGAATCCCAGGACAAGGGCAGAGGAATGTAACAATGAGGCATATGGGCGAACAAGAAGAATTAAAACAAGGACATTCGGCCTCCTGAAGTCCAGGTTTCGTTGCCTCCATCTAACAGGTGGATCCCTGTACTACTCACCCAAGAAGGTGTGCCAGATCATTGTGGCATGCTGCATGTTGCATAACCTTGCCTTGAGATGCCAGATGACTTTTCTGCAGGAGGATGAGGTTGGAGATGGGTGTGTGACGGTAGTGGACCCTGTGGACAGTGAAGATAAGGAGGCAGAGGATGAGAATGAGGACAACAGAACAGCTATTATACAACAGTATTTCCAGTAACACATAGGTAAAACACTGTAACTTCACTTTCAATTAACAGTTTTGTATTTGACATTGTACATGGCAGGCAGATTCTCCCAATTCTATGGCCACTTACTGTACCCTTTGGCATCTCTATTTTCAGATATCTGTGCCCCACTCTGGCACCTGGTGTGTTGACTGCAGCCTACTACAGGTCATTCCTATGTATTTATTCCTGTACAGTTGTATTGCAGTGTTTAAAGCTTGTTAAACAAATACTTTGTTCAATCATTTGACAGACTCTATACTTATATTTTTTAAATTGTGTTTATGTAAGTGCTAAGAAGTAGAGGGGGTAGTGGAATGTGCTGGGTTGATGGTGGAGGAAAGTCCAGGATAGAGTCCACTCCATTTGTATCACAGGTGCATTTTCCAAGGGTGCATAGGAAGTGGAGCAATGGCAGTTCAAGGTGGACAGGGTGAGAGAGTGGGACACAAGGGTAACAATCAGGAGAGTCTTATTTCCTAGCGGGGGTCTTGGCAAAGTTCTCTGGCTTCTGCCTGGATCGCAGGGACTGTTTGCGGGGTGGTTCTCCTTCTGCAGGGGGAGGGGTGCTGGTGGCCTGTTGGTCCTGTGGCAGGGTCTCCTGTCCACTAGCGGCAGCTGAGATGGGGGCCTGTTCTTCGGTGTGGCTAGTGTCAGGGGCCCTGTGGTGTGCCACTGCCTCCCTCATGGTGTTGGCCATGTCTGCCAGCACCCCTGCAATGGTGACCAGGGTGATGTGGATGTCCTTCAGGTCCTCCCTGATCCCCAGGTACTGTCCCTCCTGCAGCCGCTGGGTCTCTTGCAACTTGTCCAGTATCTGGCTCATCGTCTCCTGGGAATGGTGGTATGCTTCCAGGATGTTGGTGAGTGCCTCCTGGAGAGTCGGTTCCCTGGGCCAGTCCTCCCCCTGTCGCACAGCAGTCCTCCCAGTTTCCCTGTTGTTCTGTGCCTCTGTCCCCTGAACCGTGTGCCCACTGCCACTGACCCCAGTTCCCTGATCATCCTGTGTTTGTGGGGTGCCTGGGGTCCCTGTAGTGGTGGACACACTACTGATTGACGTGTGCTGGGGACAGAGGTATGGGCCCGCTGGCTGGGTTAGGTACTATGGTGGTGTTTCGTGAGGGGGGGAGGCCCTGTGGTGGTATGGGACTGTGCCTGGGTAACCGACTGTACGGAGATCCCTGACGGGCCAGGTTGGTCATCCAAATCCAGGTGTCCAGAACTGCTGTCATCACTGTGGGCCTCTTCTGGGGAGGGGAGAGTGGATGTTGATGGCACCTCCTCTCCGGTGATGTTGTGTGGGGGACCTGTGGGTATGTAAATGCAGTGTTATTGTTTCTGCGTTTTGACATCTTGTGCATGGGTGTGTTGCCCTGTATGGTTGTAATTGCCCTGTCAGCTTGCCTTGTGTGAGTTGTTATTTGATGGGCTAGGTGATTCTCTCTAATGAGCATGCTTTAGTGATGGGTGTCCGTGCAGGGCTGTGAGTGATGTCCATGCATTAGTGTTGCATGAAGGGCTTTGCAGAGGGATGGGTGAGTTGTGATGGTGGGGTGTATGTGAGTTGGTGGGGTGATGGAGGTGAGGGTAGGGGTAGGGATATGTGATGGCATGCAGGTAGGGGGGTGATAGTAATGGAAATTTGACTTACCGGTGTCCACTCCTCCTGCTACTCCTGCCAGGCCCTCAGGATGCATGATTGCCAAGACTTGCTCCTCCTATGTTGTTAGTTGTGGGGGAGGAGGTGGGGGTCCACCGCCAGTCCTTTGTACTGCTATCTGGTGTCTTGCGACCACGGAACGCACCTTCCTTCATAGGTCGTTCCACCTCTTCCGGATGTCATCCCTTGTTCTTGGGTGCTGTCCCACGGCGTTGACCCTGTCCAAGATTTTCCACCATAGCTCCATCTTCCTAGCAATGGATGTCTGTTGCACCTGTGATCCGAATAGCTGTGGCTCTACCTGGATGATTTCCTCCACAACGACCCTTAGATCCTCCTCTGAGAGCTTGGGGTATCTTTGTGGTGCCATGGGTGTAGTGTGAGTGGTATGGGTGAGGGTGTGTGGGGTGATGTGTTGGGGTGTGTGCTGTAAGGTGCGTGGATGGTGTATGGGTGATGGTGTTCTGTGGCTCTGGTTCTGTGGGTGCTCTTGGTGTCTCTCTCTCTCTCTCTCTGTTGTCAATTTATTTGAGTTGTAAAGGGTTGTGGGTAGTGTGTGTGTGTGTGTTTTATAGTGTTGTGGGTGTTTGGGTGTGGTGTGTGTATGTATGTCCGGTGTGTGTATTTTCAATTGTCCGATGTAGTGTTGTTTTGGTAGGTTGTGTGTATTTTGAGCGCAGCTGTATGTACCGCCAGTGGTTTAACGCGGTTGAATGTCTGCCGCGGTAATTCATGGGTCATAATGCTGTGGGCGTAGTTCTGTTGGCGTATCAGTGTGGGTTTTGCTACTGCCAGTTTATCTCCAACCTTTGGGCTGGCGGACTTGTGTGTGTGGCTGTATAGTGATGGATTGCTATGTGTGGGTCATAATATGGGTAGCGGTAAACCGCGGCAGCGGTATGTTGGCGGCATTCAGCATGGTGGTAAGCGGGAAAACAGTGAGAACTCTGTTAGTGCATAAAAGTACCTGCGTAGCGTAAAAATAAAGCTGCACATGCGTCAAAAAAGGCTGCGATGCATTGATTTCTCACTTGCAAGCAAGACAGTGTGTCTTTCCCCCTCCGGTCAGGTCAGCGTGTGTTGTTTCCTCTCTCCCTCAAGAGAGCGAGGCATCGATCCCGGCTGGGCACGTTGGATCCGGGCAGGCTTTGTGTTGATTTTTCGTGCCTAGCGATGTTGTGTTGAAATCCGGTCGCACGGTGTCAAGAAACTGCACTGCGTGGGGGCTTGCGTCGTTAACAGCAGCTGCTATGGGAGTTGCGCGTCATTCTACCAGCCGCGTTGTGTCGATCTCCCAGCTGTGATGCAGGCGAATTATTAATTTTAAGCTGTGAGGTGGGCGGCTCATTGTTTATCAGCCACGAGGCGGGTGGTGCGTCAAAAGTTTCCCTGCACGGCGGTCTTTGCATGGATTTCTGTCCTTTTCCACCAGCTGCCCCTTTCAGAGGCCCCAGAGACAGGTTAGGGCACCACTTGGCAGGCAGGACTCTCCGCAGAAAGCCCAAGTGCTGGCAGAGAGAAGTCTTTGTTGTCCATGAAACTTCAACAACAGGAGGTAAGCTCAGTTCAAGCCCTTAGATGTTCTTCACCAGTGGGAAGTCACACAAAAGTCCGTCTTTGTCCTCTCTGAGGTAGAAGCACCTACTGTGGGCCAACCCAGCCAAGCACAGTCACAGCAAAGAGGCAGCACTCCAGCTTCTACAGCTCCTCTCCCGGGCAGAGGCTCCTCTTGGTCCAGAAGTAATCTGATTTCCAGGGATTTTGGGTGCTCTTCTTATACCCCTTTCTGCCTTTGAAGTAGGCCTACTTCAAAGAGAAGTCTCTGTTGTTTTCAAGACCCCACCTTGCCCAGGCCAGGCCCCAGACACACACCAGGGGGTTGTACACTGCATTGTGTGTGGGCAGGCACAGCGCTTTCAGTTGTAAGTGATCACTCCTCACCTTCCCCTCAGATGGCCCACCAGGATAAGCAGGCTACACCCTAGCTCCCTTTGTGTCACTCTCTAGAGGAGAACTGCAAACAGTCCAACTGTCAAAGTGAACCAGACAGGGAATACACAAACAGGCTAAGTCACAGAATGATTTAAGCAAGAAAATGCCTACTTTCTAAAAGTAGCATTTTCAAACACACAATCTAAAAACCAACTTCACTATAAGATGTATTTTTAAATTGTGAGTTCAGATCCTAAACTCCATATTTCTATCTGCTCGCAAAGGGAATCTGTGCTTTAATGAAATTTAAAGGCAACCCCCATGTTAACCTATGAGAGGGATAGGCCTTGCAACAGTGAAAAACAAAATTGGCAGTATTTCACTGTCAGGAAATGTAACTCACATAAGTACATGTCCCACCTTTAACATACACTACACCTTGCCAATTGGGCTACCTAGGGCCTACCTTAGGGGTGGGATACAGGTATAAAAAGGGAAGGTTTAGGTCTGGCAAGTGGGTACACTTGCCAAGTCGAATTGGCAGTTTAAACTGTGGCGGGTCTTAGTCATGTTTATAATGCTATTCTATTAATGTGGGTGGCACAACCAGTGCTGCAGGCCCAATAGTAGCAGTTGATTTACAGGCCCTGGGCACCTCTGGTGCACTTTGCTAGGGACTTACTAGTAAATCAAATATGGCAACCATGGAAAGCCAATCAACAATGGAATTTACATAGGCAGCATATGCACTTTAGCACTACTTAGCAGTGGTAAAGTGCCCAGAGTCCTAAAGCCAACAAAAACAGGTCAGATAAAATAGGAGGAAGGAGGAAAACGACGGCAGATGACCCTGTAAAAAGGGCCAAGTCCAACAATCTGACTTTTGACAAATGTGTTTCCTAACAAGAGCTAGAGGCAAGATTATGATTGGTATTACATTATGGTATTAGTAGTAGTAGTATTAGTAGACATAACATTATTGTTAGTGATACACCTTACACCAGAGTAAGAGAAATCTTTATTTGTATTGACGAACACATACCTGCCCATGCCATAGATGATGACTAATTGAAAGCTTACACAACAAATGTTTATTCTAGGCTGGTTCAAGAATATACACAAGCTTTTGATGCAAAGGATTGTTATGTGTGTGTGCACTTAGCTTCATCAGCTACTGAGGATGTGAACTACCATCACATACCTTTGTCATACTCCATTACATGTAGTATTTTGCTTAGCTTAGTGTATAGGCAAGAACACTTTGAATATTATTGTTCCAACCTTGACGTGATTCTTTCAAAAGTACCTTTACAGAAGAGCATGAATTTACATCCACACGCAAAAGAAATGGAAACAGCCTGGCATTATTTTAGATCGTTCCTTCCTTTAGACACTGTTAAGGCATACAAAACTATTTGACGTGCTTAATGAGACCACTACAGAAGACATTTATCATGATGTTAAAGGAAAAAAAATCACAGATTTCTAGCAGCAAGAATAAAAATGAAGATCTTTTGAAAATTCTTTGGAAAAAGGAAGAAGTTGAATACCGAAAGATAATGATTTATACAATAGTGAAATTAGACAGAAGACAAAAGGAAAAATATGTGTTTTTGGAAGAAGAAGCCAACTTAGAAAAAGACCTATAGGAAATAGTAATTGTGAATACACATTTGAGTTATCAGGAGGTTCATGGCAAATTTGACAGGTTGAACAATCAGTTATTCCAGAAGTTTATGTCAGTTGTGTATAATATGCTTATTTCAAATTACATGCTGATTTGGAGGATATTTGCTATTTATCTTTGCTTTTTCCAAAGATGTATAATGTATATAGTACAGATGCCTTGATAATGACACATGCACACAGACACACACGTAGTATTAGTGATGGAACACAGTAGGAGATATTTTTGGTGCAGTTGTACCACAAGTAGGAGTGATTTTAATTGATGAAAAGATTAGAAAGCTTTCAAACAGTAGTGAACAAATTGGCAACTTGTACATCTGGAGCTTTTTTAGTGGTTAACACAGAATATGTAACTGTTAGAGCAATGGTTTTACATCATCAATTAGCATTAGGCATTTTACTTGTAGGGAAAGGTGGAGTCTGCAAGATGATGAAAGGTCAACATTTCTGCGCAATGAGAGTAAGAAAGTTTTAGCATACACAATAGAAATTGTTGATCTGGAACCTGAACTAGAATCATTAGAAACCACTAGCGTTTTAGAAACTTTTGGCAAAGGAGTTTCTCCCATTGGCAATTGGTTTACGGTAGCTCAAAGCAATAATAGAACCCATACTAATTTTTGGTGTTTGCTTCCTGATCTTATTAGGATTTTACAAAGTTATTAAATGTTATCTTGAGAAGAGAAAGAACATAGGGAGAAAACGATAGATAAAAAGATAGTTAGAGTTAAATTATCATATCAATAGATAATATAAAAGACTGAAAGACTCTGAGAGTTTGAAAGGAAAGTGAAAAGGGTCAACTGAGGGTGAGAGTGAACTCTAAAGATTCAACTGTGAAGCATTTGTGATGGTGAGAAACCATCAGGGGGTGTTGATAGAGTGTTTTGTAATATTGAAAACAAATGCAACAGTGTGCAAAATTAACACATAGGCCTTAGACAAAAAATAATGCTTTTAAATTTAAATTCAAATAACTGCAGTCGGCTGCCATGTTTACAAATATTGGGCTTGAATAGATGTGGCATCATTTTTTTGCAAAGCTGACCTAGGCTACGAATGTAAAAATGTGTAATTTCTGACTAGCTGAAATGGTTGGAAAGCAATGACTTAATATAAAAGAAGTAAGTTATGACCTTCCCATAGGCATATTTTTCATAGTGTACAATAATTGTTTCAAAATGTTTTAGCTTCACTCTGAAAATGTTTCTAATCACACAAAAACCTAGCAGAGAATATGAATAAGTAGATTGTGTTTTAGTGAGGTAATGTGGAAGTTTAAAATATGAAACTGCAGTTTTTATAAAGAAAGTGAATGATGAGAACCCTTGTGGATTTATACAAAGTAGTTAATTAAAATCATTTCTTGAATATCACTGTCTGTGGGCTATTGCACTCCTGGGGAGAAGACGATGAAATGTTCCTATTCCTATGAAGACATTGAAAGCTGACTGGAGAAAGAAAAAGAAACAAGTTACAAAAGCTTAAGACTACTATGTCTGTAAAGATGACTGTTCCTAGCGTGTGGGGTGGACTTCCCAGAATCATTCACTTTTCCTGCCCAAATCTATGCAGCTCTAAGACTCTAGTGAGCTTCTTAAACCTCTACAGAAAGTTTTGCTTTGATTGATAGCTGATATTCGACTCTGGAGCTCTATGCTGTAACCTCTCTTTTTGAAGTTCTTTATGCGTTCTGACACCTTTTTCTCCTTCTCCCCAAACCCATCCTCAATCTTAGAATAGGGATTTTTTACTTCATGGAACATGATTAATTAACTTATTCTGATTAGTAAATTGCTAATTTTGATTTATTTGTTAATGATTGATATTGATGATATCACAGTGATAAATAAAAGAAATGTAAACTCATACCAGCTCTCATTATTGACTGAAAACAATATCTGAATTTGTGATGATTATTTAATTGATGTACAGCTCTTGGTTAATCACTTTGAAAAACAAAGGTCCATTGGCCTAAGACGCTGGGATCTCTCCCTGATGAGTTGGTAAGCTTTACCTCATAAACTGATATTTAACTGAGATCCCCACTCCCACAGCGCTAATTGCAAGAGAACATGAATAGTGAGCAGAAGCAGCCACTGTCTGTTGATTTGTTTTTATATATATCCACATATATGTAGCACATAGATATCATACTTAAGTTCCAATTCTCTCCCGCATTATCTGCATCCTACTAAGCTATCTATTCCTCTCCCTGGCCAAACTGCTTGCTCATGTGTTCACCTCTTATTCACAGAATGGTTCCCCTCGTCTACATTACTATTTTAGCACTGCCCCAAGACTTCCCTGCTGATCTTCCTGAAACCTACGCCAGTTGGGCAAACAAACCTCTTCAAACTATGTTAAGTTTAGCTCTGTCTTACACATTAAGTTCATCAAGTTAGGCCAACCTAAACCAAGGTCACAGCTCCCTTCTGCCTGCAATCAGTCCATCTGTTGTCTGTTCACGTGTTTTTGCCCACACTGCATTATGTATAATTTAACTCTGTGGTCTTGAAGTTTGTGTACATGCAGGATTTCTATTTTGTATATGCTTGCCCATGTTTGGACTATGTCCCCTTTTGGGGTTTTGCTGTGACAGCACTTTTTAACATATATAGCTGCCTGACTTAAATGACTCAGGGCAGATGATGCCTGCTTGTAAGACGTAACACTTGGATGTGCACCTGCCTTCCGCCTTGGCCTGCCAATAGACCTTGGTACCTCAACAAACAATTCATCTGTTCCAGAGCCTTGCCTGATGTCTGTGTTTTCTTTGCATCACTCTGAGGAGGGTTGGAAAAGTAGTTTCCCCACTTCCTAACAACCATTTGCACTTGCTCGCACTCACTAAACGTGCACTTAGAGAAGAATCTCCCCCAACCTACTTCAGCATTTAGTGCCATTTTCTTATAGCAAAATGCATGCTCACATTGAAATTGGACACAAGGGTAAATTTTGTACTAAGATATAGAGTTCAATTGACAGAACACAAATAGAGAGCATGAGTGGTCTCTCTCACTTGCTAAATGTGCTCTCATGGTAGGATTTTTTTCACGAAATTACATGTAATTATGCCAGTCAGAGTAATTGCATTATTATTGGTAATTCCACACCGGTCGGTAAAACAAAATTACCAATTAGTGTGGGGTAATTGAAGTTCCACCCATGCCTACAATTAACCCTGTAACAACTCAAAATCAGATATAATATTCATTGTGGTGAGACCCAGTTACTCTAACCAAATGGCTTCATTAAATCATTCAAAATCAATTTTTCACATTAAATATTGTATGGCCACTGAACAATCATTGCATGACAGAGTCATAAATAACAGCAGTTTTTTTTAGCTGGTTCCGTCCGACCCAGGTACAGATGATTATTGGGCCCAACTAGTGGGTCACATTATTTAAAAATGAAGAAAATGCAGGAAGACGGGCGAAGTTGAGAATGCTCTAACCGGGGCATGGAGCAAGCATCATAGGAGAGAGGCCCTGACACCTTAACTAACAGGACACAACACAGTATTGTTACAGTACACTAATGCAAGTGGGGAAGGATTGCACGAAGGGCAGGCTCCCAATCCCACACAACCCTGTTTGAGAGGGCGGTAGTCTCTCACTTAAGGAGAAGTGCACTTTGAGTGTCCCTCAACCTCAGAAAACCACTCTAGGGTTTAGTCCTTTTTAATATTCTGCGTTTCAGTCAACCTGCATGATTGTCTAGCCGGCTGAACATGCGGAAAGTAACAACACCAAAGTTTTTGTTTCATGAATTGAGGCTATTAAAGCCTTAATGACACAGAAGGAAATTATCCTATGGCTTCCGAAAAGGATGGGGAAACCACATATTTATAATTGGTTAAATAAATTAAGTAAACATGCTTAACCTGAAAGCGTGTGTTACACTACCTTAAACAGAGAAGATGAATTTAACCACATCTGGAAAAAATTCAATCTCAGTGTTCTTAGGTCTTTAGATTTGTGTGTTTTGCTCAGTCCTTGCTTTGAGCAATTGGTATGATTAACATGTTATTTTATTTGTCACGGTATCCTGGTGATCCTTTAATTAAAAGACTTAACGTGGAAACCCAAGAGTGAATTAAAGCAAAATATTTTAAACTGATTATTCCTAATCACTTCCATATTATCATCCTAATCCCATTGCTGCCTACTTTACTGTAGAATGATTTTAAAAGAAGAAACTTATATTGTTGATGCTACTGCAGTTATGTTTATTGTTAATTGGACATGGGACCAGTCAGGCCCATTTGCTAAACCATGGGTAGCAGTGGCTTTAAGCAGTCAAAGGAACAAGTGTAAATCATTTATAAGTACCAAGACAACAGAATAAGAAAGTCAAGCAACATGAACAAATCTGACACCAATTCATACAAATAAATACAATTTTAATTAATTTTAGACACCAAAATGAACAGGGGATTCAGGGGATATAGATTTCCAAGTAAAATGTAAATCTCAGCTTTTGGCTCCAAAACTTGACCAAAAATGGGTAACAGCAAAGTTTGGAAACTTCGGAAAACTTTTAAAGACTTGCTTTTGATTACACTGGATGACCAACACTGAACAGGAGGAAGGTCAGGGGGCAAGTGAAGAGCCGTAGGGCAGTTACCTTGGCACCAAAACAGTCTCCAGTCCAGTTACAGGGTCTATGGGCGAACAATCATAGGCTTTATTGGGGTGGTCCTGGTGTAAATGCTGAAGGTGCTGTAAGATTCTGAGCATTCTTTGAGGTTGATGGGGATCTTCCAGAGACTTCTCCTCACTCGACAGTTCAGATGGGTAACCCTGGGCACAGGGGTCAATGTCATGAAAGTCCGGTCACAGAGAAACCTGTGGCTCCCTTTGCTAAAGGCATCTGTCCATCTTGTCTTGAAGACCAAACCAGACTTTGACAACTCTCATGGGTCCGGCAGACGTGTGTGCAACTTTTGAGCAATGGGACTTGATCATTCGAGCTGCAGATTGGCGATCAAGTTATTTTGGCTACTAACTAGCCAGAACGGGCTACTTCAGCTATTGTGACTCTGATGCTGTAACAGGAAGTCAGCCTTCTGACTCTTGCAGTTCACCTTCTCTGTCTGAGGGTCTTAAGTGACTTAGCCATAATCCAGGCACCAGAGGCAGAGCCTTCTCATTGGTAGCTCAAGGATCAGCAGGTGCAGTCCAACAGTTGGTGCAGCCTCTCTTGTCAGGTCTGGGGAACAGCAGAGCAGTCCTTCTTCTGTCCTTTTTCCAGTTCAGGTGTGACATGGGTGGCATATGTATGCACAGGAAATGCCCTTGGGCAAGGTGGTGGTCACTATCCAATAGGCTAGTATGAACTTTCCTGCCTTATGACAACTTCCTGCGAAGTGTGGCATCTAGCTATCACACAGAGTACTATTCTGTGCACACCCAAGATGGCAGAACTCCTCTCTTGGCTTGTCGAGCTTGGTAACCTACCTTAGATGTGTGGCTATGTGACAGCCACACACCCAGAGAAAAAACAGTTTGGTAACTAATCTCCCCTCCCTGTCTCTGATGCCAACCCATCTACCTCAGCAAAAGAGCAGCCTCTTCAGTGGGTGTCAACTATTTGCACTTCAAAGGCAACTTCCCCGTAGAATCTCACCTTTTGGGCTCACACTTTGTGTGGCTTCCTGCCAAGGAGAGGTGGCACCTTTTCCAATGGCAGGCCTCTATTGTTCTTAATATTCTAGGAGTCTTTCACACCTCTCCTAAGGAGGGCAGAACGCTGTCTTGTTGCCATGCCCACCATCTGCTAGTGGCTACTGGTAAACATGGGCAACACAGTGGCAACTTTCTAAATGTTGCCCTCACTTAAAAGTTACATTCAATTTGAGTTGGGTATCAAGTCAGGTTTAATGTGACAATTCATTTGATACATTGAAGTACCAACTTTAGTAGTCCATTTCAGACGTTAGAATAGCTGAGTTGTCAGCATGTAACCCCGTACTCACCAACGGGGCTACTAACCTTTCCACAGTAAAAAGGACAATTTGGGATTTTTACTGTTAGGACACATAAAAATACATGCACTGTTTCTTAATATACAGCACCCTGCCTTAGACCTCACTAGGTCTGCTGTACGGGTGACTATGGTATATTTAAAAAGAAAGTTTGGCCTTTGCCTTTAGCATCAATTCCAAAGTTGAGTTAGCTGCTATGCCATTCTGAAGTGGTAGGTTGGTTGACATGTTTCATTGTTGTTACATCCAGGGTGGCCCAATAGGTGCTACAGCCTTGGTGGAACGTTATAACTTACTGGTCCTGGGTAACACTGATACCATATAGAAGGGACTTATAAGTATCCAACGTTATAATTGGGTGCAAGCTAATCCAACATATACTTTGTAGAGTCAGAACACTGGCTCTGAGGTCTTGTTAGCAGGCCTCAGTGCACTTTCAGAGTTGAAAAACCAGTAGCATCAGTGAAAAACCATGCAGGTAATTATGAAAAATGGTTATTCTCTCTCATGGAGCTTCTTGTGTCTTCTCTCAATCCAGTTTAATAATTTCATCATGTCATTTGCTGTCCTTGTAGTATCCAACAGTGGACAGAATTATCTTGCCTTATTTGCCAGATCTCATTCCAACTCAGACTGCCTCTACTGGCCCCATCTAAACCTATTTATACTCCCATAGACACCCATGGAGGGATACTCCTTGTGTTATTGCTCCTGAACACACAATGATACATAATTTAAAAACACAAACTAAAGCTAACCAAACCACAAATATGTGTGATATTAAATAACAGGCCAAAACTGAAATTCTGTCTACAGGGTATGTTTTTGTAAATGTGACTGATGTGGTAAAAAATCAATTAGGGCTTAATCTGCTAAACGTTTTTTAGAAAGTAATAGTGCCTTTTTGAGTTTGCTTGAAAAAATGTGTTTGCCGGGGTATTTATGGGGTATTTTAATATTGACAACACAAAAGGATGATGGACGGAGTGTTGAAACTTTTCAAACACTCACCACCAGTCACAGATCAGGGTTTAATCCATTGTTCTTTTGCTCACCATGCCACCCCAGTTTGGACCCAACCATATGCAAATCAGTCTTGACCCTGTTCCCCATGGGAACAGTCGAGCCCGAACTGCCAGGCCAGGTCCTCCCTGGACTGTAAACAAGCATCATGTAACTGGTTTCAGGGTATCACCCTTTATCAGCCGGACTAGCTTGAATCCAGTGGCACATTTCTTTAATTAATTATTAATATATTTTCTAGTATATTGATACTATGACTGACTTGATATATCTTTGTCTCCAGCATCCCAAAGTGAGCTGGGTAGTAAGTGCCCTCTCCTGATCAAGAAAGATGCAGATACACACTCCAATGCAAATGAATTCAATGTGCAGCCAGAAAATATATATATATATATATATATATATATATATATATATATGTCACAAATGACAAAAAAATGACAAAAGCCTGGTGCGGATGGGACTGTGCTAATCCTAGGCTTAAAAACTTTGCTAGAAAAACATACATTTGAGGTGGTCGCTGGTGTTGTTGCAGAGTGCTTTATACTCTCCACCTCAACTTGTGAACTACCCAGAGCTCTCTCTTCTCTTTTGTATTATTTATGCATCACTCTAACCCTGAAAGAGTTTTGTTTTGACTCATACTGGGTGCTAGCTTGTTTCTGGACAAAGTTAAACCTCTCTGAAGAGGTATAATGACAGCGAAACGCATGTCAGGGATTGCTTTTGCTCACTCCAGGTTGGTTTGGATGGTATTTTACCAATTCAAAGCTGTTATATTATGTCTGGAATGATGAAAGGCTTTTGTTATTTGCAGCACGGCAATGATGGTGCTGTGCTATTTCTATGCTTAAAGACATTGCTGTATAAATAGCAAAAAAATGTATTTTCAAGCTCAGTGTGGATGACTCTGTGCTAATCCTATTCTTAAAAACTTTGCCAGATATACAGACATTTGAGATGAGCAAATCTATAGAGTTGCTGGTTTTGTAGGGTGCTCTATAGTGGTGCCGCTCTCCACCTAAATTTGTGAACTACCAAAAATTCTCTCTTCTCTTTTGCATACTTTATGCATCACTCTAACCCTGAAAGGGTTTTGTTTTGACTTATACTGGATGCTCCCTTGTGTCTGGAGAAAGCTAAACCTCTCTGAAGAGCTGTAATGATAGCAATAGACATGCCAGGAGTTGCTTTTGCTCATTCCAGGTTGGCTTGGAGGGTATTTTGCCAATTCAAATCTGTAATACTGTGCCTGGAGTGATGAGAGGCTTTTGTCATTTACATCTCAGCAAAAATGGCACTGTGATAATCTTATGCTTAAAGACTTTGGGCTTGTTTAGGAATCCCGTCTGCCGAACGTCCAAAGGGACGTTGCTGCCATACTGGCTACCTTCCCGCCAGACCCATTACGTCTTTCCCTCTGGGCTGCTTGGTTTCCGTCCATCAGCCCAGCGGGAAAGTGGCAGCAGCATTGTCGTCTGCTTGTAATCGAGCCGGCAGCAAACCTGCAGCTCCATGGGCCACCAATACCCTTGCAATGCGAGGGTGCTGGGCAGGGGGACGCCTGCACTGCCCATGCCAAGTTCAAGGAAAGTGCAACCCCCCCCCCCCGGGGCCCGCTGAACTTGTTCTCCGTCAGCCTTTTCATGGCAGTGATACTGCCATGAAAATGCTGGCGATGAACCAGGTCGTAATCAGCAGGGCAGTGCAACCCTGGCTGATTCTGACCTCCGCCACCATCACCGTCATCGATCCCAGCTGAGACAGGGGTGTCATAATGTGGTGGAGGAACCGCCACAGCAGCGGCTATCCTGACCACCACTGCGAGGTTGCCGGTGTCAAGATCGCCAGCCTCGTAATGATGCCCTTTGTCATTTTCGAGGTCAGAGTGGATGGTGCTGTGCTAATCTTGTGCCTAAAACTTTGCTAGAAAAACAGACTTTTGAGATGAGCAAATCTAGAGTGTTGCTGATGTTGTAGGGTGCTTTATACTGAAGCTACTCTCCACCTGAACTTAGGAACTACCCAGAGCTCTCTCTTTTCTTTTGCATAATTTATGTGTCGCTCTAAGCATGAAATGATTTTGTTTTGATGTACAGTATATACTGGGTGTTTACTTGTGTCTGGACATAGCTAAACCTCTCTGAAGAGCTATAATGATAGCAAAACACATGTCAGGGGTTGCTTTTGTTCATTCCAGGTTGCCTTGATGGTATTTTACCAATTCAAAGCTGTAATATGTGGGTGAAAAGCTTCTGTCATTTACAATTATGCAAGGATGGCAGTGTGCTAACCCTACGCTTAAAGACAATGCTGTATCAATGACAAAAGACTTTGTAATTTTCTAGCTCAGCGTAGATGGTACTCGGTAATCCTATGCTTGAAAACAGGCATTTGAGGTTAGCAAATCAAGGACCTCATTTATTAGGCCTTAGCGGTATGCTGCACCAGCAGAGCAAAATTTTGTTTTATGAACCGGTGGTACAGTTTTCCATGGGTGTTGCTTGCGGTGTTCCAATGGAACACCCATGGAAATGGAAGGAATCTGACTCATCCCCAGATTTACAAGTTTGGGAATGGGTCAGATTCCTACGCCACCTCAGGGGTGGCATAAGAATGATGCAACAGGGAGAAATATCTTCATTTCTCCCTGTTTTTCCACTTTCTATGTGTGCAGCATTCTGCACAAAAACAACCATCCCTGCAATGCAGGCATCCTTGCTCCATGGTACAAGGGTGCCTGCGTTGGTACTAGGCAGCAATTTGTGCACAGCGCAGGGGGAGTGGACAGATATGTAGCATATCTTGAAGAAACGGTGCATTTCTGCCCTTTTCCAGTAGCACAAGGTGACGTAGCAAGGGCCTTGTAAACCAGGGTAGTGTTGTAGGGTGCCCCCTACTGGAGCTGCTCTATTCATGCCCTAAGGTAACTATAACACGCACCCCCACCATGCACAGTTATATGATCAATACATTTACTGAAGATGTTACAGTGACATTATCAAAATGATGTTAGGGAGCGAGTTATAGTTACCTTAGGGCACGAGTTGCAGTTGTTCTAACAGGTGAATTTCTATGGTTCTGTATATTTAAAATGTGACCCCTCTGTAACCTTTGGTTATTTTCAGTGAATATACATACATATATATATATATATATATTGTTAGAAATGGGGTATTTGGTTGGCAGTCAGGTTACCCGTAGCTTGGCACAAGCAGGCAGGCTTAACTTCAGAGTCTAGGTGTAAAGTATTTGTACCAATACACACAGTAACTCAGTGAAAACAATACAAAATGACACGACATAGGCTTAGACAAATAGGTAATATTTATCTAAACAAAACAAGACCAAAACTACAAAAATCCACCATACACAAGTCAAGCTATGAATTAAAAAGCAAAAAGAGTCTTAAATCCTTAGAAAACAGTGCTAACACTGTTAGCGTGAAAAAGAACATGGGTTGCGTCAAAATAACACCGCACGGGGGAGTGTGCATCAGAAAAGGCCAGCGATGCGTCGATTTCTCACTCGCAATCAAGACCGTGCGTCGTTCCTCCTCTAGTCGGGTCTTCGTGTGTCGTTTTGACTCTCAGCAGGAGAGCGATGCTTCGATCCGCACCTCAGGTCCGGGCAGGCTTTGCTTTGTTTTTCCACGCACAGCGAGGTTCAAAAATCCCATTGCACGGTATCAGAAAACCGCGCTATGTGGGGTTGTGACATTAACAGCCTCCGTCAGCGGGTGTTGCACGTTGTTTCTCCAGCCGCGTGCGTCGATCTTCCAGCCGCGATGCAGGTGGAGCGTTAAAATCAGCCACGAGGCCGGCGGTGGGTCGTTTCTCAGCCGTGTCTCGGAAGGTGCGTCGAAAATGTCCCCACTTGGCAGAGCAGGAATTTCAGCAGAGAGTCCAGGTGCTGGCAGGGGAAGTCTTTGATGGCCCTGAGACTTTAACAACAGGAGGCAAGCTCAGGACAAGCCCATGGAGAGTTCTTTACAAGCAGGAATGCACAACAAAGCCCAGTCTTTGGCCCCTTTCACAAGTAGAAGCAGCAACTACAGGACAGCTCCACAAAGCACAGTCACAGGCAGGGCAGCACTTCTCCTCAGCTCTTCAGCTCTTCTCCTTGGCAGAGGTTCTTCTTGATTTCCAGAAGTGATCTAATTTTTCAGGGGGTTGGGTGCTCTTCTTATACCCATTTTGTCCTTTGAAGTAGGCCTACTTCAAAGGAAAGTCTCTCTTGTTTGTGAGATCCTGCCTTGCCCATGCCAGGGCCCAGGCACACCATGGGGTTGCAGACAGCATTGTGTGAGGGCAGGCACAGCCCTTTCAGGTGTAAGTGACCACTCCTCCCCTCCCTCCTATGACAGATGGCTCATCAGGATATGCAGGTGACACCCCAGCTCCCTTTGTGTCACTGTCTAGAGAGAGGTGCAAACAGTCCAACTACAAAACTAACCCAGACAGGGAATCTACAAACAGGCAGTCTCACAGAATGGTTGAAGCAAGAAAATGCCTACTTTCTACGAGTGCCATTTTCAAACACACAATCTCAAAACCAACTTTACTAAAAGATGTATTTTTAAATTGTGAGTTCAGAGACCCCAAACTCCACATGTCCATCTGCTCATTAAAGGGAATCTACACTTTAATCATATTTAAAGGTAGTCCCCGTGTTAACCTATGAGAGAGATAGGCCTTGCAACAGTGAAAAACGAACTTGGCAGTATTTCACTGTCAGAACATATAAAACACATTAGTATATGTCCTACCTTAAACATACACTGCACCCTGCCCATGGGGCTAACTAGGGCCTACCTTAGGGCTGTCTTACATGTAAGAAAAGGGAAGGTTTAGGCCTGGCAAGGGGGTACACTTGCCAAGTCGAATTGGCAGTTTAAAAAACTGCACACAGACAAAACTGCAGTGGCAGGTGAGAGCCATGTTCACAGGGCTACTAATGTGGGTGGCACAACCAGTGCTGCAGGCCCACTAGTAGCATTTGATTGACAGGCCCTGGGTGCCTCTAGTGCACTGTACTAGGGACTTACCAGTAAGTCAAATATGCCAATCATGGTAATCCAATTACAAATACATTTTAGATAGGAGCTCTTGCACCTTAGCACTGGATGGCAATGGTAAAGTGCCCAGAGTAACAAAAACAGGAAAAACAGAGTCCAGCAACAACCTGGAAAACAGAGGCAAAAGGTTAGGGGAGATCACGACAAGGATGCCAAGTCTAACATATATATATACATATTACCAAGGACAGTCGCCACTAGGTATAGTTAGGACCATGTTTGAATAGAAAAAAACATTTCTTGACTTGCCTATATCTTTACTACCATATGACAAATCTTCACACAATTTTCAAAAAATAGTGTGCTGTGATTCTTGGTGCACATGCAAAGTTTCGGGGAGATCCATCAAACGGAGGGCAAGAAAAAGGGCGTTTTCCATGTTAATTGCAATCTTAATTCCCATAGGACCTTTGAACACGACTACAGCCTGAACCACTGGACGGAATTACACCAAATTTGGCAGAAAGCTAGCTTTCAGTACGCAGATTATGCTTTTGCTTATTTGGTAGTCAGTCTGTTCAGTAGTTTTGTAGATATTAAAGAGAAAATAGATTTAGGTCAGCGGATCCTTTGTGACGATTTCTAAAAAAGTAACAAGCTGATGCTGATTGGCTGCCAACACTTCAAACCAGGATGTATTGGCAGCCATCTTTGGACTTGCCTTCAGCCGAGTCCCACAAAAAAGTTAAAACAAAAAGACAAAGGGCCAGGGTATAGTACCCCGGACCTCTTAGCTCTGGTGTGCAGAGCAAAAAACATATATTTTTGTATAATGTAGGGAATTTCTTTTCAAAAAGTGAGGGCTCCTGCACTTATTTTTTACAAGCCCTCGGGTAGGCCAGGTCCCCGAGGAATTTACATTTTCGATGGGGGGGGGGAGCAGCCTGGCCCTTCCACAGCCCAGGGGCCTGCCACTTCCCTGTAACAGTGGGGGGCACCCAGGTCACAAGGCCACTCCCTGGTGATAGTGTCCCCAGGACTGAAATCAGGGGAGGGGAATTGGGTGGCTATACAGGTTGGTACGGGTTACTGGGGTTGGCCACAGGGCCTGGCTGCAGGCCAGGCCTTCCAGCCTACCCATGCTACCCTTAGCCAAAGGCCATGCGCAGCTTGTGGTTGGGTGGTTATAGGGGTAGGCTGCTGGGCCTGGCTGGTGGCCAACCCCCCATTTCACATGGCCAAGGACCGTGCGCAGTACGGTGTTAGGTGGTTATAGGATTTGACTGCAGGCCAGGCCCTGCGATCAATCCCTGCTGGGCACGGTCACCAACCGCTGCCGCTCATGGCTTATGGCTTATAGTGGTTGGATTAACGTATAGTAATGAAAATTACTTTTCATTAAAACAACCATCGAAATTCACTGAAAAAACACAGGTTACAGGGACGTTATAGTTGGGTCTGGATGGACTTCGTAGAGTTCCGCTAACCAGAACTCCGCAAAGTGACCAAAAAACTCTGCTGCACTACTACTTCCTTCGTGCAGATTTTTAGCACCGGGTGTTTGCTTGCACTGAATAATTAGTGCAAACGCACCACGCGCAGCTCTCCGTTCATTGGAGCAGAGGTTTTCTCTGTCTGTCTACCCTCAGAGATGCAGACAGGCACACAGAGGAAACTGCTCTCACAGAGAGGGAGCTGCCAAGACATGGAACTCCCTCCCTGCCCACCTCAGGACCACCCAGGACCACCTCGCCTTCCGGAGGCAACTCAAGACCTGGCTCTTCGACCAGCAGTGACCCCCCCCTAGCGCCTTGAGACCCTCACAGGTGAGTAGCGCGCTTTATAAATACCTTGATTGATTGATTGATTGATTGTGACAGCAATGCTAGTTCCCAGAGTATATGTTATTACCTACTGGTGGTAGTCAGTAGGTAGTTGTTAGTAGTTAGGATCATGTTCCCATTGAAAACTTGTTTTTTTGACTTGCCTATGTCTTTGGCATCGTTTGATGAATCTTCACTAAATTCTTTTTAAAAATGTGTTCCAGAGAATCTTGTTGTACATGGTACATTTTGTGGTGATCTTTCAAGCGGGGGCCAAGAAAAAGGTGGGTCAAAAAAAGTGTGTAGCGCATTATAATTTCCATAGTTATTTTAGGCCGAACCGCAGCCCAAACCGCTGGATGGAATTATATCAAATTAGGCAGAAAGGTAGCTCTTGATCCAGAAGGAGTACTTTTTGTTATTTGGTGTAAATCTGTTTGATAGTTTTTGAGATATTTAAAAAAAAGAAGTATAGATACCTAGAGGGCAAACGGTTTGCAAATAATAACAAGCTAATTCAGAAAATGCAGAGCTCTGATTAACTGCCAAAACTTCAACCAGGAAGTGTTGGCGCTCATCTTTGGACCCCCAGAAAAAAAAAGATAAAAAAAATAAAAGAGACCATGGTAGGGTCACCCTGACCCCTTAGTTCTGGTGTTGTGACCCCCCCCCCCCCCCACCAACAGCAAGATTTCTTTTTTTTTTAACATATTCACCTCGCCAGATCCGGTGAAAATATTTTTAAAAAACAAGTGCAGCCCTCGGCACTTGTTTTAATGAAACTACTGGGTAGGCCAGGTCCCGGGCCATTTAAAAAGGAAGGTGGAGCATGAGTCCCCTCCCAGGGCTTTTATTAGCCCCGGGGCCGCCAAAATCCCAGGCAATCAGAAAGAATAAGGTGGGTCCCCCCCCACAGCCCTGCGACCCACCACCTCCCCCGGGGCAAAACAATTATTTAATGTAGGGGAGGTCACCTTCCCAGGTCAAATATTCATTTGAATGTGGGGGCTGTATGGCCCCCCTGCAGCCCCAGTGACCAGCACCCCCCGGGTAAAGTTTTGATTGTATACGGGGGCGCACAGCCACCCCCTACGCCCCTTTAGCCCCAGGGACCGCCACCTCCCTGGGGCAAAGTTTCAATTGTATGCAGGGACAGCCCTGGGGACCGCCACCTCTCAGCAGCAAAGATTCAACTGTATGTGTGGGGCTACATAGCCCAGCCTCAGCCCCGGGGACTGCCATGTCCCTGGGGCAAAGTTTCAATTGTATTTGGGGGGCCACGCAGCCCCCCACAGCCCTGGGGACCACCACCTCCCCAGGACTACAAAAAAAGAATGAAGGGGGTCTGATGTGGACCCCTGGCCCTGGGGACCACCACCTCCCTGGGGCAAATACAACGCTGGAGGGGGCCACGCAGCCCGGCTTGTGGACACATACATGGCCTGGGGACTGCCACCCCTCAGGGCTGGCTCCTGCTATGTCCTGGTGTGCCCACCACCGGGACATAGCTATTTGCTTTTGCTTGGAGGAAGCTG
Organism: Pleurodeles waltl; assembly: GCF_031143425.1. Taxonomy (NCBI): domain Eukaryota; kingdom Metazoa; phylum Chordata; class Amphibia; order Caudata; family Salamandridae; genus Pleurodeles; species Pleurodeles waltl. The sequence goes on along the minus strand of NC_090445.1, from coordinate 1,618,153,701 downwards.
ACAGCTCCCACCAACCAAAAACAACCATAACTCTGCTTTCTGCAAGAGGGAACGGTCAAATAGCTCCTGCTTGCAGAAAGGAGAATGTTCATCTGATTAATCTGTTTTCCTGCACGCATATTTGCATGCAGGGAAACAGATGAAAACATTGCTACCGCAGAACGCGGGGAGACGGCTAGGACCGTGGGGGCCTTCAGGCCCCCCCCCCCACGGTCCATCCCTTTAAGAGAGAGAGAGAGAGAGAGAGAGAGAAGAGAGAGAGAGAGAGAGAGAGAGAGAGAGATTGTTATTGCAATGTTTCTCCATACAAATAATTGAAAGGGTCACACTAGCAAGATGTTTGATTCAAATGTTAGAGTCACGTTTTAATACACAGCCCCCCAGAGACACTTCTGGCCTACTGGTAACGCTCTTAGACTGTCATTCACTAGGTTGAGGGTTCAAATCCTGCTATGTCCGTTCATGTTCTAGTGTTTTGATTGTTAAACATTTCTAGTAATGGGACATAGAAGACTTTTTCCCATCAAAATCTGTTGATTGAATATCATAGGTAAGTCTGGACAAACCACAGTAAGCAGTCACCTCTAACCTAGCAGTTGAGGGTTCAAATCTAGGTGAGTCTGTGGTCATGTCCCAGCCCAACTTTCTTGTTAACTTGACATTTTTAAGTTTAAGGAACGTACTGAAAGGTGATCTCACTCTTTTTAATTGATAACCAAATTTCCTTTTCAATTTGCCCTGAAATAACTCATTCTAAGTATATCATTCATCAAAGTCTAAAAAACTCTATATCTCTCTCCCTCTCACTCTCTTTTTTGTTTTCTCAATTTCTCTCTTTCAATCTCTTTCTCCTACACACAGACCCACTCAGACCCTTATGCACCCACTCACTGACTCACTCAAATACTGACACACCCACTAAGAGACCCACTCAGACACTGCCGCACCATCTCACAGATCCATTCAGACCATCACACATCCCCTCACCGACCCACTAAGACCCTCACGTACCCACTCACAGACCCACTTAAACCCTCACACACTCACTCACAGACCCACTCAGACACTTATGCACCCACTCATAGACCCACACAGACACTCATGCACCCACTCACTGACCCAATCAGACCCTCACTCACCCACTCAGAAACCCACTCAGACATGGATGCACCCAGTCACAGACCCACTCAGATCGACACACATCCACTCACAGAATTACTCAGGCCCTCATGCACCCACTCTCACACCCAGAGACGCCCTCCCACATCTATTTTCACACCCAGAGAGACATACCATTCGGCCCTGCATGGAATTGGGTGGTTTTAGGATATTGGCTGCAGGACCTGGTTGGCCGCAGGGTTGGCCTTGAGGCCAACCCCCACCACACACAGCTGAAGGCCATGTGCGGAGTTGGGTGGTTATAGGAGCTTGGCCACAGGCCCTGCGGCTAATCCCCACTGTGCACAGCCAAAAGCTGTGTACAGCAGTGGTTTGAATAATGTATAGAAATTAAAATTACTTTACGTTAAACCATATAAAGTCATTCACTTTAAAAAAACAAAGGCTACAGGGACATTATGATTATTTATAAATTTACTCCTCTAAAACCTTGGAAATACAGCAGTTATAGTTAAAATTATTTCAAGTAACTATAACTTGTGCCCTAAGGTAACTATAACTCGCGCCTTCGCCATGCACTGATAATTACCCCAGATATTACAGCAATCATGAAAACTTTTATAGCGTCATTAATAATATCAGTGATGCATTAGCAGCCAGTTATAGTTACCTTACTGTGCGGCAGGGGGTTAGCTTTACGTATGGTAAACCAATATTACTTTATGTTTTTTTTTTAAACTAGAAATTCACTGAAAAAAAGATTAAATTAACGTTATAGGTAGATCAAATGTTCAGTATCAACATAATGTTTTAAACTGTAAAATCCACAGAAATTCACCAGTTATAGTTCCTCAACTAACTATAACTCGTGCCCTAAGGTAACTATACCCCACATATTACATCACTCATGACATATTCTAGGACACCATTGATAATATTACTGCAACATTTGCATTGAAATTATTGATGAGAAAACTGCATGGAGGATGTGCGAGTTATGCTTACCTTAGGTCACGAGTTATATTTACTCGAGCTGAATTATATGTTATTCTGTCCTTTCACCTGCAAAGAAGACAATATTGCAATTGAGTGATGAGCCTTCTGAAATATTGGGTCCTGATGCGGAAATCACATCTGCTGGTTATTAGGAAAGACTGGAGACAGTTCAGAGACGTGGCACGAAAAATAGGTCGATTGAGAGGAGCATAGGGCATCTAAAATAGTGTGCACGTAGTGTAGTGGATACAGGGAAAGAGGATGATGCACAGAATTCTGAAAGGATTTGGTGCAGATCAGTGAGGCTACATAAGAGACTGAAAACTACCAACAGCTATAGGTCACCATTTGAAAGTGAAAGGATGCCCAGATGTCAAATGCAGATATATTTAACAGGAAATATAGATGTTTGAAATGTATGGAACACTGTCGCCGGGTAAATGCATTCCAAAAGGCCCGAGAAAGATAAAGGGAAATACATTATAGAAACTCAGGTTTGAGCCGGAAACCACGTAGGTAGTACGTGTCACTATGCAGAGAGTCTGGCTGAGAGGACACGTCTGCTAGTCTTCATGTCTACCTGTGTAATGACTGCCTATGACTGACATTCAAGGCTCAACTAACTGAAACTGCAGGTTTCAGTAATTCTTCCCATCATAGTTGGTTGGGATTAGTGACTCGTTCCTGGGGTAGGGGATACCTGGAAAGAAAGTCTCTGCTGCATGATGCCCTATCTGGTCCCTTCCTGAAAGGAGGGACCCGTGCCCTGTGGGCAGGACTGCCACCCACGGGCAGCACTCACACGGCGGGTGCATAGCAGCAATCCCCCAAGCAGGCTTCTCGTGGTCGGATGGGCCGCCTCTTATATCATTCAAGAGACAGTCGAAATGGCCCTTTCGACGTACATGAGCATAGTTGCGTCCCCCTGACAGCTGCAAAGCCGACAGTAGGCACTTTATTTTCTTCGCTGATTACTAGCAGGCTTCCATACCCCTGGTTGCGTCTCGGGCACAGTTCAGAGGCCGCCTGTTAGCTTGTCGATAATGAAGCGTGCTTCCTTCCTGTCTTACTGTTTGTGTAGCAAACTAGTTCTTTTCGTGGCTTTGTTGGAGTTATTTTCACAGACTGGGGATAGGAAACCGCGGCCGCCCGTAGCCACTCTTGGCCGTCTGCTCCTTGCACGCCTAGGGACCAGGCATGCGCAGAGTTCAGGGAAAGGTACTGTTCAAGCGAGCGGACATGCCATGTCTTAAAAAAAAAAAACACAATCGAATTGAATGACAAACTCCTGCTCCACACGACTGAGACGTGGTGTCCAAAGTTGTCAATTTTTTTTGTGAAGTGTGAAACTGGGCTGGTGTTTTATAAAGAAGGGGCAACTTCACCAAACTCTCAAGTTTTCAAAGTTCTTGAGATAGATCACTATTTAGCATACTTGATCACATAAGAAGTAATGCATTTCAACCTTTGCCACCAGTTGTTAGATTGGATCTTCGTTTAATCCTAAAAATAATTAAAATGAATGCAAACTAAATGACATAACATCAAAGCTCCGGAAACAGAACCACGACGCAGTTTACGTTGAATACCTTTACATACAGGGTTTCGGAAGAAATTGGAAATATGATCATCTTCGAGTACTGGAGCAGAGGTGTTACTTGTACAGAGTGGCTTCATCAATGGAAATGTCTATGGGTTGCCTCCCTATTTGCAGGTTGGGCTTCTTGTATTCCCCTCAGCTCTCAGGACTAGCTGTGTATACAGCAGAGCTGTGAATAGAGCAGCATTTGGAGGTCGGATTTCAGCAATTTCTCTCACAGGGTGACATTCAGAATGGTCTGAATGAGAGTTCATTTCGATCTTCAGATTTGTAATTCTCACAGGGAGTGAGACTTTTGGACTTTAGAATCTGTGGACCTCCACTGCAGTGGAAGCACTGCAGCTACTCAGCTGTAGTCATTGATACCTACTCCCAACCCCACTGCCACTTAAAGTCTTGATTTCATTCCTATCATTGTTCTCAGAGTCCCACAGCCACCTACTTGCCCATATGCCATGATGAATACTCCTGCCCCCTACCCACATTCCCAGCAGCATGGGGAAGAACACAATAGTTGCTACAGGATTACCTGGTGCAGGATGTTAGGTCCATAACATCATGTGCCAAAATGTCTGCCTGCCTTGTATTGAACTAATTGAGTTTAACTTCATATTAGGCAAAGTAGGGTGAATTTTTCCCATGGACGTTGATTCACTAAAATGCCAGGGGTATCAACAATCGAATCACACACCGTTTGAGCTTAATAACAAAGCAGGAAGTAACATCATAACACCTTTGACCCTGAATCATCCCGTCAAGTCATATCATATGACCTTAACCCCAATGACATCATAATAAATGACATCAGTGAAGGTCAATAAAACTACACATTTAGTATACCAAAACAACACAGACAAGTGTCTGTTTTAGATCCCACCTATATTAAGGTGCTGACATGATCTTTGAAAGTTCTGGGTCACAATATTGCCTTGAATTGTAGCTAGCGATGAACCAGACCTCTTATAAGGGTGTTAGAGATTTTTTTTTTGGGGGGGGGGGGGGTTCTCCCAGTGAGAACAGTGCATTTTAAAGCAAATTATCATACATATTTGCTAAAATGTTGTAGGCTTTGAAAGGAGACACACTAAATATTGGGGTCCTTTTATGGCACAACAAGCCAATAAATCTGTTAAGTGACTCCTCCCAAGAACTTACCCATTCTTTTTTTAGATCAAGTGTGATATGCGTGCCCACAAGTGTCAAAAAGAACTTCCAACAGACCTGGGACTTTTCGTGATGGATGCCTCAACATGCCATAGGTGCCACCTTATGCAAGAAACTATGTACAATATGCCTGTGCCAGAATTTTGTTGTTAATTTGGCCCATATATCTAGGGTGCACCTTATGTCAAAAATTACCTTTGCATGTTAGGGCCAGCATTTTCCCCTGGGTCCCCCAATGCCAAGAATTACCTCTAGTGTGCCACTATAAATATTTTAACGTGCATGCCCATTAAGGTGAGAATTACCTTCAGTGTGCTAGTACAAGTATTTTCCCATGGGTTCCTCTATAAAAACAAGACGTTTTTTAGTGTACAAAAGTCAATGGCAGAATTGCAAGCTTTACTCTACATTCTCACTTATGCTCACTTAACTTCAATCATTCACACTCATTTTCACTCACACTCACATTAATTCATGTATTCACTTGTTTATTCTTACTCACTCCCTTGCACTCACTCTGTCACCCTTACCCTGAGTCACTCAAACTTTCTCACTCACTCATACCCACTAGCTCACACTCAAGCGTTCTCCCTCAGTATCACTTATTCTTGCACACTGACTCAAATATTTGTATCAATTCATTCATTCATTCTCACTCACTCATAATTTCTCATTTACTCATTTTCATGTATTCTCACTCACTATGACACACCCATTCTCACTCCTTTATAATCACTCACTGTCACTCACACTCTTGTTCACTCTCTAGCACTCATTCACACTCAGGCCCTCATTACGAGTGTGACGGTCTCAAGACTGCCACAATCGGGATGACAGTCAGACCGCCGCAGACAGGGTGGTCTGACTGCCCTATTATGACCGTGGGAGATGGGCCACGATCCGACCTTCAGCATTGCCAGGTTGCCGCTTTTCGACAGCCTAGCAGTCACAATAGGTCACGGCAGCAGGGCCCTGGGGATTATGAGTCCCCTTTCAGCCAGGCTTTGCATGGCAGTCTGTTTGACTTGGCATGGGCAGTGAGTGGGCCCAATGGATAGTCCTGTCGTGCATTTCACTGTCCTAATTACGGGCAGTGAAATGGGCGATTGGGTGCCGTCGTACCTGATGCACCACAACATTGCTCCTGGCTTGATTACGAGCCAGTGTCAATGTTGAGGTGAGTTTTCCGCTGGGCCAGCAGGCGGAAACGATGTTTTCGCCCGCTGGCCCAGTGGAAAACTCCTAATAGGGCGGGCAACATACTGCCAGAACTGGCAGTATGCTGACTGTAGCGGCGTCAGTGGTCATTTGAGAAGACCACCAAGGTCGTAATGAGGGCCTCAGTCTTATTCATTCTCTCTCACTTGCAGTCACTCTGACTGTAACTCACTCATTATCACTCACACTGACATACTTATACTGACATGTTGACATTCACTCACTACCTGGCACTGATTCTTACTCACTTTCAGCCACACAGAAATGCTTATACATAAAAGACATGCATGCTCACATTTACACATGCTCTCTCTCACATAAGCATATTCTCACCAGCAAGAACGCACAAAGCATGGATCAGCTAATGAATGGCGGCCCACGGGGAGTTATACATACACTAACACGGGGTCAGATGAAATCTTAGTTTTGCAGTTTTCAACAGGCTAATTGTTTATGACCATGAAAAAGCGCTGGTGCCGGAGTAGTGCTTGTTATCCATTACCGTGTGCGCTGCAGGTGGGGCATTATATTTCTCCTAAATGGCAGTCAAAGGAGAAAACTCCCCTACCAGGAATTACACAAGACACTCATGAACCAAGTCATTAATGATGATGTCAAGACTACAATCCCCCCAGCAGGTTCCAGTTGTTTGCAGCAAGGATCAGCATTTATCTATGGCCTGCTAAATGTTCTTTCCTCAGCTGCAAATGCTTGTGATTGGCTCAGATGCAACTGAATCGTTCATTTTCTACGCAGGCCTAGCCGCACAGTGATCGCACAGAAAATCTTTTACAGACGGTCCTTTAGGAACACACTGTTAAACTGGTACATTAAACATCCGAAAAACATTGGTCCCAATCACACAATGTTTTTGACTGGCCCTAATAAATGTAATTGTGTTGGGATGGAAAAGTCCTCTGTATGGTAATGGATGTGAACCCCCACCCTGAGTTCCCAACTGTACTGATGTCTGGATCCCTAATGCTGATTTTTGTTGTTTTAGGCAAACACGGAACATGCATGTGCACCATGACATATGCCTGTCTCTTGCTGGACCGGTAGTGTAACCCAAGGTACTACCCTCATAATGGTGGAAGGCTACTGCCTTCACCAGAAGTTAGGCAACATGAGTCTGGTGGTGGTAGCATACTGTGTAATGATCAGTAGGTGTGAACAAGTCCCTTTTAACCACTGTCATTGGAGTCACTCATTTTAAACTTCAACTGCTGTGTTCTTAACTCCCCTTTGGCCTTCATCGGGTTGGTGTCTAGTGCTGCACAGCGCTGAGTGGTGTATCTGCACTGGGTGTATTTGTACCTGTGAGTGGTCCAATAAAGGGATAATCAGGGGTGTAGGAGACACTACATTTCTGGGTGGGACAGGGACAGCCGTGGGGACTTTTGGTTGACCCTATAGAAGGTGCACATTGTGTAAAAGCAGCAGGGTTCAATAAAGGTATACAGTCACAGAGTTCTGAAATGCAATAGCATGGAAGGAGGGCATGGCATCACACTGCATGCTTGATTGTTAATTACATTCTGGAAAGCAGTTAGAAAATATGTGAAAAGGCATGGTCTTTGCTTCTTTATGCACCAAGCAACAAGGGTGGGAGAGAAAAAGAGGAAGAATAAACAACATTTTCATAGCGACATTCATAAACCTCAAAATGCAACTGGATCAATCAGTAACAATTCTTTCTGCTGCAGGCAGTTATAATAAAATACTGAATTTATGATTGAAAAAACAAATATTTTCTCATGCCACTCAGTGTGGAGGACGAACTATTTTGTTACTGTCTGTATGTCAAATGATTCCATCATCTCTTTATATATGTTGCATATGGCATTATCCAGTCTTTTATGTGATATAATTGACCTTAACAAAGTTCTCCATTGGTGGAGTCTAATGAAGTTTCTATCGGCCTCAAAGAAGATAGTGGAATAACTAAGATGACCTGTAGTAGGCCCTCAACCTATTGTTAAAAAGCTGCCTCTTTTGGAAGAATGTTTTCAAAGTATGGCTGCAAGTTCTGGCCTTGGAGAGTACTTAAACAAACTTGATAACACAGTTAACTGAGGTGAGGGTAGCAAATGGTAAATTTCTTGCTAGTGAACAATGGTGTCTTGTGTGTTTCTCTGTGCCCATTTATGAGGTTTCAATCCATGGCATCATTCTCTACAATAAGCCCTCAGTCTTTTGAAAGACAAAGCTGTAATCACTCATTGAATTTTAAAGTGTACGATTAATGTATCATGCTGTAAGGAAGTCACCAACCCTCTGTTACCTCAACTAAACATTAACTGCCCACAGTTGCTACTCTTTTAGAGTGAGCTGTTTAAAGGCTTAGTAAATTGGAATATAGGAGCATCTTAGGCAATGGGACACCAATAAGTATCTGTTGTACTTGGCCTTCAATGCAGGGTCACTTTGAAACTTTTTACCTTCACCTGTTCTGTTTTCCAAACCAGTTTTTGCTGGCCATTAGGACTGCACACTTTACCACTGATAACCAGTGGTAAAGTGCTTGCTCTTTCTTCTTTGCACATGGTAAAACTGGGATACATCCAATTGGCACATTTTATTTACTTATAAGTCTCTTGTGAAATGGTACTACATGTCCACAGAACTTGTAAGTTAACTGCCACTAGTGGGCCTGCATCACGTATTGTGCCATACACATAAGTAGCCCTTTCCAACATGTGTAGATTTAAGCTGACATTCCAACCTGGCAAAATAAACCGTTTCCCAGACCTAAACCTTCAGTTTTAATTCATATGTCACCTCCAGGGTAGGCCCTAAACAGACTATAGGCTGGGGTGTAACGTATTTAGAATGTTGCCCATGTGGTTTTAAGTTTTACATGTCCTGGTAGAGAAAAACTCTTAAATTAATTTTTCACTACTGCAAAGCTTGCCTCTTCAATAGGATAACATTAGGTTACCTTATTACTTTAAATAAGTGATAACTTCAATTGGGAACAGTTGGGAAGGTCAGGTTTAGTGTCTAAAGAATTGTAGCATCAACCCATTTTTAATGTTAAAGTTGGATTTTAAGCCTCACGTCTGAAAAAAACACTTTAAAAAAGTTGGCATTTTCTTGTCCTAACCATTTGGTGCCTACAGCCTGCGTCCTGGGTCACATGACTGGATGTAGTTGGCAGTGGGCCTATGTGTATTCCTCCCACACAGTAAGACAAAGGGGGGTTAGGCGCTGGCAGGATGGGAGGGAAGAAGCTGTTCCCCGGCCCAATTACATTTGGAAGGGGCTGCCTCACCACACTCACAAATAACTTGACACCAGTCTATTGTCACCTCAGATCCCTTGGAGTCTGGCAGGGTAAGGAAGGAAATTCTAGAACCAGGTGTGGGGGAAGCCTTGAAGGTTCTCACACTTCAAAGTGTGGCACCAGCTATAGATAATGGACCCTCATATCAACTGTTGAATACACTCTTGGAACTGTGGGAAACTTCAGAAGGGCTGACTTGTACTCCAGGGTACTGCCATTCTGCTTGAGGCATGCCTTGTTTTTCAGAAGACTGCCCTCCTGCTTGAGACCTGCCTTGTTTCTCAGAGGAATGTCAGCCTGCTTGAGGCCTGCCTTGTTCTCCAGAGGCCTGCTTTGCTGCTTGAACAAGAAAGGACCATTTCTTTGAACTCTTTGAACCCAGGACTACCAGAGTGACTCTAATGGTCAGGTGGCAGACCTCATTGTATGGGTTACAGGGACACAACAAGCTCCAGGGGCCTCACTCCATCTGCCAAACTGATCTTCTGCAACTGGCCCTTCCCAGACCTGCCTGAGCCCTGCTGGTCTCTGCTGGAATGAGTTCCTGATCCCCAAGAGGTGCCTGCCCTAGGTCCTGGACCATTGGCTGGCATTAGTCAAGCTCTTCCTGTGAAATCCTGATTCTTCAAACTCTGTGCATGACTTTGAGGAGGTAACCTTTTCAGCTGGACTAACCTTGTCCCTGTATCTGTCCCACACTCCATCTTAATCAGTCTGAATTTATGATATTTGTCCCGTCTACCAACCAGATAGCCACAGTTAGAGCTTTCTGCTTCTTTGTGTTATTTTTACTTCATCCTTTATAATTGCATGTCTCCAATTCTACTGATAGGATTTTGTCATTTTTGTCTCATTTTATTTATTGCATTTTACTTTCTTTTCTACATTGGTATTGGGTTTTCACTCTACTACAGCTTGAGTGCTGCATAAATACTTAGTGCAGTGTCTCTGAGTTAAGCCTGACTGCTTTTGCGCCAAGCTAACAGAGGGCTAAGCGCGGGTTAATTTTGTAACTTCTGTGGTTCACCCCGACTAAGATTGTGGTTGTTGCTTCCGAAGGGGTTTTACCCCACTCAATCTAAATCTCAGTTTCTTACAGTATCCATCATTCAATAACCACTTTCTAGCCCAGGCCTTTAGAAGAGGCATGTCAGAGAATGAAAATACTTAGAAACAGTGCTATTAAAATATCCCTGACCAGACCTCCAGTTGGCAATTAATTTGCTTTAGCAGACAGCACCATCCCATTAAACATGGTCCTGTGTGTATGTTTTACCAAAGAACTATAAGATTTCCAATCCCAGCTTCTCCCTTCACGGTGTCAGAAAGATATGGCTCCAGTTTTATCTCTCCCTGGCTGGCGCATATTTGTCTGCCTTGTGCTAGTGCACTCAGCCATGCACTTTAATGTGAAGGAGTGTGTGTTTGATGTCAAGCATAGGTTTTTGTAGTGTTTGCGTACCCTTCTGTACAAATACTATGCTTTAACCTAGTTTAATATTTTGACCACTCTATGTATTCTGTAAAGTGCTGTACATATATCAAACATTTAGGGAAAATAAAACTTTACTCATTCCTTATGCCTGCCTTGAGGAAGTGTAAATGTTTGGCACAAGGTCCTATCTACTTTTCTTTTAAGTAAATCAGGCTTTGCACCAAAAAACATTGATGGTTGTAAGGAAATTAGAGGTGGGCGAGTCACAGAAAGGTCAAGCCAGCCTTCAGGTGGAAGCCTGGCTCTGGCTCAGCTCGAGGTCCTGTTGTGACCTTGAGTCCATAACAAGCTGAGCATTGGCTTCTGTCTGCTCCCCTACCTCTATCCAGGATGTGGCCTTACAGTCAGAGAAATGCTGAATATGGAACCGGGGAACTAGGTTCAAGTCTCACATTCGCTCAACATCCTGTGATTCTGGGCCAGTCCCTTATACTCCCCATGGCAGTAAACAATGCATGTGATCTTCTATAATGTAACTGGTGGTCATACAAAGCACTCCGATACCTTCGGGTTGAGTTTGCACTATATTTCAAAAACTGCAGAAAAATGCACTAAGAGGTCAAAAATTTTAACATAAGGATGAACAAATAAATATCCATTTAGGGACTGATTTGTACAAAGTGAATCTGGAAAAGTTCAATTAATCACAGCATGCCCAGTTAAATTGTGTGATCTTAGGCAAATATTTTATTTCACCAAAATTATTTTACTTCATTATCGCCAATGAGAGCATATTCATATATGTGAGTTTAGACTACCAGTGGTGGAAAACTATCACTTTTAACAAGCACTTCCCGGTGGAGTGCTAAAATGCTCCCTGTTATTGTCAAGGCTTCATCTTAAAAAAAATAAACAATTTTGAAGAGACTTTATCATATTTTATGTGAAGTTTGCTGTATGATTTACATACTAAATAATTTCAGGGCTTGACTCATGCACGGGCTCTAAGCTGTGAGCTAGTCCCTTGGCTTGGCTCTGGCTTGGCGCTCCCTGTTAATTTGTTGGCTTGCCCACCTCCATATTAAGCAACTGAGGTTTACTCTCAGAACAATGGACTGCCCACAGATCAGGGAGGACCAAATTATGTGATCGCATTGACTAAATTATGCAGCAATAAAAATCAAATTGTGCTGTATAATGTGACAATTTTTGTGATGGTATTACTTCATTATATTGACATTTTTACCATCCTAATACTATATGAGCAAAGATTTCACCTCATTAGTACAGGCTTATTGCCCAAAGATTGCACATATGTTATATGTGGTGATCAGAATTGTGGTCCTGCCATGTGGTTTCGCTGTTCTGCATGAATTTGAGGTGAAAAGGATAGGTTGCTCTCGACTAATTGTATTATATGGATAGAAGTGCTTGAGTGCCTTGTGGCCTATGTGTGGACTATTTTCGTATGGGTTAAAGGGTACCAACCTTCAGGGGTGCAAACCAGTGTTTCTTGCAGCTAAAAGGCCCATACATTAATCCAATCCCTCTGAAAGGATCTTCCATAAATATAGCACTCATGATAGACTTTGCTAAATGCAACAATTATCTGGAAGGAGAAGAGTGGATGGGCATGGAGGACGAGGCCATTAAATACAATCAGTTATTGATCCTGATGACAGAATATAACTTTTTCATCAAAGATTCTGATTAAATAGTGTCTTACGTTATTAATGGTTTCAAGGTGCTCAGAAAAAAAAAAAAGACCTTGAGATTTATATTCTGTCAAATATTTATTTTACAGCACCTTGAGACACACAAGGAATAGGAACACTCTATAGAAATGCCAATATAATAGTAGAATGTAATTGTGCTTTGTATTTATATTTTAAAGGAATCTTGCATAACCTCTTCTTTGTAGCAGTATACAGTGTGACAAGGTACCACTGCAGTGTATTTGTGAATGGGGAGAGATATGCTAATGGAGGCATTCATCCCTGCTTCTCTGCCCCCACCAAGTCCTTAACTGACACCTTGCAAGTGGGCTGAAGAGAAGGTGATACTGCAGGGGTCACAAGAAACAATTAAAAAAAAACAAAGCTTCCTCTACATTTGAAAGGCCTTTGAATGACATGTGAAGTACTGGAGTCCAGCTCACAGATCAGATAAGAATCCTCTGTGTCAGGGAAGCTGCAGCAGCCCCAGCAACAGAGATTGCGAGCTTTGATTCAGAAAAGAGTCAGCAGCCCAGTTTAAACTTCATTCGTTTTCAGTTCTCATGCTTTTAATCCACTGAAAAAAGAATGAAGTCTAAACAGTGGATGCACCTCTGTCTCTTTCTAAACGTCAAGGTCGTTTGTCCCCATGTCCCCCCCACTCTTGTCCCCCCACCTCCAAAATCTGGGGTGGATAAATCCCCTGCATCCCCCACAATTCCTACGCCCATAGGGATAATGCAGTAAGGTACAGTGTTTGCCTGGTGGTTTCCTGTGCTGAGTATATATGTGTACTGAAATGGTACAATACACGAAGGCGGTAGCATGTGTGCGGTGTATGTGTGCCTGTGAGTGTTACAATGCATGCAGGATGAAGTGCTGTGCAGATTGTGCATATCAAATCCATGTGCTGGATGTATGTGTGCCTATGAGTGGTACAGTACAGGATAGAAACAGTGCTGTACAGTCTGTGTTTGCTGTATACATGCACTGGGCCTATGCGTTCCTGTGGATGGCACAGTACATGACAGATTGTGGGGAGACCAAGGCCTGCATGGTGAAACATGGAGTGAAAGTAGAGAAATCCCCACAAATAGGTTTGTGTATTGCTGCATTCCTTTAAGTTGGGTGAACACACATTGGAGAGAGGTCAGCCAGATTTCCCCTGCACACTTCAAATGGTACTCTTTGATTTAACCACAAGTCACAAGGAAGAGGCCTGGACACATCTCAGGGAAGAGATGGGGCTGATAAAAAAATCATAAAGAGTAGAACTGGGCCCTGGGCAAACTTTTTGACAGACCTATCACTGTGGCTGACATCCAGGTGTGAACTCTGGTCATTCTCATGGAATATGTGGTGGGGCTCCTGCTGTGACAGACTGCTTTCAAGAGGAATTAGAGTGGGCACTACAAAAGAAGCAGACCCCCAACATAAACTCCAAAAACTTAGACCCTAAGGGTCAGATGTACAACCATTTCCTTTTGCGATTTGTACATTGTGAATTTTTGCAACTCGCAATTTGAGTCACAAAAACATCTGTGTTTGGTTTTAAATAAAGCATTTTTTTTAAATGCAGCCCATTTTCCTTAAAGGAGAATGGGATTGTGTTTCAAAAATAAAAATGAAACATTTCTGTTTCATTTTTAAGGTGGTCTGAGGAAACTGCTATTGCTATCGGGTTGTTACCTGTGTAAGGGATAAAATCAGTGACCCCTATATGCCAGAGGAGAGTCACCATGAAGTGAGCCATGGTGAAAGGCTGTGCCGATCATGCTAGAGCCCATGTGCAGCTAAGGAGAGGCAACTCTGTATGCCAGGAGGGCCTGCAGCATGTAGGGTTGGAGACCATGTGCGCTGAGAATCAGCAACCTCAATTCCAGAAATGGTTGTTGCACAGACACCTATTGTGCCGAGCAGGCAAGTGCCAATGTACAGTAGGGACACTGTGATGCTCTATTCTACGGGGGTTCACCCATCATAAGGGTGAAGCCACCACAGGAACTCCCCACACTTGTACCCCCGGATGTAAGAGCAGCACTTGGAACTTCTCATTATCTTCGCGTGTTGTGGGAAAGACCAAAAAAACTTTACCTGCAATGATGAGCCATGAGGAACCTCCAGTCAATGCAGGAACGCAATGGCCCCAGGAGAACTTGCGGGCTAGAAAAATACATCTGTGGTGGAATACTTTTGACTGTAGAACAGAGTCGATTTGAGCTCTAGAGTCTTGAACCACTAGCGACACACACCCTGGATGTTGCCAATAGTGAATGTAGAATAACCACTGTCACTAGAGTGAGCAGGAAGTTGCAATGGAAACCACCAAAGAAACACTAAAGTCCTGACCTCAAAGAGATTATGTAGTTGTTTGTGAATGTTGTATTTTACCTTGATGTTCTTGGCTGTAGAAATAAAATGCTTCTCTTTTTGCATAAAAATTAGCATTTGGCTGGACAATGATTTATTGCTGTTGCTGCTACAAGTTTAGATGTGTGCCTGTGTTCACTCCACTGAAGTGCCCTAAGGTAACTATAACTCACGGCCTCAACATAAACTGCTAAATACCCCAGTTATTACATTACTCATGACATCTTCTTTGACATCATTGACAATACCACTGTAACATTTGCAGTAAAATTGTTGATGAGAAAACTGTGCATGGTGAGGACACGAGTTATGGTTACCTTAGGGTGCTGTTATAGTTACTTGAAATAACTCTAACTATAACAGCTGAATTTCTATGTTTTGTGTGTGTAAAATCTGAACCAAACAATAATGTCCTGTAACCTTTGACTTTCAGGTGTGTGTGTGTGTATATATATATTTTTTTGCTATGGTTTTGTACGGTAAAATGCAAGCCTAACTATAACGTCCCTGTAACCTTTGTTTTTCTCAGTGCCACCCGCCAGGTCCCGGGGACCACCACCTCCCTGGGGCTACTTTAAGTAAATTGATGGAGGGGCCACACGGACCCTCCTAGGCCCCGGGAACCACCACCTCCCTGGGGCAATAAAGTGAAAATACTAAGGGGTGGCAGACGGCCCCCTCAGGCCCCAGGGACCACCACCTCCCCAGAGCAATAAATGATAAACACTTACAGATGACAGCAGGCAGAGCAAGAGATGAAAACTCTGCTTCCAGCAAGCAGGTGCATTTTTAATGCTCCTGCTTGCTGAAAGAGGAGTTATGTTTGCTTTGTGAGCTCCCGTCAAGCAAAAGCAAACAGTTACCTCCCGAGAGTGGGCACCTCGGGAGGTGGCAGTAGCCCACCCAGGGGGCAGGGGTCTCCAGGACCATATATGGCTCCAGAAGGACTCCCTCCTTTGATCTACATGGGACAGGCCTGGGGAGGTGGTGGTCCTCTGGTCCTATATGGCTGAGGAGGAGGGCTATGTGGCCCCCTCCTATATTTTAAATATATTTATTGGCCCCATGGAGGTTTAGGTCCCCTGGCATAGGGGGGTATTAAGGGCCCCCCAATTTAATTCCAATTACTTAGCCCCAGTGAGGTGGTGGTCCCTGGGGCCTGGTGGGGTCCACATGCCCCGCACATCTTTAATTTATGTGCCGGGTAGTTGGTGGTCCCCAGGGCCTAAGGAAATTTGCTGGGCCCCCCAATAATCTTATTTTGTTGCCCCAGAGAAGTGGTAGTCCCTGAGGTTCGAGGGGGTCCACGCACCCAACGCATATTAACTAAATGTTTCCTTGGTGAAGTGGTAGTCCCCAGTGCTTTAATTAGCTCTAGGAGGGGAGCCCTTTGTGCTCCCTCCCTTATAAAGTGTTAAAGCCCTGATACCTGGCTGCAGGAGACTGCATTTTTTTAATGATCTGGGTGAATGCACAGATTTAGCCACGAATTTCAGCACAAAAAAGTACTTTTAAATTGGGGGGTCCCTGGGGGAACCACAGGACCAAGGCTAGGGTTTTAGAATATACATACGCTGGCCCCTTTTCTTTTGTTATATTTTTTTTGGGACTTGGATAAAGTCAAGTTCCAAAATGGCTGCCGACATTTCTTGTTTGAAGTGTTGGCCGCCAATCATATCTCAACAGGAGTTCTGTGGCCCCAAATATATAAATTGATTTTCCCTTTAATATCTCAAAAACAACTGAATGGATTTACACCAAATAAAAAAGGGTGATCTGCAGACCAAAAGCTACCCTTTTGCCAAATTTGGTGTAATTCCATCCAGTGGTGCAGGCTGCAGGCGTGTCTAAATAGTCCAAGGGAAGTAACATGGGAAACATACTTTTTTGACCTCCCCTATTTATCAGCTCCATCTTGACCGATCATCCAGAAACTTTCCATGTACTACAGGACCCAATTTAACACTTTTTTGGGCAACTTTTTGTGAAGATTCATCAAACAGGGGTTAAAGGGGAACCGCATCCTATCTCCAGGCATTGCTGGCCATGGTCACTCATATCTGATTTTACAATATAAAATTGTGTAATAAGCGTAAGCACAAATAAGGAGGCCACAGTATAATCAATTGTCGCTTGGGTTTCAGTGACGTAGCAGGTAGATGGTGGATCTTGTGGATATCTTCCATTTAAAAGTCTAAGCCCAAGAGCCTCAAGATCTTTTACTAAGGAGAGTGCTACCGTCCTGTTTTTTTCTTTCTCTGTTACCCCCAGGGACTGCTGTGGTACTGCACATAATATATTTTTCAAGATAGTTTGTGTATCCCTTTCAAAGAGGTTTAATCATTTCAGATTAAAGTCCCCGGCTATTAAAAGCTCCAGAGATCCTAAATCCCAATGGACAGTTAAAATTGTATCCATCAATTTGGAAGATGTATGTTTTCTGGATCGTGCATCTGGATGGATTTAGACATTAATTAACAGGAGTGGACTGGAATGTTCCTTATTCCACCCATCTAGCATCACTAGCAGGAAATCAGTGTTTTCCTCATATAATCAAGTGCACAATATGTTTAATCCTGCTAAGATAAACATTGCTAATCCCCCCTTTGGATGTCCATACCTTTTCTCCTTTATTGCTGAGGAAAAAAAAACTATGTATCCATCAATTAAAAAAAGGTTCGGTGGCCCAGGTCTCCTGAAGAAGAAGAATTTGAAATTTCTTTAGTAGGCTTGATAGATCTTTTTGTTTGGTATTTGATCTAACCCCATTTATATTCCAGGAGCAAACTTGGATAGGGTTTTCAAGTAAAATTGTCAACTTATTGTGCGCCCTACTACTCATAAGTCACTGACGTTGTTCTAGGTGGATTATTTCCGATATCCAGCCTAAAGCTAGCTGTGGTAAGCGTGTATTGGATATGGTACGCCCTAAGGGGAAATCTTCCATTCTTCCACTTGCCGATCTAAGAACAGAGAAAGGTTTATCTGACTCTTTTGGCTTAGATTGTTTAGGGGAATTAATCTGTTCCCTTAACGGGTCAGGATAGCCTACTTGTTTAGGTATGCTGATATTAATTCCCCATTTTAAGAAGGAGCGTTTTTCTTTAACAACTCTTTTTATTAAATGTGATGACCTCCAGGATACCAGGGTTAATTCGTTTAGACCTCTTTCATTTGTATTTTCCCTTGGTAAAAACTCTATGGAGACAATATCAGTAGATTTTATATAATTTAGTGCAGGAATAGCTTGCAATAGTTTTAATATATTTCCTCTATTTAAGATATCAAATTGTCCCCTAGATTGGTATTGTGGTTCCAATATTAGTTGCAAACAATCGTTTGGCAGAGCAAATTCGGAACTACCTATAGTATCAACCTGTTCTTCTAGTTGGGCAGCCCTTAGATGTTCTATTACCTGACTCCCTGACGGTGGCTCTCTATCACACCATTCTAACTTTATAGCCTTTTGCTTTACTATTGAGCCACTTATATATTCTTACTCCAGCGGTGGTCTTGGCATTCTTCCTTTTTCTGCTTGATGTTGGGCCAAATGGGCTCCAATTTGAGCCCCATAGTTCCCTGCATATTCCGAATTTGCAACCATAATTGTTATACCCTCTTCTTTGAAAAGGCCTCCTGTTTATTATAGGACGAGGACTCATTACAGCTTGTGTCTCCTGATGATGTAATTTAATATTTTGAGGTTCCTGCTCTGATTTGCCTATATCATCTAGCATTACCATAGTACGTCGATCATTACTTTTTATATCCCCCTCATTGGAGTGTAGGTCGTTTTCATTTTGCTCCCTTTGGTTTTGGATGATAGGGGCCCTTGCTCTAGTGTTAAATAATGGAAACAATTTATTTACAGTTGAAGTACTCTTTGTGTTTGTCACGAGGTCTTTGGACATTGGCATATCATCTCCTATGACTTGAGGAGGGATTACATTTTATAGCCGGGGGCCCATTGAGGCCACCCTTTTTTTATTTCTCGCTTTTCGTTGCTTTTTCTTTTGTCTTTTAGTGGGTAGCTTTGCTGGTTGAACCGGGGCCCCACTGATGTGGAAGGGACAAAAGAGCCTATAATTTTTTTACATGCTCCTTCCTGATCACATCTAGGTTCTTCAAGTGATTCTGGTGGTTATTACAACCCTGGCGGACGGTGTTAAAGCGGTGGTAAGACCGCCAACAGGCCGGCGGTAAAAATTTGGAATTACGACCGTGGCTGAAACTGCCAACAAAGACAGCCACTTTAAAACTCTGAACGCCACGGCGGTACAGACAAACAGCTTGGCGGTCACCACCAACAGCCAGGCGGAAGACAAAGTACCGCCCACAGTATCACAACCTACCAATCCGCCACCTTTTCTGGGGCGGATTCACCGTGGACAAAAACACGGCAGAAACAGGACTTCGAAGGGAAAACGATCACCTCTACACACCCAACGAGGAATCCGGACGCCATGGCACCCGAGCTGCACATCCTGCCAGCCCTCATCTTCTTGCTCTTCTACCAGGAGCATGAACGCCGGGGGTGAAGACAACAGTGAGTACTGCACCTACGACACAGGGGAGGGGGAGGAAAAAAACAGGGACACACACACGCAACACCCCCACCCCCACCCTCACCCACTACAACACACACACTACTACATATTTATACATTATAGTTACACCCCCTAAACCCCCCGGAAGAATGCAAAGGCAAAAGGAAATGAGTGTAACCATTGTAATATATTAAAATCAAGTGTGCATAAATATGTATATACACCATAAACAAAATGTACACCAAGCTTAGTAGTCCAGGTAGTGCTCCAATGAAGTCTGTGGAACACTGGGCCCACACGGTATGGGCGAGGCCCACACAAGATCCCCGACCATGAAGGAGGGAACACTGCAGGGGCATCAGAGAGCAAGAAAACAGGCATCTAAGGGGGAGGGAAAGCAGGGGCACCTCAGCCGGTTGGGTGCACAACGCCAAATTCACGAGGGGGCCACATGCCCACTGTTCAATCCTGGGGAGTGCAAAGCCACAGTCTCTCAAGTCTATACAGTGGGTGGTTTGCCCACTGTTCAATCCTGGGGAGTGCAAAGCCACAGTCTCTCAAGTCTATACAGTGGGTGGGTTGCCCACTGTTCAATCCTGGGGAGTGCAAAGGCACAGTCTCTCAAGTCTATACAGTGGGTGGGTTGCCCACTGTTCCATCCTGGGGAGTGCAAAGCCACAGTCTCTCAAGTCTATACAGTGGGTGGGTTGCCCACTGTTCCATCCTGGGGAGTGCAAAGCCACAGTCTCTCAAGTCTCTACAGTGGGTGGTTTGGCCACGGTTCCATCCTGGGGAGTGCAAAGCCACAGTCTCTCAAGTCTCTACAGTGGGTGGTTTGCCCACTGTTCAATCATGGGGAGTGAAAAGCCACAGTCTCTCAAGTCTATACAGTGGGTGGGTTGCCCACTGTTCCATCCTGGGGAGTGCAAAGCCACAGTCTCTCAAGTGGATGACAGTCTCCACGGGTTCTGGAGGGGGCATGGTGCCTAGAGTGCTTCATCTTGCTAAGGACAGAGGTAGTGGATGACAGTCTCCACTGGTTCTGGAGGGGGCATGGTGCCTAGAGTGCTTCATCCTGCTAAGGACAGAGATAGTGGATGGCAATATCCACTGGTTCTGGAGGAGGCTCTGTGCCCAGAGTGCTTCATCCTGCTCGTGACAGACTCAGTAGCGTCAGTGCCCTTGGCACTCATGGGCTAGCGGTGCTTGTGGCGGCGGTGCTCTGTTCAGCGGTGCTTGTAGCGGCGGTGCCCTGTTCAGCGGTAGTGCTTGAGGCGGCGGTGCCCTGTTCAGCGGTGCATGAGGCGGCGGTGCCCTGTTTAGCGGTGCTTGTAGCAGCGGTGCCCTGTTCAGCGGTGCCTGAGGCGGCAGGCTCCTTTGCAGTGAATCAGCTGCTGGTGGTCCTCTCTGTCCAAGTGGGGCTTTTGCTGGCGGTCCTCTCTAGCCCAGCGGGGTTTGTGCTGGCGGTCCTCTCTAGCCCAGTGGGGCTTGTGCTGCCGGTCCTCTCTGTCCCAGCGGGGCTTGTGCTGGCGGTCCTCTCTGTCCCAGCAGGGCTTTTGCTGCCAGTCCTCTCTGTCCTAGCGGGGCTTGTGCTGGCAGTCCTCTTTATCCCACTGGGGCTTGTGCTGGCGATCCTGTCTGTCCCAGCGGGGCTTGTGCTGGCGGTCCTCTCTAGCCCAGTGGGGCTTGCGCTGGCGGTCCTCTCTAGCCCAGCAGGGCTTGTGCTGGCGGTCCTCTCTAGCCCAGCGGGGCTTGTGCTGGCAGTGGCCTCCTGGGCAGCAGGATAGGTGCTGGTGGTGGCCTCCTGGGCACGTGGTTGATGGCGGTGGCCTCCTGGTCAGCGGGGATGATGGCGGTGGCCTCCTGGGCAGCGGGGATGATGACGGTCTCCTCTGCTGTTTTGCTCTTCCCAGACTTTCTGGGTTTCTTGTAGCCCTTCCCCACCTTGGAAGGTGTCGCAGCTGACTCCACACTCCCACCGGGACTCCTGGGAGCAGCTTTGGTGGCTGGAGTCTTCCCCCTCTCCCGCCGGGCACTGGCCAACTTTTGATGCTTGACAGGTGGAGGACTGTCCGTGGTGTGGCTCTGTGCCACACTGGCTGCCCTGGTGGCCGGTGCACTCCAGATTCCGGTGACTACAGGCACCATTGGACCCGGGGATGTTGTGGCTGAGGTGCTAGGTTGGGACCTGGAAATTCGGGCCCTAGGTGACGGACGGGGTAGAGGAGGTGTGGGAAAGAAGTCAAGGTTGGACACGAAACGTTTTTTGAGACACTGGGACGGGTAGCTGGAGGGGGTTTGGGAGTGGAGTAAGAGGTTGTGGTTGTAGGAGGTGTTCGTTTGCTGACTTTGGGTGAAGGTGCATGCGTTGGAGGCTGTCGTGAGGTGGATGGCTGTTGGGTGGGTGTGTGCCTGCATTTGTGTATCTTGGGAGGTGGCGTCACAGACACACTGGGAGAGGACACAGGGGACGTGTGAATGGTAGTGGGGGTGGTGACTGCACGTGAGCGGGGTGTGGTTGTGGGTGTGCTGGTGATGGCAGTAGTGGCTGTAGATGTAGTGCATGCAGGTGTGAGTGTAGACGAGACTGGGAGGGAGGAGGGAGACGAGGAGGAGGGGGACACAGTGGAGGCAGTGGATGTTGGTGTGTCTGCATGTATGTGATGCTTGTGTGAGTGGCTGTGGGATGTGTGGTGCTTATGTTTGCCTGAGCTTCCCTTGTGTGTTGACGTGTGTGCATGCTGATCTGAAGGTGTGCTTGGGATAGGCTGGGGTACAGGGGATTGGGTCTGGGTGATGGAAGTTGGAGAGGGGAGGCTAGAGTCAGGGACAATGGCTGCCATCAGTCCTGAGGCCAGAGTCTGAAAAGCTCACTGAAGGGCCGCCTGACCAGAATGAATGCCCTCCAGGAATGCATTGGTTTGTTGCAACTGCCTTTCGACACCCTGGATGGCATTCAAAATGGTAGACTGCCCAACAGTGAGGGACCTGAGGAGGTCAATGGCCTTCTCACTGAGGGCGGCAGGGGTGACGGGCAGGGGCTGAGGTACCTGGGACGAAGGTGATGCCCACCCTCCTGGGTGAGCGGGCACGGGGCAAAGGCTGAGGGGCTGCTGGGAGGGCGGTGCTGGTAGGGGGGGTGGCGGCTGTACCTGTAGATGCGGGGGGCACAGATGTTGCCGCCACCACAAGGGAGCTCCCATCAGAGGATGAGGCCATGTCACTGGTGTCAGCTCCTGTCCCTGCCGTGGAGCTACCCTCGCCCCTTGTCCCACTGGTGAACTCCAAGTCTGTTGTCTCGCCCTCCAGGGCCATGTGGGATGCAGCTCCTTCATGCTCCGGTGCCACTGCTCCTCCGCCTGATGATGCTAATGCACACAAGAACAGGGAGACCACAAAAAGGGGGTGACGACAGAAGAAAGACATGTTGAGTGCATGCATTACCAATACTGTTGGCGGATACGACAGACACAGAAACCCCCTGCACTACGCTGCGCTCTTGGGCTCCACTGTTCAATCCCTGGGAAATAGCCTACTAGGCTATGGACGACATCTGCACACATGGATGACACAGAGGCATGACTAGGTGTACTTGGCACTCTACGGAGGTGGGGTGGGGTGCCACATGGCCTGCCTTATGGAGGGATCTTGCCTACTAAACTCGCTCTGGCCTAGGGAAACCCACAGCCCACCTCCTCCACCCAGACAACTCCACTGCGCGCAAAATCAGCAGGATGAGAGTGTACTCACCCCCTTGTGGCTGCTGTGATGCCCTCAAGCGCACATCCAACTCCTGGTATGCCACCGCCAGGATCCTGAACATCAGGGGGTCATGGTGTGACGGGCACCCCTCCCACGTTGGTGCCGTCTTCTTGCTCCAGCGGCGAAAGTCCTCCCATCTTTTCCCGCAGTGGGTGCTCCGTCTGTGGTAGACCCCCAGGGTCCGGACGTCCTTGGCAATGGCACGCCAAATATCTTTTTTCTGGTGGGCGCTGACCTACATGAAGTGTACAGGGGGAAGTGAAACTTATTACCAACTGCACCGTTACAGTCATTGGCCCCCATCCCTACCCTTGCCATCTGGCACATGCAATCAGTGTTGATCATGCACGCCACAATCTCCCCCCCCCTTTCTTACATCCACCCCACTCCACACAGGATAGCCCATACAGCATGCTCCCAGTGTTCTTACCTGTTTGTCTGGAGGACCGTAGAGTAGCGTGTACTGAGGGAGGACCCCGTCCCCGAGTTTCTCCAACTCCTCCGATGTGAAGGCAGGGGCCCTTTCCCTAAACACTTGAGTCATTGTCTCTTCCAGACCAAGGTCACAGCAGCACTTGCAGTATAGGTCCTCTCCTGTCGAAGATCAGGTATTGAGTGATTGAACAGATAGAAAATGGCAGTCACATCCGTGGCGGTGCGTGCTGTCACCGCCGGCGTACATCGTCATTGGCTTCTGGGACCCATGGGGTCCAATGTTAACCAATGCAGCATTGCGCCGCGGTCTTCGACCGCCTACCGCGACGGTGTACAATGCCAGCGCAGTTACCTCACATCCCTTTGTCCCACTTTAGAGGTCAGGCAGCCGCCATTTCAGGGGCCCCCATGGCTTCATTTTTAACTGCGTCACACATACCTAGGCCTAGACTCAACACACATACAGGCCATTTTTCGGATTAGGATTCGTGTTCTGTGTAAGCTGTGGGTACGTACCTCTGAGTTGTTTGACTCTGTGCTCGCTGTTGTCCTTCTTAGGCACCGTCCGCTTGGACATGTGAGGAGATGGCGGCATCCTCCGGTGTACAGACCGCTGGTGGACCTGTCGACAATGGAGGAAAGACATGTGATCATCACATACAGGCTTGACCGTGCCACAATCCAGGAACTGTGTACCCAGCTGGAGCCAGACCTGATGTCAGCTATCCGCCATCCCACAGGAATCCCCCCTCAAGTGCAGGTGCTGTCAGTGCTCCATTTCCTTGCAAGTGGGTCATTTCAAACAACAGTGGCCATAGCATCAGGGATGTCTCAGCCTATGTTTTCAAACGTGTTGTCCAGAGTGTTGTCTGCCCTGCTGAAACACATGCGGAGTTACATCGTTTTCCCTCAGGTGGAGGATTTGCCTACAGTGAAAGGTGATTTCTATGCCCTGGGACATATCCCCTAAATCATAGGTGCCATTGATGGGACCCATGTGGCTTTGACCCCCACCCCGCAGGAGTGAACAGGTGTACAGAAATCGGAAGAGTTATCATTCCATGAATGTGCAGATAGTGTGTTTGGCAGACCAGTACATCTCCCATGTAAATGCCAAGGTCCCTGCCTCAGTGCATGACGCCTACATCCTGTGGAATAGCAGCATCCCTTATGTGATGGGTCAACTCCAGAGGCAACGTGTGTGGCTATTAAGTGAGCACATGGAAGCAAGACAGTGGGAATGGTTGCCTGGGTCTGGGGTTATCCCTACAGGTTACTGTGTGTCTAACAGTTGTCCCTCGCCATTTGCAGGTGACTCTGGTTACCCCAACTTGTCATGGCTACTGACCCCAGTGAGGAATCCCAGGACAAAGGCAAAAGAACGCTACAATGAGGCCCATGGGCGAACACGGCGGATAATCGAGCGGACCGTCGGCCTTCTGAAGGCCAGGTTCAGGTGCCTCCATATGACAGGTGGATCCCTATTCTACTCACCAAAGAAGGTGTGCCAGATCATCGTGGCCTGCTGTATGCTTCACAACTTAGCTTTGCGACAACAGGTGCCTTTTCTGCAGGAGGATGGTTCAGATGGCAGTGTTGTTGCAGCTGTGGAGCCTGTGGACAGTGAAGACGAGGAAGCAGAAGAAGAGGACATGGACAACAGGGACTCGGTGATCCTGCAATATTTCCATTGAGACACAGGTAAGAATACAAACCTGCCTACTACATGTACTTTAACACTACTACCTCTCTACTGTCTGTCGTTTTCACCCAGTGTATGGTCACTGAGTTGTCACTTTCCCTTACCATTTCACAGATGTGGGTCCCACTGTGTGACATCTGCTTTGATTCCTCATGGACTAGAGCTGTGTGACATAGGTATGTTGACATTACAATTTAAAGAGCTTTTTGCCACAGTAATTGCTAATACACTATTCCGAAATCACAGACTGACTCCAGACTGTTTTGTGCTTCAGGGTGTTTATTTAAGTGCAAAATATTGGAGGGGGTCGCAAAATGGTGAGGGGTGATGGTGGAGGAATGTTCAGAGTCCAGTCTATTAGTCTCACAGGTGCATTGCCCAAATGGGCACAGGAAGTGGAGCTGGGGCAGTTTAAGGATGGACAGGGTGACAAAGTGGGACAGAAGGATGACATTCAGGGTGGTCTCATTTCTTGGCGGGGGTCTTGGCATCGTTCTCTGTCTTTGTCCTGGATCTCAGGGACCGTTTGTGGGGTGGTTCTCCCTCTGCAGGCGGTGGGGTGCTGGTGTGGTGGTCCTG